>NW_028262290.1:49366000-50008000 GCF_047370975.1 Nipponia nippon | reverse complement strand
CCCAAGCTGTTGGCTGGTTTTTTTTAAATTCTTAATTTTGCTACCACTTGAACAGAGATAAATGTAAACAGCAGGCAGAAACTGCCCTCTCTCCCAACCAGTAATGTGCTCAAGAAATGGCTGCAGAACATATATATTGCCTGTGCTACTGGAAGAATATAAGGAATAAATCTGACCCTCCCTTTCTGCAGTTTCCCCCAAAAGAAACTTAGTCACAGAATTAACACACAACATCTCTTCAGACAATTTCTTAGGTCCAGGGAAATTGTCCAGGGAAATGGGGAAAGCCTCTGTAAGTATCTGCAACTGTTTCATTTAGCAACCCTTGAAAGATAGGAGCAGAAAGTCCATTTTGATACAAGGTATTAGAGTCCGATATTCAAACTCTTTCCCAAAATACATGACAAAATTTGCTATGTGGCCTGTGTGGAAATCAGCATTTACTTTTGGTATTTATTTTTCTGACCAGGCAAGTAGCTGGTTTGTGGGCTCATCTGTTGAGTTTGCCCACTGAACAGAGATGCTCACCAACTGCGTACACAACCAATGACCTCTGCGTTGCTCTGTTCCCAGGTGGAAGCTACTCATCAGTCTGGTTCTACAAGCATGGCAACCACGTGCTCTGCTTCACTGCCATATTGTTCAGTTTCTTTCTTCTTTTGTTCTTCACAACTCTCAGCATTCAGATGCTCGCTGTCAATTTGACCTTGAGTCATTCCATGGAGGCCATCAGGTCTGCACACAAGAGGTGATACATTCAAACTGCTCACCCAGCTGTAAAACCTCTCTGTGCACCAAGGCTGCCAAATGGTATACTTTCACAAGTGTCGTGACTTTGGAGAAATTATGCTTCATTGCAATGTGCAAACAAATTCTTCGTGTCTGAAGATTTCAGACCAAAATCTTGATTTGAAAGAATGCTTGAGCCACTAGATGCTGCTGTTGGTCACCATCAGTTGAGACAGTGCTGCTCAAACTACTACCAGCTTTCTTAGTACTATACAGAGCAGAAGGATGCTAGATGTGGTGTCAAAGTGGAAGGTCCAACCCATTCCTCTTCAGCTCCTGGAGGCCAGCAGTAGTAACAACGAAAAGGAAGATGTGCCCCATGCCTTGTCACAATTTACAGCCTATTGCACTTTCTTCTGCCAGCCTGTCTTGCTAGTGCAAAGATAGTAGAAAACATGGAGTTTGGTAGGACTGGAGGCAGAGGTAATATGAAACAGCTTGATCCCAACAGTGTTAGGGGACAGTGTCCAAACAGGGAAAACACCCCAGCCATTAGGAATCAGAGAATCTCTTCACTTTGTTTCTGGTGGATTTTACTGAATATTTTCCCCCTCAGAAAAGGGTAATGCAGGACTTGAAAAATAATAGTAATCCAGACGACTAAAATATAATGAGGTTTCAAAAGAAAGTATGATGATCCCACAGGATCCTTTGAGTGGATATCCTGAGTTGTCAACCTGCAAGCTTTGCAGTATTGATATTGCATTAGCAGATTTCTAAGCTTTCTAGCTGCTTACTCCCAGCTAATCAATGTCTGGAGTAGCTCAGAAAGCACACATTTTTGGTGAGGTAAATGATATCTTTAACCCAGTTTCCTTTCTACTGCATGGAGCAGCGTAGTAGGACAGAGGCACAGGTAACACTTTGTGTGAATATCTCAGAGCAAAAATATTTAAATGGAGACTGAAGATGATAGCAGTAAGTGGTTTGCTTGAAGTTAACATATAGTGTGCCCAATCACTGCCTCATGATGCGTCATGATTCAGGATGTAATAATATCCACGTGTACTTCACCAAGCCAATGTGTCCCTTTACCGGTGCTACCCCTAATAAAGCTGGACCTCAGAGCTCCTCAGGTGGAAATCTAGTGGCAGCCAAAGAGAAGCTGACTCAGGAAATGAGGCAGTGGTTGCTGCAGGCTGTAGCATCTTCATCTCTGCCTTTGTTGCCAGGATGAGATTTTTTCAAAGTAGGGCAGCAAAGCTTCAGGATGAAGCCAACATCAAATAAGCACATGGAAAGCTGCTTTCTTCTACCATTGATCAAAGAACAGTATCAGAAGATGGAGGAACAGCACTGCTGCTAAAACAAGTTTGTCTCAGTGCCTCATCCCCAAGCCTTGATATAGATGCTTCCCCACTCCTTTCAACCTCTTGCTTCCTGAAAGAGTATCCAGAAAAGAGGCTGGAAGGCCCCATCTGGAGATCAGATGCACAGCAAAGACCCAATTTCTCTATTCTGCATGCTCCATTTGTCACTTCTCATCCAAAACAGGAGAGACTGGGGAGCTGCTGGGCAGGAGGGCCTGGAAACATGGTGCAGAGCCTGGCAGCTGTTACTGAAGCTGTGGCATTTTGCCATGGGTATAGTTCTCCAGGTTCTGCACGCTGCTGATGGACCTCAGGGGAGCATGTCTTGCAAAATGAACACCAGAGTTATTCCCTAAGGACCTTTATTAAAAAAAAAAAAAAAGACGACCTCTGTGTAAATGAAATGCTTGTTTACAGCATAGTGCTACAACCCTATGTGCTAATTTTCATAGCCTTACTGGGTTATAACAATAGCCATACTATAGATACACATGATATAGAAGATACAGAAGATACAGAAGATATAGATAGTACAGATAATATGGATAACAAAGATAATAACACCCACTCACTGAGATTTCACAAACAGCTGCCCAGACATTTAATTTTGTGCTATACTCCCAAAATATGGAACTCAGCAAGAATTAAGTCAAGATACAAGTATAATAGCTGTACATAATAAAGCCAACGTGTGCTCTTAATTTGTGACATTACTGCTTCTTAATTACTCCAAATGTTTTATCAACTAAGAGAGACAATAGTGCAATTGTATCTAAATCTTTGCATCTGTTGTCACATCTTAGATGTAGAAACTGCCTTCTCTATACACATAAAGGGAGGGGTAGCCATAACTGGGGTTATACAACTTAATATTTACAGAGAGTTTTTCCTTTTTGGAAGAAACTGCTCCCCAACCTTTGTATCTGCAAGCCATTTCATCATCTGTACCCACTTACAGCACTTTCTCTTTCTTGTGCATAACAACTCTGTTTCTGAAGGCCCCAGGGCAAGGCTTGTGATTATGCACAGATAAGTAAAATTTTCTTAAAGTTATTTCCAATGCAAAGAAGAGAGAAGTCTGAAGCTGGAAATCAACAGAGTTTGTATTTACAGAATGCTCATTTGCCTTATACAGAGGGGATCAGTCTAGCTAATATTTGGGTTTCTGCAGATGTTTCACCATCCTCCTGGATTAAAAGTTTGCACATTCGAATGGCAGGAGTCGAAAAGATGTTATTTAAATTAAAGAAACCAAATGAACCCAAACAGCTTGCAAATCCAGTTTCATTTTACAACAAAAGCGAAAAACAGGCCAAAAATGCATTAAAGTATACAGTACTGAGTGATGTACTCTAAATACTGCAACTGATTATGAAGATACTTTGGCATTTTATTGAGAGGGTGGGAGGAAGAAAAGTCACCATTCAAATTGTCATCTTAGCTAAAAAAGTCTAATGTAACAGTGCAACATTGAAAACTTTTGAACTGAAAAGTTTTTTTAAAGTGATTTAATCTACAATATCAGTTTCTAAACCAATCGTTCCATTAAAAACGTGCGATGTCTAGGAATTCACGTAACAAAGAGGCTTTGCTCCAGTCTGTAACATGCCATTAAGTGTCTTGTAAAATATCAGGTTTTCCCCAATGACAGAGGAATTGTGCTATTTACTGAATAGGAACAGGTCATCACTGTGGGAGTTTCTAGAAAGCTTTTGAAATTTCCTCTAAAATACTGACATAAAGACAATATTTCTTTTTGATCAACAGGAGCAGTTCATGCCTACCCTGGGCGTTATGGTCTGCCAAAATGGACTGCTGCTTCTCCCCGTCATGGCACCCAGCAGAACTCAGAGCTCTCCATGTCCTTGCACAACACTGTGGCGCTGCATCATTCCCATTTCCCTCCATCTCCTGCTTCAGTAATATCCTGCCCCCAAACTCTTCCACCTGAAAGCCATTCATCTGGTGTTCTTACCTGTTACTTTGCAAATTTTCCATGTGTTATGTTTCTTTTTCTGTAGGCCTCAGAACAAAACTTGTAAATAAGAATAGTTTCACCTCCCTATTTCCCTCTTTTTTCTCAGCACGCTCACCAGCTTGCTACTTAGTAAAAGAAAACCCCTTTGCACTCAAAAGAAAAGGGCACCATCATTGATGTTGGACATCAAATTACCATGATACCGGATGTCTATTAGGAAACAGTCATATGAAGATAGCTATGTAGTCAGTGCCCATCTATACTCAAATGTTTTAAAGAGAGACAGGATAAACCAGTGAGAGAACATGAGAGTCTCAGTAATTATCAGCTCTCCAAATGATCCCCAGAGCTATAAGTGTATAGATCCCACTCACAAAGTCATGCAGATATGTGCTGTGTCCTGAAGCAGGTGGCGGAGGGGAGACAAAGATTTTTGTGAGATTTTTTTGCCTGTGACAAAGGTTCCTTCATATTTCTAAGACAAAGTGTTTTATTACTCAGGCATGTCTCCATTATGGCTGTACAACTTTATAAATTTACTGTAGCCCCAATTGAAATGGTGTACACAAATGGGATTTCACGCTCTCTTTCTCTTAAAATTCATTTCATATGGAAGTTGCTTTTACCCTTAATTTCAACAGAATCAAGATTTTATCCAAATTGCTACTTACTTACAATAAACCATTCACTAAATGGTTTCACTAAAGTCATGGTAAACTGACTTTATTTTAAAATAGTAGAACACAGTGTCCTAGAAAAGAATAACTTTTCTTCTATCAAGAAGCTGAAAAATCAGGGGATATTTCAGCTTACAAATATGCACGCTACTATTGTTGAGTAGCCAAATCCAAATTAAACTTATTTGCCACCTAGCTTAAACAGGTGGGGCAAGAAGATGGAGGAATCAAAATGAATTATCTTTCCTAATTTGTCAGTTATCTGCACCTACATATAGATACTGAATCACCATAGTTAGCCCAAAGACCCAGCTTATATCAGTCTTTGAGGCACATTACAGAGAAGAGAAGAAAATGACTACATAACAAACACAAGTCAACTTTCCTGAGCTCCTAAAGGCCGTAGCTAAGGATCCAGCAGAATTAGTCCCAAGGCGTTACGCACTAGCTGCATTTTTGCTTACATTAGTCCAATCAACGCTTTGGAGAGTAATAGACTTCTATCAGTCATTCATAGCATCATAATGGCAGCAATTTAACTGCTTTGGGGTTTCTGTAAGATCTCTGCAAAAAACAAGTGGAAGAAAGTCTATGGTTGCTGCCTTAGGCCTTCTGGGGGTGTTAAATACATGTAGGCAAATAGCTGACAAACCACATATTCAAACTAGCATATGCATATTCATCCATTTTACTCAGGTTTGTGTAGGACTGGTTTTAACTTGGTCAAGAAAAAGTGTTCTCCCTTCTTCCCTCTGTCAGTCCTACCACTATTTACTGTAAGAAACTAGCACCCTAAGCTCTGCTTCGTGGATGTGGCCTAAAGAACAATGAGAAAGAGAGGGGGAATATACATACCTACTGTGTGCATGTATCTCTTGTAGGGTCAGTTCCCCAGCATGCTACCTCTGCACTTGGTGCTTTTTAGCCCAGGAAAAGAGTACTGTTTTCAGCAACTCCACTACAGCATCTCTTTATTCTCACTCCTTTATTCTAACTCCTGTAGTTAAATCCTCTCAGACAGTGGAGATGGGTGGCCACTGTCAGAGGGGAGACTGAAATATAAGGCAGTTAGCAGCAGAACTGCAGTCTCTGCACCAGGATCTTTCCAGGAGCAAGGCAGAAAGGACAGCTCCTGGACACTCGGCTCCCTGCAGGAGTGGGTGGTCACTGCAGGTAACCCTGAGATGGGAGATGGGGCCACAGCTTTGGGAGCAAGCATGGAAGAGACCAAGCCTCATGATCATGTGGTAGGCTCTCAGGCTTTTTGTCATCTCTCCACAACTATCTTATGCTCACATAACATCATGATGATAAACTATCAGAAGTATAGGGGGCTGGAAAGATAAAGGATTCTCCCTCCATCCCCAAGGAATCAGGAACAAGGCCAAAAGAACTTAAAACTACTGGAGTGTACTTCTGAAGTTCACATGTTCAGGAGTCCTACCTGGACTGAGAGCAGACAAGTGTGAAAGTTGGTGGTGTCCCATTGGAGACAAGAAAGGAGCCCTGTCTCCTACTCTTCATTCTCACCTTTTCAGGAAGGTTTTAAATCACTAGATATTTGGCATTTGTGGTACCTTGTTTCACTCTTTCATTCCCTATCTGCCCTGGGCTTATTCCGGGACCCAGGCAGCACTAATAGCCAGGACTCAGGTATATTTGCCCCATTTTATTGTGTGCTGAGACAGACTCTGCAGGACACCCTGCTTTTACTTGCACTGGATGTGATCAGCAGTCTTTCCAGCTCTTCAGGCTAGCGGTGACCTGTGCCACCATGCTTCCTGCTGCAGTGGCGAGAACAGCTCCTGCCTCAGATTTAATCATCAGACTTGTTTTTACCTCCCTGCCGCTGCCCCTTGGCTGCTCCCTCTTTCTTGTTGACCCCAGCTGGCCCTGTTCATCTTCAGCAGGTACCTCCTCGCTGTCCCGTTCTCCTTTTCTTCTGTTCCCAGCCCTCCCTTTCCCCCGTCCCTCCCCTCCTGTTCTACAATTCTGCTCCAAAGTATAGTTAGCTGTATACATACAGAAATGAAGATCACATTTCCTTTTTTCTAGCATTTGTCTACCTTTCAGCTGATGTAATCTTTTCAAAGTGGGCTACTGACTATTATGTATAACACATATTGTTAATTCTAACCCACATAGAACATCTAACACAATGGATCCTCAGAATAAGATGTAACCTGTTGCTGCCTGTTTAATATAAGCAAGCATTTAATAATTATTGAGCACTTTTGACAGTGGAATAATTTTATCAACATTTTTCCTCATCCCTTGTATTTATATATATACCCACACATATATATACAGGGAACCCAGGACCAAACTTTTTTTCCAGGTGCAACCGCTTTGCTGAGTAGAAAATCAATCCTGCTAGTGGTCAAAGCTTATTCTTGGCTTCTATGCATGTTTCTTAAACTTATTCTTCTCCAGTATCTCTTTCAAGTAATTGGATTAATCATCATGAACTTTCTTAGACTTTCTAGTTCTGATTCCTTAATTGGATCTCTCCCCTGATATATTCCCTGAAACTTGCAATAACTTTTGCTCTGAGTGGCCTTCCTGCTGTGTTCCTGCCTATCACTGCAGTAAGGATTGTTCAGCAGAAGTCCTCTCAGATCTGGAGAGTGTATACAGCAGTCAAGGTCTGCTGCATACTTACTGCCTTGTACTGGCACCTAACCAGAACCTGTGGTGCTCACAGCTGCTGCACCTTTTTTGCCTGCAGCACATTCTGAATTAGCATGTACTGAAAATATTCATTTCACAGATGTTCAGCTTCAAATTCCACTGTTTGGAAGACAAGGTCTATTAGAAAAAGAGCAGATTTTAAGGAAAGAGTCTTCCCATGGACAAGTGGAACTTTCCACCGAAGCTCGCTCTTTGCTTTCTTTTTGGAGTAGTCTTTGACACAGCAAAATGTCATTACCTGGAAAAGTTTATTTAATTCATATGAATTGTTGCTGAGTGTGTCTTAGGTTATGCTTACACTTGCACTCAGTGGACTAGCCCTGAACTAATCAGATCAGCCACAGTAGGATCTGAGCAGGGTCACCCACCTATATAACAGCTCATATATTAAACTTAGGATTGCTGTGGTGGGATGGTTACTGATGATACCCACATCTTCTATCCTCAGTCTCTTGATGCCCTTCTGGTATAAAATCCTAAAATAACTTAGTTAAATGGATTTTTGCCATCGATTTCAATGGAATCAGAATTTCACTTCTAGTTTTTGTTTTGCCTTTGGTGCAAGGCTACAAAATCTCGAAGCAGTCTGAAGATGTCTTTTTCCTTTCTGTTGCACAGCATAAATTTTACTTTTACCTTCATCACCAGGACAGACATTACCAGGAGCTATTCTTTGGACAGAAGGAACATGAAAAGAACTGCAAAATTCTAGCTTGATGAATGTTTGCAAGGAATATTTTCAAATGTGTTTTTCCTCAAGGTTGCTGCTTTTGCGTGCAATGGTTGTTCATTTAATTCAGACAGCACCTGTCTCTGATCATTATTTTTTAAAGAGTTCTAGTAATCCATAAACTTAATCTAGAAAAGAAAATGTCCTGTTGCTAAAATACTCTGGTGGAATCACACTCCTGTTTTGATTACTCCTTACTAAGACGCACACACTGAAGCATTTTCTTCACTAGAAATATATAGTTTCTTCTGTGCCTTGCTGTGGTCTCCTTCCTTTGCTTTCCTAGTTTTGCAGATACTTTTTCTTTTACTGCTTCAGAATTTTCTTACTGTTTTTACAGTGAAAATTCGTCTAATATCAGCAGCTAATATGAGCAGCGTGGAGTTTAAGGCTACCCCAAGAGACGAAATTCCAGAACTTCTTATTGTTGTAGACTACAGGAAGTATCACGAAAAACATGGCTAACATGGTGCCCTTTTTTTTAAGGCCCTGTCCCAGCTTCGGTTGTGGCTCTGAATGCCATGAGGCACCGCGGATGGATAGGCATATAATGCTGAACTTCTCTATGTCTGGAGTTAAAAATGGTTTATGTTTGTCTTCTGCTGACAGCTTTTATACTCTCCATCCACATGCTACACATGCTACTAAGATTGGCACTGTTTCCCAGCTTTTTGGTGGTGAATATTTGCCATGAAAAGGGCACTTGACTACTCCAGAAATGAAAAAAGCAGCCACAAATCCTCCCTTTTTCTTCTAATTAGGAATGCTAGTATGGACCTGTTGTCCTCTGTTTCCAGTATTCCTTCTGCCTACTGGGGCGATCACTGGAGTTGGGAGTTGGGTCTCTGTCTCAGCCATGGTGTCCTCAAAGGCAGCGGCCCACCTTCCTAGTCTCCACTGGGACAGCACGTCCAGCACCATCAGAAGAACAGAGGGTCTTCTCTCACGAGTCTTCTTGGTTTCCTTCTGTTTTCTCCCTGTCCCATGGGAGAGGAGAGTGAGCAGGTTCTGGTTGGATGTCAGTACAAGGCAGTAGGTATGCAGCAGACCTTGACTGCTGTATACACTCTCCAGATCATAGAGACCCTCTGCTGATCAGTCCTTACTGGAGTGATAGCTAGGAACACAGCAGGAAGGCCACTCAGAGCAAAAGTGACTACAAATTTCTCAGAGCATAATATCAGGGGAGAGATCCAATTAAAGAGGGAACTGAGCAAGCAGTTTTGTGGGTGTTTGGCTGTTGGCTGGGGTCAATCCACCAAAATGGTGGTGTGAATAACACCTTGGTGCTATTGTATGATGTGTAGGTAATAAAAACAGCTTTATGTTTTCACTTGTTTGGGTTAAGGAGAAGTTTTTATGCCTTGGACTGTCTTCTAACTGAACTTATAATGAATTGCAAAAACTCATGGGAAAAAGAACAAAAGAAATCCTCTTATTATATCTGGAACAGCAACCCTTCAGCTGTGTTTCCATACATAATAAGATTCACTTATTTTGTTACTACTGAAATTTCAGTTCTTAGGACAGAAGAGATACATGGCTATGAGTAGAATATACTGTAATGTATTACAAACCAAAATATTTTGATTACTTTATGAAATGTTCTGGTGTGCTCAAAAGTAGCAAAGTTTCTGCTGTTAAACTGCTATGGAGACTGAAATAATTATAGACACACATACACACACATACCATTTTCCAAGGGAAGGTCTCTTCCCTGCAGCTAATAGGGAAAAAAAGATGAGAAGAAAATTTTCAAGAATTAAACAGAGTTGTAATACAATAAAAGAAATTGCTTTCATCATATTTAGCAATTAGATGACAGTTTGCTTAGAATTACTGAGACCAGAAAGGAGTTTTCCACCTGAGCAAAAAGCTGAATATTCAAATTCTCTCTTTAGAAATGCAGCACTCCCATAACTGCAAGTGCTGAACTGCACTTCACTGTTTACAGCCTGGGACACTGTGGGAGAATTTCAGTGCAATGACTCATTTAGCTGTGACCTGTGATGGCTACGGAATGGGCTCGCCCTCTTTTTTGCCACACCTTCCACAACATGGTGTAATCTACTACAGAAAGATGTGGTGGACTGCTGGAAGCAGTAGTTAAGTCACTGCAACTAAAAAGACCTGAGATCAACTACTAACACCCATTAAATTTCAGTGCTAAAGTTTGAGAATCTCTAAGAAATGTCATAAGCATACGGACAAGCAGTATTTCCTGAGCTCTGAATGTAATTTTCCTTTCAACACTCCTACAGTCCTGGCATTTATAATGTTTCTTTTGGTACTGAAGTTGTGGATAGAAGAATGCAAGAACATCTGTGCATATTTAAGATATTAATCCCAGATTATTTTAAAAAGTCAGCACTTAGGTAACATTAAAGAAGAAAGAACTAATGAAGTGGTTTGGTGTTGGTGTTTCTGGTCATGAACTAATTATGCAGCATTTGCGTTTCTCCTCTTAAAGATGGTGACTCTTTTACAACGGGCAGAGACAAAATAATTCAATCATTTAAATATGAGATAATTTTATAGATTTATACTCTAATTTACATGTAGCTCAAGTTCATTATTTGTGTTGGCTGAAATGATGGGTAATGCACTATATTAGCAAAAACTTTGAAAAACAAAATGGTCCACCATCTTCCTCATCTGATACAGTAGCTCTCTCACAGTGTTTTTGAGAATTAGGACATTTTTAAAAGTCATACCTCTAATAGAGTTGAAGCGGAAGTTATCTCTAAGTATGAAACCACAACAGCATGTATTTCATTGAATCCAGCCAAGTACTGATTGCAGTTAATTCAGTTACACTGACAGACTGATCCCTGACAGCTTTCAAACGCCACAAATAAAAAGCATTAACTTGTCTTCTGAATCCTCTGAACTTGTCTGAAACCTGTTCTCTTGCCATTACCTGCGTGAGGGCCCTCCTCGATGTCTTACAGTGTCAGAAGTGCTATCCTGGACCCACCTTTGTCCCCTAAGTGAAGCTGCAGGCACCGAGATCTTCAAAGAAGGTTCCCCAGTATGGGTGTTCCCCAGTATAGAGGAAAGTGGAAGAGTCAGGATTTCCTGAAATTAGTTTCCCTTGACACTGCAGAAATGCAAAGGAGTCTCTTCCTCAGGATGGTGTAAGGAGGTGACACCTCCTTCCGTAAGGAGGGTGTAACACTCTTTTTCCCTTCCCACCTCCATTTCTTTCTGCATAATCACCTGTTTTTCCTCTCTGGAGGCCCAGGCGCAAGCATATAAGAATACTTTTCATTTTCTTTGGCCTTGCTCCGCTGCTTCAAATCTTTTTTGCAGGTTTTATTGCCAAGCTCTCACTTGATTGATGTGTCCCTATTACTGTTCTTCCTGTATGAAATGTGTTCTTGTAGGAGTGGTTGGCAGGCACTGGGTGCCTGGATAGCACTGAATTGTTTGATACTAGAGGTAGTGGGTATTAAACACAATTAATCTCCCTTCCTCCATCAGCCTTTCCCTTTTACCCATTTAATCACACTGGTGTTGTATTTGTGTAATTCAGTTACACAGTCCCTGCTATGTATCTTTGCAAGCTGGTGTCTGGCTGAGGCACCATCAGAAAGGGCTATTCAGTCAACCAGGAGACCACAGTTGGCAATCACTGTCCCTGGCCAGACAAACAGGCTACCTGCAGCTCTGCTGAACACTGATGCTGACAAAGGTTCAGCTGGGTTACAGCAATTTTTGCCCTAATCAGGATGCTAACTCTAAGGTTTCCCTAGCAACAGGAGCCGTAAGTCCAAAGTGACATCTTATTTCTACTAATCTTTTATTTCATTTTCAGGAGGTAATTGCAGGTAAATCCTCCAGCAGCTGTTCCAAAGCAGGATGAAGTGGTCAATACATTTCATTCTGCTGCCTGCAAATAGGAGTATATTAGGGAATGGTGTCAACAGACTTTTATCTGAGCCACTTAATCTGTGTATTAATAAATATTACCTGAATACATAGGTGCTCTTTCTTTGCAAAATTATGACACACACCAGCAATGAAATATCAGTCTTGTCAATGACATGACTAAATAGAAGTGCAGCTCACATTACTGAAGCTGAGGTATATCGTTTAGATAAGAGACCTGAAAATCAAATTCTTATCATGTGTCTCAGTAGCACTGTGGACTTACTTATCACTCAAGTGGTTTCATCCCTGTTACTATTAGCAGAAAGAACAAAAGAAAGAGGGCTATTTAATTCCTCTATTCTTTCTTGCCAGCACTAGTTAAACAGCACCCTCAGTCTTTGAATGCTGTAAAAAATTCGGAAGGAGCAGTTAACGTTAGATGGGAAACTTACAGAACATTTGCAAACATCTGGCAATAATTGCAGGAGTGAGTTGTTAGAAAGTAAAGCACAGCGCTGCTCATTCTGCCTTAGATCACCTCTCTGTCATGCAGTTGCTTTGCAAAGGGAGCACTTTACAATATCTGCACTGCTTCCAGTTAGTTTCTCGGGACGTGTCAGGTATAGATTGAAAGACTGTGTCTTGCTCTCTATGTAAGAGCAAGCAGTTGTGATTAGCAGCTGTGCTAGGGCTAAAAATCTTAACAGACATATGAAAAGGGGGTAGGAAATTTTCCCTGTATTGTCCTTAGCACTGGAACTCCTGTTTCTTGCTAGGACTAACAAAGCCTGGCTTTGTCTGGGGGATTTGACTTTGGTAAGGCAGAGGAAGCTTTCATGAGGAAATGACTTAAGAGACACGTGATGGTCTGGTGTAAGCAGTTGTTACTTTTCAGAGTATTGCATAAGCGTGCCCCTTCTATTTATGAGAGATAGGTTTGGTTTGAAAGGGCAAATGAATCTTGATAGACTTGATACTTCTCTTAAATTCTCATTTTGGCAGATTTTTCCAAGGAGTAGAAGCCTTGGTGAGGTGATTTAAAAACTGAACCTAAAGACAAAGAGACGCAGAAGCAGGAGAAATCTTAGTATTCATCTTACCGATAACTAAAATGAGTTTGTCCAAAATTGATCTCTGCTAATTTAGTTAGCAAAAGACAAAACAAAAATTTTGCTTTATTGGTCACTGGTTTGCAATTAAGGAAGAGTTTTGAAATTCCTGAAGGGGATGGAGGAGGAGCAGGGGGTAGAGGAGAGCAGGGAGTGAAGGACACAGAGCTTGTATTTCTGATCATCATGGTCTTCCAGGAATAGAAGTAGCACATTTCAAGCTGCTTGCCGATTGCTTTCAGCAGTGAGAGTCCCCTCTGGCATTTTTGTCTCAAACACTCCCTTTGGCTGCTCAGCCTGAGACTTAATAACCAAGGACACAAGCTACTAACAAAAGAAGAAATGTTCCACTTATTATTCAATCTTAGAGCAATACTTAGAGCACTTTCTTTGTTTATTTAACACAGGTAAATGTAGTTCAGGCAAAGCCAAAATAGCAGATACATCAATCCCACCTGCAGAACATTTTTCATACAACTCTCAGGCATACACCCGGGTCTTAGCATAACCAGTGAGTAGCTGCCCAGACTCTCCCCAGCTAAGGATTCAGATAGTCTGTTTAGTTTGTCTGAAGCTGCCCAGACTTCCTCTACCCATCCTTTTTTTCCTACACATTCGGTTTCCGTCTACATATCTGCTTCTTGGCCAACTTAAGCATCTAGAAAAAGCATGCAAACCCAACCCATGGTTTTCTATCAAAGAGCATAAAACAGAAAAGCATCATGCTGGGAAGGACATCAAAAAGTCATCTGGTCCTTTCCCCTATCCGAGACAGGACCAACAGTCAATTCTGACAGTTCTTTCTCTAACTTGTTCCTGAAGATCTCCAAGGTTATCTACTTGGAAAACTCTCCAATCAATACATTCTTAATCCTTATCATTTCCAACCTTTTCCTAGCATTGCATACGATTTTTTTGATTGAAATGAAATCCATTATTTCTTAACCTTTCCATCATAGATGACCCTGTTTTACATATCTGCCAGTATCCTCTTCCAGGCCTCTCTTCTGGAAACTAAGAATTATTTAGGTCAGTCAGCTATCAGGTCAGTCTTTCCAGCATCCAGTTTTCTAGACCTCTGATTGTTCTTGTTGCTCTTTTATGGACTATCTCCACTTGGCCTGCCTCCTTCTTGAAGTTCAGTGCCCAGACCTCATAGTACTCTAGTAGAATGGAAAAACAAGTCTCCATCAAGTTTTATTTTTCAGGGGTATCATGAAGAAGCTTTCTCCTAGTTGCTCAAAAACATCTTTTCCTAGAGGATGCTCCAGCTGGACTCCAGTGGGAAGCAGTCTGCAGGGTCAACTCGCTCATAGAGCTTGGTCTGTGGGGCCCTCTGCAGAAACTAGCAGACCCTGCACAGTCAGGTAGGCTGGCTAATGGTCTCTAACATAGCGAGTGAAATTTGCAGTCTGTTACATATATCAGCACTGATGCCAGGCTATACTCATTTTACAGTGCCCTGCTTAATTGTGTTAGCTAGAGAGCCATCACAGTAAGAGCAGACCAAATGCCCATGATGGGCACAGTGAGGAAGCAAAGGAGAGGGGAAGCCAAGCATATTCCTTGTTTCTGAGCGCTCCCAGGGACAGAACTGCATACAGGAGAGCCTTTTCCTCAGGGCAGCTGGTCCTGCTTACAACCATGTGAAATTCAGGGACAAAATAACTGGTCTGTCAAGAAATTTAGCCAGTGGAAGTGCAGGCAAGCAGCTACCAAAGGACCTTTGTACTCTCTAAGGTCATCGGTAGAGTCAGACATTTCTCACAAAATTGTTTGTACATCCATGTCTCATTTGGGCAGAAAAGGGAAACATTCCAATCTGAAGGAACAAAGACTTTATTTGATTTGCTGGTTGCTGTCTTGAAAGGCTCTTGTCAGCCTGACTTTTGCCTAGGGGCAGAGAATTGCCATGGTGTGAGGCTTCCAGGCAGATGGCTGGAAGCAAGCGCCAGGCTCAGCACCTCCCCGTCAGCCCAGCTGTAGCTCCCAGATTGGAAGGATCTCACGCTCTTTGCCTCTAGGTAGAAAACGTGAATGATAACAGCCTGCCAGAAATGTCGGCTCCCAGCTGCGTGACAATTCCTCCCCAACACAAATTTAAAATAAGAGTCAGGTAAAATTGGAAATTTTCAAAGAAATATTATCTGATGGACAGTTACGAAAAGGGCATTTTCTGCAGAAAAGAATGACATCCTTTCCATCCTGACAGGAAACTGCCAACCATTTCTACTCTCTGGTGCCTCAAAACCTTCAATTTCTTTTCCAGATGCTCTTTTCTCATCATTGAGCTGTTGGCTCTGATTTCCTCTTGCGACCCCTCTCACAGCCTCTCCTCTGAGCCTCACCCTGCTCACTCCGCCTGCCCGTTTTCCCTGCTACCCTTTCCCCTCTTGCCATTGCCTCTCTGCTTTTCCAGCAAGACAAAAAAGGGAGCAAACAGAAGAACTTACCAATCAGAGATATCTTGATATTAGTGTTTGCAAATGATAGCACTGCCAGCTCGGTGATGCCAGCTTTCATGTTTCTTTCTTAATTCTTTTGCTCCATTCAGAGGTAAAATTTGTTAGGTCACTTACGCTCCTGTATTATACAATGTCTTGCATTTTGACATTTCGGCTTCAGCAGGAGTCTCTAAATCCACATGTAGCTGAACAAAGTGAGACTGGTGAGGGAAGGCAAGGAGAAGAAGGAACCATAAGGAAGCTGTAGCTCACCACTACTTCTGTCCTGGCAGTGTGTGTGTTTCCATGGCTGATACAGTCACAGCTGCGTGAACTCTCCATCAATGTGCATTGGTACTGGATCTTGCTGCTCCTAGATGACATAATTTTATTAAAAGCAATCTACCAGCCATTTTTCTGAAATGGTTTGCCCTTACCTCTGCCACATTCCCTGGGAAGCATGTTGCCAGTCCCCAGACCTGTTAGAAGTACGGTTCCAGAATGTGCTCATTGCTTGGAAATCGGGGTTCTTCCATTACAGGTACACCCTCCTGGGTACTCTGTCTTGCTTGGATGCAATTTACTTCCAAAACCACGGGCAACCTGCTGTCTACTGACTGCATGTCACTTCATATCCATTTACAATTATTGATCGGCACTTAGGTAGATGCTGAACTCCAGTGCTGTCCCGTCAGCTCACCAGGAACTCAGCTAATGTCCTAAGATACCACAGCATTCATCACCTGCACCGGTGCATCTGCCTGCTTTTTGCAATGCTTTCCAGTGCTAACACTCCTGGAATGGAACCCCTCTTTAGTAGGGTGATAAATAAAAACCCAAGTCCTACACCCAGCCTCCGTGTTTGCAGGTGGAGTGGGGTACCATACTTTTCCTTCAGATTCCGTCTAAATCTAAATCAGCTTCTCTGGGCCCCCTGCTGACATCTTCAGTAGGAATTTTTAATGTGTGCACTGCAGGCCTCACCTTCTGTATTTCTACATCTGTATGTGTATTTATGCGAGGTCAAGTGATGTGACATTCAGCTGGGGAGGCAAGTGCCGAACACAAATAGCGTGTTGGCTGGCTCTTGCTCATGGGTCGGAGGGGTGAGCAAAGCCAGCGCATGAGCATCGTTTCCTTCCCCTATACATCCAGCTTCCCGCAAACAATTGACTGCAGAAGTCACTGCTTTCTGCCAGCTAGCAATACCCTGTTACCAGTAATTGCAAAAGCCATTAATAAAAGAGGGGAGGGGGGGAAGCAAGACACAAAAGGGAATAAATACTGTACATAGCCGGAAGGCCTTTCCCTCCCACACATATGATTCACTGTTGTTCCTTGCCTCACATGGGAAAATGTTGTCCTGCTGAATATGTACCTTAAAGGCAACTCTGCCTCAGAGACATCACATATGCATATTGATAACATGCACTTTGTAGTGCCTAGAGATGTTTTTAACGAGGCTTGCTGAAATGTACCAACAACTTTCTCTCTTCTTATGTGTGCCACAGATGATTTTTAAATGTGTTTCCTGGTGGTCTTTATCCCCTGTGAGAAACCAGAAGGATGGCACAGACAATAATTCAGGATGGCAGGAGAGGGGAGAAATGGCTTTCCATCCTCCCCAGTTGTGCAGGCTGGTGTGGGCTTGGGGACCCCAGTTCCCTTGAAACCTCCACATAAGCTCTTGGGGTTTTCCACACAATGACTAGAGAAACGCACTGAGCACCGCTTTACCAGACTATAGGGAGAAGGCCAGGAAATAGGCCACTCTGCCAGCAGCGGGGTGGGTGCAGAACCACCCTGTGCACATCACCCTGGGGGGCTCACACCCCATTAAACTCCACCCACCTCTGCGCCTCTCGTTAACCTTACTACATGACTGGCAGAAGTCAAGTAAAGCTTTCTTCTGATCTCAAGGTGGTGGGAAGAGCAGTGGTATGTACATCGAGTCCTTCCAAGCCTAAGTTTCCAGTCTCCCTTGTGCAGCCCTAACACTATTAAATTAATATAATTTACTTTCAACAGCTGCCTCATGGTGTCATGAGCAATTAAAATGGAGATTCAAAGCCATTAGAAGTGTGGCCACAGAAACAATGAAATCCCGCACACCCTATTCTGTCCTTGGTGGAATAACTGGTACTGTTGTACCCATAAGATGATACCTTTCTGGTCCCTTTCTATCACTGGAAAGTACCACTGCATTCATGCTCTGCAAAAGGTTACACAGATGCAGTGCCTGCTCCAAAGTGTGTGCTTCCAGGAAGCAAACCCACAGCACCCACCAGCACACCACTGTGGACATCAGCTGCTCAAAGCTACTGAGAAAGGCATGCTTGGTGACAGGCAAGACAGCAGGTCACACCTGAAAACAGGGGGAAGATCACTTTCTTTGCCCAGGACTGCATTCAAAAGGGGGCAAATGCATGGTATTATCCACACACCTCAATGACCAGCTAGCTGGGGGGTATGCTGGCAGTCATCACTGGTCGTGCACCACATGCTTAATCTACTCCTTCACATACCTAAAGCAAACAGTGTGTCTATACTGCACTTGAAAGCATTATGTAAAGATATAAGAGCAAGCTTTAAATAACTTTGTTCAGGCATCGGGATCAGCTATTTGCAGTGGGATAAATTCACAACAGTGCTGCTGTTAGACTGTCCCCATCATCGGAGTTAGCTCGTTTAAAACTTGTTGCTGTGTCCCTCCATCAGGGCAGCCAGGAGAGAGATGGAGGGGAGGTGGAGAGACTTTGTGTGGCCTCATCTCTCCCTCATCAAGTGAGACAGCTACACTGGGGAATACTAATGGGATGCTGTGAAGCCTCTGCATTCCCTTAGTTATCCACAGAAAATCTATCCCACACATTTTCTTAAAATCTTGGTCTATTCTTGCTTTTAACTGCTGAACCAATGCAGATAGGGTGCTTTAAACGTCTTACAAAGAGCTGCTGTGATGGCTTATAGATTATGAGATCATTCCTGGTTTGTGGTAGAAATCAGAGACCTTGCTTAGTGATAGTTCCAGAACTTAAATATAATGATCCACTCTTGCCTGAACCCCCCCTACTCTGATAAAATCAGTTACTATACATTCTGCAGCTTTGCATTGTGAGCATAGTTAGATTTATCTGTTCATTGTAGCAGGGTATTTTTCTGTTATCTGAGAAATCCTCTTCATGTTGAGCCAATTTAGAAATCCAGAAAATTTCAAATACAGTTTAAAGTACTTCTGAAAGACAGTAGCTTTCCTTCCTTCCTTCCTTCCTTCCTTCCTTCCTTCCTTCCTTCCTTCCTTCCTTCCTTCCTTCCTTCCTTCCTTCCTTCCTTCCTTCCTTCCTTCCTTCCTTCCTTCCTTCCTTCCTTCCTTCCATCTCTCCTTTCTCTCCTCTACAAAATTAAGAAATACTTCTCTCTACTGAAAAAATTTTTGGATTTCCACTTTCTATTGACATGTGATTGCAGATGACATTTTGTTTTCTAGATGTACCCAAATCTGTAGAATTCATTACTATAAGAAAGGAAATTTGTAGGTAACCTCAGATAAATTATCATAGTCAGCATCATGAATGTACACAGATCCATTATAATATGATTTTCACAGCAAAATGTCTTTGGGGGAAAGCAGATCCTTGCTTGAAATGAGCATACACAAGTGGAACACACACAGAGAGGCATGCTTCAGCCTTCATCACTTGTGAAAGCACAGAGACTGCTTCTAGTAAAAACAAAAAATTAGATAATGATTAATCTGCAAAATTTGGTGAAGTTTGTGAGGCACCGTACCACCACACTGGTTTGATTACAGGAGACATCATCTCTCTGCGCCAGGACTCTGAATAACTGTGATGTTTTATAGAGAGAAGAATGCTCTGTGAATATTGACACAAACAAGGAGCTCCCTGGGAACTTGTCAGTGGTGTGAACGGTTGAGGAAGTGGAGCCAACACAGTGCTCCAGCACAACTGCAATGCCCAAGTATCCTCACTATGTACTCCCCACCTTGGTATATTTTCAAGCGCCATTTGCCCCTAAATTTCCTCTGCTTTCTTCTCTGCCCCTAAATTTCCTCTGGGGAGAATTACAAAGGATGGTTTTCTCCGTGATACTGCTCAATTTTAATCTTGGATAAAGTCCTTTAGTAGACCATGTACGCGTGTTCTGCAAAATATACTTCAGTTCTCATAGAACATATTCATTTGAGTGTTATCCAGTATCAGCTCATTTATATCCCTGCAGATATATGGAGAGTTTCCCAGCCTTGAAAGCAAAAATCAAGAGACTAGAATTGGCAGCTATTGGCACTCTTTTGGGTGAGAGTTTTTGCTGTTTCTTGCACAGGTCTATATTATTTTTACCCTTTTAGGATTCGTTCTTTTATTTTGGGGATCGCTGGAGGGGAAGCTACGGAAGAAAACCAGAAGCCTTAAGGTAATGACTCAAGTAAGCGTGTTCACACCTTCATTTTCTACATGTGTTATGACAAGAAGGGAAGAATGAAGGAAGGCAAATGCAGTCTGGGAAACTAGTAAATGCTCACCAAGAGCCACTGGCAGCAGAGGCGAGAGCGGGGTGATGAGCTTCCTGGCTGAGACACAGCCCCTTCCTTTCGCCACTGGGGTCACCAGTGGTTGTCACAGGAGTCCAGTCCCAGGGAAGGAGAGGGGTGAAGGGCTGTGCTTTGTGCGTGAAGGATGGCAGCCCCAGGCAGGGTGCAGGGGAAGGCAACCAAGAGGAGTACTCAAGGATGAAGAAGGAGTTTCAGTGAGAAGAATGGGGAGGGTATGACGACACAAAAGGAAGAAGAGGTATTGTAAACCAAGGTCTGTTGGTAAAGGACAGGTGAGTGCAAGCTAGCCATGAATAAATTCAGGCTGTAAATTAAGAGAAGTTTTCTAGCTTTGAGACCTGTAAGCTCTGGAGCAACCTTCCAATTAGAGCAGCTACAGAAAAAACACTTATCATAACGTTAACAAAGGTTGATGTGTTGGGTAGAAAGCATTACATTTTGTGGTTACCAGAGACAGTAAAGGACTGGGCCCTGTAGCCTACAAGATCCTTTCCTGGTCTGTGTTCCTAATTAAATGAAGCATTTGTTCGTTGTGTATCAAGCTGGGGGTATGTGAAAAAACATCTCAAAAGCACAGAAACCTTTCTGTTCCTCCTAGAGCTTCCCCACCAGCAGTCTCCTCCACAGCACAAACCTTACTGTAAACAGTAAAATAAATGCGAGGCTTGAAGAACAAACAAGCACGCACTGGGGGAAATGATGTTAAACAGTGAAACTCTCAACTGCTTCTGCGCAGGTTAACAAGAAGGGCCACATTCTGACATCCTTGCTCCCTGTCTACCAGAAAAAACATTTCTTCTGACATAGAAAACTGTAACTTGGTGACAGAAGCTGACTTAATTACAAAATTCCTGTCAAATCATCAAACAGAAAGTACAAAAGGAACATTTAAGGGTCATTGAACTGTGCTCCCAAGGGCTGGGCAGAGGTGGTGGAACTCTAGACAGCATCACCTTACACTCTTCGTTTCTAAGGCAAGCAAGGCCAAGATAATTGTCACATTTCAGATAGCTTTATCATAGTTTTTTAGCACCATTCCAGTGGGTTTTTGTTCAGTTGAAATCCAAAGTGAGCCTGAAGGTTGGTTTCTAGTTTCTAACGACCGCTTTACCTTATTGTAGTAAATATCATCGATCTTAGTGTCGATAATCAGAGGCATTGGAACCGCCTGATTATTATATTATTATAATGAAGGACAGATTTTAGAAAGATTAACTGCAGCAGAATGAGCTGCCAGCAGAAGCTGCCTGATTGACAGAAAAAGCATTTAGACTGTTTTCTTATTTGTTTGGTTTTTTTTTTTAATGTTAAGGTGAATGAGCATGTTGAAGTAAATATAAAAGGCAGTGAGCCAGAGGGAAAGTAGAAACACAAACACATTGCAGTCAGAAATACTAGGGTGTGCGTGCATGGCTCCTGGGCACCATTATGAACCTGCACCCCAGGATGACAGGTCATCCCAGGAATAGTCTGTGCTCGGAGCATGCGGTGTCATCGGTGTGGACTGGTGCATACCACCATGTGGTGCCAGGTTTTATTCTGATGGAGAAGCCAGGAGCCTGGCAGGGGAATGCATTTATTTTCCGCATGCACATGAGGTTAGGTCAGCTTTGGAACTGCAAACTTGAATTGGTCAGACTATATTGGATCTCCAAGGCTGACCAGGAAATTGGGGAAAGGTAGAGTTTGCCCCAAACCTCTTATTTTAGACAGAGCCAAGTAACTACAGTGAAAAGCATGAATGCCACAGTTCTAACTCTCGCCTTGAGCTCTCAGGGATTTCTGTGTGCTTTTAAACATTCAGTGAGCAGAGGGGCAGTATGAAATAAACAAGACTGATGTTGCTGTTCTGATATGAAAAAGATGAGCTGTGTGAGTCCCAGAATACTCCAACTATGATTTTGTGGGTTGGAAAATGCCATGTGACTGGGAGCATCCTCAGTAAGCAGAGGAGGAGAGTCCTGCTGGGAATGCAGGGGAGCTGTGGGAGTGCTGCATTGGAATGGGGGGCTCCAAGGAGGTGGTGGAAGGGGGAGGTTTGAGAAGTAACAAGGGCAAAACACCAGAGCAGGACAAGGTACCAGAAGCAGAGGGAGAGGAAGCCATAGGAACACACCCTTCAAAAGAGGTCCAGTGATAGAATATTGACAAAATAATGGCAATACTCTAGTCATCCTCTTACTCAAAATGCTGTAGCAATGCAGAGGAACATGTGCTGAGCCTGGCTTGCAATGGAGCCAGCACAGAAATGTTCAGTCAACTCACTTGGTGTCATCTGTTAAATGCAGTGCTTTTAACCAACAATCCTCTTTCACTTTATATACACCTTGGCATGAAAGCCATACATGTCATCAGCAAATGCTAAACCTGATGACCTTTAGCCTCTCATTTACCTTTGTTCTCTATTTCATCTTCTTTGGTAGATGGGGCATTGCTTGATGCTCTGGATGTGAAGCTTCAAGCCTGTTTTCTAAACATGCCACAGCACGAAGAGTTAATACTTTCTTCCCACGGCTCTTTTTCAGAGAAAAGAAAACGAGAAGAACAAGAAATCACAGCAACCCCTGTCTCCCCCGCAACACCACTGTGCAAAAGAGAGAGAAAGCAACTGGTGTTGCCATAAGAGGGCACACTGCAGCTGTAGCTTCAACATAGCCCAGCAAATCTCTCCCAGGAATGAGAAATGCCAGTTCCTTCCCCTCCGAGAGTGTACAGTCTTTGTGTACTGAAGAATGTGCAGGAGGCTTTCTATCAAGTTTCCCACATGTTTGTTTGTCTGCTGGCTTCTCCCTCCCCACCCTGCCTCTCACCCTTGCAGTCTTTCTTTGGGTTGCTTTTAAGTGAAAGTTTCAAGGCTTGCAGAACTGTTGCACTTCAAGTTAGTGTTTCTAGCCACGGTTTTAATGAATCTGTAATTTCTTGGGCATAGTGTATTACAGCCAAGGAACACACAGCACTGCTTTGGAGAGTTTGTACTGTAAGAAGGGAGCAGAAGACAGCAGGTACATGCAAAGACATCCTATCTTGGGGTGAAGAGATGTAGATCTCTGGGTGTGTGTCACAGGAGCCACATAAGCAGCGTTTCTGCAATGAGTCTGAGGCCTAAAAAGATTCTGACAATATCAGTATCGGGAGTGTGGACAAAAATAAGAAAAGTGATCAATGAGCTGAAGGCATCAGTGTGTAAATCAAGAACAGTAGGTGTTCTTTGATTAAAATCATATTAACAAAAAAACATGATATTTGAAGGCCATAGACTTACTGGGTAGGGAGAAACTATGTAGCTCAACAGGGTATAGGAAAACAGAAATAAGCAGAGGCTACTACAAATCTACGCCTGACTTTCAGAGCAAGAACAGCAAAGTCCTTTTGCAGGTAGGGTGGAAAAGTATTAATACATGAACTGTGGGAAACAATCTGGCCCTGACAGAGGGGTACCTTGGATGTACTCAGCATTTTTTTCCCTACTTAGTGACTTTGATAAGTATAAAGGGAAGAGATTAAGGATGAATTACCGTTGTATTCAAATGGTACTTAGCATAATGATAAAGGATAACTTTTTTTTGCAACTGAAAGTCCAAACATATTGTGTGTCATTCCCTTTCCTTTTTCAAAAAGTCTGGAAACATACTGTCCTGGTTTCAGCTGGGATAGAGTTAGTTTTCTTCTTAGTAGCTGGTAGAGCGCTGTGTTTTGGATTTAGGATGAGAATAATGTTGATAACGCACTGATGTTTTGGTTCTTGCTGAGCAGAGTTTACACTAGTCAAGGACTTTTCAGCTTCTTGTGCTCTGCCAGGTGCACAAGAAGCTGGGAGGGAGGATAGCTAGGACAGCTCACCCAGACTGGCCAAAGGGCTATTCCACACCATATGACGTCATGCTCAGTATATAAGCTGGGGGAAGAGGAAGGAAGGGGGGGATGTTCGGCGTGATGGCGTTTGTCTTCCCAAGCAACCGTTACGCGTGATGGAGCCCTGCTTTCCTGAGGATGGCTGAACACCTGCCTGCCAATGGGAAGTAGTGAATGAATTCCTTGCTTTGCTTTGCTTGCGCGCGCGGCTTTTGCTTTACCCATTAAACTGTCTTTATCTCAACCCGTGAGTTTTCTCACTTTTACTCTTCCGATTCTCTCCCCCATCCCACCGCGGGGGAGTGAGCGAGCGGCTGGGTGGTGCTTAGTTGCTGGCTGGGGTTAAACCACGACACATACCAAATTCTCATGTGTGTCCATAACATACACATTGAACTTACCATAACAGTTCAGTCTATTGGAAGATTTCTTGTAGGAATGAGGCATTTCAGAAACTTGAAAAGAATCTCCTGCGGCTTACACCTGGTTTGATGTGATCCTTGTTTTCCTGGCTGCCTCTGCACTGTTTCATGTTCCCTTCATTCCCCAGCCCTCTAGTTTGAGTGCCAGCCTTCTGGGAGAGAGATAATTTCTTTGTTATACTTGCACAACTTCTAGCACTGTGAAGCCCTGACCTCTAGGTTATCACAGTTAACTCCTAATAATGATAATCTGACCTGCTGGTACAGAATGGCATGTCATAAAAAGTAATAAACATCTATGTCAAGGAGCAAAACTCACAGCTTTCCTAAATAAGTCAACAAGGCTATTACCACATATCTGCTAGAAGTGTCACAGTTCACGTATATTGTTGTCAGCCTGGTCATTGTCTAGAAGATGAAACTATCTACTTTCAAGTATGGCAGTAGTGTTTTATACCAGGAGTACCCTAAAAATCCTTGGAGAACACTTACTGCTTGTAGACATTGCACGCTCTTAGCACACACTGCATGTTGCTTTTCTATTCAGCTGACTATGGGAATGGTCAGACATCCTCGTGAAGAAGAGTCTAAGAGTTGTGGACATCACCAGTGTCTTGTCCCTTTGCTACCTTCCTGGCAAAGCTCCTAGGACTGACCATGTGAATGGTCTTCAGATGTATCAGTGCAAACTCTTTCAGCTCTGTATAAATAATTGTGATAGATGGCTTAACCAAGGTTGCTTTCCACTGAGGAGCACTCACTTGCTCTTTTCCAGGTTCTGTGGGAGATGGGTAATCTGGAGCAAAGTGAAGGAACAGGATAGTGATACCAAATCTACTCCCACTAGATCTCTGCAAACATGTCCAACTATATGCTGAAGTCCCTTAGCAGCAATTACCACTCCTATGAACACTGGAACTATTTCAATCTTTGGCACAGCAAGTGCACTCAACAGCAGCATACACAAAGAGAAATGGCTTAAAACCAGGTGCTAGAAACCCATGCAGGTGAGCATAGACTGTGCCTATGCTTGGGAGAAGGTCAGTCATTGAAAAAATGCATATTGACAATTTCTTCTCAAGATCCCACAGCCTTTGCCTGTGTTGATGATAGAGGAAAGGACTTGCAGACCTTTGGGTCCAGAGCCCTGACACTTAGATTCAAGAGGTTTGCTTCTTCCCAGGAGCTTGGCTGCTTTACAGAGCACACTTCAATTGGCTAACCTCAGTTCTGGTAACGAGGACTTAGAGCAGATTATCTTGTCATTTGAATAATTCCTTTTTGCTGTCACTGGACAGGATACTGATCTATCCTTGCAGCACAACATTACAGCTTTGTTTCTATACATTAGTTTGACTGAGTAGGTGACATCCTGCAGAAAAAGGAGATCTCATTTCTTAACAGAGATTAGAACAACTTATTGCTGCCTCTGGGACTATGAGCTCATCTTTGAGTGGGCCTTACTAATTAGCAACATAAACTCCTGCTTCCCTTATGAGATTGGTTTGCAGCTGGATTTTGACAAAAGCTCTGAGGGTCATGCAAGGAATGTTCTGAGGGACTCCTCAGGATGATAAATTGAAGAAAAAGTACTAAAATACAGTGCAATTCCTAATGTGAAACACTTAATGTGAGATATTGTTTGCTGTGAAATGTTTTTTGAAGTGCCTACTTTCATGCTCTTGATTTCACCATCTATTTTTAAAACAAATTTTATTCTTAACACAAACATTTTTCCCGTAGTCTCTTTGAATTTATGTTAGCAGGGTCACATTGCACAGAGCACACCACCACCACTACTGCAACATCTCTGGCAATTTATGTTAACCATTGTCTGAGACAGCATCCAAGCCACCTGAGGCCACCTCCTATTATTCAGTCCAAGACTTCCGGTATCAACAGATCTAGCCTCATCCAGAGGTTTTTTGAGCTCCCCTGCATTGATGTGAGAGGAATGACCACCCTAACCCCCTGACAGCATTTAATCCCAAAGTAATTTCCAGTGGAGATACTTCGCCTGCTTCATTTGTTACAGAATCACAATGTCATTAAAAAGGAAGGGATAATGCAAGTGTATAACATCATTGCTACTCATAAATTGTTTCATTATCAGCCTAGGTGTATTCTTTAAACCATGGAGTCTCAGATCATGATGTTTCCAGCTCTCACAGTTGTAACAGATAATCACATGAGGTTTAAAAAACCAGACAAACAAAATATTTTCAATTTAAAACTCTTCTGACTTTAAAAAGACAATATTGTGATTCTGAGCCCTACTGCACAACTGGCAATACTGTGGATTTGGCACACCAGTTATTGTAAAGCTGGTCTTCCTGTCTTGTTTTCACCAAATAGACAGCCCAGGCCGAGGCCCAGCCCAAGACAAACTTAACCTTCCCCCTATTTAACAGCAGCTATATGTCCCCAAGTACTCACTAATGATCTCTTTCAACCCCAGACTCAAATTTGTGGGTCTGGGGCAGCTGAAGAATATCAGACCACCCACTGCAGCCTTTTCAGTCAGGAGAGCTGGCAGTAGTGAGCTAGGGGAAGGGAGCTCTCTCTCATCAACCAAAAAGTCACACCTGTGACTGAGCAGGTTTTTACAGCCCTGCTACTGCCATTAAGGAGGGACAGGAGAGACACAGCCACAGTGTAAATGTATATGATCAAGATTGTACTCTTGGCACCACCCTTCCTTCATGTTCCTCTGTAGGTCTGTAGGAGAAAAATAGCTGACCTACAGAAATCACCATGCCTGGGTTATGCAGATGTCTCTTAGGCATCAACCTCACTAGTAAAGTTTGGTCTGTAAAAAAAGGAATTTAAAATATCCCTGTGGTTATTTTTGTCAATGGGTTATCACCACCAGAGGTGCTCCAAGCAGACAGAAGGATCCACACACAAAAAAAGGAAGAAAAAAAAGAAAAAAAGAAAAAAAGAAATGTCTGTATTGGATAGTTCAGTTGATGGTCTGAAGGAAAGGATCTGGTAAGACCTACAGCTGTGGCTGGAAATGAACTAGATGATCTTCAGGACTTCCTAACCTGATTTGCCTTCAAGAAGGTACAAAGCAGGCAAGAGAAAACCATCATGTTTCAGCAAAAGCAAGTTGCACTATGTTTACTCAGTGCAGGTGTAATGATTTGATACTTACAGAGAGCATTCATAGCTTCACATTAAATCAAACCACAGGAAAATGCTGTCCATGTAACAACTATGAGAGCAGACAAGGCTTCCCCTTTTCAGATTTATCTGCAGAATAAACACTTTATGTTGGCTGGAGAAACGTTAACACTCCTAAGAGAGAAAATACCAGTGTTCAGAAAAGAAGAATGGGAGTCAGGTTGCCTGTGTTATCTTCCCAATTAAAGTTTACTATTAAGTCTGTGGGGTAACCAGAGCATTTCAAGACTGCTTAACCATTTGTAATATCTCTGTGTATATTTATAAAAAAGTGTATAAATATATATAAAATCTATATTATATATAAAGCATATGTATATATGTAAATGTAAATATTAAAATTATATCTATGTAGACATATATAAATGTAATTGTAAAAATAGTTTTAACCATTTCCTAGAACTTCAGGGCTCAGTATTTGAAAGCTGCTTTAGCTATAAGATTTCCTTCTGGGAACTGGAAAACTTACTGTTATTTAGGTCCTTTTACCACATAATTTCTTGGAGGTGGAGATAAGAACTCTGTTTGCATTGCTCTACAGGAGATGTCTGGGGAGCAGCTCAGTGCAAAACAGCTCATTTCTTGATTTGCAAAGTGCTCATCCACTTCTCTGGCTGCCCTCAGCTTGCCTGCTTGTCGACTCTGGCCATACATGACCCAATATCTATTTTCCCACTGTTGCATTAAACCCACAAATGAGTTCTGACACATGAAGTCCTACTCACTCTGAATCTTCTGCCTGTGGAGACACTCTGAAGAGAAAGTACCTCTGTTCTTGGTGATGGCAAAGGAACCTTCAAATATTTAGTAGATGTTTCCTCTAAGCTGATTCAGCACCAAATTGTACGAGACAAATTTTGTACCGACAAATCACTTGGGAGCTCTTTCCAGGGCTAAGGGATATCATATGGATTTCCCATCCTCTGACTGCAAAACTGGAAATTAGTATCTAGGTTTTCACCTTATGTTGTTAGGATTATACATTTCCCAGTTAACCCTGAAACCTATGAGATGTTTCACTGTTGACTAAAGTTTGTGTTAGCAGGGATATGCCACTCCCATGACAACTTTTCAGCCTCCTTCCAGGACCAAAGACTCCACCTATGCCATATATATCTGCCAGAATGTGAGTTTTCTCCCTTTACACAATGTTTAAATGTTTTTGGCACAAAAGCTGCTGGCCCTTCAGACACTGAAAATGAGAAACAAATGGAAGGGAATATAAGAAACACAAATATTATTTAAGCAATTGTCTCAAATATGGAGGTTTTAGTGATAAATTTTAAATAATTAACAAAATGTTGAGAAAATGGATAAAAAAGGGCTGGACTCAGAATAAAAATTTAGGTCCATCATGAAATAAAGTTCATGGAAACTGTGTGTGTTTAATTATGCAAAATACCATCTGAAGTGAAAATGAAGAATCTGAATCAGAAATTCAAATGGTTGGCGCTCCATTGTAAAAACCTCAGCAGTCCCCATAGGGTCCCAAATTTATTGAAAGGACAGATTTCTATGCAGGAAATATAGACAAATGGAGACCATATGATGGAGGGTGCCATTGGATCCTGCAGAGCAAAGACATCAAACAGTCAGAAAAATTAAAACATCCTCAAGTGACATTCTTTGACAAAGGAAAAAAAAAAAAGGACAGTGCAAGACTTCGCTAGATGAGAAAATTAATTGTTTTACTTAATTCCATGAAATGTTTGCAGATTCAACCTGTAGAAAAGATAAAATAAAGTGTGGACAACCTCAAAGAAACAGAGCTCTATAAGAGGAAAAAAGACCAAAGTCCCCCTCCGCCCCCCAAAAAAACACACAAAGCAATTTTTCTAACTGGGAAGAGAATAAAATCATTTTACTTTGACCTTTTCCTCACCACTCAGACACAATAGCAATAGCTGCTATATATAAACCTTAGTTGTTCTTCGCCTGCACTCAACCAAAGGATATTTATTTTAAGTCAGAAAGGCTAGTGGTAAAAGAAGTTGGGGGATATTTTATTTACACAGTGATAAATTAACCTATGGATCGCTTCTCTAAGGGTAGCTCTAGGAATGACGAGGATGCAGAGGGATCCAGATGGACTTTTTGACCTTCTTTGTTAAAGCTCCCTCCATGGTATTTGCTGGGCTTTTTCAGAGCTAAAAGGTTGGAGGACACAAAGCTTTATTCTCACATTTTAGTCTTGAGGCTAGAGAAGCTTCTGCATTTATGCCCTAGCAATGTTTGCCTCCAGTAAATCTGAAGTATGCTGGGCAGCTGTGGAAGGAGGGAGAAAAACAAAAAAGCCTTATGTCTGAAACATTTGTGTTTGTGTGCATCCTACCCTGTACAGCTGGTCTGACTCAGCTCTGAGAAGACGCTGTGCAGCTGTTTCTCTGGAGCAATACCTGTGGGCAAACAGCAGCAGAGTCCAACATCTATGTACATCTTCTGGATCTCCAGAGTTCATTTTGTCCCTACTCTGTCATCTTTAATCATGAAGCATTAGGCTTTTCTTACTGGATGTTCATGTGCATATGTTCAGAACTTACAGGGCCAATCGACCATTGTTCCAGTTTTCTTATTGATGTTTTTCTTGCAAATCAGAGCCCAGGGACTTGCCACAAGCCTAAATCCTGTCTTTTCAAAATTGATTACTTCTTTGCTTGGACACTGTTTACTCTACTGCAATTGTCTAAGACTGTTTGGCTGGTGCAAACCGACTTCATCTCTTCTGTGAAGCTAAGGCAGGATTTAGCCTGTGTACTGTACAGCTCTGGCAAGTCAAGGCAGATGAGATGCCCCCCTCTGGGGCAACTCTGCTGCTGCCTAGAGAAAGTGTCCCCAAGTCCAAAGTGGCAGTAGCAGCTTGAAGCTCAGAGAAGGAGGATCTAGAGACTAAACCATCTCATTCCAGTGCTGGCAGGGAATAAAGCAAAGCAAAACAAAACAAAACAAGCATGCATTCCTGTCTGAAGATGGGACCACTAGGCAGCTAGGCACTGAGGCACCATACAAATGGAAATAATTAAGCACTGGAACAGAATAGAGGAGATATCACAGGAATTATCAAAGGTATTTTTTGAGGAAAAACGAATGAATCTCCAATGCCTTCATATTTGCTGTTCCAAAGTAAAGCAATAATCCCCACAGAATAAATGGGGATAACCCTAAGGCAGAAAGATATTTCTCATGCTAGAAGGTTCCAAAATATGTAAGGTAGTCAATTTTTAAATAGTTCAAGTGTGGAAAAAAAAGCCTTATGGCAAATTGACCTTGAGAGGAAGAGCAGCAGAACCCAACTGGCTCCATGGCAGTAGGAGACAGCCATGACCCCTATTCAAGCTGAAAGCCATATGGCTCAGAAATAAGTGGAAATAAATGACTGAGTCATTAGGATCCCAGTGGGGCATGCAGCAGTCTCAAATGGCAGCTGATCTCCCACGGTTTTACCCACTGATGTTGTCCACTGCTAGGAAGGAGTAAATCCAATGGCTGTGCAAAGTTGTGCATCTCTGACCATCTTTCACACACGTGTGTGCACACATAGAGTCTGTTAAAGCAAACTTTTAGACATACTGTGAATTCCAGAGCTTTTTATGAAGATTCATATCAAAAGGGAAGTAGGGATGAAGCATCATAGGAAGGTCATTGCTGTTCGTGAGTGGAGAAGAGCAGTTGGGAACTCTGTTTGCCAGACACAGATGCAGAAAGCCTCTGCCCATCACACATGGCAAGGTGAGAGACAAATAATATAAGCTCCTTTCGCCTTTCAAAAGAACCTTGTGATTGCTTTTTTAGCTAGATTATTCCACAGTCTGTACTTGTAAGGATTGCTTTTCTAATGAGTCAAGAAAGGTCGAAAGAAATTAATAGCCAAGATAACAGTTATCAGTCTGATATAAATAAAGCAGCTTATAACGCTTGCAATAAGCCACAATCTGCAACAGATAAAGGCATCTAAAGCCAAAGGAGGGTTCAAAAGGAAGCTGATATGGGGAATATCTACACTCTAAGTTCTCTTTTTAAGCAGATGACTGGGCCACAGTTGCTCTTTGCAGTTGTAGCTACCGAAGCCCGTGTTGCCACTGAAGCTTAGAGTAAAGACATCACTCACCCAGCACAGCTCAGCCTCTCCCATTCGATGGCTCAGATATGATCCCACAAGCCTATGTGCATGTCCTCATACAACAGGGACCATGTTTTTATTCTGTAAGTGATACCACAGTGCCAGCAAACACTGGGTAAGAGGTTCACTACAAAGCTCTCCCTTGCCTGCACTGTTGCTTTCCTGTTCCTCCCAGGACTCTGCTGCATCTTAACCCTGAAGACAGCTACATCACTATTTGTCTGCCTTTCTAACTCTCCAACCCCCTAGATTCCTGTCTGTGAGTCTCCCAAAACGTCAAAGTGGCCCCTACCTTACATGTTTGTGATCCCAAAATAATTTTACTAATTCTGCCTAAATTCCCTTGGTAACTTCTTTCAGTAAGGTACAGATCACGTGTGTAGTAAGATATATGCCATGCACAGAGACACCGCCCAACTCGCCCCCAGCCTCTTGAGAGGTGCCTCTGGAGCTTGGATATGAAGAAGCTGAAAGCAAGAGCTGAACCTCTGTGAGGGGTGAGTTTCAGGTAAAAGTCTGCTCTCAGCTCTCCCTGCTGATTAGATGCTATCCCAGGTGATGGCGTTTCATATTAATCATTTTCAAGATCCTAACTTCCTCCATGAATGCCATAATGTGTCTTAGGAGCTAAAATTCACGTTCCAAGCAAGGAGCCAGACAACTAGAAATGTAGTTGCTAAAGGACTTGACTTCCATTACTGAAGTTCCTCATGGGAGCTTGGTATTGCACGCCATGCTTTAGTGAAAGGACTCTGAAGTTCCAGTGTCATTGCTATCACTTTTGCAAAACTTAGCTCTCCACTAGTCCTATGAGTTTTAAAACCACCTAGCAAAATCAGTGATGTACATGTACCAGTATAATTTTTGTTCTAATTGGTTTAGCTTGTTTCCATACAGATATTAAATCTCTTTCACAATATCCTCTCTTCACTGGTGAATATTTTTCCACAGTAAATCATTCATTCTCAGCTGCACACACTTCCAGACTCCTTTTAGACATGTTCTATTGGCTGGATTGAGTTTTTTCCTTATATTTCAGTCCTGAGCTTTAGAATCATTAAACATTTCCAGTGACCACATGATGCTTTTATTTTTTTAATAGATAATTTATTTGCAACAGTAGTGTGAGATACAGTAGAATACAAGTGGGAACCAGATAATCATGTATTATTTTATAGTGTATATTTCAGTAGATTATTCTGAATGTTACATATGGAAATTTTAAGTCCTATAACATTAGTTCTGATATCATGGTGACTAAGCATTCCAACAATAAGCAGTCTTGTGGAAAAATTAATGTACATAGTTTGCCTGACCTCATTTGTCCTAAATTACAGGCTGCATCAGTATGATTTAGATCATATAAGTGGGTAACAAATAGTTCAGCCTATATTTGCATCTTGTCTATTTAGTAAGTCCTTAAGAAACTCAGGTACACACAGGTTGATTTGAGATACAAAAAATTGTGCATGGTGTTTTCATCTCTCACCTTGGAAAGAAAGGTTCACAATGTAAATTCTCATGTATTTTATTTAGATTAAAAACATTGGATGGTGTATAATATCCTGGATGTGTTACACAGACTGCAGATAAAATGTTGCAGAGCACAGCAGCAACTGCTATGCCACCAAGGACTAGAAAGGTGGAAATTTGAAGGCCGTGTAGCTTTCTAAGCAGATACTGTGGCAATTATTTATAATCAGAAATAAAACACGTTTTGAAAAGCTCATATGCAAATATGCGTCACAAGCCTGAACACTGCATGAGATGAGTCTTGCTCCTGCTTCCACTGAATGAATGAAAGATACAGCTTCCAAATACTTCAACGGGAGAAGAGTTATTATGACAACTCAAATGCTGCAGGGTTTCTTTTCTCTTTTTTTTTTTTTTCTTTTCCTGAGAATAGTTAGAATTTGGCTGATAAAGTCCTCAGAGTTCATGCAACCCCAAATGTATTTGTGTGCCTCAGGGTAACCACCTTTTGCTTCCATCCTTTCTTTTCTGAAATCCAGCGATTAAGTATTTTGAATGTGTTTGTTAACGTGCAAATATAGCATTGGGAACAATCGTGCCATCATGGAGGAGTGAGAGACTCATCCATGTTTTTTTTAGGACATCAGAATGATGACATGCCTGGCAGACTTCCTGTGATATCCATCCACCATCATAAACAAAAGACATTTACTGTTTCCCACCCCAAACAATATATACTTTAAGAGGACACCACATTACATTATGAGATGCAATTTAAGAGCTGAAGGCCTTTAGAACATAAATCTCAAACAGTATTAAAATACATATTTTAAAATCATATTAAGGCAGAAGTATTTCCAACGCATAAAAAGGTCATGCTAGTCTACTATTTAACCAAATGTGACTATTGTAGAGTGATGATACCACTGCAAACCAACTTAGAGAAGCACACATCCCTGCAGGTCAAAGCTAAATAAAGTCCTAGGGGATGCTGAAGAGTGATGTTCCCTTACATGGATGGTGATCTCTTGTAGTGGGGCACAACTGGCTGTGGTGACAGCCACTCCTAAGGATTTACTTTAGGGTGGGTCATAAACCTCAAGTCGAACGCATCTCCTTCCAGAATTAAGTATCTTGCTGAAAGACTCTGATTTTGAAAAAAGCAGAGTGAAGTGCAAGCGAGAAGCCATCAGGCCCCAAAAAACGCTCAGGATCATTTCCACCGTAGTCAATGACAAACTCTTCCATAGGTCTCGTTCTGTGGGAGCAGGAGCAGACCTACCATATCTTGCTTTCCTACTAATGTCCAATGGCATGGCAACATCCTTTACTGTCTAGTGGTATCTTTATTTTAGCTTCCCTTCTTTCCCCTAATCTTTTCAGGAGTCTCAGTGTCATCTCTCTGATACCCTCTTTGAGTGATGAGTTTTCCTAGAACTGGTTCTGAGTGTTTGCCACACTTCATTAATAGAAAGTGTTTCAAAGAAAAAATCCTCCTGAGGTGGCTGGTGCTATGCTCGTATTATGCTCACCTTGGCAGCAGAATCAGGCTGGCTAAGGAAAATCAAGCCATTTGTGCAAAGGACCCTTAAGCATAAAACAAATCACAGTTTCTTATTTAAATAACACAGTACCATGCAAAATTCACAAATTAAGAGCTTCTAAGCAGTGTCTTTAAATACAAAAATGCAAACCTTTTTGCTTAAAAATCCACCAGTGCTATGTGTATTGCTCTTTACCTCTTTAAGCCACGCAAAAGGTTTAATCAAAGTGTCCCTTTAACAAATACAGCATTTGAAGGGGAAAAAAATAAAAATAAACAAAAACCACCAAACCCAGAACAAATGCCTAGACAAAAAAAACCCACACAAGTTTTGATCCTTCTCATTGAATCTATTTAGCATGGTATTTACCCATCTGAGCAGAGGGATGCAGGGGTCTAAACACCACACCTCTGTTGCCCTTCCCCAGGAGAGTTAGTCCTTGCTGTGGGAAGGAGCTCTTATCTGTGATTTGACATTGTCCCTTGCAGGTCCCTAACCATGCTCATGCCCTTGAACCGTGATGCTGTCACCATGTTGGGGCACAGCTAAGGACAAATATCAGCTGTTTTACCAGACTCCACAGGCAGCCACTGCTGTGATGCTGCAACAGGTATGTGACGGGGAGTGTGTCTGCCGGGAGGGCTCCCGCGTCGGGAGCAGGGCTGTCGCTGGGTCACCCAAGGAAGCCCTGTCCTGCACCTGTGTGTGCTACATGCTGTGCCTGGGTGGAATAAGGGAGAGATCATGGCCCAACTGCAAATGCATGAAGGAGTCATGAATCTCATGCTCAATGCAGGGAGCTTGCACCACACTAACAGGGTTTAAGACAAGAAAAGTGTGAAACTAGGAAAATGACTATGGCAGGACATGCTGGGACTATACAGTGCTGCGAGTTGGGATAGTAGAATTGACCTTGGATCACAGTGCATAGATTTGAGGGTAGCAGTGGTTTATTATCTCATTAGAAACATCTAATTCCCTGTAATAAAGATTGCATGTAGAGTATGTCAAAGAACAGACAAGGCTATTACAGCCCACAGTCAGGACTAATGCTTTTTTCCCCCCTCTTATTGCTAAATAGGCAGGAGTAGCTTTTCAGTTTCAAAATAAAAAATATATAATTACAGTAATAATACCATGCTCCTGACTGCTCTGCAGCTGCATATTGTAAAACTCAAAGCCACTGATCAGAAACAAAAGCAGTAAGTCAGTAACAGCTTTACAGAAATGTTCTGCTGGGGTGATTATGTCTGTCAAAATACTTCTATAAGGGAAAGACTCATTATCGAACATATTTCGTGTCCCTTTCCCCCTAAAAAAACCCTGCAAATGCTTGCATCTTTGCCTAACAACAGATAAAGAAACGTTTGCCGGAGGTGTAATTAAGACTATATGAATACTGTAACAAGCATGGGTCCTGTTCAAATAGGCATCAGTCACAACAAAAAGCCAGAAGCAGTCATATTTTTATCATCCATTATTAAAAAATATTTCTCAATCAGTATTTCAATACAGTTAAAAGTTAAAAACCCTCTACATTACTAATAAATTAAAAAACCCATATCTCCAACCATCTTGTAAGAAAGTAGGTAAGTAATTTAAACCTTTAGTTTACATAAATTAGCACAGAAATGTGTATTTGAACAAGTGCACTGAAAACAGATATGCCTTCTTTTCTTCTGATATCTCTTATTTGAGTTATTAAGTAACAGGAAAGCCTTCATATTCTTTGCATGACCTTGAGAGTCTGCTAACACTAAATGGTCAACAGTCAAACCCCAGGAGAATGTTTCACCAGATAGACAATGACAAGAGGGAGCATGAAGTACAGTCAAATGCTTTTCAGCCTTATTACAGTAGACTTCAGCATTCAGTTTCGGCATATTTACTCTTGGGAAGGGATGAAGGTAATATATTTATAGCACAAATCACATGAATGAAATTTGATGGGTTGATAGAAATTTTTTTTTTAAGCCTATTAAAATATCATTTTTTCAGAGGTAGTTTGCAAGGCAACAGTGATGTACATGAGTGGAAACAATACTCCTTTGCTTGACTGTAGATAAAACTCTTAAATACTGTTGGTGCTGTCCCTGAACCTCGCAGAGAACGCTTAATGGATAAGATGTTCAAATCGGAGCTAACAACAGCCAATTAAGTGTCAGAAGAACAATCTGATAAGTAGGTCTTCATGTCTATGGGCCTTTCCTGATATGTCTTAACTGTCAATCTGAATGTTAAACATCTCTATCTTTATCTCATTATTGACTGATTTATTAAAGGAGAATGCTTTCATCTCTTTTTTTGACTTTGGGGTTGCTCCAGAAAGAAGGAAAGGAAAATACTAGGAACAACTCTTAATTTGGAATAATAGATGGGGAATCCTAATTATAGCAAAGTCCTAATCTTCCAACTGAGCAGGCGTATGGTTTGGTGACACCACTACCATGCAGCTGCCCACACCATACCTGTCAAGAAATGGTAGATGCTCAGTCTAGAGGAGATCTGTTTCTTTAATAGGTGGAAGGATATCTGTGGACGTGCTAGCAGGCTGCTCTCTGCTTTCAGTGCTTCTTGCTAGTCATACAGAAGACAACACCTCGCTGGATGGATCTCTTCCTTTCTTGTCCTCACCCCTGTCGATATCAATCACATGAACTATGCCAGGCTTCAGGATCAGGTCATCGGTCTCTACGTGGCTCCTGTTATCATCCACCTCGATGTACTTCCCTTTGGACGGCTGGGTAGCCTTACTGAAGACATCTTTAAAACGGCGCTTGAGTTCAGTGTCTGGGCAATAGACGTACTCATAAAGAGCACCAGCAAGGACTGCTCCTATTATTGGTCCCACCCAATATACCTGAAAAAAGAGGTGGAAAAAAGACAAGCATTAAGCTCTAGAGCAAATAAAGAAGCCAGGGCCTCAGAGAAAAGCATGTCACTAGAGACTTTGCCCAGAAAAGTTTCGGCAAAATGCCCTGGCCCAAACCAGCTCTCCATAAATGCATGGTCACATAATTCCCTGGCTTTCATGAACTGGGATGAAATCTGCCATCTTACCAGTTTATGAGGCAGGGAAGTGTAGCTACCATAGATTTCACAGATGATGACCTGGAGCTCAGCAATTAAGTGACTGCTCTAAAATCAAAAGGCAGTCTCTTAGGCAGTTAATGGCATTAGTCCTAGGTCATTTTCTTTTTTCTTTCTGCCTCCCCCTAGTCTCTTCTCACATATATTTCACCCCCTTCAGAAATACTCCCTAGTGACCTTGAATCCAGTCATCTAAACCACCTCGCAACCATGGGTGCAGCTCTTCCCTAAAAACTCCTCTCATGCCAGCGTTTAGAGAATCACCAGGCAGTGGACACCACGGAGCAGAGGAGAAGAGGGACCTATGCTGACATGTCCGTGAGGTACAGTTACTACTTCCCTGATGCCTGAAAAAGATTTCAGTCTACGTGTCTGGTTACCAACACTCTGGGACAGACTGGCTGAGCGGCAGTGAAGCTATGGACACCTCCCATGGACAGGCACAGAGGCATCCTCTCTGGCTGGCCCTACCTTCTCCTGTTAATAGAGAGCGGCTTTCCCCCCCTCTTTATGTGAGATTTAACTTACTGTCTTTAAACTTTGTCCAATAAGACAAAAGTACAGGTACTTCATCATCCTTATTTGGATCAACCATATCTATAACATTTCTTGAGACAAAAAAGGCCACAGATCCTGATGGAGTCATGTATGACTTGTCAAATACAGCTCTGTAGTCACCTACAACATATAGCTGCTCTGGCATAGCTTTGCTTTTAAACTAGCAGGGGTAAGATGATGGAGAAGCAGGCCCACATCTTCAAACAGAAATAGTTTTGTCAAGTTTTATTAATCCATCTCTTTCCAAGAGGCCTCCTCTAAATTTTCATTGCTCATTGCCAGCTGTAGACAACATATGTGGATGGTCTGCAAGATGACACACAAAATGAATGCCAATGTAGAAAAAGTGTTTTTCTTTCTGCATTTTCACCCAAGGCAACAATGAACTTTTAAGGAAACAAACCTTTCCTAGTGTATACACAAACAGTTCTACTTCAGTATTTCAGACTCAGATTTCCAAAATAATCCAAATTTGGCTTCTGATCCTGCAGAATCAAACAGGCAGCCAGCTACCTGATTAACTAATTTGAATAAGCAAATACAACCGACATACACAACTTTGTAGGGTATGTATCTATTTCAGCATGACATGCAGCAGTTGTGTAACATTAGTAGGTGCAGAAGCCCACGGGCTTCTGTCAATGGCATGCCAATGTCACTGCTCTAGAGGAGGAGAAAAGGCCAACTTTCCAAGTGACCAGGACAGTAGCTAAGCTTCGCCTACAAGTTTCTCCATGGTACATTTGTTTATTGTTTATAGCTTTAGTTATAAATTACAGGCTCCCTCAGAGTATGGATAATCAATCCTGTGAAAAACTACAGCAGTTTTTCATATGAACAAGCCATTCACTGATAACTGGGTAAATCTGCCTCAATAGGATAACTCTTGGGAACAAAGTTACACATAGTATCGTGTTTGCAGAATTGGAGCCTTAGGGCCTGAAGACAATGCTATTTCTGTTATTAGCTGCAGTGGGAGCAATGTGGGCTTCATACTTTAAAAATCAAGAAAATCCTTATATGCGCTGTAATATGCAGCTCTTACAGTTAGCATTGAAAGTGTCCCTATAAGTGCTTTCCCTGTCTTTAATTAGGTGAGGCTGAGCTGCAGTCCATCTCTCCCTTATAAAATGTGAACTGTTTTTTAATAAGTTTAATAGTGAGATGCTATAGAAAATGACTGCATCATTCACAATCTGTTTATCAAATTGTTTCGTACGCAAATACTCCTAGTTAAGCTGACGCTTTCAAACTGAAGCAGGTAACATCTGGTCTGGTCTGCAAAGAGCAGACGGCAACCCCTTCATCTCTCACTGCGGGCATTTGCTGAGGCAGGTTCTCCCCCGGGAACCAGATCACAGAGGGTCCCTGCTCTCATTTTATATGTCTGCCCCAGTTTGCTGCAGAACCAGGTGAAATGTGAAGCTGACAGAATTACTTCCATAACTTCTCACCAGCATGATGGGGGGGTTTGCAATCTGCCTCCGAGGATTTTTCTTTCTAGCGGTTCAATTCTTTCAGTCTTGCTGGATTGCTTTTTTTGTTTTGAACTTTTTGTATGATTTCCTTTCTACCCCAGCTACTACCTCCACAAAACGGCCCCTGAATAGCAAGATGCTGTTCCAACGTGCTGCATACTGCACCGCAGTCCTAGGTGAGGAGCATAATTATACCAAAGCTTGTGGCAGGTCAGCGCCTGTCTTCCTCAGTGATGGTCTCTATGGGACGTACTGGGATGGATAACTAAAAGCAAATGATGTATGGAAAATCCTGATAGCTGTTTGTCGCTGTGGTGAAGGAAGCATGAAAGCTGAGTTACCCATTGGTTTTCCCATTTCCCCATGATCACAGCAGGTCCAAATGATCGAGCAGGGTTCATACTGGCACCGGTGTAATTGATCTAAAGCAGAAACAAAATGCTACCTGTTATTAAAGGTTGTTATTCCATTTCTACTAGTCCTTGTATTATGGGACACCCTGGTTTTGTATGGCTTTTAATCTCGACAGCTGGTATTGTTACTCTCCCGAGTCTTATCACAAAATTAACAAAGTCATCACATAAACAGGCAGAAAAGATCTGGTGCAACACCCTACCCAAGGGGACCCTCCTGCTACTCCAAAGGGTTTTGGCGTGGATCCATAAAGAATATAGCAGCTATATAGCTGTAGCAGCTATAAAGGCCACAGAAGTTTCCATTTACTTCCGAAGTAGTCATAAAGGGACAAGGGGTCTATTTTTTTAAAGAGAAGCCATTAACTTACAGCAAATAAATGTCCAATTGCAACAGAAAATCCAATTGCTAAAGCTACTGAACCAGTGACATCACTTCGTTTTGAATCACAGCTGGCAAAAATAGTAAAAACCAGCTGGAATGTAATTATCAACTCCACCAGGAGTCCATGGCCAGCGGAAAGATCCCCGTGTACCTGGAAGAAGGGAAAGAAACACCGGAGATGAAACAAAGGTGATTCTGTAAATCGGAAAGACACCACATACATTAATTGTATTTCAATGAAAGGTATTTCTAAATGGTACACATTGAAAGACAAAAATGAAATTTAGAGGTACAGGTTTCCCCCACCCTTTTCTCCCGCCCCCCCCTTTTTTTTTTTTTTTTTATTTTGAAAGCCATGGAAAATTACTGCTGGACTGAGAACAGAAGGCTTAACAGTAACATCCAACAAGAACTTCAAAGTTAGACTGCAGAAGTATGATTTATTTTTACACAGGGATTTGCAAATGCTGCACTTCCCCTTCACCATTTTTTTCTTGGGAGCACTGTAATTTACTATTCAATTATAAATTCATTAATTAGCCCTGACTTAATTAATTTAAATTTCAATTAAAAATTAAGCAGTGTGTGGCTCAAGTGCATTTTTAATAAGTCCTGCAACAGGGCTAACTGATGGCATTCCTTATTAGTTTAGAACAAAGCTGAAATCTAAGCCACAATCTATTTCAAAAGTATGTCATTTTAAATTGATGTTTTTTCAATCCCCATCATAATGGCATAGAATTAATTTCCCCCTCCCCAACCCATATAAAAATGGCATTTCACGCATATATTATTTAAATTTTGTATGTAAATTAACATTACCTGCTGTCATCAGATTTGGGGAAGTTCTAGGAAAGAAAACTTGTATAAAAAGAACAGCTATAGATATTACGCTGCATAAACCCATCCAAAAGAGAGCTTTAAGCCCTGTCTAGATGTTGTAAATAAAGCAGCAAGCTCTTAAAATCTCTACTTGAGGTCTCTTTATTCTGAGTGACACTGATTGTATTTTCTTAGGCTCTAAGCTAGTCTAGTTCAAGAGCTGGAGGAGAAGCGATTACCGCAGTGACTCCCAGGCCTCCCACCACGCTTGGCGGTGTGACTAGGTAAAGGATGCCTGCGCCCACGATGGCTCCCAGGCACTGGGCAAGAATGTAGAAGACGGACTTGGCGAGGCTGATCTTCCTCGTGCAGACCATTGCCACGGTCACAGCAGGGTTAATGTGGCCTCCACTGATGTGTCCAAAGCACTGCACCATGGTTGCAATGCTGAGTCCAAAGCAGAGAGAGATAAGGACCATGTCTACAGGCAGGGGCTTCTCTGCTCCACCCCAGTTGATTGTGGAGCCGAGGCTGAGGAGGACAAAAATGAGCATGGCCAAAAATTCTGCCGAAACGGCCTTCCAGAAGGGCTGAGTCCAGACTCCTTTAAATGCCACCATGATGCTCTCACACTTACACAGACGTCCACACTTACTGAAAAGGAAAACAAAGCTTCATCAGAAGTCACAAAATAAGCCTTATACTCTCCTGTTAGGGGGTTGCTATCCAGCAGACTTTGGAGAAAAGGCAGCAATGCTGAGTATCCTTGGTCTGGGACAACCACAGACTGCACTCTCGGCGCAGACTGCCCTTAAAACATGACCAGTGTTTGCATGTCTGCAGGACACAGGGTAATTAATCACCCCTTGCGATAAGTCTGTCTGTATAGCTTCAGTTCACAAAAAGCAACCTCTGTATCTTTTGAAGTAAGTGAGTATGAAAATAAGTGTATTCTTCTACACTAGCTGACGTTTGCCTGACTTAGAGTCTCTACAGCCCTACTGCTTCCAGTGGCCTGTTGACCATCATGCTCATTAAATCAGTGGGTATCCTCTTTTTCTAAGCAGATCTGTACTTTTCACAAAGCAGGTACAATAATTCAATAAAAAGCAGTATTTTAGTCAAACCCTAATGGTTTTGATAACAGTGTAGTGTTGGGAGGTTGCCCTGGGAGCTATAAGAGAAAGTCTATTTGTTTGAACACTCACGCAGACCAATATTTCAATTTATATTTATGCAAAGAGCAGTTTCTTCACTGTGGATGTAGGGTAAAAATTGAATTCAGCCAGGAGAATAGATGCAATCCTAAATTCTGACCTTTAAATCAATCATGCAATCAATAAAGTGCTTTCTTTTGGGCTAAGGGTGCCAAGTAAGCTGTGGAATAGAGCAATATTTTCTGTATGTTTTGTGTGTAAAACTCTGTGTCGCAAAGAAAGAAGTGTCTTGATTTTCCTCTCTGTCTGGAGATATTATTTATTAGTCTACACTGCCTTTCTGATGAGTTACAATTTTGCTAGATGTTCAGATACCTATGAAAGTGGGTCACCAAAGAAAAGTTATTTGTGGTATTAATAAATTAGGAGAATAAGCCAAAAGGGAAGCATTTTAATGAGTTTCTAAGGAATGCTAACAAGATTCTTCTCTAAAAACAAAAGCAAAAAACCTCCAACCCCTCCAAAAAGTAGAAAACAAAAGAAAGAATATTCAGCTGCTACATTTGGGAACAGAATTTCAAGTGGAAGATGGATGAATTTATTCTCAGTTATCTAAGGTAACTGAGCTACAATGCATATTTAATACCACTTACATCAGAAAGAAGCATAAAAGGCATGTCTGCCCTTTTCAAGTTATTGCAAGAGGAATGGCCCATGAATTTCTTAACAGTTGCAGTGAGTTATGGAAAGGCAATTTAATCCTGCAACTGGAGCAAATAATTTGTTTCCCTGTCTCATTTCTTATGCTAATTTACTGTGTATTTTGGATAGGTCATTTGAACTCTGTCTCAGTTCTCTAGAACCTCAGATAAGAACAAGAATTACATTATCTCCTGCAAATGGCTGTTGTAAAGTGCTCGTGAAGTGATCTGAGAGACTTGAGCAGGACTTGCTCTGCTAGAGAAAAATGGAAGCCAGAACTTCAAAAGAGAATAAAGTCATCTCCAAAGTCTTCTGGTTTTGGGTCAAACTCAAGACAAACGGAAAGATGTTTTTGTAAGATCTCATATTAACAGTCAGTTAATGACCAACTATCTAGACTAGGCTTTTTGTTCAAAATGTCTCCTAAATCATTGTCTTCCCCAATGCTGAAGCTCACAGGTATTTGGTCGTCCTTACCTTTGAACCCTATGCCCAGATTCTCACTGAAATCTAAAGGTTTACCTCCGACACCCTTTCTGCTTCCTCACTAATAATATATTTTAGTGGACTAAGTAAGATCCAGGTGCTATATCCATACTGAGAAAAGCTCATTTTGCCAGGGCATGTCCCAGGTGAACATTTCATATATCCTGAAGCCTATGGAAAAGAAACCTGGATGCACAGACAAGGGAAGCAGCACTCATCCACCCTTTCACCCCCAGCTCAGTTGGGATGCAACCTGGATTTCCCTGAGCTTTCGCTTGCTAAGCAAAATGCAAGCCCTAGTGTTATATTCCAGACTTCTGCAAAATTTCCAACCACCAAGGGCACTATGGAGGGAAGGTAGGTTTTTGGAGCATGGGAGAGAGCGGTATGGTGACTCCTGACTTCTTTGTTCGAGTGTGCCTGACCATCTCTTTCTGTACACAGAGAATAGTGAGATCTGCAAATTAATTACATTCCTTCATCCTGTAGAAGTGGACAGAAAAGGGTGTTCGTACTTGGTATCAAAATCATGCAATTAGCTTCCCTCTAGCTGTGGAACATCTTGGAAGAACACATTAAGAGTGCGTGCACGTGCACGCACATGTGCAAGAGAGAGACAGGGAGGATCCAGAAGATCACACCTTCTGCTGAACTGCTGATGGACCTGTCTAGAAGGAGGCTACCACTTATGAAGGGCAGGTCTTATACTGCTTCTCCAGCTGAGACCACGTCCAAACAATTCAGTCAATATTATTTATAACCCTGAAAATGCAAAAATGCTGCATCCAAGCCAAGATCATAACTCAAACACAGAAGCTTGCTCATCAACATAAAGAAAATGTCTGTTCTTCTAAAACAGCATGCTACATGGAAAAAAAATCAAAATGGTAGAACTACACTGTCAGCCATACTTTGATAGTTAATGATCTAAACATCTATTTTTAATGCACATGTTTTTCTGAAGCGGTCTGTTTTCCTGTGATTTCAACACCCAGCAAAATGCCCAGCTGTCACAGCCAAATTTTTCTTTCAAACTGCACACCTTTCTTCCCCACAGGAAAAAAACCTACAAGTGTTATTAAAAGCTTAATACTGAGCCCTGAGTCCAGGTTTTCACTTAAATTCAAAGGCTATCAGCAACTTAGAAATCAACACCATCTCCAACATCCACTATTTTTTCAGCATGCAGTTAATTTAAAGGCTTGAGATGAGACAGAGTGAGAGTGATGGCCGTGCCAAGTCTGAAACCAAAATGGGACTTTGCAGCAGCTAGGATTTGCCATCAAAGTTGCAAAACAATTTTTTGGAGTAGTTGTTGTTCATAGAATCATAGAATTGTTTAGGTTGGAAAAGACCTTTAAGATCATCAAGTCCAACCATTAACCTACCACTGCCAAGTCCACCACTAAACCATGTCCCTAAGCACCACTGCCTTAGATAAATACAAAATACAACAGGAAAACAGAAAGACACTTTGATGTTCTGGTCACACATTAATTTCACGTGTGGCCACACTTGAAAGTGTCCGGTCTGGACTACAAGATTACACAGCGGACTGTGCCTAGCAGGATGCAAGGTGGGTTTTTACAGGTCACGTTGCCATCAGGGCTGCAGGCACAATTATGGCTTCAAAGCCGTAACAATATAAATAGTAACAAAGGCTTCAGTACAAAAGTCAAATGGTATTTTTAAAATTCTTCCTTTTCTAACTAATATCATTTTGAGGAGCAGAGCAAACAGCCTGGACGTGGGCTTGCAGCCAGCCACTCCACATGACGCTACCGTCGAACAGAAGTTTTGTGCGTGCGGCAGCTATTTACAGTGGCATCTCCGCGGCAAACTCAGATCCTCCCCGACCTGTGCTGGCACAGCTGGCTGTAGCTCAAATGGACATTAGGCACCTACTTGCCAACTTGGGGGGAGGAGGGGGGCAGGCTACTGCTGCAAAACAAATGCACTATCGCAGTGCTTGCTTATAACCATTTCGCCCCATTTTCCAATATGATGTTGAGTGAGCGACTGACACGGATATCTACAGGCGGTGGGAAGGGGAGGCTTGGGACCCCAGCACCGCAGCTTTATGGCTGTGCAGGAGCTGGGCTTTCTGCACAGACTTCTCCGTGCTGCAGGACCACCAGTGCCAACCAAAACAAAGTTTTAGGATGTGGAAAAGGAGAGGGGTTTGCAACCCTCTGCCCCCTTCGCATCTCTGGCGTTAAAACCCAAGGACGACCGCAAGGCTCCGGCAGCGCCCTCGGGGAGGGGGAGCCCGGTGCCCCGGGAGCCACCATCCCTCGGTGCAAAACGCCGGGGAGAGGCAGCTCGCAGCACCCCCGAGCCCCCCGCCGGCGCAGCGAGGGCCACCCGGCTGCGCACTCCTCCCGCGACCGGACAACGCGGGGGGATCCCCGCGGGCGCGGAGAAGGGGCGCCCCTCCCGCAGCCGCGCACCCCCCTCCCCTCGTTCCCAACCTTTCCTATAAAGTCACCTTCGGTTTGGGTGGGCCGCCCCCTCCCCCCCCCCCCCCGCGCCCCGCGGAGGGCCGCGCACTCACCCGCGGCGCGGAGCGGCCGCTCCGTCGCTCATGCCTCCCCGGCGGGCGCGGAGGCGCGGCAGCGCGGGCGCGGGTGGGCAGCGCGGGCGCGGGTGGGCAGCGCTGGCCGGGGTGGGCTCGGGGAGCGGGGCGGGGGGGTGGCACGGCTGCCAAGCATGCGGCTGGCCAGCGCCGCGGTCCCCTACCTGCTGCTCCGTGCGGGCGAAGGGTACTTGAGAAACTGCCGCCCCGGCACCGGGCGCGGGTCATTTGCGATCATGTGAATATGCAGATTAATTCAGGGGGTTCGCGGAGGCTTCTTAAAAGAAGAAGCCAGGGCCGAAGCGAGCCCACTGTGCTGCTGCAGCGGGGGCTGCGCAGCATCGGGAAGGGCTCAAAGGTTTCTCAGTTTCTTCTGTGCCGCACAGCCTATCGAAGGAAATAAAGTCTAAGCTGCTCTGCCGTCAAGGAGCTTTATCCACCTAAAATACCTATTGGTACATTACCAAAACTCTGCTGGTTACTCAAAGTGTTTAATTTTTTGGAAGTTGCTGAATTCAACAAAGTTTTGCCTAGTGTGGAAAGCCAACGGAGGCCAGTGAAAAGAACTGTTGAAATTAGACCATGATGCTATTGAGGAAATTCAGATGGTCCTCACCTTGAGAAGAACCCATTGAATCTACAGTATGAAAACAATCCATTGAAAAAACCAGCCCTTTACATAATAAGAAAAAAATCAAAGTCACCTAAGTTGCCAGGCACAATTATTTTGTTAGAGAATGCACAGAAGCTGTTGCTTGAAGAAGACAGGGGTGAAAATGGAACAAAGTATCTAGAAAACCCTCTCTTTCCAGTGGCTTAGACCTTTGCATTCAGTAAAAGAATCTGTGCATAAGTTATATAGAAAACATTTTAAGGGACACGTTCAAGTGTTAAATGAGGTTAAAATAGCATGCACAGAGAAACTACATCTACTGCAATGCATCCATGCAGCAACAAAGAAAGAATCAAAGTTTGGCATGATGATCAGCCAGCCTGTATGGGACACGCTGCACCAGACAACCCTTCCGACTATCAGAAAACAGCGCAAGATCTGAAGAACTACTTTGGGCATGGAAACCACGGACAGAAAGTCCTCTCTTTGCTTCTGCTAGGAGATCGTAGGTAATAATTTACACCACTGAAAGGCAAGTATAATGTATGACACTGTCAGTTCAGGATGCCCTGGACACATTTGTACATGCAGCAATAAAAAAAGTCATGCCTGTGTGTTAAATACTTACCAATAACAGCTTATGGTAAATGCAGGTGATCATAAAGTACAAATGTAGGTGTTTCTCTCACGTTTGCTTGCTCTTCCCCTAAAGCCATGTCATAAAGGATACCAAGGGACATTCACAATTTGATGGCAAAAGAAAAACAGCTGGCTGGATGATTGTCTTTCTTGTTTTCAAGCTTTACTTCATTTGCTTATGTCTTGAGCTTACTCAAGAGGGGGTACAGTCATCATTACACAGCTCTGCTCTTTCATTTGGTGCGTTTGGTTTTTCAATCTATGTCCTTTGCAGTCTGCTACAGTGATTCCAGAAACTTCAAGTCCTAACGCTATCTTATTGACACATAAACCCATTGTATGCTTCGTATACTCACAGACCAACTTTTTATGTCAAGGCTGCAGGAGGAGTTCCTCACAGTGAAAGGATTTCACTTTGGATGTTCCTCTGCATAAGATTTTTTTACCCCTATTTCCTTTTCCCCCTCTGCCAGGAATTACTGTACAAAAAGCTCCTTTTTAGTGCTCTGTTTCAAACACCTGTGGATTCCCATGATGTAGCTTGAACGTGCCACGTCTTTTCCCACCCGCATTTGGTGAATTCATTATCTGATTATTTCAGACATTTACGCCACGGCTACTTCTGTCATACAAATCCTTTTCTCTGTTGTTCCAACAGCTACAAAAGGCACATGTACAAAACTCAAATTTCTTTCCAATTTTGGAGCTGGCTGTTTGAAATCAGGGCTGAGGTTGCTTTCTTAGCTTTGCCCTGACAACACATTTGTTCTTTGGCACCTTGCAGACTTGGCTCCTGCAGCCCATTTGTTTGTTCACAAACAAAATTCACTTAGCAAAACCAACAATTCGTTTCCTTGCAGATATAGCATATACCTGCTCTTTTTAATCTGCAGAGCAGATCAGTGCCACATAGAGAAGCCAGAACATTAATAACTTCTGTCACTGCTACCATTCTAATTGCAATAGATCTTCTGGAGGATTAGACAAAGGTTGTGGCCGCATAAACAGAGAAAGGCAATGCTTCGGGCACAAACCTGGAGCAAACTGCACTGTGCCAGCTCTGATCAAACACACAGACTTATGCTCTGTTGAAAGCACAGAAGGCAAGGAAGATAGCCCTTGAGATGGCACTGAAACACAGAGGAAAGCTGCCCTAGTTTGTCCAGGGATAAATTTGTTAATGTTGGGAGTTGGGACCACATAGATTCCTTTTTTTTTTTTTTTTTGCTTCTGTATTTTTGTCTTTATAAAACCTGGCTTAGCTCATTTTGGACCTCTGCCCAAGGATGAAATATTTCTCTTGCTGCTGTGCTCAACATGGTTAAGGAAATAACTTCCAAAGAATATATATGAAAAATTTAAAAATGGTGTTAATGTTCAGTCCATGTCTGAGGGGGGGAAAATGCAGTTGAATCTCACTGTGCCTCTGCTTCTCCTTCACTGAACATTAACTCTGAGTTTCTACAGTCATTTTTAGGGCACCATGAATTAAAGATCTCCATAGGAACGCAAGCCATGATGAGAAGATGCTAAAACACGTAAGACACATCCCCATTCTGAACAAGGACTTCCCAGACAGTTGAAGCGTGCTGGATCTGGGCTTTTGGTTTGGTCTGCTATGGAGGAGAGGGCACACTGCCAAAGTAGGAGAGGAATGTGCAAACAGCTAATTCCAGCTCAAACAATATGAGGGAGAGAGGCAGAAAAACTCCCAGCACTAGATTCTGTCATCTCACTGAATAGCAGTGTGGGAAGAGTCCCTTTGCTCCTATGGTGAGTCTCATGGATATCCATCCATCCTGGGCAACTCTGTCAGATCTGCCTCATGGGGTTTGTCAGATAAGACTGAAGCAGAGAAAAGAAAGACCAAAATCCAAAAAAAAAGGACATAATTTAGAAGCACTGTGTGTTTTCTCAGTAGTCCTTTTCCACTTGTACCCAGAGGATCTGGACTGTTCTCCCTTTGCTGCTATTAAGCTCCTCAGCTCGCTTGGCTCCTCTCTCAGCACCACTTCAGGCTCTCAGTTTCCAAAAGAAATGAGGCTTAAATGCATGTGCTCTCTCTGTCCCCCACTCTTTCTCTGGGTGTTCCTGTCCTTTCCAACAGATCTTGAACCCAATGGCCAATTTCAGTGACAACTGATGGAGGATCAGAAATCCTGAGGCTGTTCAGGTTCCTGCCAGCCCCATGAGCATGAGTGGCCAGGGAGGGTTGCAGGTAACCACAGCAGAAGAGGCTCCAGGAGGATTTTCAGAAGTGCTTGAGTGATGGAGGGACTTAGCTGCTGTTTTCAAAGTGGTGCAGACTCCTAGGAGACTAAATTCCTTTGACCTTCCTTGGCTCCTGTTGACAAGAGTGTCTGAAAGCAGGCTGTAAGCCTTTCAGAAACCATTGACGCTTGCAGAAACTCTCAGACTTTCTTTTCTGACTGATTGAAAGTTTCATTCTGTTGTCACTAATAAATCCCCCTCCCCTCATCAATTTATGTTTTATGAGTTTGGGTTCAGCTTTGTCTACTAAAAGGATCTTACATAAAACACCGCTTACTGAAATGTGATCTTTGCACATTTCTGAAGTTTTAATTTTCCTGCAGCGTAATCTTGTTACTTAGGTCATTCATTTTGTCACGCCTCCGTATCAGTCTGGTCCAGGTTTGGCTGCAGGGCTATGTTCTCCTGACATTTAGAGCAAGAATTCCCTGGGAAATCAGTCAAGAGATTTGACATTGCTGCTGGCCAAGTTCCAGTGGGTTTAGTTTTACTCTCCTTCTCTATTTATTGTGGAATCTGTCTGTCCACAAGCTGCACACTGAGTTCCATGCTAGAGAAGGAGAAGTGAAAGGGACAAAATGGCCATTCATTTGGGGGATTCATTCAGACTTTTCAGATGATAGGTTTTACAAGAAGCTGTGCACTTAGATGACTGCTGAGCTTCCTTAGCCCTGCTCTATTACATCCCTCGTGAGACAATTTGGATTGACTGCTTTTTCTTTGCTCTCTCCCCCACCTCAATAGGTAGCAATTACAGTTGGAAAAGCAAAATTAAGATCTAGGTAGTACAGGAACCACCTGAAGGCTTTTAATCTTTAGAAACAGTTTAATTTCAACATGGCAGGGACAGGCCCTTTGCTGGAAGTATGAAAAAAAAGTCCTTTTTCTCCCCTTGTGCCACAAACTGCTTCACCTCCCATTGCAAAAAGCTGCCTTGGTGGCAGAGACAGCAGGATTTGATGAACTGGAGGGGAGGAGCAGGAAAGCAGCCCTGGCCACTCATGGGGGTACAGGAGAGTTGGGGGAAGAATCCCAGGTCAACTGGAAATGGGGGAGAGAAGTGGCTCTCTTGTGGAGGGGGGCAATGACATGCAGCAGCACAGGGCAGGGTGCAGAAGGGTCTGCACGCGCCAGGAGGGGAAAACAGCCCAACATGCTGGTGGCCTGTGCGCTGAGGGTTGTGTAGTCTTAGCCAGCGGGGCCAAAGAGATTTCTCTAACTTTGCTAGGTGAGACACTGAAATTCAGTTAAGCGCTCACAGATTTTATCAGCCACAGAAAAGGTAGTACTGCACTTCGTATATACCACTGTTGTATGCTCTTTAACATCCAGCCATGCTTTCCTGACTGATCTGAGTTGCTCTCCCTTACAGTCCTGCCACTGTTTCTAAGCTCCTCACCTCCAAATGCTCAGCCTCTTCCCTCAGCACTGCTTCAGGACTTCAGTTTCCTACAGAAATGAAGCTCAGTCAAAGAATCATGGAGTTTAAGACTAGATGGCAACAAAACATTTTCTAGTTAACTTTATATATATGTATCACACTTTACCTCATGACACATTTAATGAGTTCTATAACTTATATTTGGTTAAATATATTTTACAAAAAGCATCCTTTCTTGATTTGAAAACTCATGGGATAGAAAATCCACCCATTCCCTTGGTAACTTATTCCCAAGACTAACCATTTTCATCACCAAAAATGGTCTTTGTCTCTAAACAGAGTTTGTATGAATTAACCTGCCATATAGTGGTTCTTATTATGCTGTTCTCTCCCAGATTAAAAAGCCTCTTGTACTTCTACTGTCTTCCCATGACGATACTTACATAATGTGAGCAAGTCATCTCTTCAGCAGACTGAGCTCTCGAAGTCTCTCACTCTGAAGGAATTTCTCTAATGTTTTTTTTCACCTCCTGTTTGTGCCTTCACCACTTTTTCAACATGCTTTTTAAAATGCATTTTTAATATTGGATTTCCAGCAGGCATATTCTGAAGTAAAAGCATTTCTTGTAGTATACCTAGGAACTGAATTAGGCCTTCTTGCTGCAGCATCGCATTGAGAAAGCATTCGTCCTCGCTTCTCCACAACAACCCCTCAGTCCTTCTCAGGATACTGACCTCATTCTGTAGGTAAGTCTTGTTTCACTCTGAAACATGAAATTTTGCAGACATTCTGTCTGACAGTGATCATGCTAGAGAACAATCCAGTCTGGTGCGTTCGGCCATCCTTTTCTTAACCTACTAATTTAAGTCATGTTCAAACTATACTTGCAGTGATTCTATATTTACTTCCATATTTACTTACTGAGGACGTGAGGCCTCATAGCGATCCCTTCAGATCCCTTCCAACTGCTGCCATTACTACTCCATTTTCTTTCAGAGATCTGTCAGCCAGGTCTGAATCCCTTTACTGCTCCATGGTTAATGTATGGTGGTAATGCTTTAAACAAATGTCACTCGGTATTGTGGTAAAGCCTCTAGAAACAATTAAACACATTGCTCTATGCCGCTACCTCTGTCAGCCAATGTGTAATTTTAAAAATTCAATCTGTCCTGTGTTTTTGTTGATTTTCTTTTTTTTTTTTTTTTTTTGGCAAGGCCGAGGCTCAGCGGCATAGTATATTTGACATGTGACCCAATGCTAGGAATTTGTTCTTTGTCCAAGCCATCTGCTGTATGTAATAAAATGGTATTGTATATAATACATGTATAGCTTCATAGCCATAGGAGTTATACACCTAGTGGAAATGTATCCCATGAATGGGCTTTTGCAGCATGTTCTGAGAAAGACAATTTTGCTTCAGATCATTCAGGCTATCTTTGTAGATTACAATAGTAACTGTCTTGTTGATACTATGTATTTTACAGGGTTTTTCTTCCCTCTCAACACTAATACCTTCTAAAAGCTAAAACCTCGGGCCATAGAAGTGAAGATGTTGATCTTTTTTCTGTGCAAAGGTTCATCTTTCATTGAACTAACTGAAAAGCAGGGTCTGACTATGAATATTTACAAGTTCAAGCTCTTTTGTCCATAAGCTTCTAAAGAAAATCTGACAGCATGTTTTTCTCAAAATGCTTTGTAGAACGTTAGTTTCATTTCTGACAGTTTTTCATGTTTACAGCTTGAAAAAAAAATAGATGAAGCCTAATAACTTGTGATACAGATGCCGCATTTTTACTGGACTAGGAGAAAGGTTTTAAACTCAGAAATGGCAATTGGAGTTATTCAGTCTCTTTTATGGCAGAAGCTGTACTGCTTTGGAGATTCTTGTGTTGGCTCAATTCTCAGCAAAGATAATAGAGATTAACACAAAGAAACAAACACTTCTTGCTGCCATCTTCAGCTTTACTGATACCGGCTTACAGCCACTGCATGGATGGATGGACGGTTGGTTGGTGAATATATGAGAACTGATCAGTTAACAATGTTTTGTCTTCAGCTACTGAACTCCAGTGAACATGCTCTGGGAGCACATGCAGCCACAGAAAACAGTCTTTTGAGGCCCATAACTCTAGTCCTGTATTCACACGTTTCCTGGCACCCCACAGGGGTGAAGGGTGAGTGGTGGATGCAGTCTGCAAAGACTGGATGGAATCAAGCACAAGGCCAGAGGGCTCTCTGGCTTTATGCTACTTTCACATCTAGTGTTTCTTTCTAAGCAAAATTTTCTAATCTAATCTCCACGACTTCCTTCTATGGGGACTTACAGATTGGCAAGCTGCTCTTTTGCAAAGCCAGCTGAGGGAAAAAAAGCTGTGAGCTGTGCGAATAGTTAAAATCAATACCAAAGGACATTTATTCCAGAAGACTTTGGGGATAATAAGTAGTTTTTTTACTTGTTTGTAGACTTACCGTATTAATACAGAGCAACTAGTCTGGGACCATTCTTCATGACTTACTCTTTAGACTCATCAGTCTTCTCTTTTCCTGCATCCATACTTTGGATAGACGGTAGATAGCCCTGCTATAAGGTGCTCCTTACAGTGGATTTTGTGAGTGTCATGGAGACAAATATTTTTGTGAAGACAGGTATTGTGTTAAATTAGTGTTAAAAAAGGAGGCAGGTATGGCTAATGATACGTCTTCAAGGATACAGGCCAAAAAAGTCTGATCCCTGTTTAAAATAGATCTGCCTTTATAAGAATGCATGCAGAGAAAGGGAAATTTCTGAGGTTTATGGTTTCACACATCCCTTTTTGTATAAGCGAAACATCTACAACACCCATCTGATTTTCAGTTTCACCCTGCATACTTGACTGACATGAGTACATTTTTCTTACCAGCAGCGCGGCAGAAACAACACGCCAGTGAAAGGGATTCTTTTCAGCTACACGCCTCACCGGCACTGTTATTGGTGAGGCTCCTGCCGTGGCATGGCCAGTCCTCGGGGTGCCAGGGGGGGCAGAAAACCACCCAGCCCCATCCTCAGTGTTGCAGGGTGGAGTTTGCAGAATGGGCTCTTAGAAAATTATTTTTGACTTGTAAACTGAACCTATTTGGTATGAAAAGCACAAAAGGGCACTTCCATGCAGTCTTGCAATGAAATTTTTGCTGTCCAGTTTCAGAAACTTGTAATTCAACCTTGAAAGGTCACCCTGATCCCAACTGCTTTGTCTGAAAGAGCTGACAGTGTATCTGAGAAACTATAGATATTTCCAAGTTTCCAAGACTGTGAAAAGGCATAAAACGCATATGAAGTCCTAGCAGCCTGTAGCCAAGAAAGCTCTTTTTTATTATTTATTATTTTTTATTTTATCTTATTCCATTCCTCTTCTCCCTTCCCTTCCCTTCCCTTCCCTTCCCTTCCCTTCCCTTCCCTTCCCTTCCCTTCCCTTCCCTTCCCTTCCCTTCCCTTCCCTTCCCTTCCCTTCCCTTCCCTTCCCTTCCCTTCCCTTCCCTTCCCTTCCCTTCCCTTCCCTTCCCTTCCCTTCCCTTCCCTTCCCTTCCCTTCCCTTCCCTTCCCTTCCCTTCCCTTCCCTTCCCCTTTATTTATTTATTTTATTATTATTTTTTACTTTTCTTTTTTACTCAAACGAGGATGCTCTGGTGAGTCTTAGAGGGAAAAATAATCACCTCAGTTACAGGCAAGTGTAATTTATTGGAAGAATGGAGAATTTAAGCCACGCACAAAAACCAAAGTGAATGTAAAGCAATAGGGATCATGGTGTAGCCCAAATATTAAACAATTGGAAAATGCATCAGAGATTTCCAACATGATCCAGAGCAAGGAATTTTTAGACAGAAGACTGTCTTGATTAAATAATGAATAAGTAAAATGCACATATTTCCCCAATGTTTCTTTGTGTGTTGGAGAAACTGAATGTCCTAGACCATTTCAGAAGTTTGGGCATACCATTGATTCACTTGGGTTTTGTGATGTGCCAAAAAGAAAGAGAAAAAAAAAAAAAAAAGAGCCTGGGAAACCCTGTAACTGTCCAGTCCCAGTGGTTTTGTTACTATGCCAAAATAAGGGGTCAGGGCATAATAGCACTAGAAAAGCTCACTTGCTGTAGATTTTACATAACGAGTTCCCAGCTTCTCTCATTCAGCCCGTGCCCAGTTCCGCAACCAAGACAGCACAGAGAGCAGATTTCAGCCATAAAGATGTCAGTGGGAGAGCTTGTTTTCCTTTGGTAAATTGCAATAAATTAAACAAATGCCTCAGCACTTGGGGGGGGGGGGGCATAGCAGAACTGAAAATGCTGAAAAGAATCTCTCAAAATGTCCCGAAATATTCCCTCTCCTTCTCCATGGCTTGCTGAGAAAGGTATGGGTTTGGCAAAGTAGCCTCTGCTGCTTCCAGTTAAAGTATGTTTAGCGATATCTTTTTATACTAAAAAGCTGTTTGTTAGGCACGATTTCCTAAGAACTGGGTTCTTCAGCCACACTTAGGAGTTTCCCTTAGGGCCACCTACTTTTCAGAGGTGGCCCTTGTAGCTCCTATTGATGTGCTTGGCAGCAGCAGGTGCTCAGCCCGCCTGAAAAGTTTTGCCTGCTATATCCAGCTGTTGACTTGTGGATTGAGTAGTCTAATGTGTATCAGCTTAAGCTGGGAATTTCAGTCTTAGCAGCACTTTTAAGTAAAACAAAGCAGAAAACAAATTGTGAGCCAGATTCTGCCTGGTAACAGCACTTCCATTAAGGGAGTTTCTGTGTGCAGAGGCAGCGCAGTCTCCTGGACTCACTGCAGCCACTTGGCTGGAGACAGCCGAAAAGATTCAGGGAGAAACGGGAGAAGGGAATTTGTTGGCAGCATGGCTGAGACACAGAACAATTTCATCTAACTTTGGTTCTGTGCTTGTGTTTTCCCTCCTAGTCAGGAGGACCTGCAGGGATCACGAGGATTTCGAGAAACATCATCCTCCCTCGGAGCTGAGCTTTTACTGTGCTGCAGTCTTAGGGTACTTTCATCAGAGATACAATAGCAAAGCAGCAATTTCTTATTGTGCACTGTCACCTGCAGCCACAATTAACATTTCCCCTTCTCATTAGAGGCTTTCCCTCTGTCCCTTTTCTGTTTTGCCTTTTTTTTTCTTTTTTGTTTTTAAGAGAATAGCAGAAGTCACAGCAAAGGTGACAGCTGATGTCTATGGCTTGGAGTACATAATAGGCGGTTAACACTGTAAGTTCCTTGAAAGCAGAGAGATGCTGCAAACTCTTGCCCTCTTCTCCCCCTCCCAGGCTGCCCACCAAGGAACCTCCCCCCACAACCTGTAGCCATACCCATGATCAGAAGCAGGCACAGCTGCCCAAACTGCAGACCCATAGACCTGGCAGCATCCCATCCCAGGCAAGCTAAAGAAGCAAAAAGAAAACCTGTGCAACAGGTAAACTTGCAGTCCCTGCAAGAAGCTTAGGTTCATTTGGAATAACGTTGTGGCTCTGCAACATGCTAATAAAATGTTTATGTGCCTATACAGCATACGATACTTTTGCATATACAATGCTACCATATTCATTCTCTGCTATAGCCAGAGATGAAAACAGAGTTAATCTAAGTTCTGTCTGTACATCCCAAGCAATGGGAACTCTGCTTCTTTAGAGAGTATATCTCTTAATACACAGTTAAGATCTTTGAAGCCAAATGCAGGACTTACTTAGGCTAAGTAGCTCCCTCTACCATTTTTGAGAAAGAGTTGGCTGAATGTTATGAGACTTACATATATATATGGTGTGTGTGCACATGCATTTATAGAACACATACGTGCATTTATACATGCATTTGTGCAAGTTTGTAGGGAGGGAACTGCTACGTAGTTGAACTCAGCTCTCTGAACACACATTGCTTCTCAGATGAATTGTGACTCATAATCATTCTTAAAACTTAAAAATCTGTCTCTGCGTGTGTCTGCTTTTATCAAGAATGAGATAATTCAACAGGCAGGTGCTAGTCTGCTTATATCAGGTTTTTACACCAAAGTAGCTAGCTTGGGAAAATGAAACCTTTAGCATTTAATAGCCTACTGACATGTATTTACAATCCACTGAGTGTTGATTTACATCTCTGTGTGCTGAAATGCCCAGACAAACCTGCTCTGCTCCTACACCTTATGTCTCAGAATGCTGTTTCTTGGATGCAAATTATATGGGACACTTCAGATTTGCAAATCTTGGGAAATGAGCAGTATTGGGAGGTTCTGTGGAAGCTGTGGTTTCTGGAAGGGATTTGAGAAAAAAAAAACCCTGAGATAGGAGGAATTTCTACATGACAAAGACATGACAGATAGGTGTGCATAGATGGTGACTGACAGTACCATACTCTCAGGCAGGCTTATTAGTGCAGCCTCAGTGCCATGATAACATAGGTATGCTGGATTGGAGCTGGCTTACACTTGACAGCTGGGAGTGAACCGGCAATTGGTCTCACCCATTTGTGCCGACATACTTAAAGAAGGTGCAAAATTGTATGTGAGATGACAGAGGAAAGGCAGCAACAACTACATATACTAAAAAAAAAAGTTATGGTAGTGGCCTTCAGATTTTTCCTTTTCCTTTTTTAAGGAGTCTTACCCTCTCTCAGAGTTGTTAATCACATCATTTTCTGAAGACAAATAGAAGAAGGCAACATAGTCTGAATCAATAAAGTCTCCATGTTATTAGTAGCCTCCACAGAGCCATAGAAAAAGTGGCTACATTAGTAGGAGAAAAATCCTGAGAGTCTCTAGCAGCCAGGTAAACTGCAGACTGTCACAGCGGTTGGCAGGACCTCAGGAAGGGCTGGGGGAACATGGCCCTGGGTACTGGGTTATATTGGGTTGGGAGAAAGCAGGAGTTTGCGTACATGGATGGGATCCACTAGTGTCACTTACTGCACTCAGATCTCTTTCCTGCTTCTGCAAAACTCCCTAGTTGAGCATCACTTTATTTAGGGCTACCGCACTAAAATAAAATAGCTTCTCTTTATTTGGGCTCAGAATAAAATGAGACAGCAAGATTCTCACCCTGTCTCTGTCTGCTCTCCTCTGTACAAAAGGAACCGGAGGGACACTTTCCCCTGGTCAGACCACCTGGCACTGGTTTTATGCTGAGGCAGAGCCTGGGCAGGCTTGACAGATGCACAGTGTTTTGAAACAGAGCTTGCATTCTTAAAGATGCCAACTGCCCAGAACAGAGCTAAATGATGCACTTATCATCTGGAACAAAGCTGGAAAGTCCCCGGCTTCCTCCAAGCCATTGGAAGTAAAACATAAAGAAAGGGCATGAACATCCTATGAGTTAAATTCCATACTAACACCTAATTTCTAACCACACCTATTTAACCACATAGTTCAATGATTTTAGAAGGCATGTGGTATAATTACCTTCCATTTACAGGACCACTTCACCAGTGGGGAAACCAAGGCAGAGAACAGTTCAAGTCTGTCCAACAAGTCCATGAAGTTACAGAACTTGGAGGAAGATCCAGGTCTCTGAAGTCCAAGTCTGTTACTCCAGCCACAAGCAGAGCTACATCTAACATGCAAGAAACCTGTGGGACTCACTGAAATTAGCTACAGCACCAAGAGCTCAGCGGTTCTCCCCCAAAATAGGTATTTTTACAAATACCAAATTTAATCTAAGACATTCTCATTAGACTAAATAATATGACTGTTTCCTCCACCCCCCCTACGTATACGCATTTCAGAAGGCAGGTCAATCCCAGGTATCTGGGGTTATGGACAGATTCCCTCTGCTGAGTCAGCTGCTCCCCCCAGTACTCCATTCCTGCCCTGTCCTCTGAACCGTAAATGAATTGGTTGATACAGGACAGAAGCACCTGTATTTTTTATCAAGTGTAACAATTTATGGTCTGATTTCAGACATTAGGTTCCAAGGCCAAATTCATTTTGAAAGCATCACAGCAGATAAGCTGGCATTAACATTACACTTAAAAATAGTTATCATCTGATGCATTGTTAGCCTGAAGGCACATACATACAACAAAGACTTTCATATATAACCTACATATACAACACAAATCTCTATTAAAATATTTTCCTCTCAGACTTTTGCAAAGTGTCATATTGCAATTTTCATTTAAATGTAAACTGCCTTTAAAGTTAAAGTGGCGATCTCCAATGACACATCACCAAGATAGAACAGCCCGAGGCAGGAGCAGCGCCAATAAATTTGGCCTTTTGGGGGAGTTACACCAGAGGACATTTCAAGAGGATGTACCATGTTTGACTGCGCTGTGGCTGCACACCTCTGACTTCCAGAAAGCAACAGTTTACCAGCAGTTTTAGAAGAGATGAGTGTAATGGCTGTGTCTGAGCTTTGCAAGCCAAATCCTACATGGAAAGAGGAAACTGCCTTACATGGGCAAATATATCAGAATTTGAGAATGCACACCTATGCAGTGTATTTTTTATTTTATTTATTTATTAATTAAAATATTTTGACTTTATTATTAAATAAAATAATTTAATTGTATTTAATACTGATTCCTCTTAGAAGAAAGGGAAATATGGAACATTATTTTCCAAAAATCAAGTTTTTGTTTCAGGAGGGAAGCACAACTGTCTGGTGTTTGGAAGAGACAAATGAACCAAGGGAGCACTCTCCTCCAGCTTCAGCCCTCCCACGGACTTGCTGTAATGCCTTTACAGCACATTTGACTTGCCCTGACAACTGACCTGCATTAGAGAAGTGCTTAGAGATCTTCAAATGAAGAAATGTTCATAACTAAAAAGCATTTACTGTAATGAAGCCCTCAGAAGAGGCTCTGCATGCTGCAGCTGATCTTTAGTGTAAGTGTAATTGCAGTGAATGTTGTGGAGTGTACTTTTATTCCTCTTCTGCATCCATTCAATATAATTTTCTGAGTAAAACAAACATCTGTGCACAGTTGTGGAGGTGGGATTTTTACACTAGTTATAGCAGATGACCTTTGGTTTTTGTTTTTACCTAACACATCTTACAAAATATAAGCCAAGTTACAACCCCACCTCACACTTTGACCTTTTAAAATTTACTTTTAAAAATAGAGGTTATCTTTATGCTGCAAATTATGCCTTTATAATCCCATGTCAGATATCACAGTCCCACTTCAATTATGCTAAACTCTTATGTTAATTTTAAATCATGTAACTTAATTCCTGGCAAAGCAGGCTGGTGATTTTCAAAATGTGGTTAATGAGGCAAAGTACAATCTAGATTCTGCTACTGAGATCATCTGAATCCCTTAGGTCACTGAAGATGACTATGGAGAGGCTCTTCTTTACAAAAGTCTGGGTTAGATTTTCAAAAAATGAATTTTTAAGTGCAGTTAGGGGCTATGAAATTTGAAGTTGAGCATACAAAGAAGTTAAATTACTTTCACTAGAGCCACAGAACAACAGTGCAGCTATATATTATACTTCTGTGCACACACATGCTTTAAAGGCCTTAAGTAGTGTCCTCCCCTTTTAAATCACAAATGCAAACTGTACCAGATTTTCAAGATGACAATCCAGGGACCTGATGTCTGTCCACAGATGCATGCAAATCAATGTCATTTTCTCTCTCATTTGCAGAAGCCAAACATTTGCTAATAACTTTTTCACCCCCGCCTTGACTCAAACAATAGCTTTATCTAAGACCAGTTAGTAGATGAAATCTTATGAGACTGTACAGCTTTTTCAATACAATTACCTCCCCCCTGCCCGAATCTCTGTCATTCCCTGATCAGATAGGCTGAAAGTTTGTCACTAAAGCGAGCTCAAGGTGAAGCTTAAGTTCTTCAGAGACTTTGTCATTTACTATTTATTTCTCTGAATTAAAGAATTCATACAAAACTCATACATAAATTGGCCTTCAGTCTTTATTAGCATGTTAAACTTGTTTTCCTTAGATGTTTTTTGAAAAATATTGGTACATGAGCCATTTTTTTTTGCCTGTAAATGAACAATTAACGTACATCCACAACAGACAAGGCAAAGCAAATATATAGACATCCAAAGGTTGGTGTACATTTATTTTTTATTTAACATTTTCAATGGCCTCCCTACAAGGCAAGAGGGATTCATTCAGAATTTGAGGTGAGAATCAATACTTACAAGAGCAGAGGATCTAGAGAGCTCCGCTGTGTCCGTGGAAGACGCTTTTTACACCAAGGTCAAATCCAAGTGAAATCTAAGGCAATTTTCACATGAATTAGGAGGTTAGATGATACAAAATCAAAACTCTGGCAGGAGCTGCTCTTTAATGTCCTAATGCATAGACCCACATAGCAACAGTCATGAAAGTGCATGGCCAAACAGAAAAAAAAAAAATCGTGCTCGGTAAAGACACATGGGAACTCAATAACAGCCATTAACTGGAATGGCGCACAACACTGCAGTAGCAGCGTACTGGTGTCCAGCATGACGGCTGCAAGGAACCAGCTCTCCAGCATGGTGCCCTGGGGGCTGAGCCCTTGGCCATGGGGCAGCTGTGCTCGCTGTGGTGCCCTGGGCAGAGCAGTGCAGTTCTGGCGCTCCCTGCTCTGGGATGGAGCCCACAGGAAAATCAGGAGGGATTTCTGCCAGGGAAGGTGGGAGTCAGACTCCATCTTGAGTCTAAAGGGGGACATTTAGGGACACAGTTCACCTGAGGACAGGCATGCATCGGGGCAGTTCAATAATTGGATATCCTGCCCCAAACACTTCTGATGTTAACACCTATGGGCCCGTCGAGGCACAGCAACAGCTCACACAAGTTACAGTGTGTGCATTTCCCTGCCCAAGGCATCCCTCCACCTCCTTGTCGGTGCTGAACACCTGCACCTCTCAACATCTCATGGTGATGATGGCTTGTGGGCTTTTTCCTTCTCCTCCTCTTTGCTCCACAACCCTAGAGAACAGGCTGGCTTTGGCTACAGGTGATGCTAGTCACATAGAGCACCACCTCTGACTTGGTATGCCCAGTATGCTTTTACTTTTCCCCCCTCTTCTGAGGAGAAAACTGAGGGAGAAACAAGCAGCAAGGGTATGTAGGAAACAGTCTCTCCTTTCAGCAGGGACCCACAAGTACTCCTGTAGAAGTACTGAAGCTGTACATTTGCCTGAGATGAGGGAAAGGACAGCAACAGTACTAGCTGTGAGCAGTGGTTGGGAACAGAGGAAAAGGACATTTTATTTGCATCAGTTTCCCACCAGGCTGTTTCCTTATTCTATAAGTTACTATAACAAGACGCTGGAGCAAGATGCCCCAAACCACTCCAGGAAGCAAAGAATAGGTGTCATCTTTATTTTGGAAGTGCATAGGGGTTTATCCCTCTCCATTTTGCAGAGATTTCTCCTCCTCCTGGGACACCCTGGCCACCATCTCACAACACCATGTGCAACTACAGGTTGCAGGAACGACTGCGTGCATTGGTCAGACAGCACTTGAGGGAGAAGAGGGAAGAGAAGGAGAGAAGGTACCTTTTCCTTTTATAACCAGAACCGTGGGGCTCTGGACACAACTTCCTCTAGGATGAATCACAAATACCCATCCCACCACATAACACTGCAGCATCCACTCCCCCCCCCCGCCCCGGGATTTGCTGGCTGCTGACAAGGCAGGAAGGACAGTGAAACACAGGTGACTTCAGGAAGCTCTGGGGACAAAACCAGTCCATGGGTTTGGGAGGTAATGGGCGTACACATCTTCTGTGTAACAAATTTCTGGGAGCTGGGCTGATGGTTGGACACTGGCAGACCAAGAGTGGTCACAGCAGTTGCAGTGAAGTTGCTTCTCAGTACAGACCTTATAGTGTCCCATAGCTACCACCCTAAGGCTTTGCCCTTTCACCAAAGATGAAGACTATCTTGAATATTGGGACCACAGTATGCATCATGTGGTTGACTCCACTGTAAATTAAAATATTAATTTTAACGTATGTGGCAGTTCTCTGAAACTCATGTTTGTCAACTCTAGTGCATTGATCAAAATGGGGCAGTAGACTGGGACTTCAGATCACAGGCTTACCCAAATTTACTCTGCTGAACAGCTGAGCTGCTGTGTTATTTGTAGTTTTAAGCATTTGTGTTCAAAAGCACCTTTCAGTAAAAAACAATCAGGTCTGAAAACAGCTACAGTCTAATAGTAATCAAACAACCAAGCCTTGCAACTGCGAACGCTGCAAACGTGACAGAAAATTAGCCAATGCTTCTTTATTAATAAGTGTCAGAAAGTAAAAAATACATTCAAAAATAGTTTCAAAAACAATTTTTAAAGCAGACACACCAAAAAAGAATCATGCTGCTCTTAATGCTTTTTTTCTTAAATCATTAAAAGAACATTAGGTAAGCTAATGCAACAGCTGGCTGTGCTTCCACAGTATAATCCATAATGGTAAAAGCAGCTTTTTCAGGCATTTTAGTGCAATTTATGCTGTTTACAGGTCTTTTTTTTGTGCATTGTCCTATAATTTAATGTCAATTGATGTCACTCAAGCTTATAAAATCCCCACTAAGTCAAGACAACTCCACTTAGCAGTAACTTTGTTTCTTTTCAGGGCTAATATCAAAGTAGTTGTTCTGAATCCCAAAATGATAAATATCTATATAGAAGCCTGAAGCTATGCTGGTGCTATACAATTGGTGATGTATAATTGAACATTAAGTAATCCAAGTGATAGAAGTCGTAGGTCAGCTGTCTCTCCTCCTTAGACAATTCCTTTAAGTATTGCCTCACTACTTCTGCACTTGTTCTCTCATCAGAGGAATGTCTGTCTTTGAATTTAGGAAACTTCAGCTCGGCTGGAGCACCTACCAGCTGCAAAAAGTAACTGGTGTCTTCTTCCAGGGTTTCAAACTTTCCTATAAAATCATAGTTGATGAGGCAGGGATAGCAGAGCTTACTGACTTGCTCCCAGTGAATGTCCATTCCTACTGGGCGATGGGAATCTAGCAAATATTGGATAAACTCCTTGAACTTAACTCCCGATCCTGTTTTCAATGCCTCTTCATTTGCGTTATGTCTATACTTCTTAATTATTGCCTTCCCAAATACTGGATGGTAATAGCTGTTTGGATGTTCAAACTTATCCCTGAAGGCAGATACCAGCCTTTCCATAGGATCACGTACAAATATAATCTTGGTGTATGTGTTCAAGCGTGTGTATATCCCTTTTAGGTCATAACTGTCCAGTTTCCTTAGATGCTTTCCATAGTGCACATCGTCATGAGAAATGTTGTGTGCTGAAGCGGCGAGTCCATTGAGCACCATGAGGACCCTTTTCCAATTGGAGCAGCCTGCTTTTGGCACTTCGCAGTACAGGACCTTGTGCCTGTCCTCCACGTAAATTCTTGACACCAGGTGCACGAGGTGGGTTTGCAGCTTCTTTCTGCTGTTGTATTTCTTACAGAAGTCATGCAGGAAGGACCTGCGCTTTTCCTGGGCTCTATCCACATCCTTCCACTTGCCACCCTTGACTAACGTCTTGTTTAAAGGGGGCAATGCAGGAGGTAAATACACTCCTCTGAAATGGCTCAGAGGTGACTCGCTCATCTTCTGCTGTTCAGGCAGCTGGCTCACCAAGGAGGCAGTCACCGCACCAAAAGGGTCAGCCTTGCCCCGCCAGTGCCTGCCACCTGAGACCGCCATCTCGTGCTTACTGAAGCCAGGAGGAGTGCTCCTGCTCCACGCTGCTCTCCTCGGCGTCCCCGGAGGTGGGAGTGTGAAATCCTGCAAACATGAAAAGGAGTGGAACTTACAATGCAGCGACAGCCCAGCCCAGCCCATTCACTCTCCAACAGCAGGAAGGATGGTGGTGCACGCTTACAACCAAGCCACATTTAGTACTACAAAGTCTCTTTTGAACCACTGGATCGATACATCTAATTTAGCAACAAGCTGGGCTAATTACTGAATTACATGCTTCTAAAGCTTACCTGTTAGTGCCCAGTAGGTCTTCCTACAAAAATAAATAGCTTAAGCCACACCTTTTAAGAAATCAGAAGAGGTTCACACAGAGAGGCTGACAGTCCTGGTAGGGGTGGCCAGGTGCTTTTCTCTACTGAACACATTTTCCCCCGTGACAGCACTGGTTGAGTTGCACAGCCGCTAACAGCTCTCCAGAGTGCACTGGCACAGTCACGCTAACAGCTGCCACATCTGCTTCCACCGCTGTGACTTGGAGCAAGCCTTATCCCCCAGTGGCTGCAAGGTCAGCACTGGTGGCAGGGAACCAACCTAGGGCTCCTAACTAGCTGACATCAGTGGGTTTGAGCAGGTTGTAATGACAGACAAAATCCTCCCTCCAAAAAGTCCTATTCCTGTCCTCCTACAGATAGATCACGGAAGTGGGATGCATTGGACTGCATGCACATATGGGTGTTTGCAACACAGATGCCTGCACCTGAGCTAGCTGCTTTTATAGCTGTTAAGGAAAAATAGGTGCCTTTAGAGCCTATTCCATCTGACTCATTTAAACATCAACATTAATGACATCAACTAACTAAACATCAACTAGTGACCCTGCAAAGAATGTGAAAAGACGAGACTTTCCTCCCAAACATCTCTTTTATTGTCCCCAGCCACCCTGCAATCCGCAAGCTGCAGAAATGGCAAAACTCAGATCTGTGTTTTGCCATCACATTCTTCAGGGTCTTGTATCGTGCAAGTTGACTGAAGAGTTTCTTGCAGTTTGGGTATTTCTGCTCTCTCATTCCTGAGTGGATTTTCGTGTGCCTACTAAGGCTTGTAGATTTTTTCTCCTGCCAGTAGGCAAGCCTGCTGCACTGGGACATCTATACAGCTGCCTATTTTCATCACACTTCTGGAGATGGGGGATGCTGGTCAACAGGTTTTTAAACATCCTGTTGCAAATACCAAATAGTGAAATGGTTAGCTGGACACACATGCACAGACTCCCTGACTGCTTTCATAAGCCTAACTTTTTTGGAAACCTACATCAAAAGATTCTTCTGCCATAAAGTGATTAAACATTTACTGGAAAGTTGATTTGTGGACAGGCAGACCATAAGTGTGGATTTGGGGGGATGGGAAAGTTCATAGGCCGACTCAAATAAGGCTGTTAAAAATTCAGAGGAATAATGTAAGAAATGGTAATGCATGGAACACAATTTGAATTCCAGTTTGAAATAAAGCCTATGGAAAAACAAGCAGTTCCAAGAAAAGTTAGCCTATCTTGCAGTGTAATAATTTCCGATGACAAAAACAAAACCGGGGAATCAGGCTATTCTGTATTGCTGCAAATCACTGACGGTCAGGTCTCTGTTTTCACTGAACTGAGTAAAATGATTTTTGTATTGGTACAATACAAGCAAATAAAAGAACAGAACCATGCAGGACTTATGTATCTGTAAGAGAGGGCACATTGGTGTTTTTAGAGATGCAAAAGGATACTTGAATTCTCTCAGTTTGACGTGGTCAGTTTTTCTAATATAATTTGTTTTTTTAATTCTGTTGTCTAATATTGCATTCTTTAAAACAAACGAAACCCATGTGCCTAGAGATTTATCCCTTCTGCCTTAGGACATAAAGAATTCAGGAGCATAGTTAGTGTGTAATAACAGGAGGTAGTACTAGTAGTAGAACAGGGGATGACTATAAGCCTAATGGGAATTTCAGCATCACAGTGAATGGTGACTTACAAGTGCTACTGCAGAACTACAGACTTACAAATAAACTAAATGCTTTGACCTTAAAAGGAAAACCTGGAACCTAAAAAGGTGAAAATGAAAAATATGGGATACACAGAAATCAACCACCAGGCTCAACAGAAGTAGAAATAAAGTTGTACTACAATGATAAAGTAACCAAAGATTGTAAACTCATTGGTATGGCTCTGGGGAATTTTATAATTTAGAAGACAGTCTCCAGTGATATGTGACTGTACTGGTGTTCCCCAATGCAGAGAAAATTCAAGAGAGGGCAGCAGTACCTCATGACTTCTTACGTATGTAATCTGAATTTAGCAGTCTATTTCAGGAGATATTTCAGTGCAAAGACACTTAAACCATCTGAATTTCAAATTAAAGCCACTAAAATGAGTCCTACACTTCAGAGGGAAGTTCAGCCTTCTGAATTCAGCCTGACATCCTGAGCTAGTGGAAGATGCTGTGGTTCCACCAGGCCAAGAGGGAGAAGGACAGACTGAAAGGTCTGTGGTCTTGATTTTGTTCCATTTCAAACAGTCCACCTGGGATCCAGGACCAATCTCAGGGGATAACCCAAGGAGATACCAGAAGAGGATTGCATTTCAGTCTCAGAAACTGTGAATGCAGCTGTAGGAACCACTACTGAAGGATTTTTCATGGGATTAAAGACTTCAGAGAAAGATGGGCAGAACTATTCAGAGAAATCTCAGGTAACACCCTAAAGGAACAACATATGCACAGTGGGAGTCACTTGAAAGGGGCTCCCTCCAAGCGAGATGAGGCAAAAGAAAAAAGAACCTATCAAGAAAAAAAAGCCCCAAACAGAAAGGAAGAAAAAAAAAAAAGACCTAGGGAAAAACAATGACATGGGAAGCTCTGAGGACAAAAAAATTATCTAAATATGTAAAATACTATTAGTTGCTTCCCCTCTCCACTTCCCCTTCTCATTGAGACACATATCCCATAGTGAATACAACAGTATTGGCTAATAAATGTTATCATAAGCTCCACGAGGGATAGTGTGCTTGCAGTAAATGCTGGCTGTAACTGCTGGCTCTGTCTAAGAATGGGAATGGATAGTGATAATTTTCAAGGGCATAAATGGCTGTTACATTGCTGTGGAAGCTTTCCCACTCAAAAAAAAAAAAAAAAAAAAAAGAGATCAAACCTTCCCATACACTTGCCTGAGTAGCTAGGTTAGTACCTAGGAAAGGTGAGATGAATGAAGGGATGACTCAAGCTTTACTTTTGATTAGAAATGTTTAACTAGGAGGTTTTCTTGCAAAACTAACACAAGTTGTTGAATAGATAGTGCCATATTTCTTAAGCAAAACTACCTGACAGTCTGGCATATTTAGCTGCTACCACTCTTATGTGCATGAGTGAGCTGAAAGCCACACACTCTGAAAGGATTTTAATGTTTTATGATACTAGGCTTACACAAAGTGAGGTGCCTTCTTTGGCCTCCTCTTGTTGCCAGTGACTTTTCAATGCCCATTTTATGACACTTTAAAGATCTGAACATCTCCATGTTATGTTGATTTTTTTCACAGCAGGAACAGGAAAAGAAGAAACTTGCAAAAGCAATAATTTTTTTTTTTTAAATCTTGTCCATTATATCTATGTTCCTAACAGTCCACCCCACAAGCTGCTGAGCATCATTATTTTGGAAAATGCCTGAACATACACCAACAACAGGCAGCACTCAGGTAATCCCACATCAGTCACCAGCTGGATTCAGATCTTTCCATGCCAACAGTCCTTACCAAACTCTTTGAGCCAAGTGTCCAAGTGCAGGGATGGCCATTCACGGCTTTCCAAAGAGCTGCTAAGTTTGGGAACCAGCTGCCTGGCATGGGAGATGAACTCCATGGCCACCTTGGACAGATGCAAGGCTGTCCTTGAGACATGCTGACAACCTATGCAGCAGGTTGTGTATATTTCATCCGAGAGTTAAAATCCAGTGAAGTGTTGCACCCTTGGCAGTAATTATGCAGAGTGCCTTGTTCTCCGTTTGCATTAACATGTTTGAAAGGAAGTTAAGAAATGGCCATGAGTCCAATTTAAAAGAGTATGCACATCACTTCTGTCTCCCTTTAGCTAGGCAGGAACTGAAGACAGATTTAAAAATTAGTTTAAATACAAGGGAAAAAGGAATTTAACAGAGTGTTAGTGTGATGTTTGGCTACTGGCAGGCAACTCAGTAAAGCTGCTGAAACAAAAGGCATTTTTGAGTCATTAATAGGTTAATGATTTAGGATGGGATTTTTAATAGGATTTTTTTTGACATTTTTATTGCTGAAGATTTCCTGCTCATCCCCATCCACAAAAGGATTTTTCCTCACTGTAAAAATAAGTAGCCAATACCTTTTACACACATTGAAGCTGTCCTTTCCTTTAATACCTTCACAAGTCACTAGGGTAGAAGAGAGCGACTACTGCCAAGAATGGTTAAGACTCATCCAGTTATGCTTTGTGGTGGTTTTACAATGCACGGGTGGGATCTCATCTAGACAGTTTGCAATTAGAGCAACCCACCATGCAAAAAGATAATGCTGTATTGGAAAGGAAGATATTCCAGGGCTGATTTACAAAGATTTAATGGCTTGCAGTGCAGACAGTGCTGTGTTTCCTAGATGCTTTAGTGCTGGATCTTCATTTTTACTTACAAGAATAATAAAATTAAGTGAGCCCAACAGAAAACATAGGACAAAGAATAGTGGAGGGAAGAAATATTCTGTTTTACTGTGCTTTTCTGTACTGCCAAATAACTACATTGTAAGTATTAGTAATATACGGTTTGGCTCTCAACATCCAGCTAATATGTCTCCTGTCCTAAAACACGCTTCCTGAAATAGTCCTCTAAGATGCTTCTTAGGAGCAACTGCATGAAACACCTGGGAGCCTACTGTGCTCTGCTTTTTACTGTGGCTTGTACTTGACTGCTGCAGGTTTGAGTGCCCTGAGGACCACTGTTATACTAAATAGCTAATATAGGTGCTCTGCAAATGCATGGATATTCAAAGATGATAAAAACTTCATTCCTTCAGACAAGAACAGGTTGAAATATTTTTTTGCAGATTAAACTTATGAAAAAGAATTATTTAGAAGGACAGAGCATTTGTGTTTTCTGATTAACTCGGGCAGGGGTTCTGCAATACAGGGGTTCACAGAAACTTACCCACAAGAAGAAACAAAGGCCCCTCAATGATGAAATGACAGGAGTTTGAAATACATGCTTGGAGTATTTTGTATCTTCACTTACATCCCAGTCCTTTGGTACTAGATGTGTTCAGCAGTGCCGAAGTTCAGCATGAACTGAGAGCACTAGATACTTTATTTCACCATATAAATGTATTCCTCTATGTTGCCTCTTATGTGAGGATTGCGTTATAATGACCACATAATTTCAAGACTGTACTTGTTTACCTAGGATCTCGCTGCAGAAAACAGAGAAAGACTCTTCTGAGACAAGGTTCCTTTTCCGATTCACTCTCTGATTTTATATTGATCAGGGAGCACATGGAGATCAGTCTCTTAATTTAGGTATTTAGATGAAGGCAGCTTGAATACTGGAGAGCTCTACAACAAGCTTCCTCTTATTTGGATTCTAGGTACGCATTGAGTCTTTGAAAAGGTAATACATAGTTTCAGCCTAAACCTTATTTGTTTAAAATATCAAGCTTTTCACATAACTGGTCACAGTTAGAAGGATTTCTTCAGCAGAGGTCCAAAATTGTGGCAGATGGCTCAGAACCGATAGCAAAAGTTTGCATGACTCCTATTTTCAGCAAGCCAGTGAAGCCTGGAGCTATTAGTACCTCACACTTCAGCTGTAAAAACATGTAGAACTATACTTACACATATATGTGAAAGTCTTCTTAAGCCTGCCAAAAGGAGGGATTATCCCTAACTTTTTTGTGCTAGAAGACTGTTTGCAAAGCATAACTGAGAATGGCCAGACTCCTCTACTACTACGCTACCTGAGCTAACATGTAAATATGCTCACAACTTGCTCATATCATAGCACTTGTGTAGTGTAATGTTGATGAGCTAAACAAATCCCTACAGGAGCTTCCAATGGAGAGACTATCCAGGCTGGCCACAAGTGACAGAAAATATTTGCTGATGAGGTGCTTGACCTTCTGTGCAGTGGAGATAAACCTCTTGATTCATCACTTGTGCTTAAAACAGCTACTCCAGAGACAGGCACTACTAACCCCTCACCTCCCAGTGGAGTTATGAATTTTTGGCTTATCTAATTTATTCAGGGCAAATCATCACTACTAGATTCCTCACAAGCCAGAGTTGACATATGTATTCCTTGTGAATGCTGCAAGTTTAGCAGAAATACTTCTGTCAGAGAGACTTTGTGGCTCATACACAATTCCACTATGGAAGAGGAAGAATGAAACAACTGTGCTTTGAACTTTCATAGTTCTTTCTGCTCCTAAAGCTCCCAAAAAAACCACAAAATAGCAGCAAGCTTATCTTTCTTCTGGATTAAGATCTAGGAATATTTTGTATGTGGAGCCATCAGTCCTGGCAGGCAAAACCTTACTATAACAGACACCACATTTTCCTATGAGATATGTATCCCTAAAACGCATATACTTGTACCAAGTATCTCTAAGATTACTAGAGTTGGGGGAAAAAAAAGAAAAAAGAAACGAGAATACGAAGTGCTCAGAGCTTCTTGCAGAGACTAACAAACAAGCAAACTTTATAGTTTGTAGCTGAAATACAATTAGGTTCAAGGGAGGTACTTGTGAACACCGGGCCAGACAAAAATGAGAATAACTGATCATAGTAAGAAAAAAAAATACTGCAGGTAAATTTTAATTAACAGATACCAGTCATTTTAAATATTGCTTTTCAAAACACAGCTTTGTGAATCAGTAACTATTGCCCCTTGAATCTGTTAGCAGAAAGTTCGGTGTCTCACTGCAGGGTGACGTGGAGTTATGGCAAGGGCACAGACAAAGCGAGTGAAGAAGGGAAGGGCAAAGGGAAAGAGATTCTTTTTTTAATGCAGTGTGGCCAAATGTCAGTGAATGAGCTGGTGTGAAAAAAAATTTGAAAGGAGAGCACCAATCCAGAGCTTTTTTGGGGAAGAACAACCCCAGGCCCACAGGTAACAGGGAAAGTGGAGAGGCCCAATGGTGTAAGATAAACAGTAACATTATCAGGATTATAGTAGTAGTCCCATCCCCATTTAATAAGGGGACAGGAGGAACCCATTTGTCTTTGCCTGAGACCCTCACAGATACATGACTCCTGGCTTTGCACAGGGCTCACTTCCTCTCCCTGCCCCCTGCCTTCATCTACAGAAAGCACGAAGTCACCCATGCTAATGAGGCACAACAGTCTGCACGAGCCACTTCCATAAGCTGATTCATATGGTCAGCAACTTGGATGAAGGAAATTAATCTCTACTTTTACTTGCCAATTCTTGTTCAAATCTGGAATTAACTCCCTCCTGTTTCCACCCTTACAGTCAAAACATTTGGTTTCTTCAAAACATGCTCAGAATGGGAAGGATAAGAAAGACCAGGCACGGTTAATAGAAAAAGTACCGATAAAGATGCTGTTATTATCAGAAACTAAGTAACATGTAAGTTTGCGTGACAAATTAAAGATTCACCAAGACAACTGCAACCAAGTATTGAAGATAAAAACAAGCACCCCACCCTCTTATTACTAATAAAGAAATCATTGCCAAGGTCAACCGATGGTAATGATAAATTGGCATCTGGACAGTGCAATGCTGATGCTGCTTCTCTAGCTTTCTGACAACAGTTTCATGGGGCTGGTTCTTTGCAGTAAAACTTACAGACTTGTAAATAAGCACAGAGCCATTGCAGGCCGGACAGCTTGTGTTTGGACAGAGCCTGCATCCAGTTTGCATGGAGTGCTTGTCTCCAGATGTGTAGCTAAGATGCACTGTTAATAAAAGGCAACTTTCAGATCATGGACCGCTTACTTGGCCGTATTTAGCCCAACCTCCTTCCTATGCACTCGCACTCGTTTTAGGTACAGGCAAACCAGTGTGTTCAAACAGCATTTAATATTGAGCTCAGTCCTCCTCTGTGTATACTCTGTTAATAAAACCTAGGTCAGCCACTGCAGTCAGTGGCCAGAAACCTTCATCAGCACTCGCTCTTATTTCTGTACAGAACAACGTCACAGCAAAGCAGCTTAAACAACCTGAAATTCAAAATGGACTCAAACTAAGTATGCAATACTCATTTTATGAAGAATAATATCAGAAAAACTCTCGGGTTCCACTGACTGGTAGGTTTACTATATGTATACAGGGATTTCAAATCCAAAGATGACACTTTCAGGTAGTCTCTGTATATTACATATTGGTCTCTTACTTAAATTCATTAAATAATGTTAACATGCTTACTTTTTCATAACTTAAAGCACAGAAGCAAGTCAAATAACCTAAACAGTTCCCTCTGTTGACAAATGCAGTTCTCAAAATTGTTACTTCCAAGTGCATGGTAATTCATAAATACAGTCATTTTATGAAGAAGAAAATAAATAATGCCTCTTGCATGTTCACAACTCAAGCCAGGCAGGCATTTCTGAGCACATTTCATATTTTAAATAACATCTGTTTTCCTCTCTAAAGACAAGGGCTGATGCCTAAGGCTAGACACCAACATCTTTTTATCCAGAGGTATTAGGGACCATGTCTTGGCACTTGGTCATCAACACCCATCCTGCACAAGGGGAAACCTGGTCGCCATTGCCCCATTTGCATGAGTAGACATACTTCCCAGGAGGGTGATCTAACTGCTGGGCATTAACCCTGGAGGTTAAATAACCCTGCATGCTAGGACTGAAACCCTGGCTCCCCTCTTCCAGGGAGTGCTGTAACCACCAGACATCAGATGAACCTCTCTTTTTCTCTAGTTCACTTTTATATACAGGAGGGGTATAACATGGGTCTTACAGGCAGCAGAAGTTGTAGGCTTGAATCTTCTTGGGCAGAGGAAGAAAATGAACCTGGACTTCTCTATCTCAGGGAATCACTGACTTAGTTTTCACAGATACCCCAACACCATGTTAAGAATACCGCCTGGCATACCTGTACCTCATGTGGTCCAACCTGAAGCGTGAGCTTTCCCAGCAATGGCCACTTCTGGGTTTCCACCACAATGTGCTAAGAAGTGCCTGGGTTGGATCAGAACTGCCAACACTGGGGCACACCTGTACCCGCAGAGGACCAAGCCTATGAGGCTCAGCTGCCTCCTCTGGGAGGTGATGAATGAGCAGAGGTTGTCGCAGATCTGGCGACACAGTGGCTCACCACCTGCATTCGTGCTCACCAGTGAGCTCTCTACCCTCTCCTGAAATGGATGCAGAGCTGGGATACCACCAGCTGCCTTTTCCCCAGCGAGGACAAAATTTCCCCTCTGACCAGCCACCACCCTTCACACATCACTGAGCTCTTCTATTATAACTGTGTGAAAGTAGGCTAAAATTGTCCCTGGCTTCAAATGTTCCTGCAGGAGGATCGAGAAAGAGATGGCCTGGCAGTGTGACTGGACAGGCCTCCTTAGGGCACCCAGGGCATTTACAACCAGCAAAATGTAAAAATGAAGATGATAAACCACCGTACTCCTTCCCCACAAAACCCACCATCCCCTTTGAGAAGAGAAGCCTGTAATGTAATGCTGTGCTTCTGCATACATGGCAGTATTTCTCACATTAGTGGCTGTGGTAAGATCCACAGGGATTTTTTGCTGGTAAGCAGAATCCATTTCTATCTTGTCTGGAGGTAAGCACACTTATCTTCCAGCATAAACGAGACATCTTGCTCTTTTTGAAATAGTAAGAAAACTTTCAAATGGAACTAGGTTCAGCTCAAGAATATTAATGTATATTCAGGCATGAAGAATTCAATTTCCTCCAAATTGCTTTGGAAGAGACAGTAAGATCTCTAGAGGTCTCAAAGCCTTTTCTCCTCAATCACAATTAGAATTTAATTCAAATTAGATGACTTTATTGGTAAATAAAAAATAAATAGAAATGTATAATGCACTCTAGGTTGGCAAATATCTCAAATCTGTGTTTGCCTACATTCATACACTTTTAAACAAATTCATGTGTTCAGTTTTACAAAAAATATTAATACTTGAGAATTGATTGCATTCATAAATTACTGTGGGACAAAATAGGCTGTGAATTTACAGAAGGGATTATCCACTGCACACTTCCTCCTCACACTGACTGAAAGGTAGCATACCCTATTGTCACTGAAGGGGGCTAACTCATGTTTATCATAGGTAAAAGAAAATACCCTAGTTTATTCTGTAGCAGTTTTTTTGTATAGCTATCCACTCGGTATGCATTAATCTGCAAGCAGTGCCACAGATGATCAGTGTGCCATCCAAACACTAACTAGTTCAAGTACCATCGCTCCTTGACGCAGAGGAATAATGAGAAAGAACGGCGCTGTGGTTAACGGTAGGCGCACCGGCCAGAACCACAGTGTTTGGTTTTGTAACTTTGAGCAAGTTCCTTGACCTTCACACTTCATTTTTCCATGTCTGCAAAACAAGGAAAGATAATAATTGCCTATCCCATGTGAATATTGTGATTCCTAATTTCTGATTAACACTGGTAGAAAACTCTTGTCATTTTACAGAGCAAGAAAGGACACTCAGAAATCTGAGCGTCAGGATTGCAACCCAACTTCCCTCCCCATCCTGCCTTTCATTGGTCAAACTTCACACCATTTCTTTCAATACTTCTGTTGAACATCCAGTCTCCTTAGTCTGTTGCATACTCTAATGCTCGTTTTTTTTCAAAAAAATAAACATTCTTCATAAAATTGAAGATATTTTTATCTTCACACACTGCATGTATGTTCCTGTCTATACAGCCTGAGAAATTATTTCCTCCAAAAGGATACTGAAAAGATCCTCAAATAAAAGTGTCTGCTGTTCTTATTTGAATAATACTTCCTCCTGCATTTTTCTGAGATTCACCATCTCAGTACTATATATTATTCAATCAGTGAAGGACTGCTATGTTATCTGAACTTGAAGGGGGCAAAGGATGGTATCAGGAGCAGCCCTGATCAGCCTGGAAGAAAGGAAATGTTATCTGTAGGGCAAACCTGAACAATTTTTCCTGTCCGATTTTCCTATCTGATCAGGTATCACATAACAATGGAAAATTTAATGGAAAACTAATTTTAAAAAAATGCAACTTGTGCTTACTGGTAAACAAAATGTGCAGGGGGAGCAGGAGGGGTCTCATAGTCAACCAGACAGGGCTCAGAGGTGCCCACCTCCAGCATATGCATGTAAACAAGTGGGTACCTACAGGACAGCACGATGGAAGCTCTCCTACCTTCTTTGGGAAAGCAGCATGGCTGGTTGCCTCTCCACAGTGCCTGTACACTATTGCATGCTGGACAGGGATCAAACAGGAGGAATTAGAGGTCTGTGTGCGGTCTCACTGTGATCAGAGAGATGCGGTGGGACAGCTTACAGCACTGGAGAGCTGCCATGGATGGATACAGGCTCTTCACGAAGGGCAGGCTGGGACAGCAAGGTGGGGGAGTCACCCTTCCAGTCAGAGAGCAGTGGGGACACATGGAGATCTGCCTTTGGATAGATGAGCATCAGTGGAGAGCTTGTGGGTTACGACTAGAGGGCAGACCAACATGACTAACACTGTGGTGGGTGTCTGTGACAGAGCCCCTGATCAGGAAGAGGTAGTAGATAAGGTCTTCTGTAGACAACTGGAAGAAGCCTCACATTCGGAGACTCTGGTCTTCACAGGGGAATTCAACCACCCCAATATCTGCTGGAGGAGCAGCAGAGCAGGGCACAAGCAATCCAGGTGTGGGGAGTGCATTGATGACAAATTCCTAACAAAAGTGATCAAAGAGCCAACAATGGGAGACTGGCTGCTGGACCTCACACTTACAAACATGGAAGGATTGGTCGGAGGTGTGAAGGTCAGGGTGACAGCAGTTGTCATGAGAAGGTGGAATTGAGGATCCTGAAAAAAGGGAACATGGCAAAAAGCAGGATCACAGCCCTGGGCTTCAAGAGAGCAGACTTTAGGGTGTTCAGGGACCTGCTTAGAGGAAACTGGCATATGGCCCTGGAGAGGAGAAGGGTCCAGGACATCTGGGTGAAGTTCAAGGATCACCTCCTCCAAACTCAAGAATGGTTCATCCCCATGAGGAGGAAATCAAAGCAAAGGTAGCAGGGGTCTGCATGTGTGAAAAAGGAGCTTCTGAAAAAAATTAAACATAAAAAGGAAGCATACCAGAGGTGGAAGCTGGGACAGATGACTTGGGGGAATATAGAGACACTGTCTGATCATGCAAGAGTGGGGTTAGGAAAGCCAAAACCCACCTGGGAGGGATGTGAAAGGCAACAAAAAAGGCTTCCACAGGTCTATCCACAGCAAAAGGAAGACTAGGGAAAATGTGGGACCACTGCTGAATGGAGTAGGAACCTGGTGATAGATGACATGGAAAAGGCTGAGATACTTGATGCTTTCATTGCCTTGGTCTTCACTAGCAAGACTGGCCTTCAGCAATCCCATGCCCCTGAGACCTGTGGGCAAGTCTGGAGCAAGGAAGACTTCCTCTGGTGGAAGAGAATCAGGTTAAGGAATATTTAAACAAACTGGACATAAACAAGTCCATAGGACCTGATGGGATGCACCCGTGAGTGCTGAGGAAGCTGGAGGATGTCACTGTAAGCCTATTCTTGATTATCTTTGAAAGGTCGTGGTGATGGGGGAAGGTTCCTGAGGACTGGAAGAAAGCAAATGTCACTCCTATCTTCAAGGAGGGCTAGTAGGAGCATCGAGGAAACTACAGGCTGGTCAGCTTCACCTCAGTTCCTGGAAGCATGACAGAGCAGGAGATTATTCCTCCCCAGGTGCATTTTACTTTGCTGAACTTCATGAGGTGCCTGTTTGTCCATTTCTTCACCCTGTTGAGGTCCCTCTGAATGGTGGCACACCAACCCATCTGGTGTCTCAACTACTCCTCGCAGTTTTGTATCCTCTGACAACTTGCTGAGGGTACACTCCGTCCCATCATCCTGGTATGCAATGAAGAAGTTAAACAGTATTTTATTCAGCTGTGACCCCTGGGGTACTCCACTGGTGACTGGCCTCCAGCTGGACTTCGTGCTGATTTATGAAGGGGAAATCATGCCTGACCAGTCTGATAGCCCTGTACGATGAGATGACTGACTCAGTGGGTGAGGGGAGAGTACTGAATGTTTTTTATCTCAAATTTAGTAAGGCTTTTGGCACTGGCTCCCAAAAAGTCCTCATGAAGTACAGACAAGATAAGTGTTCAGTGAGTTGGACTGAAAACTGGCTGAACTGCTTAGGCTCAAATGGTTGTGCACAAAATCCAGCTGGAGGCCAGTCACTAGTGCCCCAGGGTCGACGGTGGGTCCAAAACTGTTTCACATCTTCATTACTGACCTGGATGATGGGACAGAATGTACCCTCTCCAAGTCTGCAGACATACAAAACTGGGAGGAGTGGCAGGTACACTAGAGGGTTATGCTGCCATTCAGAGAGACCTTAACAGACTTGAGAAATGGGTAAATTGGAACTTGATGACAAAGGGGAATGCAAAGTCCTGCACCTGGGGAAGAACAACCCCATGCACCAGTACAGGCTGGGGGCTGAACAGCTGGAAAGCAACTTCGTGGGAAAGGACCTGTGGGTCCTGCAGAACAAGCTGACTGTGAGCCAGCAATGTACCCTCATGGCAAAAATAGCCAACAGCCTCCTGGGCTGCATTAGGCAGAGCACTTCCAGCAGATCAGGAGAGGTGATCCTTCACCTTTGCTCAGCCCTGGTGAGACACACCAGGAGTGCTGTGTCCAGCTCTGGGCTTCCCAGTACAGGAGACATGGACATACTGGAATGAGTTCAGTGTATAAATGGACATGGACATAGACATACTGGAGTGAGTCCAGTGAAGGGTCACAAAGATATTCAAGGGATAGGAGCATCTGACATACAAGCAGTGGCCAAGAGAGCTGGTACTGTTCAGCCTGGAGAAGAGAAGGCTCAGGGGGATATTATCAATGTATATAAATACCTGATGGGGGAGGGAGGGGGAGTAAAGAAGATGGAGCCAGACTCCTCTCAGTGGTGTCCAGTGACAGGACAAGAGGCAGTAGGCACTAACTGAAACACAAGGAATTCCATCTAAATATAAGAAAATACTTTTATACTATGTGAGTATCGAGCACTGGCACAGGTTGCCCAGAGGCTGTGGAGTCTCCATTCCTGAAGGTACTCAAAATCCATCTGGATGTGATCCTGAGCAACCTGCTCTAGCTGACCCTGCTTTGACTAAGGGGGTTAGATTAGATGATCTCCAGAGGTGCCTTCCAACCTCAACCATTATGTGATTCTATGAAGCACATGAAAGTGAAGAAATAGTTCAGTTTGTTAAATGGGCTAAATGCATTAGCTCTCTTGAAGATTTTCAAACTCCTAATCTTGGGGGAATAAAGTAAGTAACACTGAGGAATATGACCCCAAACTGGGAAAACAGGAGCAAGGGACATACCTATTAGATAACCTCAAAGTAGCAGCACTTGGAAGCTGGCATACATGGACTGAACTTTTCCTAGCTAGGTCATGTGAGAGGATGAAGTACATCAGAGCTGTAGTTATCCCTGGTCCAAGCCTAGCTCTAGCAAGTACATTGCTTCATCAGAGTCCTTTCTGTGTTACTGTTTCCCCAACCCCATGTGCAGAAAGGGAAATGCTCCCTGACAGAGATGATAAAAGACTAAGAGATAGATATGCCACTGCAAGAGAGTTTGCCTTGAGAAAAGAGCTCCTCAGGGACACAACAGTGGGACAGATATTGTGGAGCACTTTCACCAGCCTCCTCACCCAACCTGCAGCTTCACTGCAGAAGGGATAGGCTCAAGTCTGAGCTCAAACACAGCTGGGATTTTAACCCAAAAGTTAAACACAGTTAAGACTGTTCAAACAACTTCAGCTTCTAAATGCAAGTATGCATATTCTTATTAGTCCTTCAGAGCTTCTGAGAGGCACTGGGCAAAACCACATGTAGGAGTATACATTAAGACCACAACACAGACAAATCTGAGTGGTAAGGACGAAACATAAAGGATTGCCTTCAGACACATTTTGATTGGCGGTCTGTAATGTGCTTTTTTAGCCAAGACTGTTACACAGTTAGAAGCACAAGGTTTGTTCTTGTTTCCTTGCATTTCCCTTAGCAGTAGTTAATACGCTACAGCTAATCAGGCTGTACATCGGTGCCAGGATTTACCCTGAAGTTGCAAAGGTAGTTAAAAACAGGTATTGAAAAGCAGAGTGCACACCATTTCTGGATGCCCCTGCTCAGGCAGAGTGGTAGACGACTGCTGCTGTTAATGAACATGCATACCTATACACAAAACTGACAGAAAAGGTGCTCAAGGAAAACCAGCAAATGCCTTATGATCAAAGGAAACAAGAGCCAGTGAAGATGGTAACTGTAGTCAAGGGTTTTTGGAAGCAGATAGTACCTTGGTGTTTTACCTATGTCATATTTCACCAAACTTTGCTTAGGCTTTAGAAAGAGCTGCAAACCACACAGAAACAACAGTGGTCTTCAAGATGTGAGAAGTCCCAGATCTCCACAGACAGTGAGGGGTTTACTTAGCAGGAGATCACCAAGACATCAGCCTTATCATTTCCCCATCCCCTCTCTGTTTCAGTCACCTCTCAACAAGACATTTCCTGCTCTTTGCCCTTTTGCACTCCTGCTCTTGTCAAGTTATAACATCGTTCATCTTCTGCAGAGCCACTTCTCCCTCACTTAAATTTCTGGCAGCCAGTTTAACTCAGTGTTGTTGCACTGACTTCAAGGGGACTACAGGATCTTAAGCCAGATAAGTATCTTATCCCACATATAAAATTTCAAGTTCAGTATTGAAAATAAACAGAATCCTTCTATGGGAGATATTCCATTAGGGTCAACCCCAGTTCAAATCTTTTTATTGAAGTAATATTACTACAAATCAAGTATGCAGTGCCTCTGCAACTGTGCCCTAAATTATAGACTTGAAAATGAAATTGATTTCTAATTTGAAACATTATTCCATTTCTTGGAAGTCCAAAGGAAGCCAGTGTGGAATGGGCCATCACCAGCTTCACCAGTATCCATTTAAAAGTGAGTGTCTACCATTTGTCCCCAACTGAACTTTTTACAGCTTTATTTAGATACACATTCCACATATCAAGACAAGGCAATTTTCCTGCAAAATTAGATGTTCTTAAGTTAACTGCAGAGATACAGAGCAGGTGAGCAGTTCGAGGAGGGCAAGGCAGTGGCATGCAGGAAAAGACCAAGACTGGTCACACGAAGTACGGTTACCTAATCCACCTTTTGCAACTGCGACAAATGTCCTTTTTATCACAATACGCTCTTCCTCAGAAAAGAGCAATGTCATCCACAGAGCTGATTTTGTCACACAGAAAGCGTGCAGAATTAGGTCTCCAATCAGCCATTCACAGCCCTGTCAATGTAGCCTCAAGTTGTGTTTTAAAAATACAACTGCCCCCTCTTCTGGCCAATAAGGACTCCCAGAAGTGATTTTGCAAGACATTTCAGGCTAATTTTCAAATACAGTTTTGTTTTTAAAAGTTAATTAGGCTTGTTTTAGGATATAAACTCAGTCAAAGCACAGAACTTTCATTAAGTTTCAAAACGCTTCTACACTTATTTAGAAAAAGTGAAGATTTTCCTTTGCTTATGTAATGCCATATTCTGGGCTAAATACGTTCACCCATCAATTACTCAAGATAACGGGAAGGTTGTAACAACTCTGATGGAAAAAAAAACCCTGGCTCTTATTTGGTGTCTCAGGACCAGGCTTCCCATAAGCTTCCAGACCCGCATAAGCTTACTTGGTCAGGAGCAGTGCCAGCTCAGGCCACTGGAAGTGACACAGTGACACCTGTCCTGGGCTCTGCCACTGCAGGGGAAATGCTGTTAGACCCAAACCAGGCTGCCTTAGGTGTTCAGTCACCTGGCGGGTTAGTCCTCCGTCTAGATGATCAATTCACAGGTAACAGTGATGTAATAATGCCAATGTCTCAATTTATAGCTTGGAAGGAAGACTACTTAAGGGAGGGTAATTGCTGGAATACAAACATTTTAATGACTGCTTTTTAAGTGACATTTCAAAATAAATCTCACGAACAATACAGATACCCATTTATATGCCATCTGGTTAACAGCCTCAGTAAGAGGACAAGAAGCCGAGAATGAGAAGCAACACAACGCTTCTGTACGAGTCAGATCGTTTCAATCCGGAAGAGAATGTGATTTAGGAAAGCAAACTCTGGGTTTCCTCCTCTCTTTCTGGTTAGGGGAAATGTTTTTTTCAGTATAGTTCCTATATCCTTTTCCTGAGGCTGAAATACTAAACTGCAATATATAAAGTTTTTTTTTCTAAATAATTACTGCTAACTGATACAGTAATAAAGACAGAAAACGCCTCCACAAGCAATGTCACAGTTTAGTGAAGCCTCAGTGAAAATTCATGGCAGAAATGAAAACCTAAACAACATTGAAAGACACCACTTACATGTGCTGTGCAGGTATTTCATATCGATAGCTTTCTGTTTTTTAAAAGGAATACTAGCAAACAGAAGAAATATTACTTTTTTTTTTAAAAAAAAAAGCATAATTCTGTGCTACAAAATTTGATACCAATGAACAAATTGCCTCTAGGCTTTGTCCTCACCATCAACACATTGAGAATTAGATGAACTAAATTGCTTAAATGGCAAATTTTAGGTTTAAATAAAAATGATGGCTACTCTTGTGAATTCGACACATCTGCAGAGCTAGGCAGTTGTCTGATATGTGGTCCTTAATGTACTTATATAGTTAATATTAGTCTGTCATGTGAAATTCTTCTCTTTGTAATTGCTACAATTCTTCTACATGAAAAATTAAGTAACAAGAAGTATGAAAGTGTCAAAATACCTGATTAATTATCTGTTGTTGCAATTTTTCTCCAGAATCTGAAAGAGAAAGAAAATAATTAGTTTGTACATACTTTAATGAATATGATCATGCACATACAGAACAAGAAACAGTGAATTCAGCAAAAAAAATAATCAAACCTTGTAATTAAGAAATAGAACTTAACATGTACAAATGACTTGAAACTTCAGAATGGAAATCCACCTAGAGTAAAAGAACACAAGCCCCTCTTAATCAAGATGTGATAAAAAGAAGATTGAGATAGATAGCCAGTCTTGCAAACCTGGAACCCCACACGGAATTATAACATTCAAAGCAAAGACAGCAAATTTCAAATATGTGCTATGAAGCATCTTAATGTTGTGAGATGTACTGCTGCATGTATACATGCCTGCCTGAGAGACAGGCAGCATCCAGCTCAGGATCTGACCACTACAGGAGAAAAGCAGCTTCTGCCATTACCCTAAAATAAAATTACGTGCCTGTGTCAAGACTGAGGTTAGGCACCAGCTGGCTCAAGGGAGAAACCCTATCCTGATAATGTCCACAAAGTGGCAAGTTGAATTATGGTCTTGCTTCCTTATTCTGGCCTTCTGCAGTGTCCTTCACTGTGCTCTTGAAGACATGAACAAAGCCTAGACAGAACATTGCTTTTCTACAGCCATCTGGGACCCTAGCAGCAATGATACCTCACACCTATTCTTTCCTTTCAGATCAAAAGGAACAGCAATTTTGCCTCATTTACTGTTCCCATGCACTAGTTGTCAAAAGGGTAGCTGGTATCAATTACCCTCCCTTTGCTACTGGAGACCATCCACAGGTATTGGGGGAAGTCAGGAATTTCACACTTACCTATCCAGCTAGGCTACATGTACTCAGAGAGGGTTTGTTTGTTTTTGTTTTTTTTTTTAAGTAATAATGATAGGACACTGTTTACAACCTGACAGTATCACTATTAACTGTCAGGGAGCCTGCTTCTGCCTAGCATGGGTGGCTGCCTTGTCCAGCACTGGAAATGATACTCCATTTCAACAGAAGTTTTTTGTACTGGTATGTGTGGCACAAGATAGAATTTTTAAAATGAGGTAAAAATTTTAAATTTTAAGTGTTAAAATACAGTTTAAGACTCTATTAACTAAAGAAAAATGATCTTCCCTACTTGTCCCTGAGAATACTCCTCTTCTCAAGGAAAGCATTTTAGATAATTCAGATAATAACTTTAGGCTATATTATAAGATTGTCTCATGATAATTATTTCCTGTATGCTTGTGTTATGTTTTTATTTGCTAAATATAAAAATTATGCTTTTTTGGCTAAAAAAACCCAACTATCATTTAGGGGAGACTTCTCAAAATGTATTCCCGTGTTCACTGAGTTCATCTTTGGGAGAAACAGAATTTATTCTTGTGACTAATATTTTAACCAAATAGATCGTTGGTAATAGAAGATTAAAAGAGTATGTGTTTTTAGCATTCTCTAATGATATACAAGTTGCTAGGAAAGCAGAGTGTTTGAAATCTCTGGTTAGATCAACACTATTTTGCTCAAAGGTTTGTGGACTTTGAATACTGATGCTTTCCTGTTTCCCAGTACATTTGTTTTTAGGCTATTTTGATTCACTTTAAAGGAATTTTAATAACTTTCTGTTGACAGCATGGACAGCTGGTCTTGAGAATTAGTGAAAATTCACTTGCTGACTGAGGAAGGAAGTGACATCAATGAGTTTCTAAAGTCAGCCCAGGGGGAAAAGTGCGCTCCGCCGGAGTAGCCTTTCATGCCATTGTATTTCCAGTGATGCCTCAAGATGCAAATTGCATTATCAATCAAACTTGTGGTTTCTACCTCAGACAAATATAAAAATGAACAGAAAGACTGGGAAAGACCTTTGTGGCCATTTCTGACACTGCTAAGGAAAAGGTGAAGAAGAATTTATGGTAGCTCTTTCCTTGTTCACTCTTAGTTCTTTCTTTTGGCAATTTAAATACTATAGTATCAAGGAAAAGGCAGTTGCAGAAGTGTCTGTATGATATACCAGTAATGATGACATGGGTTAAACAGGACAGAGATTGACTAGGCTGTTTAGGGTAGAAGAGAGATCAAATTCAAGGTCACCAGCAAATTGAATACTGTGTTCTCCATTTATTCGCTAGATGATCCTTGTCCTCATCACAGAACAGCTATGTGAATTTGGCATAGTCAGCAGTTGTGCTCAGAAAAGGCCAAGGTCTGTAATAAGAGGCATGCTGCAAATCAGGGTGGAAATACACTGGCAACATTATATGGGGAAGCTTGCAAAGTCCCAGTGTGTACTGTACTTTTGTTTTAAGCAGAAAAGCTACAAAAAGCAGTGAAAAAACATGAACACATGAAACACCACCTTCTTGCTTAGCCTGAATAGAATAGTCTCTTATCTCCCTCTTCCTCACTGCTAATAGATCATCATTAAGTTAAAAAGAGAAATTCTTTCTAAAACAGCAACTATCAAACAAAAATGTCCCTCCAGAATTCAGCTTAAAAAGAGAAAGGATTTTAAAAGGCACAAGAATGTTTCGCTGTGACAACACCTGCAGTGCTGAAAGGGGGTTCAGTTTCCAGCTGATGGCTAACAGCAGGGCACTAGAAGGCTTCATCACTGAAAGTAACCAGAATTTTGTTTGTCCTGCCTTTTTTTTTTTTTTTTTTTTTAAAATCCCCAGAATTCTCTTACAGTGACTAGTCACCAATCTGTGTTTTACTTACGGCACCCTCAATTTCAAGAAGGATGTTTCCGTTTAGCTGCCTTGTGATCACTTGTGGTCACCATCAAGCATTCACTAGAGGGATTCAAGAAGCACCACCAAAGAGCACGCTCCAAATTCAAAGGACAGGAGGCAATGGGACACTGATGAAACCAGAACTGTCAGAACACGTCAGCCAGTCCCACAGGCAACACCCGCATTAGTCTCATGAAATGCAAGTAATTCTTGAGACTTGCCAGAAGTTTCATTACCGGTAGACATACACATGCTAAATTCAAAATTTACAACAGTTTTTCCAGAGCCACTGCAATAAGGTAGCACTTATGCAAGATGAATGGATGCATGAACATCAAACTAACTGGGAAATTTAACCTGCCATCTGGAAATTTATATGGATGCTGACCAGCAGGTAGCTGGTATAGTCCAAGAGACACATCTTCTGTAACTCAGACTGCATGTGAATGGCTTGTTCTTCTCCTATATTTCTCCTGAAACTTCCTTTTTCTACCTGTCATCTGACAAACTGTTCCTAAATGGGCTCAATAGTGCCATCTGACCATCCTTGAAAACACAAGCAAATCAAAAGGCCTTAGTCCTAGACAACTACACTTCACTGATACTTTGAGTCAAAAGATGTATTTACCAGTACAAACTACGATTCTCATTTGCTGAGGCTCTGCTCTCCTGCTGCTCTAACTGAGGCTAAACTGGTGCAGCTGGATTCCAACAATGTTTTTGCATCAGGACTCGAGAAACAGACCTCCCCCAATTCAGTTCTAGTGATTTTCTTTCGTCTCTCCAGATGCAAAAAGTGTAAACCAATACCTTTATGTCATTTTGGATGGTTGAGATAAATGGCCTTCTTGGATTGACCTCAAGCAATATCACTTTAGAAAAAAAATATTACAGCAAACATTCTTTACAAGATTTCTCTGTATTTCGTACGCTAATTAGTATACTAATTCCTGCTTCCAGGGCAAGTTGGGTTTTTCAATTTTTTTTGCTTGCTTGTTCTTATTATAAGGAAGATTACCTTACTGAGAGGAATAATGTATGTTTTCTAATGTAACTGACCACTGCAAGACACAAGAGCGAGCATGCCATAATTGATGCTCTCACGAGGAACTGCAACACTGACTCCTCAGCCTTACATGCACAACCTACACAGAGAACAACACGTAATTATGCACACTATGCCCTGCTTACCTCCATACAAAGGAATGTGATATTTGTGCAGGTTTACAGATTAATCTGCTGTAATTCCTTTTAATGTTAAACTACTTCCAGCTCAAATATAATTAAGATCACCAGGTACAAAAGATTCAGATTGGAAATATGAGTACACTCCAACAGAACAAATAACAGCTTGATGTTCTTTATGTTCAAATAGTTGGATACATTAAGGATTTTTACAGCATGTTTGTTCCCTAAGTATGTAGCAAATGAAAAAAAAAGGTTTCATTTCAAAAGGCAAAAGACTACTACTGCATTTAGAGTGTAAAATCCCTTAAATACACAGATCTGCCAATTTATGTGACGTGACTGCTACAAGTCCTAGCAACAAAAGATTTTTTTTTCCTTCGCAAAATCAAATCCTAATTTATACTTCAAGCAACCATCATCTACATCAATAAAATGAAGGCTTTGGAATAAAAAGTTTGTTTCCTTAAGTCTTCAGATAACCCTGCTAATATTTGTGGCAGGGCAGGAAGGCAGGGGACGAACAGAAATTCTGGATCTGTCTCCCTGTTCCCAAGTGAGGGTTTCCAAGCAGACCGAGAAAAGTGAAGAGAATCTCAGGGGGCAAAGGGGACCCTCAGCCTTGCTCAGAAACCGCCATATGCATAGTCTGAAACAGGCATGTTCACTTAACTGCAAGTGGGAACAGCACTACTAGGAAATCAGTTTTGAAGAGGGAATTTGATATTCTAACATCAGTTTAATTTTGTTTTTCCAGTTCGTGACAGAAACACTAACAGCTTCGGATTTTACTTTATTTTTGTAGACCTAAATAAACACATATGCGACCTATTTGGTTATGATCCACCCCACTTTCATTGCTGGTCTTCTAAACTACCAGAGCAGATTCTGAGAAGTGAAAGAAAACCGAAGCATTTGTTCGTGACACACTTCTGCAGCAGTTTCCCAGAGTATCAGAGCCTGAGGAAGAAACACTCAGCTTTGTTTTTCAGACTTATAACTGAGAAGGTGTGACACTAACAGATTATCTTCTGTGAAAGCCTGTAACTTGGCACACAAAGATTAAAATATTTAGGACAGAACTATACATTTCCTATAAATTATCTGCAGAATCTCTGAAATCTGTAGGCAACTGTGCTGGTTTTGGCTGGGATAGAGTTAATTTTCTTCATCATAGCTAGTATGGGCCTATGTTTTGGATTTGTGCTGGAAACAGTGTTGATAACACAGGGATGTTTTAGTTACTGCTGAGCAGTGCTTACACAGTCAAGGCCTTTTCTGCTTCTCACACCACCCCACCAGCGAGCAGGCTGGGGGTGCACAAGAGGTTGGGAGGGGACACAGCTGGGACAGCTGACCCCAACTGACCAAAGGGATATTCCACACCATATGACATCATGCTCAGCACATAAAGCTGGGGGAAGAAGAAGGAAGGAGGGGAAAATTGGAGTGATGGCATTTGTCTTCCCAAGTACCCGTTATGCGTGAAGAAGCCCTGCTTTCCTGGAGATGGCTGAACACCTGCCTGCCGGTGGGAAGCAGTGAATGAATTCCTAGTTTTGCTTTGCTTGCATGAGCAGCTTTTGCTTTACCTATTAAATTGTCTTTATCTCAACCCATGAGTTTCCTCACTTTTACTCTTCTGATTCTCTTCCCCATCCCATCGCGTGTGGGGAGCGAGCCAGCGGCTGTGTGGTGCTTAGTTCCCGGCTGGGGTTAAACCATGACAGCAACACAGCTCCTTCTCAGAAGGAATCCAGAAAACTGAAACTGCTCATGTATAACATTGCCTTCAAAACCTAGTTTAGCTTACTTTTGCACCTCTGTGATAATTATGCAACTGAATATGATTACAGTGGCCTAAAATGTATTAATCATGTCTTCATGGCATTGCATAATCCTTCTCAGTTGTCACAACGCCAACTCCTAAGTTGCCCTGGCAGTAGGAAACATAAAAAGAAACCCAAGTTGATACTGATTGAAGCAAATGAAGGAAAGTTGGCCATCTCAAAACACTGAAACTCTCACAGCATTCCAAGGTTTCCCTAGCTAATTTTTCATGATTACTTCCGATATGAAAACAGACCTTTAATTATCAGTCTCTAATAAGAATGCAGAACTGTTCCCTGGGAGGTTCAAAGGACTCTGGGAAACTAAACATTTACGAAAGCTCAAGTAGCCAAATGCCTTGTGTTGATTAACATACGCCATTCAGTTTCCACCTAACAAAGTCATAACAAAACCCCAAAGGAAAAAAAAAAATTGGACTGACGAAGAAACATTAGTCTTAATAGGACTGAGGGCCCTCATTCATTAATTCTGTTAGGCATAAAAAGGAGAGGAGGTTGTAACTCAAATCCATTCCTGGATCAAATCCTGCACTGGCTAACATTGTATAACTGTACTTACGGCAAGGAGATGTTAGAATATAAGTTAATTAAAAATCTGAAGTTTTACCTGCCCTCTGCCTCATCAGCACTGATAAATATTTTCAAATGAGACCGAATTGCCTGGATGCCCACTAACAGAATTAGTAGGCAGGCTTGTTTGCCAGTTTTCTTCTAAAAGGTTGTGCTTTATGTATCTGGGAAGAGGGAAAGCAAAAATTTGTCACCTTTTTCCTTTAAGGATGGAAGATTTGAGATAATGGAAACATGCCAGACAGCATAGTTGGTTTCAACATCAACACAATATTGATATCGTGGTTTGGATGGTTTCCAGCTGAACATCGTGTGTATTTTCAATGCCTATTTGGCATTCGTCCTGTATCCAACGACAAGAATAGTTTGTTTCAATCTTGTTTTACAGCTCACTATGCAACTGCTTTGAAATGCTTTTTCCTTTTATCCAACTACTTCACGACTTTTTCAAATTCCTGCTCTCTTAAACAACTGAATGGAGCAAATTGTGGATTCCTACTCATCTGCAATTAGGCAGTCAAAGATCAGTTAATTATGGCCTAGCAGATGCATTTCCTCAAACTCTATCACAATGTGATCCAAATCCTAAGGCAGAAACTGCCTCAGTTCTCACACTGAAAGGGCCATTGCTTTTTCATTTGAAATCACATGGACCACCAGCCTCCACTTTCATGTTGCTAGTTATGTATGGTGCTTCATATTATGACCTTCTAGAGGATAGGTCACATAATCTGTTAAAATGCCTTTTTGACTACGCTCCAGTGTTGAGCTCAATTGCTTATGCAGTTGTCTTCCACAAAACAGGTTTCTGGGCTTTGACACAAAAGAAGCTGTTTCCACCCACCATTGCAGTTTCCTATATCAAGGTTCTTAGTATGTGTTAAATGAGGGATGGTTGATCCCGATTTTTTTCTGCTGAAGTGAAACTATCTGGCATTTACTCTAAGAACAGCATGGTAAGAGCTGTCATGATGGAAAAGACCATGGAGAGCAACTGGAGCTTGAATTTACATGCTCAGACCCCACACAGAAATAAAGCCATGGACATAGAGCGATTTCTTTAATATACCCTGTTATGGTCTTAGGCAGCTGAAGCTTTGCACGGCGCTCACAGTAGGGCTGAAACACTGCAGCAGTTTGGCTTTGGTTTTGTTTCTTGCTTGGTTTCTGTCCATATTAAGAACATATGGTTGCCCGAACCCAGACAAGGAATGTGACTGCAGTTGAAATTTGCAGTCAGATTAACCATGGCAAAACCACATGGAGTCATGACCACCCAATCTGGCATATCCTGAAGAAGGTCAGCTGTTGGTCTTTCATTTGCGGTGAAGATAAGTTGATATCCAGCTCTGAAGAACACTATCCCCATATAATTTTTATTAGAATACCCTGGAAATGGCATATGAAGATGAAGGAGCCAGTACCAATGGGAAGCAGCACACAAGCTCGTACAGGGTTATGCCCACAGAACCTTACTTTGACTCACCTGCTAGGACAACTGCACCACGAAGAGCTGAGCTACAAAGCTTCTCTGGTGTGAATCAGAAGCAGTGGTGTGCAAGGTGAGCACACAGCAAGCCCAAACGGGTGGAAAAATCCAGCTCCTTGGCACTAATTACAAAGTAGAGTCCCACAGCAAAGTCTCCATGGGAACCCTTAGTCTACAGTTTCTGTATTTCAGAAATAAAAAGGAGATGAATTGTCTATACAACGTAAGTCCAGGAAGTGACCGGTGGTGATGAGAGCAAATATTCTTTCAACTTACTACTCATTCCAAGTTATGCCTACATAAATAAACTGTACTTGCTTGAATCTGCTATGTTTCTTTGTTTAAGGTCTAAATTTGCCACTCTAAGGCATGGTCTTAGCACACTGGCCTCAAATAACTTCTCTGAAATTATTCCGTTTGGAAATAAAACATTCCCCAATAAGAATGTGACACTTACTCACAGAAAGACACGACTCACGTTTACAAGGAAGGTTACATGCATGAGAATCTGCAGTTAATCCACTAGTAAAGAACAGAGGGGAAAAGGAAAAGGTGAAATAGGATCCCTTTGAAATAGAACATTTACACCTGGAAAACTCAAAAAATTATCTAACCGGGATAATTTTATAGTGAAAGAAAACTAGGAGGAGAAAGGCAAAGAGAAACAAAGCTAGAACATAACCTTTCCTAATGCATGGCTCTGAATTAAGATTGGTCAGATACAAAACAAAAAACTACAGCAATCAGTTGCTGCAGGGAGTACAAATTTATCTACGTTTGGTATAACTAGAGTATGACCTTTCGCGACCGACTCTTGTGCTTGAATTCAGCTGTAGTTATTGGAAGTCATTTGTAAAAGGTCATCCATGACTGAGAATATAATATGAATCCAAGATGCACAAGGGTTCAAGGTTTGCACTACTCAAAAGAAATTGTGGAGAGAAGGGGGGTGGGAAGCTCAACCACTGCTACAAATTTGGTTCTCAAATGGATCTGGATAGTTTGACAAGAGTATTTGATCTAAGTAGTCAATTTCCAACATGTGAATGTGAATTATTAGAGAATACACAGTTTTTATGTTTGTCATTGATGAGTACGTTACTGAAATGTTACCAAAGGAGTTTATATTACCAAATAAGGCTACTTATTTGCTTATTGTAATTTGAGTCAATTTTTGATGTCTAGAGCACTGTAAAACCTCTTCTTTCCACTGTTTCTCCATTCTAAGAAAAGATTATGGACGCTCAGTTTTTATTGTTATAAAGAAATAAGGTTCTCGGGTAAAGATGGGAGTTTATAGCCATATTAAACATCTATACCTGTCTTTCTACATACACAACTTTAGTACTGGTTTTGGTCTTTTTTTTTTTTTTCCCCAAAACAGTACTAAATGGATGATATTTTAAGGATCTCTGAAAGAAGAGCCTATAATGATGTACAAGCAATCCTCAACAAGAAAAGTTCAATAGACATATAAAAACATTTTAGTCATGTTCTCTGAACGTGTTCTTTGAACATCAGAAAATTCAAACTGTATCCTTCATACTGACAAGGTGGTTGACTAGGAAAAAAAAAAGCATACAATAATTTATGGGTAGAAGTAAAAGAAAATTCGTACAAGAGAGAACTGACAGTAGTTATTTAATCAAGATCTTATGAGATGACCTCCCCAAAAATCCAAAATCAACTCTGTAGGCCAGTCTGCAAAGGATTCACCAGCACTACATGAGGGCACGTTTAAGCTTTTACAAAAAAAATTCTTGTATACTTCATGTCTTTAAAGCCAAACCTGCAGCTCAAGCTTGTAATCTGCCTTACCACTAACTTTGGCTAGCTGAGTAGCAATGGAGTGTATATTGTACATACTGTGGCTAATTGCAACCGTCTCCTTTCCCTCAGGTGAAACCCCCTGATGCTCCAAGCCTCACAAACTGCACCATACTCTGCCTTGGCAGGAGCCTTTTACTTACTTTAGAAATGCCCATTGTCCCTCCCTCTGTGTGCCATCCTTGCTATGCCAACTTGGATATTGGCAGTGTTCAAAAGTGGAAAGCGGCAGGGGTGATGAAGCAAGTTCGGCTGGAGAAATCATTATGAGAACTGAACTCACATATGTTACTGAAAACATGGTTAAATGTTTCCTTTTAATTAAACAGAGACTGAAAATAACAGCAATAAGGTGGCATCCAGTACCCAGAAACTGCGAAGTACCCCAACACCAAAAGCATAAATGATGCACTGTATCAATTTGATCACTTGGGCAGAGCCTAAGTAGACACTCTCAGATACAGCGCACCTTTTTCATGCACAGAGGGTAAATTGTTAAATGGGTTTTAATGCCACACCTGCAGGTTTTGTACAAGCAAGCATTTTCTGCCCACAAAATATACTGCTGCTGCTGCAAAGGACCATATGTACGTATCAAAAGCTGGTACCTAGGTACAATTTGCATCCATAAAATGTGCAGGTGCAGTTTTATGGAGACCTACGAGAAGAACGTGACCATATAGCACACAACTACTATTTACATAGCAGCCTTCAGGCAACAAGCTAAGTAATCTTCCCGTAGGATGTACCATGCCAGGCACAAGGGGAGGCAGAATTTTACAGCTGAAGTTGCAGCCATGTTCATTACTGGCAGATTGATTTTAGAGACAAGTCTACCCCGTCCTCGTTTGCAAACAATGGGTACGTACTAATACCGGTAGCGATGACGATACCGCAAACTGAGGGTAAGATCAATGTGTCTTCTGCAAAGGTGAAAAAGGAATTCTGAAAGAGTCATTAGCACCACATGATCCAAAATATTTTTTTTGACTGAAAAAAATCACCTTGTTTACTCTTCCCCAGTGAACTGTATTCTTTTTTTCAGGCATTAAAAAATAATCCTGCATGCCTGACATGAATCAGCATGTGAATTACTGACCAAGTTAGCTTCAGCAGGTACTAACCGATATAGTCATAATATGGTGACTTTATTCACGTGTAAATTACTAATTTCTACTGAATTGAGCACTCAGGATGAGACATTTCTCTTCTGACAGGGGTACGCAGTCAATATTGTATCTGATTATCCACAAAACTTGTTATTGGCTTCTTATTAACTGCAGGGGCAAGGTCTTTACATATTTCCACAGATTAAGGGGAAAAGGCATATTTCCATTTAGCCTTTTATTAGTATTCATTTATTATGGACACAATTCTTTATGTGAAATCTAATTAAAGAATGTGAAAAGAAACACAAAGGAAATGTGGAAAAATTCTCCTCAGATTAGAAGGTATTTTGGACTAAAGCCACACCAATTGCTATGACTTAAATAATTAGTGAAGAGTAAAAAACCCAATTTGACAGGACTGAATTTCCTGCCTTCTGAGGGATCTAAAAAAGAAAATGTGATAATTGAGCATCCACCCCCCAACTTTTAGGCAACACTAACATATTGACCTATTGCTATAATTAAAGTGATTTGTGTACTTTGGACTGTTTACTATATAAAGCCTAGGTCCAATTATTGCAAGTATATGAGAAACAAATCTTCAGAAAATTAATTTTACATCTTGATGTTGCTGGCAGGGAGTGAAAGGAGTGGCCAGCATTTTTAAATGGATGGTTAATTAGATGTACAGCCAGAGACTCTGGAATAGCAGAGCTGCAAACAGCTCAGAGTTCCAAATTTCTTCTGTTCATACAAACATATCAGTAATGTCCTTACTTTCAACAACGCTTTTTGTCCCTTTGGATTACAGATAACTAGCTCCCAGGATCACAGGGGAAAAAAAAAAAAAAAGGAAACACTGCTGGTTGCTACTGTATAGCATCAAACTGAAGTTAAGCATAGTAACAAACCCACTAGAATAATGGAAGCTAGGCTTATAGATCACCAGAGAAAGGCACACAGACACAAAGAAAATAAGTCATAAAGAAATCCTTCAATTTTTAATTCTTGTTTCTGAGAACAGACCGCTTCTATTAATGCAACATGGACTCCTATTTCTTTGCTGGAAAACAAATGGCATCATGCAACCACCTACTCATACTCGACACCCAAATAATCTTAGCTAAAAATATCACTTTAGACAAGCTACAGACACATAACTTTTCTTAGGGGTTGGTTTCACGATTGGCTTAAGCTGCTCAATGTCTGGCAAAAACAGACAGCCCAGCTCTTGCCGCAGCATAGTGACATGCTCCTCCTCCTCCTCCCTTGTACTAGCACAGCTGCATGGCGTGGTCAAGACATATCACAGTCCTGATTCAGCTAAAAATTTTCATCTTGCTTAATAGGCTGATTTTCAACCATAGCAGCTCAGATGAGCCACATCAGCTGTGCAGATGGAGACAGATGTGTGGCTGGGAACAACAGTGGGGGCAAGAAGTCCCCTTCTGGGGAAGCTCACACATGGATCAGCATAAACCTGCTGTAAATCCACATCCTCAGAGCCCTCATCTGCCCAGCTGCTAATGAACCATTGGCACCAGAATACCAAGAGTTGTAACAAATGACCGAATAGTTCAGATGAGCAACAATAATAAGTGTCTTGACTGCCTGCTATTTTCTTTCAGGGCTTGCATTGTATGGGACTCCATTTTTTTTATACTCAGATACACAGTCTATTTGGCTTTCCGAAAGGTATTTGATAACATCTCTCTCACAAGATTTCTTAAGGAAACTTAACAGGCACAGAATTAGAGGGAACATCTTTGCATGGATTTATAAAAGAAAATGTTTAAAAGATAGGAAGAAGAGCATAGGAATATGAGAGAGAACAGTCAATGCTCACTGTGGAAGAAAGTCACCAGTGGAGTCCTGTTCCCTCACGTTGAGGACCCATGCTCTTCAACATGTTCTAAAAATCACCTGAGAAAGGGACCAAACAGGGAGATGACAACGTTTGCTGTTGATTTTAATTTATTTGGGGTAGAAATGATGGAGGCTAAAGAAGTTTTTACAAGAGTAAGTTGGTAATAAAATGACATGTGAAGTGCCATTTATGCAAAGTGATACTAGGGAACTTTTAGGGGAAAACTTCTAATTTAAACTCAAAGGTGGTGGACTCTGAACTGAGTTCTGAGCTTATTGTTACTCCGGAACAAGATCTTGGGGTGGTAAAACCTTCTGCGTAAACGCCATCTCTGTGCTCACAAGTTAGAGAAAGCAAACTGAAGATGAGAGGAAAACCAAAAAGAAACAACTGTGTTTCTGTATGTACACACACCTGCACCTTAAATATTACACGCAACCCTGATCCTTCCACTCATGTGTGGAACTGGAGAAGAACAGCAGAGGGTAAGGTGGTGGACTGGAAGTATAGACTGGCTTACAAGGAGCAACAGCTACGAAACCTGGCAAAGCAATGATCCAGAGGAGATATGATAGAGATCTGTAAAATCATCAGTGACATGGGAGGGGTGAATCAGAACTGACTGTTTGCTGCACAAGGCCGGGGGCATCAGATGAAGCAGGCAGATGGCAGGTTCAAAACAAACATGAGGAAGCAGCTCTCCACGCAACTGGGAAAGGAAACTCGGGAACTCTTCGCCAGGGGATGTTACGGCTGCTAAAATTTTACATGGATTCAGGGGACAACTGAACAAGCTGAGAGATGGGAAATCCTTTGGGGGTTGATAAGCAAACAGAAACTACCTCTGGCGCAGGAAGTCCCTGAAACACAAGCTGCTGGAGTTCGGGAAAGTCACGTGAAGAGGTTTCACTTTGCTGCTAGGATATTGAGCAAGACGGAGCTCTGGCCTGATCCAGTATTGCTGCTGCTATGTGCAACATGACACTAAAAAAAACAGGCCCCGGTTTAAAATACTTCAGAGTCTGGACATCCTCAATACGTAGATCCACCACAGCTTACTAACATGGCCCACTGGTGGCAGGCAGGCGAGAGAAGAGTAAAGCTGTGTTCTGTATTTCACACTGCTCTGAACAGCGGGGGTACATCAGACAACTAGTGAAACCATTCTTGGTTCTTGACCCCTGCACATGCAAAGCGTTTACTATGCTTTTTTCCACCACTCAGATTCTTTACACACGTAAAATCTGTCTTCTGGTCATGCCAAGGACCCCTAAACCCTGGCAGCACTGAGCAGTGAAGCAGCCTGTTTATACCTAAGCTCCTCCAGGTGCCACAAATGAAATGTTTTCCCTTTGCTTGTTGTCCTTTCAGGGACCATGCTAGAGGGAGGTCTCAGAGCAATCCTCTTTTTTGATCCTACAGTTTTGTTGTCAGAGCACATGTGGGAGACCTTGAACATGTGAGGGCACATCTCCCTCCTTTGCCAAAGGGGCATAGTGATGTCCTCCTGCTCTGGGGGGATGCCCTACCTACCAGGGTGTCATACAGGATGCTGTTGACGTTTCCTGTTGAGCTGATACACATGCCTCCAACCACAGGAGATTGACCAGTGCTTAGATAAATTTCCAAGGAAAAGGAAGAACAGACTTACTGAATATTAAAAGTATTAGGCTCTGTGTGCAATGAAAAATAAACACAATGACCTCAGTGACTTCCAAAGTTACCTAGAAAGTGTACTGAGAGCAAGGGAGTGACCTGCAGTACCCTAAGCCACATGCTAGCAGCAGACCATTCTTCCATGCCACAGGCTGGAAACGCCAAGTGTTTAGGAGGTATTACAGGAATTTTTTACCACCTTTCAATTTGCTGGTTTTCTCATTTTGCTCCCTTGGAACTGCACAAAAATCACTAGAGAAAAACAAATGAGCCTTTTTGAGAACTGAGCTGTGTTGGATTTTTGTTCATAAAGCAGCTATTCACTTAAAAAATACAAATAGCCCAACAGCCATTAAAATGAACTCTTAAGCACTATTTCTAATTATACTGCACTGATTAAATACAATTATATTTTAATTAAGCCTTGTTCATCTAGTAGTTCTCCTATGGTTTTTCTCCTTTTAGAGGAGGAAATGATCTCTTCTTCTAGAGATTCATTTTCATGGCAAATAATGCTTATCACTTCATTTATTTTAAAAGTGAAAATCAAAATCTGCACAAGACACTAAATATCTCAGTTGTGCCAAGCAAAATCAGCTGTCAGCTTTAAAGTTCACCTGCATGGAGAACCCCCAAGTCAATGCCTGCACTATTTTCATTGCTGATTCTTAAATCCTACCAGGAGGCCCACTTTTAGCAGTCTAAGATATTACAACTCCAACTGCTGAGTTGTGTTAACAGATTGTGTGAGTGGTCCCAGTCTATTTCGACATAAAATCAGGTTACCTACAATCACGGCTGAAGACCAGCCAAGTTATTTGCCCAGCACTGGTACAATGGAGAAGATATCCTGCATGTTAGCACCTACTGCCCTCTACCTGCTGCACTTAAAACGCCTAAGCAGCAAAAACACAGAGAAAACTTCACTTTCCAATTTTTTAAATTCTCAGTCTTATAATTAAGCTGGTCAAAACCACTCTGATTATAACTGATTTCTAATCTATTTCTTTTTGATTACAAGAGCAAGAAGTGTTATTCCCTTTGTAGGTTGCAAGCTACATGACGGAATGATATTACAAAATGTGTAGATATTTATTTCTTGCATAATTTTATCGTGTTTTCATAAACCCTAATTTTAAATTTCCCTTAACAACATTCAGTGAGACTGAATTCACATGTCCACCTTATCTTTCCAGGAAATGTGTTGGGAGCCGCACTGCAGTGAAGTTCATGACAGACAGAGAAAAAAGAATTTCAGCTTGTAAATCTTTGTCCTGCAATACGATCCATGCAGTGAAACAGTTATACAGGCCATCTGAGCACCTGGCACATACTACAGAAGGGCAGACTTTGATGCCTGCACAGATAAGACTGCACCATAAAGGACAAAGTTCCTATAAGCCATAGCAGATAGCCAGCGCCATGAATGGGGACCCAGAAAAAGTTTGTCCTGACCTGCCATCCAGCCTACGCGATGCTACTATAATCCAAAGTTATCATGTCTGACTTGCATTTTAAATTCTCAGTTCTGCCCAAGACAATTGTTTGAAATTCCTTAGCTATGGAGAACTGACAGGAAACCTATTCTCTTGTTTTTTGTTAGAGGGTACACATACACACAAACCTCTGGACTTTAATGCTGCTTCCCTCTGACCTACAGGATAGGAAATATTGCCATGTTCATTTGTGGAAGTACAAAAGTCATGCAGAGGGCACTCAGAGAGACAGACCTGGCCTCAAGTTCATGAATGCAGAGGCAACGCTGTAGCTGTGGGTATGCATGACCATTAATCATGAGCAAGGGTTCTAAAACAGAAAAGATATAGGAGATCATGGCAAGCTGTTACAATTTTATTATCCCACCTGCAGGTCTTCCAAAATGCACCATAGTAGCATTCCCTCCATGTGAGGCAGGAGATGCAGGGAAATATAAATGCCCACTTAGATATGTAGCTACTTGAAGCTGTGTTTTCAAAACTGTTTAAATTTCCAAGCTTCAATATGCTTCCAACAAAGACTTCATCCGAGGCAATTCAGATTAAAAAAAACCAACCAAAACCCAAAAAACAACCAAACAAAAAAAACCTGCAAAAAACCAAATATATGCTTCCAGCATGTTAGGTCTTTGTCACTGCTTCTTCTTTTTCTTCCCAAGCTCTGTCACCAGTGATCTGGCAGTTACCATTCCTTCCCATTTCCAGACTCATTCAGGTTCACACCTGCAATATTCACCCCTGGCTCCACCCTCCACTACAGCTGATTAATTTGGTAACTAACACATCAGACTGCCCAGATAGCTAAAAAAACCCCAAGTAACACTGGATCGAGGCCTTCTATGGCAAGCTTTGGTCAGAAGCTGAGGACAACACTGACAAACAGACACACTACGACTGCATGCCATGCTTGCTGAAAGTATGTGTAAACTAATACTTGCATTCTGCATGCCTCAGCATTAAGCTGGCTGGGCAGACACCATCCCTGAGTGCCTTCTTTACTCTCTATGACTGGCAGTAACAACCAGAAAAAAAAATAACAGCAAACCCCACCTGCTTGGGACACCCCTCAGTTCACTCTCCAGCCTACTGTGACTGTTTATCCATCAGAGGGGTATACAGAAAAGAGGTCCCATAGCAAATTCTCACAACCATGAAGCCAGTAGGTAAAATGCATTATTTCTCAACACAAAGACAGCTTTACAGGTGTATTGGGAGCTGCCCATATCCCCGTGTGCGGCCAGGCTGCCAGTGAACCTTAAGCATCCCATCAGCAGATCACTGGGGTAACAGTGGGGTCCGGCAAAACAAACCACTGGAGCATAATGAATCGAGATGGTATGCAATGAAGTGTCAAGTATTTTAAACCCTTTTATAAAAGTGCACTCCACTTGGTATCTTAGGTGCTTCATGATTGGTATGTGTAAATGAGGGCTCTGTTTTTGTTTGTTTTCAACAACAGGAGTTTTTGCATTTGTAAAATCATAGCAGAGAGATTTTGATACTCAAGAAATGTATCCGTGTTTGTGATTATTCCTCCCCTGCTGCTAAATATGATAATTTCTTCCACTTCAGGTTTTATTAATTAAATTAATACTAATTGAGCAGCCTTTTGGTATATTTTTAGCCTGAGTGGTTTTTGTGCTAAATCCTGTACACTGTAGCCTTTCCTTAGCCTTCCCCCTTTATACCCTGTCCCAGAGGAAATGTTTCACTGCAGATCACTGCCCTGAAACTCTTCTGTGTTTGCAGATATTTATGGCTATACATGGATACTCTTGAATCAATAATTAAAAAAAAAAAAAGACAGATATTTTTAGAAGATATTTTAAAGAAAGAAGCTTTTACAAAAAAACCCCAACCCAAACACGGCTAATTTTGTATGCCTAAGTGCCCCCTAGTGACAAAGTCCAACTCCAAATAACTTTCACAGCCACTTCCAAGCCTCACACGGTTTTGGTTCTCAGTATCTCAAACATCTTTTTTGGTTGTTGGTTTTTTTGTTTGTTTGTTTAATGAAAACAAAGCAAAATAGCCAACCAAACTCTATCTAAAAAAAAAAAAAAAGAAATCACTGTGTTAGCTTAAAATCAGCCTTATTTATTGAAACGTGACTCCAAATGCTTCAGTCTTTCCTGCATAGGTGGCATCAAAATCAACGTGAATATTCCTATAACTCAAGAGAGATGCACAGTCAGCTTCGTGGCAGGTTGTTTTACACAACATCCAATGAACTGATACACTTCTGTTGCTTCTAAGAGCTGTCTGCCACTGAGTGGTGCTGCAAATGCAGAAGAGAGAATTAACTCTGGACCAGCCCTGCAACCCTTGCCTCTTGCTACAAACCCCACAGCCCACACTGAAGTCCACCTCAAATCAGTCATTCCTTCCCCAAAACAGCCCACCCACGTGCTGGAGAAAACACGTCTAAAAGGTGCGCATGTAGCTTCATCTGCTCAGTTATCTTCTCCAAAGATATAAGTGGAAAACAGGTACGTAGGGAAGCTTGGCTTACAAATGAGCTCTTAGAAAACAAAAACACCTCCAAAAGCAAAAATCCCTTTTTTTTTTTTTTGTCCCTCAAACATTTTAAATTTGTGAAATTAGAGAAATCCTAGAAAAGATACCTTTGATGATGTCTTTGCTTTGTACTGCTACTCATTAAGGCGAAAGCTGAAGATTCACAAACTGTTCTTAATACAGAAGAAAACTCTGCGCGTGTGTGTGTATATACACACACATCACACACACACACTGCAGATCTGTGATCAGATCTGTGGATGCCACTTCAAAACTATTCATTGCTCTTCTGTAAACAGGAGTTCTCCCATTTTTTTCAAATGTTGTCTTTGGCTTTTTAATGTGGAGAATATCACAGTGACAATTACCTTTCAGTTTGTGAAACAGTTCTAGATCATTTTTTAAAAGACCAACAATGACTACGTAATACTGTTGTCTGCTATGCAGTTTTTATTTAAAGAGCTTGTCACTTCCATGCAAACATATTTTTTGTCTCCACACTTAATGAGCATGAATTATATTTTCCAGTTTTTCTAATGAAGTAATAACCTTACCACATTAATTTTCTTTGCTGCACTCACTGTCTTTGCACCATTATAATCAATGATGTTAGCTAGAAAAGCAGTTTGTCTGTGTGCTCACAAGTTACTGAAAAAATGGGGTTTTAGTCAAAAGGACTCCTATATTCCTCTGGAACATTAAATTGAAGGCTTAAAATACAGCTTTTCAGTAAGCAATTTCTTACAGAAGATAAAGAACAGCTCATAAAACAAAAAAGACATGGCAAAAGAGACAAATTGTTCAAATGCAGACAACATAAATATGCACTGAAGTAAGTTCAAATCTCCTAAGGAAATTTTGCTTCCTTAAAAACAACAAACACCAATACTAAGATGCTCTAAATTGCAACTTGACCTTTCAAATTACTGTACAAAAAAGGTATAGTTTTATTGTTAGTACCTGTTCTCAAGCTTTAGCAGAGTACTTACATTGCTGTCTCTCTCTTCATATTCAACATTGGCTAATATCTTAGAATCGACATATAACACTAAGGACTGTAAATGCAGACTAAAAAACACCCTTTAGTATTTTTTCAATCATGACAGAAAAATCCAGTGCCTTCTTAAGGCTAATAAATGTAGACAAGAAACATGCTACTCTTACACTTTCATGAGACATAAAGCTCTGCAGTTCAGTGTCTGTGGAAATTTCTTCTGAGCATATTAAAATGATCTTAGGGCTCTACAGAAACCCTGCTCATAAAACAAAAAAGCTAGGATAGTTAAAATTAATACATCATAAATAAAACATGCATTTCAGTATATATTAAGTGACAGGTCTCAGAAACTCCACCACCACACACACATTCACAAAGGAGCAAGAACACACGCAATTCATTAAACCCACTCAAGTGTGCTAGTTCTTCTTGGCATTATTCATAATTGAAACATTTCAATTTTAGTTAACAGAAAAAAAAAACTAATTTAAAAGTAAAACAAGGAAATTAGTTCTGTTTCTGGATTACAATCCCATAGTGCCTTTAACTAGCCACATTTAGCCTCAGGGGGTTTAATTAAAAAAGGTTTTTTTTTTTAAAAAGAGGCAATGTAGCCCACTCAAACAGAAACCTTTGCAGACACAGATCTCTTAAATATTTTTTTTCCAGCATGCCATACAAAGCCAGGCAGAAAAACAATAAAAAAAAGTCTCAACTTATATTTTATAACTATACACCTTGAAAATGTCATTCCTTAAATAGGAATGCTCTTAAATAGGCATAAGGAACAGACCCTCCCACAGATGGGCTTCAGGTCAGGTCAGGTCCTCACAGAGAAAAATCTACCGCTTGTACCAAAAAGCAGAGTAAGAGCAGTGTATCCTGCAGGATATAGTACTGAGGTGACAAATGACAGATGGGGGTGACAGTCTCCCCCCCACTTGTTCACGTGCTTAAACCACAAAAGCTCTCTGCCAAGCACCTCCACAGCCCCTACATGGTCAGGACACCTCATGCGGACAGCCTATATGAAAGGAGACAAAGCACCCTGCATGAAACGGATTGGTTTATTCAATGAAAATTAGCGACTGAGATTTAGATTTTACATCTCAGACTCAATATTCACAAGCCAGAGGTGCACACATCACAAGCTCTGACCCGGGTCCACCATTATTCGACATTTCGTTTGATTTGATTTTGTTCACAGAGATGAGCATGGACAAAGCACATTTCCCTACTCTTGCTCTGTTTTAGTGACCCACTGGGGCTCCACACTGCTGTCCTGAGACACAGACCCACCGTCTAAGATGAAAAAAATCACACCAATATATAGAAGACCCTGTGTGAAACACAGGCACACCCTGCAAGACTAGACTCTATAATGCCCATAAGTCTTGCCTCACTGTATATATTATACCAGTGCCCAGGGCACCAGCACTTTGTAGGCAGAGCTGCTTGCACCTTTCCTAAAGCCCTGCTACATTTCAGTGCCATTCCCAGAAAGACCACCAACGTTTCTCCATGCTGGGCCCTCCAAAAAACAAGGATAATTTTTTTTTTTTTTAAGTTATTCTGAAATCTCATTAGGGTATTACCTAAGTGGAACTAGGAGAGCCCTGGAGCAAGGGACCACAAATTTTTGCTTTATTCCTGCATTCTTCCCTTGCAATCCACTTTTGGTTACCTGCTGGAGACCAGATAACTGTACTCAGCAGATTTTCTGTCTGGCCTGTTATCGTTGGGCAAACAAGCAACCAAATTATGTCCTGCTTATAGAAAATCATGTGAAAGGTATTCCAGCGCAACACCAGATGCAGGAGGAGACTATTATTCTCGGCTGCAGCTGATGAATTCCTGAAACGTAGCTCTGCATTGTTTCTGTTACCTTTAGTCAAGGTATAAAAAAAAGGAAGAAAAAACCCAGTAAATTCCTTGTGAAGATCCCTATTTCCCTAAAAACCTGGTCTAGCTTCTTTATCATCTCTTCTCTGCAAATTAACATTTTCATGATTTGTACAGTGAGACAAAAAAGCCGTACACACTTCTCTATTTGCACGATAAAGAATTCATTTTGCCTCAAAATGCGGTTGTAGCAACACTTGATCTCATCAGTCACATGGGGCCAGAAAAAACCCCCACGGTTACCATGTTAAACAAGTCCAGCTTTTAAGTTTTGGAAAATGAATTATTATTATCCCTTAATACAGCAATATCAGTAAATCTTACCAAAATGTCTACAAGCCTTTTAGATTTTTCATTCTGGAGAATAAATTGTTCTGAAAAACAAAACAGCTAAAATAGTTATCATGCCACTATTTAAATAGCTCCCACCACAAATAAAAATATGTTGACAAGTCTACACATGTCCAAGGTCCACGCCTGTATAAATCAGAAAGACAGGTGGAAGTCATTATATTCATTTAACAGTCACACAGCGTAAGATGGGAGACAAAACCCTGTACTCTTAAATTTTGCTCGGTCTCTCCATAAAATCATCCTCGTGACTTCAAATAGCAAGCAGCTTACCACTGGAAAGCCGGGTAAGTATCTAAGTGCCATGACTACAACACACCAGCAAGGGGAGTAGTAACACTTTGAGAACTTCTGTCTTCAGTGACAGTAAGCTGTACATAAATGTAATAATGTATAGAATATTGATGCCAGACTGTACAGACAGTGGAAGGGACATTTATTCTACTGAAAGACTGAGAAATTAGAAAAAAACAAAACAAAACCAAAACAGAGTCTTGCAATGCTATTTGTTTCCAAAAAGAAGGTGGAAACACACATAAACAGTCTCAGATCTCAGTATGCCACCCAACATACAACCCAGGGCAGCAAGATAAAACCCTCTCAAATCTGAGACTGTTATTTCTAATGTATTTTCTCCTTTTAAACAGCAATGACTACATATTCCTACGGGAAGGAGAGACACTTTCTAGCTTCCTAAGAAAATAAACGTGTGGCACTGTTGGGGCTGGTACGTAGGAGGGCGGAGGCATTCCCAAGCCTGAATTGTAACCCCTGCTAAAGAACGTAGAGGGTGAATTTTCTTAAAGCAGCCTTTCACTACTGGATTTCTTAGTTAGGGGCAGATAACTGGCACTTTCATAGAAGAGTACCTTTTATAACTGCTGGTAGACAGATCTTTTAAATGCTCATGCCCACAGCACTGGCACAGACCTGTCCATGCGGTGGTATGAAAAGAAGAGCCAGACATCCCTGAGCTCCCACCACCATGGGAGAAGAAGAGGGAGCACCGACACTGCCTCTTCGCTGCATCATGCCCACTCTTCCCTTCCAGTCCTATACTACTATAAGGTATAGATACCTCTGAGCAGTGGCATTGCCCAACACAACTACAGCCCAGCCACTGCGGAGCAGAGGACCTCAGGTCCCAAGCAGGGAAATGCCGCCCTAGAGAAGACAAGCTGAGAAGAAAAGCTGCTGCCTGCACCTGGTTCAGCAGCCAAGGTTCTCACATCCATATCTTTTCTACACCACTGTGAGATTTTTAGAAAGACACAAGCACCCCCCTCCCTCCAAAATGCTGCAACTTTGTAACAACTGCTACCCAAGCAGGTAACCAAGACATTTCATCAACTTGTAAATACCCAAGTGTGAAGACATCCTAAGTACTAATCATGAAATTACTATGCATGACAAAACTCAGAATAATGTTTTGCTGTAATTGTGCATAATTTAACTCAAAAAAGCAAGAGGAGTTATATTTGGATACAGAAGAAAGAGGTCAATTTGATGAGGGGGGAAAATGCTGTCATTTTCACTAGCCTGACAGAGAAATTCTTCACCCAGTGTAAGGATTTCAGGATGTTGCTTCTCCAGTGTGATGCTGGGGTACGAGCCATCAACAAGGGGGCATTTAACAGAAGAACTGGTGTTCCAGAGCCACGTTTTTAACAAAAGAAATCCACCTCTGTTACCTTGAAGTCCACTTCTAAACTGCTGTGTGTTTCAGCCATTAGAGGCAGACAGAGACCTGTAACTCATAATCTCAGAATACAGCTGTTAAAATAAAGCAATATAAAGTTTTCCTTCCTTCTGATAAGAAGGAATGGAAATGTTAAGTAAAAAAACCCAGATGGTCTCAGCAATTTCCTAATGATTTCCTAACATTTCTGAACAATGGTCTCAGTAAATTTCCTAATTTTGAGTTTGTAAGTGGGTGTTGATAGGGTCAACTCCAGGCCTGGCTTGGACAGTTTCTTGTTTTTCTCCAATGGAGATGTGGGACACAAGGCGACATCAGTCCTTGACACACTGCAACTGAGCTGGGAGAGGCTACGTGACCTACCCAGAGCCTCCCAGGTTTGAGCTACCCCAGGCACAGAGTCTCTTCTGGCCGAAGGGCTCTTCAGCTAAGCAAGACTGTATGAATTGCCAAGACCAGATGAAGAGATGTGTGGACAGAGGAGTCTGAAGGTCTGCCCACCCCTGTCAGGTCAGCCTGTGTCCTCCTGAACTCTGTGAACAGGGTACCAGCCACAAAGAAGAGTCACGGGCCTCCTCCAGCAACACTCAAATGTAGACTTTGCCCTCCTTTTGTACCCTCGCCTTCATTAGCGCCAAGCCAAAACACAATTGCATCTAATCCCTTTACCTGGCAGAAAGCCAGCAGAGAAAAATGAGCTGGTGTCCAACCTCAGGACTTGCGTGACAGAGAAGGGAGGGAAACCTCAGCGTGAAGTGCCCTCCGCTGAGAAGAGCTTGACCCACTGCATGGGTCTAAGAAGCCTAACAGATGTTCTCTGACACTATCCTGAGGATATCACCCCTTGGGGCATAATTTTGGGGCCAAAAGTAGAAAGAACATGAGAAAATTGATGTCCTAATATCAGAAATAAGTGCCTTTTCCAAGTAACCAAGCTCAAAAAGGGTGCAGAGAGAACAGAAGCTATTGTAAGAAACTTTCCTGATGCTAATGCAAATGGTCCTGGTTTCTTCCAGACAGACTCTAGCACTTGACCTTTAACACATACCTTTCCAAGAAAATATTCTTGTTAAATCACAATCAAAATTCCTTTAGGTTTATTATAAATAAGTAAATTACATTAGGATAAACGCATCTCCATCTTTCATCTCATGCTTTCAGTGCACATAGATTGCAAAAATACGAGGATGGCTTTAAAGACCAGTTTCCAAACTTGCCTAGACTGCAGCTGGGTCGGTAACTCTTCTAAAAGTAGTAAAATGGGTGTATTTTTCCACTGAAGGTGCACACTTTTTCAGCTTTTGAAGATTAAAAATGTAATTTATTGATTTTGAAGACCTCTAGAAAAACAATCCATTTTGGTTTATTTGGGAAAGGTAGTAACAGGATGTCTTTTCAAGAAACAAGTATGTGTAAATGCAAACTTCTCTATGCAGGCATGATATATACCACAGCCCTGCCTAAGATCTCACCTGCAGTCTATATAGACTTCATTCATCAACGAAAATAGATCCCATAATATTCATTTAACCACAAAAGGTTTGCTTTTTCCCTGAAAGGATGGTGGCTTTAGACATTGTGCTAAGTGATTTTACCTGCACATCAACAGCCCCATCATACACAATCCACTTCCTTTTGCAAACAGCAACGTGGACCCCTCTGGCCATGGGCCTTGCTGGGTCAGCCCAGCACAGACAAGCCCAGGCAATCCCACACCCCTGGATGGGAAATGCAGGGCATGACTCCAGATTCAAATCTGCTAATCCTTTTTGCCCATTTCTATCTTCCCAATTTTCAGTCTCTGTATCACAAACAGGCTCATGGTGACCCAGTTTTCCCTGTGTTCTTCTTCTTCTTCCTTATGTAAATAAGGCTGAAATCATAACTGAATTTGCAAAAAGAGAACAAATACTCAAACCCATAAAAAAGACAGGATGCTGGACAGATATGCTCTGGGATGAAGCTATAATATGAAAACAAGCACAGCCATGGCTGGCTTTTCATCTTTCCATCATCATAAGAAGACCGACCCCTCTCTTTCAGAGCCTCCAAGCTCTGGAGTTTGCATATACATGCCTTATCTTCCTCCTTCCTCTTTATGGTAGCAGAAAATTTTGTCTCTAATTTCCTTCTCATCTGCTAGACAAAAATCCAGATTCAATGTCTTCATTTATTAAAAAAAAAAAAAAATATTAAGAATGTTCCTAATTATCGGTTACCTTGAAAGCTAAGAAACACTCTTCCTATCCTGGGAAAACATTTGGGTTTTTTCAGAAACTTTTCTGCTCCAAATCAGGAAGAAGAGTCTAAAATTACAATGATTTTCTAACAAAAAAGCACTTTTGACTAGCTCAAACTTCCAGATAATTTCAAAACATTTTGTCCTTTTTCTTAGGCTGCGGACTTTGACAAATTCAGAATAACTAAGAAAGAATCCTTTTATTCAGAAGATGTCAAAACAATAATGTCAACACAGTTCTCCAAAGAAACAAATTTAAATAGGAAATTCATTTGAAACTTTCTTTCCCACACAGTTTCACAGTTGCACTGAATCAGCATTTCTTTCTGAAGGAGAATATTCAGTCAGAAAGATCCCTGACTTGCTCTAGGGCTCTGTGCTTACTTGTATTTTAGCAACAGGAGAATCAAGGCCTGAGAAGATGTTTTTCTACAGTTAAGTACTGTAACCCTCCTCCTTGGGGTCCAGCTGCCTGTGATCCCAGGCCCAAGGCCAGTATGGCACAGCTGTGCTACCTTGGCTCAGATTTCTGAGAAAACCGCTAAGTTGTGGGGCAGGGATGTGAGAAAGCACATGGGTTAGAGCCCCGCAAGATAAGAATGGCAGAACTGCAGACAGAGGTACGGTTATTGAGCTGGGGATGGATGCCACTACGGGATGCAAGAGAAAACACACTGAAATGAAAAGGTATAAAATACTTAGTACTTATGAAGTGCAAGAAAAATACAGCATCTTACCTGCTTCTTTCTGTTCTCTAATTTCCGGAACTAATGAGTATTTAAAAAGAAAATGCACAAAATAGAAAATTAAACTGACTGCAGTGAAAGCTCAATTACAGTCTAAACTATTAGTTCATCTGTATTATTTTAACTCATTTCCCATTGCTAAAGCAGATATTCACTATACATAAATGTTTAAAACAGTATGTAGTATTACCCTCAAATAATTTTTCAGTATCATACTTAATTTTTTAGCTTCATGCTTCTATGTATCAAGGGTCTAATCTTAGCTGATTATTCTCATTTTACTGCATTATTTATCCTATATCCTCATTTCATAGCTTGGAATGAATTACGGTAAATCTGTACATCTAGTGGCTTCCTGATAAAACACATTTTCTAATATTATTTTCAAGCACTTAGAATACAGTGTGGCTGAGGCACTATGTGACAGATGCTGTGGAATCACCAAACATTTGAAGATTACTGCATTAATTTTATAAGAAGCATTATACATATCTGCATGGGCTTGTTAGTGATTGTATTACTGCCTAAGTGGTTAGAGGAGAAGAGTTACTGCAGAAACAAGTGATCAGCAGAGGTTGGGGACACTGATACCAGAAAAGCAGGTTCTACACCATACCCAGAGTAGTCTACAAGAAGGACATGCATTATTGAATATGTATTAATTAATTCTCCCACTGTAGAAGACAGCTGACCTGCTCTTGACTAAGCATACATGTTGCTTATTTATAACATGCTTTCTCTCTTCTGAATAAACTCTTTTTTGCTTTAGGAAAGCCTACTGGTCACCACATAAACCTGTCATTTCCAAACCTGGTTTATTATAAGGGAAGATGGGGCAGGACAGGCAAATGGGTCAATTACCACCACACGATCCAGGCAGCAAGAAATCTAGATTTAGCTGGGACAGCACAGTTTGTGGGGCTGAATGGGAAAGGTTGTTTCTGGCTAGGGCTCTGCAGCATGTTCTGCAAGGAAGAAGATCTTTCAATGATGTCCAGAGAATAAGGCACCTTCCAGATGACCAAAAGCAGATCAGGTGAAAGGTTTACACCAGCACCATGACACTCATCAGGGTTGTGGCCCTGTGCTGGGCTTGGCTCTGCACATAAAACACACAAAAAATTATTCCATTTGCTCTCATGGCTTTAGCACAAGAAATAGGATTGCTTTTCTGTTGGATGTTCTGACTTCTCATTTAATAGCCAAGACCAAAATGAACACAGACAGTTGCTTTTACTTAACACTGAACTGGGAGGACTTTTTCCAAAGCATTTTCAAGAAAACAGGCAGTCCTCACTGACCCCTACTGGTTGTATGCCACAACTCCAGCTGATCTCAAATAGCGTCTCATTTACAAGCCTCTCTAGCCTTAAAGAGATAAAGAACTAGCCTATACATTAATGTATACTGGAGTTTCTTCACAAACTAAAAATACGGGTCTTCATTTGCTGAACAACATCACAGACAACACACTGCAGTACCAAATTTGCAAGAGACGGTAGTCATTTTTTCCTGAATTCAGAAGGATGCAAGGGTTAGACGCTTAACAGGACCACATCAGTTACACTCTGCTGTTGGTATGACAGTGGATGATAATTGGCTTAATATGCATGAAAAAGAAAGCAAAATGTTCATTTTAATTTATTGGATTAGACACCAAGTTGTTTGCATTACAAAGTCATTGAACAACTGCTTCTAATGGTGCCAATGTAAATTATCACAAAACAAATCATTTGTTTCACAACTGAAATTGTAGAAGTGTACGGTACTACCAGATATACTTCGAATACAAAACAGTTGTCACTGTCTGCCAGTCTTTCAAACTAATTATTTAGTTTCCTTGTAGCATTATAGTGATGCATAATCTATATGCAATTCACATCTTTCACTCTTCTAATTGTATTTTCTTCCTTTTTCTAAATTCAAGCTATACACAAAACTAAAGCAATATTTTCACATCTGATTAATTTCATAATTATTTTGTTAAGTCTGCTCCAACTCAACCTAAAAGATGTGGAGGAAAACAGTTTTGTTTTTCTTTCAGCTTAGATTTAGATTTAAGAAGACAAGCAGCAGCAGCGTGAGACACATATAATGGGGCTTAATTACATCTCATACAGGCTTAATTATGAGAAGTGGCAGAAAGAACCTGCAACATTTCATTGCCAGAGAAAAGTTACCAACCCTGTTTCCCAAACTTTTATTACAGAAGTGCTATGAATGGCTTACGGCCTGCATACAGGATTCATATTTGCTATTCAGGCTGATATACACATCACAACCACCACAAGAAATGGATAGCAAAATTAGTTTGATGAATTTTGTAATAATAAACCTAGAATTTCCTCAAGTTGCTTAGGGAATTGAAAGCCTGCATTTACAAGTGCAGATTTCTAGAGCAACTGGTTTGCCCTTTTTTCTTCTTAAGTTCAGGATAAAATATTGCTGTTGTTATGTCCTTTGATATCCTTGTTTAATTCCAAATGCATAGACAAGATATTCTATATGCCAACTTAAATAAAGCAGTCATTTCAGATCTAGGTGAAATACACAATTTCATTCACAGAGGAAACTTTAAACGAGCTGGTTTCTGGGCATGGAAACTGAGTAGAAATAAAAAAATATCTGCACAGTATCCCATATGACAATTTTAAGAAAATGTTTATTGCCAACTTCAATTTTCCATTATTTCATGACACGACAATTGCAGTTGTACACATTTATTTAGGTGCAGGTGATAACCTTTCATTACAACCCAGGAGGGACAGATTGCGGTGAAAAAAGCCAGTACTGTGTTGATTATTGTATCATTGACAGATTCACATAGGCTTTTTTCTAGACCATTTGTAACACAGCATTATGTGTTCGCCTTATATTATGCATTATGTGATTTATAAGGGAATTATTAGCTATTGCCTAATAATATTTTGAAGATACAAACAAGTTCCAGAAAAATTGAAATCACTATTTCAACACTCGGTGGCAATCTGTCAAAAAAACGATTTTTCCAGCAGTACTGATTTTAACAAGAAAAGCACGTTTCACTGAAAATAACCTGAAAAAGAATTCAGAGTGGGCCGAATCCATTCCTGCTTTCTTTGATGGTATTTAGTACGGGATGATTTTGTAGACATTCTGCTATATTATTGTTGTTAACATCTTTGAGCAACAGCATGCCAAAACTGGTTATTCAGCCTAAGCTGTTTCCTGGTCATTCTTCATAACACAGCTGAACGCTTCTGCTGTGCTGCAGAGAGCGTGTATGAAATGCTAACTACTTGCAGTTTCATTCCACGTCTTCAAGAAAGAAGGTGTAAACACCAGGAGAAGACCACCAAATATCTGGCTCTGTGCTAGGGTGTCATGCCCAGTGGCATCAGAGTTGATACAGAGGACAGGACTGTTCAGGGCTGGAACCTGGGGTGCAGGTAGCACTTGCTATATAGGACATTGTTGGCCAGCTATCTGGGGGTTAGACCTGTAGACAAAGACTATAAAGAGACAGAAGTTATTCACACCATCTTCCTTCACTCAGCACATTTTATTGCTTTCTTTTTTCCAGTGCAGCATGAGATGTCTCAAGCAGCAAAGCTTTAAGTAACTTTCTTTAGGTAGTTGTTCAATAACTTGCAACACATCCCTGACAGAAAGTTAAACTCCCTTTAATTTAAGCATCCCTCGAACCCAGCTGAACACTGCTGCTACTCCTCAGTCAGCCAGTCATTTAATCCACTATTCACTACACCCTTCTATGGCTATCAGCATTAGTAGCAAGTTCAGTCCCTCCTCTAGAAACAAACAAAAAAAAACCCAAACAAAAAAAGTGTTCTTTAGCTTCCTTACTTCCAAGGTCTGAGCATTTCTAACAAATAATTGATTTTGTCTTCTGCCCAGGGCTAATCCCAGTAGGTGCCAATATTTTACTCACCTGCCTCATTGGCATTTTTGACAAGGGGGAAATCAACAGCATGCTGAAGAGATGCTGTAATGAAGATGTTAAAGAATAAAAACTTGGGCTTAAATCCTGACTCCTGCAGAGCCTCATTAATATAATTCACCCTGTCTCAATTCATCACCATTCATCACTGCTCATTATTTACAGCCCTTCAACTCATCTGCAGTCTGTATGACCATGTTTCTATCCAAGCCAGCATGTATTAGTTATTCGTGTACGCTTTGGTGAGATGATATCAAAAGGTTTACTAAAATGCATGTATTATATCACTTGCCTTTCATCTGCTTATTTTGTAATCTTATCAGAAAGGTAAAAAAGCAATCTGGCTAGAATTTATCCTTTCTAAGCCTATGTGTCTTACTGCTTATGGTTCCATTATTAAAGCTGAGGAAAATAATCTTCTTTACTTCTCAATGCATTTATCATTTGCCTGCTTTTTTATGGTTCTAATTTCACTAGCTCTTCCAGTTAGTCACAAAACTCTCAGAAAAGGACCCTGCCATGGGAAAAGAAATGTCTGCACAATAGGGATAAGGTTTGTGGAAAGAAGCCCAGAAATAGAAACCAAGGTGTAGCAAATTTTGTTCCTAAATCTGCCTCTTCTGACCTTAATAAACTGCATGTGCTAAAACTCAGTTCTGCAGCAAGGAGCACAAATCAACCAGCCAGAGCACTTCAGCACTCCCTTAACTTTAACCACATGAAAAGTCCCTTGACTTCAGGGTCTACTCAAGTGTCACAAGCTAAGCACAAGCTTCACAGAAGGAAAAAAATCAACTACGGTAAACCACAAGCCTCATTTATTAGCTCTGAGGGCCTACCTCCTGCAGATGGAGGAAGCAAGAACAGAAAGCGTGGATGTTGGTGCTGTTGAAGAGTTCCAAGGTCCACATCTGGCTCTATGCAAGCCAATTCTTCTCATGCTTTTTCCTGTTATGCCAGCATTCATTCATATTCGTCATTCTCTTTGTTATTTGGTGTTGGGTTCTTGAGCTTAGTTTTTGCGGTTCCCCGGTAGGACCTCTTGTATGACCTCCCTGTTATACTCTCCCCTTGCTACTAAGTTCACATGCACACAATCCTCCCCTGCACCTGCAAATGGCAGAAATGGTTTGAGATGTTGTCCTCTACACTGCAGACCAAGCAGAGGTTCTTCAGTCACCAAAAACAAGACCAAAAGTAAAGGAATTGGGGGCCTCTGTCTATTTTAAATAGGCATGTCAACTTTGTTCACAGAACATTTACTCAATCAAATGGGGCTAATAGTTAAGAACTGTGGTTTTTTTATGTTATTTTGCAAGTCCCACTAGACTTTAAGACTTACTGAGTACAGCTAGAGCATTTTTTCTTAAGTGTATTTTCCTTAAGCCAAAACAAGTCTTCCCAGCAAAAAAACAAGCCACCTCCAAAAAACAAAAAAAAGCAAACAAAAGAACTCAACCCTGCTAAAACCCTCAAACCCAGCCCAGTAGTCCAGGACAACACTTACCCATCACTACCACGCTACAGTAATATAATGCCGCTTCACAAATGGCCAAGGAAAATTAAAGAAAATAAATCCATTGTTGTAAACTGAAAGGGTAACATCATCTGTCAATTCAGTTTCACCTGAAAAAAGAGCTTCTCCTCTTGGCAGTGGAGAAGGATGATGTTGTTGTAGGCCAGTTAGGCTCTGACCAAGAGCTGGATTTCCAGCAACAAGAGCAAATGATTGGAAGTGTTCAGCAACCGAAATGTGTGAACACAGTTGGGGAAGGAAGAGGAGAAAGAAGACTGAAGAGATGAAGTCAAGAGAGATCTGACTCTTAAGACATTACAAAAAATCTTGATATTAAAAATAATCATGATAGTGGCTAATCTAGAAGAAAATACACCCAAATAAAAGGGAATACAGTGCAGGAATAGTTGAAATCAAGGAATACTAAAGCAAATGTTGATGAACAAGCAGCGACAAAAGAGGAACAGCAGTGTTCAGCCTGAATTGCATGCAGAAGCAATCTGAACCACTGTATTTACTTTCTCTCTCTTTTGTTTTTGCTTTTTTCTTTTATTAAATAAACCACTTCTGCTTACTCCAATGAAAAAGAAACAAACATTTAACATTTCAGACATCTGTGAAACTGAAAACTCTGCAAGGCCATCCAGAAACACTGTGGGTATGTTGAACAGGATTCAGTGAACAAAATGGATTTGCTCAGACTTCTGTGAATGTCATTGACCTCCACAAGAATGAAAATATTAAGATTATTGATTGCATTGTAAGCGTTACACGATCAAATAGATCCAGTGGACCCTTGAACAGGATGAGGAAATGAGCAGCTCTAATTCTGTCTCCTGCTACTTAAGACACATGGAGCGTGGGGTCATGCTACCCAGTTACAAGCAATTTAGGAAGTGGATCTCCTGGCTGGTGCAATACCTTCTCACAGTACAGGGATCCTGAGGGCATTCTGCAACACAGCAGTTGCCAACTGAAACGCAGGGACACCTGTTTCACTGATGGAAGTACAGAGCACTTTAGCATGTATCTCTCTGACTAGCACCAAAGTGTTTTGGCAGCTGAGGGAGAGGGCAGAGAGGGGCAAAGCACACACATGCACGCACTCCAAGAATGCAAAAAATTCCACTGGTAATTCCTTCTACATTTCTCAGCCAAACAAGTCTCCTCACCCTTTTCAGTTCTGTAAGAAAAAAAGAGCCATAACTATAATTCACACAAAAAGGCAGAAAGGATGCAGCTTCACACACTTACCACTTTGCCTCAAAATTCAGGTAAGATTTACAGCACTTTGAAAAAGAGGTTCCTATGAAGTCTCTCAGTTAAGTTACAAAAGAGACAGAGACATTCCACATCGCACATGACTTCTGAAAATTTAGACTAGGTAACATGTAATAAACATGTAGTTACTCTTTCATTAGTAATTACTCAGGGGGCATAGGACTTAATTACAGTCTATTTCATTAACGATTATTGCATCCACCTATTCAAATACAATGGGTTGTGGAGAAGAACCGCACAGAAGCTTTTTCATATCTGGCTTTAGTCAATGTGAAGCCATATATATTTTTTTTAAACATTAGTCATTTTTAATTTCAGAACTGTTTTGCTTGCATAGGCGTACTATATTTCAGAGCTGCATTATACAACAAAATCTTAGGCATTTGCAAAATTGTAGTGCACAGCTGTTTTGTTACTTATACTCCATCTCAAAATTGACTGGTTGGAAAATGAAGTTTGCCTGAAAACAATAACTTCTGATCTCATTTAAGTTTACAGAACCCCCTAGGAAAGTCTCTCTTCTTTGAGCTGAAAATGTGATTCACCAGCAAAATAAACGCTGCCCTGAAACTGCAATCCAGAAAGAAATGGGCATTTTAGTTTCATTCTTTTCTTGTTTGGTGGTGTTAAACCAAAAACCTACAAATTTAATTTAAGAGCAGAAGACCCAAGCAAACACAGCTGACTCAAACTAGAAGGTCACTAGAGCTGGGAAACAGCTGCATGAATAGCTTGCAGTGACCAGAAGCTGTAATTCACAGAAGATAAATAATTACCTGAGATACAAGTCAAACTAGTTCTGTGAACAGTCTTTCAAGCACCAAAAGTTGTTTGCATAACCACTTACTTAGGATAGGTTACAAGCAGAGATCTAAAGATATTTCATTCAACAAAACTAGAGAAACAAGGGCACCATCTTATCTCAGGTAAATTAGTGGCACAACTTATAGTAATATCAGAAAGAGGAGCCTCAGACCTCAAGAGTTAAAGGATGGTATTTGTTTCCTAACCAGGAATGCTTCCCTCTACTAATATTAAATATGTTAGAGAAATCCCTCAAAAATGATGGGTTTGGCATTTGTTTAAATGAAGAAAGAAAAAATAAAGACATGCCTTTATGCCTGCGTCACCACCATGCTGCCAGCACACATCCTTACATATAATACTGAATACTGGGGCCACAAAATTAATGCCTGCCACACAATAGGTAGCTGTAGGTGACTGATGAAAGGATCAATGGTTTCCAGTTCCATATTTGAGAAGGCACAACGAGTAACACTAGGCAGCATTTAATAGTGTTTTGCCCCATAATTTAGTCCTGTGATGTAAACTGACAGTTACCAGCTGCAAGCCTGATGGTGACAAACCAAAGGCAAACAGACCCACTCTTCCACGAGGGTCCTGTCATGCCTCCTGGTGCCCACTCCAGCTGTGATGGCTGAGGAGCTGCAGAGCCACTAAGTGACAGGTTCACAAGGGGGTAAGAGGAGATGTAGCAGGTGGTACAGGGGAGGGTACCCTTGTTGGTGTCAGCCAAGTCCCAGATGGATTCAGGTGAAGACTAAAAGGTGAAAGGGGGAACATCAGTGAACCAAGGAAGGAGGACAAGATAAGGTCATAGCCAAATTTTGGGGGGGGGGGGGGGGGGGGGGAAATCTTACAGGAGGAAAGTTTTCCAGCAGAGAACATTATCAGCTCTAATAGCAGCCGAATACCGGGGCCTGACATATTGCAGGAGGGCATTTCAGCTAATGAGGGGCAACCCTCTGAGGTATGAGGCCGAGATCCCCCACTACAGCCCTAAAACACCATAACACACCAACATCTTCACACAATAACTGGGGGTGGCAGTTGTTAGAGAAATAAGCAGCAGCTTTCCTTTGAGAAGAGTCAGCACTTAAATAGACCTACTTGCTAATTGAGAAGAACAATCATACTTCGACAGCACGCTACGAAATATGAACAAAAAAGGAAATTTCCTATTGAATGAAGGAAATCTTCCCTCTCCATTTCAGCAACGAAACCTGGAATGCCACCAGGCACTAAAGAATTAAACTATGTAAAGTAAAAATAAGTGAATACTGAAATGATTGCTGGTGGATATTAGCCCATGAAAATGCATCAAGACAGTTACAAGGAGCGCTGTCAACAGTTAACCTTTCACAGTATTTCCCCTACAACTTCTGTAACACACCAGAACGTTCACTTTGTCATTGAACAGCAAATACAAATATATCTCATCTTATGAACTGGAAAAAACATGTCTACTGATTTCACACAGAAGATAGTGCACGATCAGTATAATTAAGTAATTTGAAAATGGCAAATAGCAAGTTCTGCACGTTTTGAAGCACAGGACAGAAATCTGTGCTTCTGCATTGTAATAGGTTATTTCTCCTCTAAAGGCAAATATTTATGATTTTATGCCAGTCCATGGGATTGTCTCAAGATAACTAGATTTTCTACATTCAGCACATAAATATATTACTCCATTTTATTCCTATACAAACAATGATTTCCCACTATCACAAAATGAGCATACAATGAATCCCATATTCACCCTACTCCCACAGTGCTGCTTCTTTATACAGAATGAATACAAACTGGGAAAGAATTAAGCTTCTGTGGCCAGCTTATATTCTAACACCTTTTGAGTGCCTGAAAAGTAAATATCTGCAATCTTTTATAAATATATAAAATTAAAATATATACAGGTAAAATTCAAATTCCTTTTATTTATATATATAGCCAAACTTTTAAGGAAAAGCAAAATAATGCAGTGTTTTTTTAACACAGAATGTCTATAGCAACTCCCCCTTCTTTTCTCTGCTAGGAAACTTTAATTATAAACTTAATGCCATATCCAATGTTTTGTATATTTTTTAAGTACAGCACTCAGTACAAAAGTCCATTTCAGGCCTAAAAACACTGGTATGGTACTATAAAGCCATTAACTGTGTATTAAATTATACTACATTTCATTTATACTACATTTCATTTTAGCTGTGATGGCCCAGTAATTACTACTGATTGTTTCTGATCTCTCACATATGAAAAATCATGGCTGGTAAATTGGTGATGATAACCAATAATGAGAAGCAAGGGCATTTATACATTTATACTTTCTCTTAGTACAGCATTTAATTGTTATTAAAAAAATCCATTATGCTCTGTATTTTGCTCTGTATTTTACTTTCTAAGGCAGATCCAACCCATTAAATATATCTTTTATTTTCTCTCCTTTTTTTAAATAAAAATCACAAGATATTATCATATTACCTTTTCTCTCTCACTGCACTGCCAGGCTCTGGCCAGCCAATTCTGAATTTGCTTTCACTTTCAGACATTTATCTGCATACAGTTAGGTGAAAGGTATTATTAATCATATCCTGTTGCTAGGCTACCTGGAGATGTTCATTTAAGCTTAATGTTTCTCTTTGTTAAAAAGTGCCATGAGGAACACACAGATTTGAGACAAGAAAAATACCTTGCACAGGCTGCTTTAAAAAAAAAAAAAAAAAAATCAAGACTCTCAGAACAGAACATGCATTAACAAGAAAAATAATTTTAAATACCCCAGCATAGTCTGCAGCTTCATTTGGAATGTGGACCTTTTGGATAACTGAGATACACAATAAGAATTAAAATCAAGGTTCAATGTCCAGCTTCATAGCTGATGGAAGAGCTTTAAAGACACTACAATGCCTTTATTTAGAAATAGTTCAGCAATGAGAGCATTATCTAATATTCAGTGGAATGAACAGAAACATATTGACTGCATATAATTTGAAGAAAAAAAACTGTATATGCCTAAGTAAATTAGCATACTGTTTATAAGTTTATTGGTATAAGTTTATGTGAACTTACACCTCTGCATATAAGTCCATATGCATTCTACACCTTTACTACATCATAACACAAGATACTCATTCCACAAACAAATTTCATCAAGTAAAACAACTAGATGAAATCCTACCAGTCATACCCACCAGTCCACATTCACCCACTGAGGTGTATGGGTGTTTACACCCACCCATGTAAATGTAGCCATTCATTCCTGCAGACATCCTACTCACATATCTGCCACATCTAGGAAGAGTTATGAATGACTTGAAATGGGTTTAAAGGCACATATTACAAAGTTCTGTGTAACAAAGGAGGTTAAGGAGCACAAGAGTGGGATGTGACTTAAATGTCTCTCTTTACCTAGTGAGTAGCAGTTGTTCAGCTGAATTGGAAAACATGAAGCAAAATCCTAGCACAGACAAGGCCACACATAATTTTACTCTAGGATAGCAGGATGAAGTTCTCAGACTCTCTCAAGGTCTTTAATGCAACCTGCTCCCTCATTTAAAAATCTGCAAAAGGCCTTGTTACAACTTAAATCACATTAGTGAACTGAAGCAAGACAGGCCACGTTGTTTCCCTTCCACTCTGCCCCAGCTTGTCTACACAGAATTCAAGGCCAATTAACTTAGACTGTGAAGCTGGTGTACACACCTGAAATACACCCCTCTTACTCAGAGGACTGGCTAAAAAAAACGGACCTACCTGAATAACTTTCCAAGAATTTTGGCGTACTGATACCCATTGTAATTCAAGTGGATGAGAATAAATCCCATCTCTGTAGGATCCCTTTCCATCACTGAAGACAGAAAGCATCAGTTTTGAGAGTATACCTGGTATATACACCCATCTGGAAATTTGGATTGTAGCCCTTAAAAACATATAAGCAGCAGCATCCTCTCAGCAGGGCACTCGTAACATCCTAATTTATCCATTCTGCTGAAATGCAAAAATTCTGAACGTCAGTATAGACTGGCAAATCTGTTTCTGGGGACAGTAAGCCTTATTCTGAAGTTTTGCCCTGAAAGCGAACACAGCACTTTGACAAAATGACAGTAAGCAGTCATTGCATTGAAAACTCAATACAATACAGATTCCTGGCTTGGATACTGGTTATCACAGGAAACACACATGGGTGCAGACAGTACCACGAATACCATAATGAAAGTAGTCTTCACCCTTTATGGAATTAAGAAACCAATAATGACCTTCAGATACCAGCAGTAACACTGGACTCTTTGGTTTTTAACTCCTGCTACCTAATGTTTTGGTGCCTTCCAAATAACAACTGCAAACAGTCCTTTTCCCGATTCTTCACGTGAAAAATGGATGCAAAAACACTTCTGGAAGACAATACTGCAGTGCATTCATGTCTCGCCAAAAACCAGTACAAAAACGTCTGTAGTATGGAAGAATAAGTGATTTTTTCAGAGTTTCCTTTTTTAAAGAAATTATTTCCAATTAACTTTCATTTCTGCCCTGACTTAACAGGTGTAGAGAATTTTGCATTCAGCATTTTCAGAAGTACTAGGCACTGGATTCTTAAGTGACCAAGTAGAGATTTTTTTAAAAGTTGGGTTTATGTCATTTGATTTTTGAAGTGTCTATTGGTTCGTTTAAAAAGAGTTTGTTTCAATCAATATTCAATTCTATTTGCTCTTCATGGAAAAAGACAAGAAAATGTTGTTGTCCAGAACAAATCTAAAAGCCTGCCGGCATGTTTCCAGCACCAGTTCTGGTTTAAGATTCTTAATTGCAGTCATGTTTTCCTTTGAGAAGGCTGAGATGAAGCAAAACAGGCATTGCTGTGGACTAAGCTAGTGCTGGTGATGACAGAAGCCTTCTCCCACTTCTGTCTGGAGAGGTCCAAAACACGACTGCAGCTGCCCTTGCGGAATAAGCAGAACCACAGGAGCTAGGAAGAGAATGTCCTGGACATGACAGCATAAGCTCTCTAGTCTAAGGGGAAGAGAGCTTTAGAAACTTTGGCCAGTTTACAGACACCCAAATTGAGCATGAGGCTGATGTCTTGTTCACAGTACTCATCTGTTGTCTTAGGCTGTGTTTACTGCCTAATGTTCGAGAGGTATTCACATCATTCCATGGTCAAATTCTCAGATGCAAATAGCATGAAAAAACACAGAAAGAGGTAATACTTTTTACTTTGGATATTGACATTCAAAAACGTTGAATGAAAATATGGAACCTCTGCACAAAGCTAAGACTGGCTGCCTGACACAAATAGTGAGGAACTGCTTCTCCTCCACACTGCAGAAGAGGCCAGAAGGACAGACGCCGTGTCAGTTTAGGGAAGGAGACCAAACGATGTTCTATTAAGTGTTTTAGGAAAAGATGAATAGGATGCAATACAGACTCAGTAACTTATTGGTTGTCTTGAAGAGGGGAAAAAATTCTTCTGCTTGCTATACACAAAGATGAAGTAGCAATTTCAAAAGACTGAAAGATTACACTAAAGTTGAATCATGTGTACCACATCATTAGGGAAGTAGGGTAAGTCATGAGCCCTGAATTATTTCATGCTGCAGCAAGACTGCTACTTACACACAAATTACCTAGCTTGAAGCTAGACCAAGGTGTCTCCAACACAGTGAAGTTGCTATTTGTGGATGCAATTTAGAGCATAGAGTAGTTGCCAAGCATCTAGTTCCAAACAACCCGGTTGTTGCTTTGCACCCTTCATATGTATTTAAATAAGTTTTGCAGCCCAAAGTAACACAAATGTATACAAATCACATAACTGACTTGCCCCATATAAAAAACGATTTTACATATGAATATATAAAGGTATCACTAGTTAGATTTAAAAAAATTAGTTAGATTTGGTTTTAAATGTGGAACGTGCCAAGCTCAAAATGCTTTATTGATCAAACACACTTATATACATCATTGCTGACATTGTACTAGAAGTCATATTGATGAAGACCTGTATCTCTGGCATTGGTTTTTATGGTAAGTATACCAGATAGCTATTTCATCAATGAAGATCGATTCAGTTTAAAATCTTTCAAATAAATTGTTCTGACACTACAGCATTTTTTTTAAGATTCATTCAAGGAAGAAGAGGTTCAGTTTCATTTAGAAGATCAAGCATTTCTTCAGAGAGAAAAACACCTAGAACAAATGTCGCACTGCTTCAAGTTTACAGGACTATGTTTTCTGGTTTGGTAGTTCTGCTTTAATAATGCTTTGTAGCAGTACTAACTCCACATTGCTACTCAGGTTATTTTTCCCTTGGATTTCAGATTTCAGGTGTGTGGGGAGAACAAAGAAAAAAAAAACAAACAAAAAAAAACCCAACAAAACATCCTTTCTTGATAGGAGATACAATTAGATAAAAGCCTTCATTTTTAACTTATCACAGTCAGTTTTAATATAGGAAAAGCATACCAAAACATCCCACTTGAGTGGGAAGAGTTAAAAAGGATAGCTGTGTATGTATAATCTAGTAATCTAGTTTTAGTTTTGAAGCTGGCAACAAATACATTCTGGTAATTACATCTCAAGAGAAGGAAAAAAAATTAAAAAAAAAAAAAAGAAATCTTCCTTTGCCTGGTGGTCTGATAACCACAGCTCTCCACATGTCCTGATGCCTCAATCAAGAGCATAAATAAAGATTATGCCACAGCATGGCAAAAGGAGCATTAGGGTTCCAGGGCAAGAAAGTAATGATGGAGTAATGTACTAATATTGTCTGACATTATGCAGAAAAAAAAAAAAGAAGCTTTCATGAGACTACCACTAAGAAATATGAGAAGTAAGATAGCATCCCACATCTGGTCTGGTAGCATGTAACAGGAACAAGTATCACATGCTTCTGTACAGCATGGGGAAACCCTTACAGTATAGATAATAAATATACTGCTTAATTTCACGCTCTCTTCCTGCGTTTCCACTCCCACTTTGTCTTCAGAGATAATTACTTGATAGCTTACCCCTCTTTTTTGGCTTGTCCTTCCTTTCCTGAATTGCCCTATCCATTGATCCCACCAGATTGTACTGGATAGGTCAGCTGAGCTTTAAAAAGACAAAAACAATTTCATCTTCTTGCCAGTATAGTGGGCAACTAGCCTGGATCCTGGCTAAAACTTTGTAAAGTTTTACAATGCTAAGTTAGTGACTGCTTTCCCACACTTCAGTAGCACTGTGCATAATGGGTGGGAAGAGCTAAACATGGCTTTTATTGGAAAGGATTTACTGGTTTGGAGAGAGGAACCCTAAGATTTTGCATGCAGATTTTTATCTGGTTCACTAAATTTAGGTTTCTTGCTACCATACTCTCCTGTAACTGTTAGCAGCTGTCTCAGCAATAAGACATTAGGATGGCAGAGATCAAGATGACATGAACACTTCAAAGAGTAGGCGCAGTGATACTCAAGTTGTTTTCCCAAGTAACATCAGTTTGTCAGGAGGCAGCACTGTCAAAGGGGCAAGGGATCGGAGTAGACAAGAGACCTGGATCCTGTTCCGTTTAATAGCTGCTCTGCTTTAAGTGCTTGAGAAAAATAAAACCCAATTGTCATCTGTCCCTTCTATTATTTGTATGACAGTATTTGGAACTGTGGCAGTATTTTAAATAGGCAGCATCCTGTTGTAAGGAATCCTAACTAAAGCATGCAGGGCAAATTCAGTAAAGGACACATTTGCTGCAGCCTCAGCATCCCCAAATACAGTAGAGAAAGCAGTGGATAGTTTCCTCCCCAGCCAGAAGATAACTTCCTCTCATCCCGCAGTCCCCAACATGGGGACCACACCAGTGAAGCGCTGCTGTAGGCAGTGTCACATGGAGTCTTCCATAGTCCATGAACATTACAGTAACTTGTACAGCCTGCCAGAACTGCTCAATTTATGCCCAGCGGCTCCTCAAAAAAGTATTCTTCAATCAGGTGTCTGGGAGAGTGATTTAAGGCTAACTGAAATTACTTTCTCTCCTAATGAGCAGCTAGTTCTTCAAGAACTTAAACACACCACGTCTACTATTTCACCTAATGAGATGACTCACTAATGTGATTAGTGAGTAACCCCCTTACTGCTGGTATTTTGAATGACCAGACTTGACTTGAATTTCTACGGACTCAGCTATGAGGTATGAACCTCCTTATACTACCATGCTGAGCGTGCAGGTTTAGTGCTCACTTCTACAATTTAATGTCCTACCTGCAAGTACTCAATTTTGTGGTAACACCTAGTGCACTGAGGTTCTCCACATAAGTAATGATGCCTTATTTTCATGATAGATTTCTCATCTTACAACTTATATTCAACTTCTTGCTGTTCAGCTAAAAATGCTGACTCACCCTTTTCTAAGGGTCAAGAACAGCTTTTGTTTCACAGACACCACCAAGACATCTTTCTGACTTCGTTGCTCTTTATACTCCTCATTTAACTAATCAAACAAAATCTGCTTCCTGTAACAATGCATTCAGGGAAGTCCTTTCTTTGTGTGTAGGCTTTGTCTAAAATATTCTCACTTCTCCTATAGTATACTTCAGGTCTATTCCCTTCACTGTTTCCTCAGATACACAAAAGAGCCTCAAATCTCCTGTCTTGCTAGCTGTGTGCATGCAGCTCAACATCTCAAAAAGTTCCAGGTTCCTGCAACAGGAATAAGATTTCAGCTAATACCACAAGTCTATTTTCCAGAGCTATAGTCTATGCCCATCTTACAGTGACAACCAGATGTCTTGGCATGCTCTAAGTTTGAGAAGTGGTTCATTTCTTCTACCTTGATTGAAAATGAGTTCTCTCAAATACAGGTTTTTCCTCTCAACCTTTATCATCTTCATCCCTCATGAAATATGCCTCCTCATCTGGAAAACTCATTCCACTTGAATTCCACTCTGGTTCCACCTGACAGCATCCCTCTGTACTTTCCGTCCAAACAACCCCTGTTCCACTGGCTCCAGAGATCTGGCCTCGAGATACTGCATTTGAGCTCTAACGGCCATGTACTACTGTTCATACCAGAATAATTGCAGTCTGAACTGACTATTAAAATTTAAGCCACAAATATTTGTTATTAAGAGGGAAAGGACTGTAACAGAGCTCTTCCGCATAGTAAAATAAATGCAAAAAGATTTTTACCTCTGGAGTACTCGACAAGCATACAAGTTTTAGGGCATGCTTTGAAACACGCTTCCGATTCAATTATTGTTAATTGCAAAACATGAAGGTCATGGTATGGACTATACATCTTCAAAATGTTTATTAAAGTAGCACTGATCACTAACTTAATTAGTCATATCTGCAGTGCTGTTTTTCTCCCGCTACGTTCCTTCTCTTCAGAGCTTTTCAGATTCACAGCACATTTTTTCAGCATTCCTCTGTAGCAATTCTATAATTCATTAAGAGAAATGACAACGCAGGAAGAGCAAAGGGTTTCAATTTTTCTAGGAAGTACTGAGCTATAATAACATCCAACCATCAGTGCACCTATTAAGAGAAAAACATCAAAATAGGACTCAGGCTGATTAAAAGTACTTTTTTAAGCAAATTTCAAGAATCAACATCTATGTTGTTAATACCTGCCTTAAGGTAATGTTTGAAACTCTGCTGAAAATCAAATATGCCAGTTGTAGGTAGATGTTATCATCAAACTCCTAGAGCGTCCTGCAGTTTCTTCCAAGACAAGAGTTTTTATTACTGCTATAGAAAAAACCCAATGATCTAGAAGAAGAAACAACTCTGAAAAATAAAGTACTGCAAAAAGACAACTGTAAAAATGGCATATATAAATTAGAAGTGAACTTTCCAATATAGGTAGACCCCTACAGACTATCAAAGCCTTGCCAATAAGTAAGATGGGGGGGTGGGGGAACAAACAAACAAACCCAAACAACTGAACATCAAGAAAGCCATCTTTTATACTATGGCTTAGATGTTCCCCAGAAAGGGAAAGGGGTGTGCCACCATCTTTTAAGGGAAAGAAAGGGGAAGACTTAAAATCCCATCTGTATTCTGAGGTTTCAACATCCAATGAGGAATTTAGCAATTTAACAGCTTTATGTTCTGTGTATAGGAAAACATGAACTTTGTTGGGTTTTGCCTCTTAGGTTTCTTTTAAATACAAGGATGATTTTTAAGATGATTTAGATCACAAATGTCATGGAAAGCTTGAATCACTACTAAGATGTTTTACCCAAATTATATATTTTTAAGATGCCAAAATATTGAATGCATAAACTATTTATGTTTGGAGACACAAAAAGACTAAGAATAGCACTTTAATTGCTTTGTTTCTACATACCCTCACACTCCCATGAAGTTGCAGAGAAGCTCAGTAACCCATGAAGAATGCAGTGTAATATAACAAAGCATCTGCAGATAACTCTGTCCCCACTTTTTGCTCTTTGCTTTTATAAGGAGTCACAAAAATACTTTACACTTCATCATTTTTGTAGCACCTATAAGCAAAATGTACTCTGTTTTTTTTGTCAGCCAACCAACCACTAAACTACCAGAAGCTTAATCTTTTAATATTCAAAGTGTCTTCTTACATTCAGTTCCTCCTGCTCCACATATATAACACAAGGGTGTGGGAGAACAGATCCTGCAATTACTAGCCAGAAGGAACAAAGCATACTTCTGTCTGCCACTCTCTAACTCTTACATCACTTGCAATACTTCGTAAGTTCTATTTTTTATAAAAAGTTAAAAGCATGGCTGAAGCTATCTAACTGTTGATAAGGAATAAACACTTCAGTAAGCATGACAAGATAATGAAGTATACCCGCTTGTATAAAAAAGTAGTAAAAATAAAATAAATTATTGAACAGCTTTAAATTACTGATGCATCAGAGCAGAGAAAATAAACCACAAACATTTTGTGCTAAGCCCATGCTGATTTGGAAAGAAAAGTAAAAAAAAGCTGGAAAAGGAAAAAAGTTATCCATATCTCATCTACTTACAAAAAGATACTCTCTTCCCAATACCTCAAGATCCTACTGCATATACAAGTTAAAGGGAAATGAAATAGCGTATAAAATAAGTGTGTATATATTAAAAAATCCTGGTACCAAATGCAAGAGAAAAATACAGCCCAGAGATTTTTACTTTCTTATGTTTCAAGCAGCTAATGGAATTCTTCTCTTATCCGGAATTAAATGCTCTTGCTGTTTGCGCATTTTCTGAATTAGGATAATTAGTTTTCCTTCTATTTCTCACTGTAGACTCAACATGTGGAAGACTTTGACACACTGTTCCATTTAGTGACCCTGTCCATGTCTCACCGTGTTTCTTTCCAAACTGTGGGGATTACCTGCAGAAAATGCTGAGCTATTGAGGTCTCCCTGAATAAGCAAAAAAAGCTGGTTTTGTAGAAATGACATCTCCACTTTGTCCACATGAGATGGAGCCATTTGCTAGGCTCCTAGTGCTCTTCTGTACTGCTGCTCATTTGCAAGGACAATAGAGACCTTCAAAATTATAAAAACAGCTGTACATCTCTCAGAGACCTCAAGCCAGGCATCAGATGGCTGGTATTAGACAAGGGTAGAACAATACTCAAAGCAAAGCCCCACTCTATTTCTAATTAAGGTCTGGGTATGTAAATCTTCGATATCATTTCATGCTCTGTAACTTAACTAGTAAATTTATCCTGGTAATGGTTTCTAGGTACAGACTCCTCTGGAACTTCAGTGCCCATGGACAGCAGGCATTAAAAATCCATAGTTTCAGCTAGCAAGAAACCAAAAGCCTTGAAGGCCTTCCGCCTTACATCACCAAGCTAACCAGATATGGAACTAGCATCCAAAGCAATAAATAATAGGAAACCAGCTTCAGAGGTCAAACACCATTTATTTTTAATTTAAGGACAGAATTAGTTGTCCTGTTCCAACAAAATTGCTGTTGGAGCAAATAAGGTCTTTATGCTGACAGTACAAGAGGATGCATACAAATTGCCGTGCTTTGTATTTTTGACCAGTAGTAAGAACAGAACTTTCCCCAACTCTGATTATTGGTATAACTGGACTCCTTTTTCACTTGAGCTTATATTGTAAACATTCTCTTTTAAAGTATTTTTGGTACAAAAGAACACCCTAGCAATAAAATATTACATTTATGTAAAAGGAGGAGGTAGTTTGAGGCTCTTGGGTACAGATGAGAAAAGCAACAGAAGTTAGTGTGCTTAAACTAACTTGCTCTTCTTTATTTGTTGGCGCCTATTGGTTCTGCATATTTTTCTTCTCCTACTTTAATATACCTTATTATATATAGCTGTTGGAATTAAAATTATAAGAACAGAACATTCTGCCTGAAGAATTGAAAGAGAAATGAGAGAACAAGAAGAAACAATGAATCTGTCAAGCTCAGATAAAAAGAATACTCAAAGAATTATGAGTGATAGTTTGCATATTGCACAGAAAATTTAACATCTTTGTCTTGAGAAGGTATATTCTTGATAATAAGAAGCATCTGCAGCCATGTCCAGTTGAGCTGTTAAACACCACAAATTATTATCTGTACCACTGCAAGGTGCATATTTCCTACCTTTGCTCCACTCTTTGCCCCTTTAAAACAATCCTTCTTTCAAGTTACCAGTTTACAGCTCAAGTGTGTAGAAAACATAAACAAATCCATACATTTTTCTATATTAGGCTCAAAAAACCATCAAAAATACATCTACTTTGCTTTTGATAATGAGGTAACAGAAAAGGAAATAGAACACGGTAAAAACTTATGATATGCAGAAGTATTCAGAGTCTATTAGGACTTAATCTACCTGATGCAAAATATTTAAATATCATCATAACCCCTCCAAAAAAGTAAACATACAATACAGATCTATGATATGTAAAGAAGAATATATCAGGTTTATGAAAGAACTCTTGGTTAGACCACTGTGATCAACATTAATACCTTTAATATAAACAGCACTGAAACATCTTCCACCACCACTTCTTTGGAGGGAGTGGATGCTGACATACAAAACCATAACCTTTGTACATGTTTCTAGTTTAAACCGTTAGTGAACTATAAATTGTATTTTTCCCCTTCTTTTGGTCCTTAATGTGTGAATACTCAAGTTATACACAACTACCTTACAGACACTGGCATAATATCTATTGAAAGTCTAGTTGTGAAGTTATTAGATTGTGTTTTAATTTATTTTCATTTTTTATTTATTATTTAATGTTTTAATTAAATATTTAATATTATTTAATATTTCAAACCAAGCAATGCACAATATGTTTGTTGGTTTTTTTTCTTTTGCTTTATTGGGCCAAATATTCAAGGACATACAGAACCAGAAAATTTGAGATGGTGAACAGAATTGGCTTCTAAATGCAGTAAATTAAATATTCATACTGACATACCAGTTACTGACAGTTCTTAAACTAGGATAAATAAGGAAGTATTTATACAATTCCCATTTTATGCACCACCTGGCCACTTTGCAAGCCCAGCTACTGAGCCTGTATACAGTGACCATTATAATTTACAAGAAATCATTTTATCTGACTAGATAATACATTTTGACAAGAGAAATGAATTGGTTATAAGAACTTTGCAAGCGATGAAAGCAGAGCACAAGTCTTGAGGAATGGCAAAATCCTATCTCAGGATTTAATTCATAATGACCCCAGGTTTTCAGAGTTTCTAAGAAGAAATGGAATAAACAGAATTTAATCTTTCTGTGAGGAATGTTATCTTGTCTTCATGAGCAAGGGTCCCAAAGCACACTGAACACGAAAATACCTTTGTTGAGCCTAAGATGATATGTCCCTGTTAGTAGGGGATACAAATACCAGATGACACCTGCAAAGTAGTACCTGGCATCAACCCTGCTTTGTAGACAGGGAACTGGGGCATAAGAGTTTTCTGTATTGTTGAAGGTTTCTTAAGGAATCTATGTCAAGTTCAGACACAATGTGTTATCTTTCACCTTATCTAGGACTGCGGTTAAGAGCTCACCCTTCCTCCCACAGGAAAGGGAGGCAAAAGAGTTTGATGCCATAAATCTCCGAATTTGCTGTTTACCAGGTAAGCACAGAACACATCAATGGAAAACCACCTACCTTTGTAAAACAGAAAGCAACTTCCTGAATGTATAAATGGCTGAAAGAGGATGCAGCATGCTATATAAACCTTGTGATCGCAGCATTTCATGTTGCCGATCTGTTTTGACTTATTTTTCACTTCCTATACTCACAGAGGAGCATCTGCACTTGGTTGATTAGTACCTGAACTTAAAAATGTTAACTTGAACTATACAACATACAAAGGGTTAAGTAAGCTGAATAACCACGGAAGAACCTGGCAAACCTTTGCAGCTTTATTTAACTTAGCAACATGAAACCCCTTTCTATTCTTGGCTACATTTCCTTTGCCCATCCTCTTTAAAATGCTTATATATAAAGTGAACACAAACTGTAGTACTTCTAAGAGGTATTCACAAGGCTAATTTTAGGCAGAGGAAACCAGCCTCTTTCTAGACTTTCTCTTAAGCCCCTGGAAAGACAGTGGCTCCATAGGAGAGGTTCAGAAAAGGATAATTAAGCTGGATTCGTAATTGCGACCAGCAAACAAACAAGAAAAAAACCCTACTGTTATTTTGAAACTTCAAACCAGTAACTTACCGTCATCTGTACCTGCCTGCTCTCAACTCATTTTCAGCTTCACCCAGACAAATGTTCCTGTTCTTCCCAATCTGCCTATGCTCCAAACAACAGATACTACCAACTCTCTGGCCCAACCTCAGTCCAAACCAGTGTGTCACACCAACCTCACTAATGCTACACCGCAGGAGAGACTGAGACCTGAAGTTATCTTGGAGGGCAAAAGCAAGTGTCCCCCTCTCCACTAACCGCAGTGGTCAGGAAGATTAGCCTACTGACCTTAACATTTCTTTTCCAAACTCCCTCCTACACATCTTGTCTTATCCTTTCTCCTATATTTCGTGACTCGTATGCCTAGGCTTAAGATACAAATCATGATTTGGAATCTCTTTACATTTGCCTTGATGAATCACCATACACAGTTTACAAAGCCTTCCATAGGTCCCTTTGGACCAATACAAAACTTCTCCCTTATTCACGTGTCACCACCATGGTTTGCTTAAGAGAGTATGGAAAAATCTTATCTTGATCTTCTGCAACTAAATTGGGGTTCAAATGAGTCTACAACCATAACCTACTGATGTTCCAGGCTAAAAAGAAAAAAAAACAAAACAAACAAAACAACGAAACAAAAAAACAAATCTACAGCAATTCTCCATTTTAATTTCTTTAACTTAGGACCTGTGAGAGGAACAGCACGTACCCAAGCAGAGGCAGGAGAGCAGCACCATCCACTGTAGGACTATTTATACCCAATGGCATCCAGAGACACTTATTTTTGGGATTCTACAATCAAGGGCTGAAAGCATTCAGGTGTCGTGGTGGCAACAGCCATGTCACATTCAATACCATGTGGGAAATGTCTTACAATACTTTATTGCTCAAATCCAAAATACCTCAAACTTTTCAGACGAAAAGTGAGCTATAAAAGTGGTCTTATTTGCTTAAAGCATGAAAAGTGTAACACTGAAGTAAGCTGACATTACCCTCATTTCCATAAACCACTGCAACTACTGACTGACATTTTGCAATTTAAGCAAGAGAAGAGTCAAATTTATACTGGCATTTCTACTGTCAGGCAAAATGTATGAAGCATGCATAAACCTACACTCCCATCTACCGCTTGTCACTGTATCAATGAAAAGCAAGTGCGTATGTCACTTTCTCCTATCCATTTGCATTACACAGAGAAGAAGGCACGATGCTCTGTACCTTCTCAAATGCTGTTTTATATCCAACAGTGAGCCTTTACTGTTTCAGTATAGTACCCACTAGGACAGGATGTTTAATAGAAACTATCAGGTCAGAAATCGTCCCCAAAACAGTTGCCATGTGCTTAGGCGGCAGCTAGACTTTTTTAACTGAACAAAGTATTTGAACTTCTTCAGCAGAGATTCAGCATTCTGAAATATATATTCTTGCATCTCTTAACTGGACAGTTACTAAAAATAGACTTCCTGAGGACTTCTTCCCCAAGAAAGTTTACTCTTGAAGAAGGATATATTTTGTTGCAAACACAAGGATTCAAACAACAAATGCATAAAAGAAAGAAAAAATAGAGTGAGAGGGCTTATATTACTTTCTGAAAGCTTTAAATGTTTGATCAGCTCTGCTTTGGAGATTATTTAATCTGTGACTAAATGTTGCCTTTTTCTTACTTTCAGGAATTGAATTAAAAAGGAATGCAACCTTTATCTAACAGTTCCAACAAAAGACAGTACAGTTTCTATCAGAAAATGTAACTTAGTAGAATTAAAATAAAACCCTCACAAGTTCAATGAAGGATGGACAAAACTGATTTCTCTATCAGACTCTCCAACTCATGCTTCAATAAACTGCACAGGCAGACTTTGCTCACAAAATTCTGAGGTCTCTTCATTTCAAATCAAACCTTAATTGATTACTGTTGCAAAGTCTCTTCATGAGAAATCATTCTTTAGAGGACAGACTGCAAAACATTTGCTAATAGTCTATGAAGTACTATAGCTAATTAAACAAAGTACATTTGTCAAACAAATTAAGTGATACATTATCATTTGCCTTCTCACTCTTAAATTCAAACACAGTAATCTATAATGCATCTCCAATATATCAGCATGAGTTTAAGGGGCCTTTGTTACAGCTAGTAAAAACCTCAATTACTCTTCTGAAGGGAAGTCTGACATTCTAATTTTTTTTTCCATTTTTAACATGACACTGAATTTAAGCTACATATTATATTGCTTTGCATCAAACAGTTTCTTAAAAAGCAAACCCAGAGATTAAACAATGTAATTTTTATTGTTATTACATTTTTCTTTGAAATAACCAAGAAAGAGCCTCTATTTTTTATTTGTGTTTAGTTTCTACTTTGGTAAAACTATATTTTGTGGTAAAAATCATTCTGAAAGATTTTCAGATAACCTTAACCTTCATTTACTTAATCATTATTCTTCTGGGATGCAAAGAAAAACAGATCCTTACAAAATTCTAAAACAGTCTTTACAATTTCATTTTCCAAATATTTTTTTTCAAAGTGTAAGCTCTTGTCAGGAAAATAAGTGAAAATTTTTATGAAAGTTAATGTAGTTACTTGTATCTGTTTAGTGTTAAGCATAATTTCCCTTAGAGCCTTTCTTTGATCCACCTAGGCTTGTGGGTTTTTTTCCTGAAAAAAAAAAAAGTGGTTATTGGTGGTTAGCTAAATTGCTTCAAATTAGTAAAGTTATTTATTTCCATTCATGCATTCCTCATATCTGAAAATTTCACTCAACAGTGACCATTTGACACTACTGTCACCTTCCTCATTAATTGTCAGCTAAGACAAGGAAACTGAATTTTTGTCTGCTGAAGTTTAGGCAGCAGTTTCATAGCTAAAACACCCTCAGTTGCTGTCAGATGCTCAGTTTCTCTCAGCTGAAGAAGTGCATTGGCATACCTATACCCACTAATGACAGACAGCTCTTCTGAGACGAAATGGCAGCAGGTCAGTTCCTCTAAGCAGTCGAAAGGGTGATGGCAATAGCTTCACAAACACTGTTTAATCATTATCCTGTTCCCAAAGGTGTTGTAGCTGATGATTGAAATTTTAGTGTATGATCCTAGATGGTGATAAAAAAACCCTAAGCTATCCTCTATTCTATTTGCTATCCATACCCAGCAAATGTTTTGCCCAACTCAGACTGTCAGTTCCATTTCTAATCACTCTATAAGCAACATTAAGCAAACGTGGCATTCAGAACACTTGATGTTTTACACAAAAAACACAGAAATCCTCAGTTATTTCTCTCCCTCTCAATCTTAAGCAGCAAGAGACATGTTTTTTCAAAAGCATGGAAAAAAATATCCATTTAATCAAAAAGTAATCATTATTTCAGTCATGTTACTGACCTCATTGGCAAAGAAGTGCAGTTCTAGTTGTTATTCATTCTTAAAAAATGCTAATCCTCCTCTTATGGAGAAAGTGCTTTATACCCAACCCCTTCTCCCCCCAAAATGTCTATCAGATCTCTGACCTGCTCTTATCAAAATTTCTCTCCTTGAAAAACAGTTTATTTACACACAAGGGAAGTCAATCCCAGAGCAGTCATGAGTATAGTTAAATAGGTATCTCCTCCCTACACCTGATTTTTAAAAAAAACTGGAAAACAACATTCTCCAAATTTGTTGATAGGTACAAATCTGAGGTGTTACAATCAATCATTCCTGACCCATAGTTCTTGCTAGAGAAAAGCACAGAAAAGTCGCAAGAATGTAAGAAAGTAGCCAGGATGTTCTGCTGAGCCAATCACCCATTAGTCACTTCTTTATTTTATGATCAGTAAATTATATTCTTACTGGGACAGAAGGTGGAAAATCTGTTTTAGTGATCCAATGACATCACACTCTGGTGAATATTTCCATAGAACTAAACAGCATCATATTAAAAAATGCTACTAGGAGTCTCCAGCACACTCAAGCTGGGCACTCCTCAACAGAGGAATCCCAGAGGAAAGGCATCAGTCAAGACAACACGGCACAAATTGATCGAGGAAGGAATAATCCGGGGCTACTGAACACAAGTCCAATTCAGGAAGCCTCTAAATTATAAATCAAAAAGGGCAAAGAAAATTCTCTGAATTATTATTATAAACTTGCCTTATTTTTACACAGTCTAGTCTAGGCACTGTTGCAGAGACAATATGCTAAGCTTGAGACACCTTTGGACCTGACCTGGTTTAGTCTTTCTTCTTCTCTGCCAAAGAAAATTGGCTTCCTAAGTCTTTGCTTGAGATACTTGAAGACAGAGGTGACCTGATATGTCTTACGTGGCAGAAGATGATCACCTCGCTACCATACTACCCTCTGCTTGGCTCAAGCAGCATTTCTCTTTGAAACTCATGGTTTCAGGTTTGTAGCGGCCTGAATGCCTCCCCTGACTGGTATTCATGGCAGTCCAATATTTTAAGACTAAGTCATTATATCCTATAAACATTCCTCATTTAAAAGACTAGTTATGATCCACTTGATTAAACTGTCCTGTGCAGAAAATAAAACTCATAGGAGTCTGACTTGGGCTTTTTGCTTTTCTTGGACGCACCTAGTTTGTCAGTCCCAGACATTTTTTCCCTAAATATCATGCCATCAAACCTGTTTTACCTCCCTTTCAGGCTCTGCCTTCCCTCCCCTTCCACCATTGCTCTTTCCCCAGCTCACAGCACCATTACAAGGCAGTGCCTTCACATACAAATGCTTACTGTTACTTTCCATTAGATGTTTAGACATCAGATTAGGCCTCCTTCCCCCACAACAAATATTTTGTCTTATTACTAGCTGGAAAACATTCCTAGATAGGTGTAGTTTCAAGTGAACATTTTTGATGATAGAGTATTTGGCAATACATGAAATGCAAACATATTTATTTGCTCAGTTTTATTGCTATTTATTTAAGAACAAAATGTGACTGTCTGTAGCAATGTAACTACCTGACATATTACCTCTATGCCACAAATACTTGTTGCACAAGTGTATTATCAAATCAGAGGAAAACAAAAGCCAAAGAAAGGGAATGTTTAGAAAGAAGGCTAGGGACTTTGCAGGAACAGACACTTAAGTACTTTCAATTGGTTGAACTTCAGTGTTCCTCGCACAAAAAAATTCCCTGCTAATTGTACTGATCACTTGTATGATCAGTAGAAGCATCATCATTCTCTGAAGCACAGACCTTTTTGGCACAGGGTGACCTTAACATGAGAAAGATATTTTTACTTCTCACCATAAAAAGAAAAAAAAAAAAAAGAGATGATACTCCTACACATTCACCATTGTAAGCCTTTACAAACTGCAGCTGCATTAACTTCTTCCAGATATTTGGAGCGTAGTAAAAGAAATAGCAGTGGGAACTGGAGTTCTGGAAAAAACTGAAATATCAGAAGTTTTCTGAAGGCAAAACCAGTTTTGGCCAGGTTAGTCAAAATGCACCTGCAATACTAATTCTACATTTCCTACCCTTCAGAATGGCTGTGTGATGACAGCCTTCTTTTAACAGCGTCACTGGAATATGATTTAATGATAGAGGATTTAACTAATGATTGATATGTGAGAAACCCCACAGTCAAAGGCCAAAAATACTTTAGTGATAGGAACTGCCAAGAAATAGTTGGACCAAAGTAATACGTAATCATGAAAACATTAACATGTACAATAAATGTGTAATAGTATAAAGTAAGTTTAGCACATTTCTCATAACAGAGGTTAGAATTAAACAACTGTACTATCTGGCTTACCCTCCTTTCCTATCATCAAGGAGCAAGAAACCATTCACTTTTCTCTGCCATTTTTTTAATCTCTCTCATTTTTCTATGGCTTACCTCAGGTAGTAAACAGTAAGAAAGCACATTTGTTAGTGGATGTGTCAACTTTAAGAGGTTGAACTAGCCTTTTTGACCCTTTCTTGGATCTTTGGCCATTGTAGGGGTGATGAAACCAAAAAAGTGCTGTGCTACCGGCTCTGCCATTAGATATTCTGGCAGTCCTCTGACCCAAAGGAAATACCTGGTCTTCAGGCACAAATGCTGAAATTATAGCAAAAATTTGCAAAACAGATGACCTCCCAAGTAATTAATATGACTGCCTTAAGTGGATACTAGCCCATGTGGATTAGCTCATTTAAAATACCAAGATTAACCTCTAGCTTTCAAGGTTATTTATTTGTAGTGTGGCATTGGTCATCACAGACTAGTCTTTGCTTAAATTGACTCCCAACTGTTGTTCAGCTATGTTTTATTTACAGCATATTAATGCCAACCACACATTATGCATACTTTGGTAGCCGGAGAGGCAAGGCTTACTCTACTTGCCTAGAACTCTCTGAACCCACCCGTCAGTCACAGTATCTGGCAGCTTTAGCTGGGTTATATTTATACGTATATCAGTCCTAAACCTGATGCCAGTAGAGTTTTGTTATATATTGCATGATGAATCTTAACTTAAGCGGTAGCACACCTCAGCTATTTGCAGATTAATTCTACCAGAAAGGAATTTCTGCTCAAAGGTTAAATAAATCATGAAGTATTTATACCTCACTGCAACTACCTCAGCCTACATAAGCCCAGTCTCATCTGCCTGTTCATCTTCAAAATAGACACACTGAAGTGAAAAATTCTAACAGAAAAGAAGTAGGGTGAAATTAATTTTGCCATCTCTAAGAGGATAAAGCAAATTAAAAAAAATCCCAAAAGTACAATAATCATGTCCATATTTTTTCTTAGATTTCACATATACTTTGTGTTGCCTCCCCCCCCCCCCCCAATCCAATGAAACTGATTTGAAAGTCAGGGGCAAAACCAGGTTTTTGAGACACGTTTATCATCTCCTTCTCTCTGTCACCAGTCCCAAGACTGCAATAGCAAAATTTTGACATAAGATCAAACAGAAGAAGACAAAAAAATCATCAAACAGTTCTTGTAAAAATACATTTGTTTTACATTTTGTTGCTTCATTGGATGTCATTTAATCAGGGGCCAGTCAGCCAACTCTCACTCTAATGATTTTGCTCCTACAAGTAATTTCTTTAGTGATTAGGACTCTATTCATATCAAATGGACTTTATTATTGCATTAATAATTCAGCAACTCCCACAGCAAAAGAGAAAAAAAAAAAAAGGGAGAAAAACACTTCCAAGTAAATTCCAGTCCCTCTACCAACCTTCCTACCCTGTTTCTTTCCCTCCCATCACAGAACACAACAGATTTGTTTCTTTCCCAGTGTCAGGATTTTACGTATTCAATGACCTCTTAGAGGACTGCTAGTAGGCAGAAAAGATTAGACATCTTGAGGATCTTATATTCCTGTGGAAATTTCAGTTTCTAAGGAAAACAAATTTCTGTCACCTTTATTAATAACCATTCCGTGGAGCTACTCAGCTTGAGTGTTTCTAAATAGCTTATAAATCAAGCCGAAGTTCATGAAAAGTCTTGATTCTTTGGCCCTACATCAAGAACAGAGCTGCAGATCTTTCTGGAAAGTGTACCATAATTCTTGACTGCAATTACAGAATCATCTTAAAATAATGACATTTAATGAATTATGTACGTAAGATGTTTAAAGTAGCAGGTTGCATTTCACACACAATTCAAGCGTCATGACCTGTGTCAACAGATTGTAACCCATTAGTTCTCAGTAGTGGACAAGTCATACTGTGCATTAATGAATCTTTAATGATAGCAAGAAAGAGCCGGAAACAATGAAAACAAAAATAAAATTCACGCATCTACATGTGTTTTCTTCATTTATCTTGCCATGCTTCACTTGAAAAGTGTACTGTAATACTTTAACATACTGTAGTATGTGTTTTTTAAATACAACAACACTATTGCAACACAGATTCCACTGCATTATTTGGCCACTAAATGTTTTTCCAGGAATAAAGAAATGAAGTTGCATAGGTTAGCGAAGCAAAAGGTGAAATTCTATTGACCCAGCTTTATTAAGCTTTTGCTAACTAAAGCCTCTCCTTCAACTGCCACTGTCATGAGGCCAAAGCCAGGAAGAATAAATTTGAAAAGTAACAAGGCTCAAGGGTATTTGGTGGAAGAAACCAATAGCTTCCATGACTAGTGGCAATCCTTTAACAAAAGAGCTACAGCTTTTCTTACTCCACTGTTATCTCCAAAGCCCTCTACAAAGAACAAAGCTGGTGGCCTTTCTCCTGCCAATCCCCATCAATAAGAGCTTTTTGGCACTCTGCTGACTGTTTGTGTCCCTCAAGAGCATGGACTTGACATTCTGTCCCCTCTACAGGAGTAGCTGACCCTTCCACAAAGTTTGCATAGTGTGCGCACCACTCTGTTTTCATTCCCACTGAAATGCTGCCAAGAGCAGCCACAGCAGACAGCCTCCCAAGCAAGCGAGAACGGCAAGAATCACATCCCAACTCACAGCTATGCAGAGAAAACACCGTTTGCACATCATAGCAAATGGCGCTCTTCACTGGAGATCCATGGCCCCCATCCTAACCCAAAAAAGCAAGATAACTTGTTCACATTACGGCTTGCACAGACACATGTTTGGGAACCATCAACCGCTGCATGAGAGCAAGAACGTACTTTTCTTTTTAAACATAACATTGTTTTCTATCTATACCATTCTCTGAAAACACAGTATAGTTGTGCAGACTCAAAGTAACCTCTCATGGCATACAGCTCTGAACAACAGAAAAACTATGAAGTTTTGGCAACAAAAAGAAGAATTCAGGAACAACTGTGTTTCTTTCTCTTCCCAGGGTCTGTCTGCTCTTTTTAAAAGTTTAAGCAAGAATATCGACTATGATCAAAAGTCATAGAGAAAACTGCCTTTGTACACAAGGTTTACTATATTTATTATTTCCTATTAGACATATTTTCTTTCCTTAACAGAGCTATTTTGTGGATGAATGATGAAGCATCAGGCACTGATATTTTCCTGTTTCTATTTAACACAACTGAGCGCTTCCAGCTGCAGCTAGCAGAACTCACACACCACATCTCCCTAGCTGATCATAATCAAAATTAAAAAATCTCCAAACTCTCTTTTCTCTTGCAAATAATTTACCAAGAGGCAATATGCACATACCTAGGGCACAACTGCATGACTCTAAATAACCCCAAGCTCACTTGAGCTGTTTCTAAGTGCATGCTTATATTAAGCCTAGATATAGGCTTAATATATCTGCAGCAGAAAGTATTACAAACCTTTAACAGCTTCTTCCTCCTTAGGCACATACGTACAGCTGGGCAAGTTCTTCTATTGCTAGATTATAATTGGTACTGAAATGACCTGCTCCATTCCAATCACATTAAATATAAAATCAATTAACACCACCTCCTCCTCTCTCACCTGGCATTTGCTCACAGTGAAAGTTAATATTGATTCTGATTATTCTTAACCTTAGGCTCCTGATCTTCAGTTACTTTTCTGGATGCTACCCAGTGTCCATGACATGCAGAAGCCATCCCCAAGGTACATGTCAAATTTTGTGGCTATTAGGCCATCATCCATTACGTTCTATGGTATTTAAACTTTGCCGGGAGACAAGTATTGCCTTACTATCTCTGTTTCCCAAGAAACTCAATTTTCCAAAGCCCACGACTTTCTTCGAGTTTTCCCCCCTCCCCATTGTCTGCTTGGCTCACAGCAGGTTTTGTGCCTGTGAACTGAACTTACAACCTCTGCCTCAACACCAGTCACCCTGTATCCCGCCCCTGTCATTCCAGGAGCTCCTGAGTTGCAGCAACCCTGAGCCAAAAAAAAAAAAAAAAAAAGTAAATTTAAGTCAACTGTCTCTACATCCCTTTCCTCTATTACTAGTTTGGAAAGGGCTAGCTTTCACCATGTCCTGCTTTTCTTCTTAGAATATTAGAACTGTAATCAGCAAAATGATTATTAAATAGGTGAGGTGAAGTCTTGAATCTTCTTTGCTTAGCATCCTCAGTCACCTCAAAAAAAAAAAAAAGAGGGGGGAGATTTCCATCATTCCTCAGATATTTTGATAACTCATGTCATTGTCCCTTGCAGATGGTGCTAAATATAGCTCATAGGAAGACAGAGGATTAAGAGACAAAAACTGTGCCTACTCAATTTGATTTTGCTAGAGCTATGCACTATGAATTTCTGCCAGGATCATGTCATAGAAAGCTGCATGGTCAACATAAACAAAATCATTTGAAATAACAAAGCTGTGAGCGACAATTTGTATTTGCTAGCAGGTATCACACAGGTTTAATAGAGGTCAGTGATACTCTTGGATGTTGCTACCATGGGGAGGCTCTCAATGTGGTAAGAAAACAATTGGTTTTGGTGGATATGTGTGGGACTGGAAGGAGTGGGAGTTCTTAAATAACTACTGTAGGGGATAACGTTTTCTGGGTCGCAAAATATTGTTGCCACTTGCTGCCAACTATGTCTTTGATAAATCAAGATCAAATCAATCAAAATCCAAAGCAAATGAATGTGCGTGGTATTTTATTCCCCATCACTTTACATCAAGTGAGGCTCATACGTGCCTGGGAACAGTTTCATCTATATACAGGGCAATGCTTAAAATACAGCCTATTTTGCAGTTTTCTTGAGTGATGAATATTTACAGTTTCAGAAAAAGAGCCTTTAAGCTGATTTGGTGATTGACCCTGACTTTGGATAGAAATGAACAAACTTTGGAGGTTTTTTTGGTCATTCCCCCCCCCCTTCTGTCTGTTTAAACATAGCATTTGATAGTACCCAACTAACTCTCCTTTGTGGCTGAAGACAGTAACATTCACTCCTGCACATATATCCACAAGGCTCAAGGTTTGAGGAGCTAGGAAGGAAAACACTACATGCTGATGTGAAATTAATCTTCCCAGTTTCAAACTGGTTATGAAATGCTTTCCACGAAATTACTGTAAAAATGTAGAAACATTCTTTTTCTTTGAACATCCCATTAAAATAAAGACAACAAAAAAAATCCAAAAAGTGACACAGTTGTCTGAGGCAGCAGGAACCCAAACTTGAAAGCCCAGCCAATCTCCATGCTGCCATGCAATAATGATTATCTTTAAAATACAAAAGAACCAAGAATAAAACCAGTTTTTCCATGTTTAAAAAAAAAAGTTAATTTTCTTCTTCCTTGAACCTTTTGGTCTGAGACATACATCACGTTTTTTCCCACTAAATCATACACGTGATCTATAGGTCATAATTCCTTGTACACCAAAATAGCTCCCATTACTTGTAACCTGTCAGCCTCCTGATCTTTAAATGTTTATTTCACAGATGTTGCAAGATGATGAAGAAATATCCCTAATTTATAGCAATGACCTGTTTATAGTAACACCAAATGAGTAAAATAGAAGCAAAAAGACAGAAACAAAGGCTCCTGAGACTGAACACCGAAACAATTCTTTCATATAAACTGATCACCATGTATCCAAATATCTGACTGCAGTGAGAAGACAGGTTTCTGTCTAAAATATTTCTCCTACCAGCAGTCCCTACTCCCATACAAAGAAGGGAAATAAAGAGGATACTGGAAGTAAATATACATGCATACATATATGTATATTCACACACTAAAAACAAATACCAGAATTTCTAACTTATTTCTAGTAAGAATTATAGAATGGTTTGGGTTGGAAGGGACCTTAAAGATCATCTGGTTCCAACCCCTCTACCATGGGCAGAGACACTAGACCGGGTGGCTCGAAACCAAAGGTTTCCCTTGGAATTTTGCAAAGACCACACCACATGCTCTAACAGGACTGTTTGTAATCAAGTGACATATCAAAGCAATTAAACATCAGGCACAGAGGTAAGCAGCCTTAAACGTACTCCAGCAGCAGCCACTTGCTATTCTGAAAATGTGCAGCGCACTTAAGGAAAACAGAACAAGTCAGGAACAGAGAAACTTTTCTCTCAATGTTTTTCTACTATTAGTTCTAAATGATGACCTGCCAGGTAAAAATTACCTCTCCAGCCTTCTTGCTTTGTAAGGCTATCTGTACGTCTTAAATGGTACTGCATTATACAATCAGTGCACTGAAGAGACAAGACTGCAGGGCTTAATTGCCTGAATGATCAGCTTTTAAGGAAAGGGCTTTCTGAAACTGAAGAGGTGCTATGAACTGAAAGTTATTAAAAGCAACAACAATGGTGGACAATAACTGAAAAATGACCACTTCACTCAATGACAGTACATCTGTTATAAAATTATACAAAAGTTGAATAACTCATGTATCATGTAAAAAAAAAGCATAGCTACTTAACAGAAAGAACAATCGCTAAAGGCTCCATGTAAAAATCACATTTACAAGTGTCATCTAGATGTTCTGCTCCAAGGATCTGAATAACTGGAAAACAGTGTGAAGACTACCTATGTGTGTTTTGTATCCAATTCAAAAGAGCATTTTGAAGACAGCGTGACTGACACACAGACTTCCCAGGAAAGAGGACACCCCACTTTATAAAATGTTCCAATATCAAGCCAAAAAACCCTCCAGCAGTAGTTACAATACAAATTCTGAAGTGAGGTCAGTTACATACCTATAGGTATAAGAGTTACAGTAGCCTCCTTTGAAAGTCCTGTTTGAAAATAGGTAAGAAAGAGTATGCTCAGGTGTTCTCAGTACTATTAAGGTATGTGCTATACCTTTCTAGAAGTAGACTTCTGTGGTCTAGGTATGAATAAAGTTGGGTAGGTTCTCAAAAGCTTATACGCAATTATAAACAATATGTCATCCACTTCTGCTCAAACATGTTATTGAATACATAGCTGAGAAGAGGCCCAAAAAAACTCATCTCACTTAGTTTCTTTCATACCAGTGGTACATGGAAGCTAAATACCAAAGGATTAAAACATATCATCAACTCTGAAACACTCTTCCACAATACCCTCAAGAAAACAGCATGGCAGGAATTTCTTTTAAGAAAGAAGGATTTCTAAAATAAAATGCAATTTAGATATAGGAATGATAAAATGAATGACTTGCAAGATTGAGGGCTGCTAAACATCCAGACCTAGGAAGAACCTCCTCACAAACAGATAAATATACCCTTAAATGTTATGTGCTGCAATATGAAATTTTAATTTCTTTTTCTTAAAGCTTCTGGGTGTTGCAACTGCTGAAGATAGGGTAAGACTTTACAATCACTAACTCTGAAAACCATTATTTTTTATATTTAGCTTTTACTTGTGTTTTTAGATCATTATGGTTTCACAACGTATCAGTCTCTACCTGTTTCTTAATAGAATTTTTTGTGCAAAGACAACTGTTCTCTCCCTACAGCTTACATTCACTTAAGGGGTGGGGGGTGGGGGGGGAGGAAACCCATGTTATGTTATATGGTGTAATTCACATAATAATATCTTGTAGTATTTCTGGGACTTCAACAACTCCATAACTGCTCACCAAGCAGCATTTACTGATGCTATTAAATCCTCTTTCTTTTGTACTTCAAGCCAATAACAAGGCAGATTTTTAAAAAAAAAACAAAGAAAGAAAAACACTTTACAAAGAGAAAACAACATATTCCGCCCAGAAGGATAAATCCTGAACATACCCAGCCTCATTAGGACAGCCCAACATTAATAGTTGGGCATTGTAAACCAGGAAAATTTGCTTTGCCATACCAGTGGCATTCTCCAGCCAAATACACAGAACTCCCATAAGCTACCCAAGACTTCTACAACAGAAATATTTCAAGGCCAGTAAAAGAACTAAATTATTCATGATTAAGAACCATTACTGAGCCATGCCCTTTTATCCTTTATTTACAAACCTGGTTTCTACAAATATATTAGTTTATTGTATTTAATGAAGACTGTCTGGCAAAACTATGACTTCTGTGTAAACAGTTGCCTTGCGGTTCATTGCATGTGAACTGTCCTTTAAGCTATATGAATGTTTGTCCATTTAGGCAAGGTTTAATTAAAAATCAACCCACACAAACAGCAAAGACTAAGTATTACTGTGTGTATGTACACATTCATTTGCTACTTAGAGTGTCACGATAAGGAAGAAGGCTCCACGGACTCAAAATATCTCACCAGGTTACCATAGGACCCAAAAGATCCCCTTGGATTACCGAGTCTAGCAAAGTGGGGAAAAAAGCCCACCTGCTTATGCCAAGTAGTATGGACACAGCCTGGATAGCTACAGCAATAGCAGACTAAGTTGAGAAAGCTCATGCCAGTTCATGGAACTTCAAGCTTTTCTTAAAATGGGATTTTTATCTGAATTTTTATTCTGATTCTTCACAACAACAAGAGCTGTGGCCTGAGGAATGGGGACAAGGTCTGTGTGATGAAGCTACTCAAGAGCTGGATGCATGGAACTGCAGGAAAGCACACAGGCAGCAAAAGGATGCCTGGGCACCTGCAGGCTACTACAAAACTGGTACCCTGCAAAGGAAGAAGAAAGCATGCAGAAAACCCCCAGTATCCTTAAGGTGAGATACAAAGCTGCTGGGAAAGAGAAGAGGCAGACTTTCCCACCCTCAGGAACTAGAAATCTATGGCAGGACAGAGGCAGTGCAGCCTTCTTCACATTAATTAGTGGTCATACTGCACCCCATGAAACACTGTAGTCATCCTTCATAATCATGAATTTACTACACATACTTCACAAAAAAGAATTACATAAACTTTAAGGGAAGAGAAAAAAAAACAAAACACAACACACAACAAAACCCAGCATACGGATCTATTCACAAAGATATTCTCAGATTATTTTGTAGTTATCAGTCACACTAAATCATACCAGCCCCACAAAAAAAAGAAGAGTTTTAAAGGACAAAATTAAAATCCCTAACTTAAAACTCCAATTTACATCTATAACATAGCAGGATTAAAATGCAAATGTCCTTTGCGCGCGCGCGCGCGCACACACACACACCCCCCCCAGAAGTTTGCTTCCCCTGTATAAGGTTAACAGTGCTGGAAATTACTAAGCATGCAATTGCTTTTTAATCAGTGCCACAATATTTGATGCTTTCACTGAAGAATGCAAGACTGTATGGAGAACTGTCAAGTAAAGCGGTAGGATTTAGTTGAATTCACATCAAGCTTCATTTATGTATATGAATTTATACATAAGTGAATATATTTATATATGGAGAACTTGAAGTGCTCCATATATATTACATTATCAGTGTTGACGTCAATGAAGTTTTCAGTCAGATAAAGTCTGCATGTGTTGACACTCATGTCAGACTGTTCTTGACAAGTCTGTTCCTTGCTACTCCACTTAAGTGAACTGAAGACACCCAACAGAAGGGGTCTGCTACATCTAAGTAAGGATATATCATCCTGTCTTTATATGCTCCATGCACAGAGCCAAACCAAGAAACTCACGTGTTCTCTCAATCTGCTTATGTCTCTGAAAAGTCATCAGAGAGGACCACCATGTAGCTAGCAGCTGTTTCTTAGACATCTCTAAATGAAAGATTTTATCTTTTTTAAGGTATAGGGATGATGAATGTGATGAGAAATAATCTGAAGAGTCCAAGCACAGTGGGAGGGAGCAGAAGACATGGCTGCATGGAGAGACACATCCAGCTGCCGAGCCTGCGGGTACATCTGAAGTAGGTGGACACGATGAAAGATTAGGGAAGGTGTTCCTGGGCTGGATAAATTTGAGTTATGAGGAAAGTTTGCAAAAGTAAATCAGAAAAAAACATGCTTAGATAAGATCAGGTCTAGAGGAAAATAAGACAAACGGGGGAATCAAATCACAGTTGAGATCTCAGAGATGTGTAGTGCAAGTAGAAAGAAGAGAGCCAAAAAGAAAGAGAGAAAGAAGTCAAACTATGAAAGAAAAGTAGCATTAGGTCTAGTGTGAGAAATTATGAACAGCTAGAAAGAGAAAAGGTGGCAATGAGAATGGTGAGTGTGAAAGCAAATAATCTGACTTTAATATAGTAGGACAAACACTAATAAGGAAATTGTATATTGTCATACAATTTTCCAGTTGCCCACAAAATCTAAATCTGATTGAGAATCATTCACATCATAGCCAGGAGAGCCTGAGAAATAAGTATGAACATTACAAACAACGATCAAGTAAAATGTACTATCTCTTCCAGTGACTGTGATTTATAAAGGCTCCAAGCCAGATATTCAGAGGAAATGGGCGGTAAGCAGCAGCACCTCACTGGTGCAAAACAGATACTTTCCTTAACTCAAACGCAGCCAACTTTCCATCCTTCAGCAACCAAACGCAAAGGCAAATGCTGTAGGTCTTGAGCAGGGCACCGTGGAAGATAAAAATAGTTCTGCCTACAACAAACACTTGTCTCTACAGGCTCATAGCACAGCAGTTGAGAAGCACGAGGCGCACTTTCCATTTCTTCATAGAACATCAAATCACACGCTCAGCCACTTGCAGATTAAAACTAGCTGTCTTACAGCTGTGTGACTAGTGATACGATTAAAGGAGCAAATAAAATCCTTGTAAAGATACTTGTCAATTTGGGATTCTCCAGACACAGCTCATCCAAAAAAAGCCACAGTGCACAACACATGGCAATATGAAAAACACAGCAGAAGAGAAAGGAGGGGAAAAAAAAAAAAAAAAGGGTGCAAAATGCCCATAACAAAACTAATGTTTATTGTGAATATGCAAATATGTTTTATTTCGTGTCAACTCTTAAGCAGCATGGGGGGGGGGGGAACATTAGAGAACTGAGCTGCAGAAGGTTTAGAGGAGATACAGGTGTTTGAAATAAAAAAGAATGGCTCTCTACATGTTAAACTGGAAGAACAGGGAAGAGCAGACACCAAAGAATGACTTCGCCATGCTCTTTCTGACGTGCATGACCTAGCAACTGTAGAGAATGCCAAAATTCATTTTTTTTGATCTTGCTGAAGTGCTGTCACAACAGAAGTCCAGTGAGATAAAAAGGCACTCAAAACTGCAGTCACACTTCAAGCTCACTAATATTCTGTTATTCTCCGATAGTTTCCATTTTATTATGGAAATGTTTTCACATGGAAATGACTTATATGTACAAGGAGAAGCCTCTCTCATGAAGAAGATTATAGCAATACATCAAAGAAAACCCTAAAGAAAGCACCTGGTTGCCCAGAAGAACACAGTATGTTCTAATTCCCCCTTTACTATATTTTTTCTGTTTCTTTTTAATGGTAGATACATACAGACAAAAGAAAGGAGTGGAAAAAACACAGTGAGAAATAATAACAAGGAGCACTGCAAGGAAAGAAAGGTTAATTACAGCACAAGAAAAGATGCAAGGAATGTGAAGAATGCCAGCAAGTAAATAAATCAATAATCTACAGTCATCTACATTCCTGAACTACCTTGAAAGCACAGATATCTGCCCTTAACATTCCTGACAACAGTAGGGGTTTTCAAGGAAGACTCCCCCCACAGCACCCTGTTCCTGCCAGCACCCTTGTGTCAACAGCTGATTACAAGGGAACCTTTCCAAAGGGAGCCTGTGCTACCTCTTCTAACAGTTTTGTTAATACAAGCTTGTAAATACCTCGGACCAGCCCAGTAACCTTAACAAGCTGAAATTAATGTTATGATTATTGCACTTAGTTGAAAAAAACCTCAAGGTCAGTGTCAAAAAATTGTAGGAATAGTGCACTAGGTCCCCCCTCACCACCACCACCTCTGGTCTCTAAAACATACCGGAGCTTAGCAGCTCATACGGAATAAAAGCACAGAACAATAAAGCCAGAAGACTAATGTGGTTTTACAGATGTATTTCTTCACAATGGTATCAGCATAATATAAAGTAAGAGTCTTACAGAGGAAATGGAAGCTAAGCAATAGAGACAAGAGGACATAAAAGTCAGAACCTCTTACCAAGCTGGGAACATTCCGTATTGTTAATGGGGAAAGAAAAACTAAAAACCAAACAAACAAAAAACAAACAAACAAAAAAACCAAAACACCAAAACAAAACAAGTATGCAACTAAAATCAAGGATATGCCACCAAGTAACATAGCACAACAGAAGTGGACCTACAGAGCAAAAGAGCGGGTGTTAAGAACCTTACTGACACCCACCCTATACGCATTTCAGGGGGGGTTACTTCAGACTAACTCTAGACTGGTCCTGTGAACTGAGCATCCACTAGGGTTGAGGTAAATAGCCTGGTTTAGTTTCATCCATAAAGGAATCTAGATCAACCTGTGGTGCAAACCAAAATATAGTAAATGGGGAACAACAGAAATTCAACTCAGAAGTGTAATCCTGAGCCAATGCTAACACAGATGTACGCAAAGTTGCAATATGACTCTGACACTATATATAAAAAAAGTCTTGTGAGTCCAGTATCTAACTCTGTCTCAAACAAACAACAAAAAAAGTGGGTAGGATGATTCCATATGAGCATTGCTGCTTAGAAGACCACTTTTGTCTACAAGACATAGCAGTGATTCTCCAAAAATCGCTTTGCCACACAAAATAAAATGTACAAAACCCACAGAAAATCAGCATACAAAATTATTTCTAACCTGGACTTGCTTGGCTTCACGTATGCACAATATGCTTTTGCAACACTTGCTTTTGCAAATGAAGCTGATACAGTATCATTAGGTAGCTGGGGGCATCTTTTCATGGGACTCAAGAAATTTCTTAATGCTTATATGAAGTGTAGCAATTTAAACAAGTCTGTTTTCAATGCCGTTCTACTGCCAAATGGGGGGACTCCCTCCAGCTGTCCACATGTATTCAGATTTCACAATCATCTTTGAAGTAATGGATGCACTTACATTAAAAAAAAAGAAGAAAGAAAACCTACTGTACCTGTATGTTGTTCTTCCATCCAAGCTTGCAGATACATGAAGAGGAGTAGACCAGCTACTCCAAACATCAGTACAGACACAAAGACTTGTCTTAGGTTCATGACCCTATCAGAGGGCTACTTCTCAGCTTTCAGAAAGACGCATGGCTCACTTTTCTGAAGTTTTCAGCGTGCTGCATCTTCTTCAGTATCTTCCCCTGAGACACTGACCTGGAATAACAAGAGATGGAGCTAGTTCTCGTGTTACATTTTTATTCTTCACCAGAGACTGTGTAAACAGCATACTATATATGAGCTGGAGCTCTCACAAGGTATTACTTTCAATGCTTAGATTTCTGTTCACAATCTCAACCATCTTTCTACCCCTGCATGAGTTCCAAGCAGAAGTGCTTCTCGAAGTGGCTGCAGAGACCGTTCCACCTCCACACCACCAAACATCGCCCGCTCCCATAACAGAGGGAGGTGACACCCCAAACGAGATGCCCATGTGTCACACCAGTACACCACTGCCCACCAACCATCACAGCTGAGAAGCTACAGCAGCAGCTGGAGGCCTGCCCAGGTGGCTGGGTTGCACTCTGGTGCTGCCACCCCCACTGCGATGGGCAACCCAGCGCCTCTGCTTCTGGACCGCACGACCCTGTGCACCCGAGGAAGGATGCCTGCAGTCACCCCCACAACACAACAACTCCGCTCGCAGTACCTCAGCATCGGTTCAGCCTATGCTTCGGGGAGTCATACTCTGATGTTTACCCTCGAACATGAATCCAAGTTGAGTTTTGCAGGGTTAGGGAACATCAGCATAAGAAGATATCAGTAACACAGCAGAAAGGGAATTAATGGATCATCATTTTACTCAGCTATTTTGCAACATGGGAAAGACTTGTCAAGAACTCAATTCTTGCCACTAAGTTCAATCGAAATGAAATCAAATATAAAACCTTACCAAAAAGATTACTTTCTTGCACAGCAGAGGGCCCAGAAAAAGGAAGTAATTTACTTGATACCCTGCACCTGCCACAAAGGGGCCATAAAATTCAGTTTATGACAACAGAACATAGAAGACACTGTGGATCACAAAAAAGCCAACTCCTTAACCTGAATCAGAACACGTTCACTTTGAAAGCGTTACTAGAAGCTGAAGAGCAGCTGTTGAAACTGGCCTGCACAGCAAAAGTGTTAAAATTCAACACAATGGACACCCTTGTAAGTGCATATCTGATAGAAGTGTCTGGTAAACTACCACAAAGAATGCAAAGAAAAACTCAAGCTTTTTTAAAGGAAGCCAGCCTACTGAAAAGTATTTGAAAGAGGAATCTGTTAAAAGAACAGAGCTAACGTACATGTGCATCCAAATAAACAGAAAATGCAGGCATTTAACAGTTATTCTGAAATGTACAAGTACTGCATGTTCCACAAGTTTGTGTTTTTAAATAACTCAGCACTGTTACATCTATAATTGTTGAGTTTCTAAAAATACACATACACATAAGGCTTAGCAGGAACTCCCATTAAAAACAGCTGTTGAATGAAAAAAGTAACTACATTAGAAAGAGACAAAAGATTTCAAGAACATCAAAACTCCGTTCAGAACTTTACAGAATTTTTTCCAATTCTGTGCCATTAAAACTATACACTTCTCTGAAGCACAAACTTGCCTGCAGAAAATGTAAACCAGATTTTAAATATTAATCATTTTATATGTAATTGTTCTGTAGAAGACAGATAGCTAGACATTAACAGAATGTAAATGTTCTCTCTGAAGTCTTTTTTGTATGGGTCATGAAGTATCTGGTTTGAACCTGGAAGGAAGATGAGTAGGTGCTTTATACCATCTAGTTCTTTCTGCCTTGATTCTGCAGAGATGGAATTTCCTACACGTTATCTACATGTACCTGTTTGCAGCTATTGTGATGATGCACAGGATTGGAAGGAAGCAGTGAAGACTGGGCAAAAAAAAAAAAAAAAAGAAAAAAAAGAAAATGCTTGGGAACTTCTCTGTGAAATGCCTTTTGCAAGGGTATGGGTCGTAGAGCCTCCTTTCAGCCAGCTCTTCATTAGCTGTTATCACTTGCACATTTTCCTACAGTGCCCTCAGCATTCTCAGACTTGCAGTCTTCCTTATCTACCCTAAAAGGTATACTTAGGTCTTTGCACCTAACTTCAGTCCTGCAGCAAATGCACTGTTTGCATGTCTTCAGAAATCACTCTGCTGACCAGACAGAAGCTTCCCAGCATAAGCCATGCTTCAAGAACCATTAGTCAAAGGACCAACAAATACAAATCTCTTCTGTTTTCCCCCAGACAAAAGCTGTGTTGTTCTTGTAACAGGACATTGACAGCATCTGGATTAGGAAAAAAAAAGCCAAATAAGAAAGACATGAAGGTCTGAATGAGTATCTTTGAAAGAAACAAATTAAATTGCAGGTACTAGAAAGCAGGAATCAGTTTCTTTTGGAAAAGTTGTTTGGGATTCATAACTTTCTCTCTTATAATAAAGAAGCGAGCAATCCAGACACACACAGTGAATGCTGGCATGTTTCCAAATTAGCCCACTTTTGTGGTTTTCTTACTTGTTTCCATCTCTGACTACACAAACATCTCACATTTTCAGCCCTCCTGTCTGAAAAGCGGTGTCCTTGAGTGGACAAGAAAAGCTTTCTCAGGCCACATGGATGATGCTGAAAGCAAAGGATCTCACACTACATCTCCATGAACATTTCCGACATGTGTAGGCTGGCACTGCTGCTCTCTCCAGCCACTTGCTCTCATCATCCCTGACTGCCCAGCTCTTGCCACCACCATGAGGGCTTACACACCTGTACAGTAACATTCAGAAAGCTCATTCAGCTAAAAACTTCTCCAGAAAGAAGGAATGGGGACCTTACTGCCAAAGGAAGTCAGGAAACACTGGTTTGATCAAACTACAGCCCACAAAGGATTTACCCAAGGAATAGTGCCAATGGTTTTTCCTTTAGCAATACCAGCCATCACGTGCATCCATGATGCATGATGGCATAGGACATACAGCTGACCTTGCCCAAACACCATTATGGTTGCATGCAGCACCATCTACAAGCCCTGCATCTTCACCTTTCGGATGCACAGTAAAATCAGGAGCGCTTCCAAGCAATTTAATCTGTGAATAAGAAAACAGATGTTTTTCTACTAGGGTAGTTCCAGTTTTCAGTGGATAGAAGTTCCTAAAAGGAAACAGCAGTTCAAGGCGCATTTTTTTTTAAACTACCAAACACGCCCTAAAGCCAATTTACTCCACCATCACAACCACTACAATTACCTTTGTATCAAAAGTTTTCATGCTGCTTACAATTAGTTTAATTTATTTAAATTTAATTTATATGAAACTGTGTTCTTTGTTTATGTGTTGGCTGAGTTTTAAGATTAGTCTTAATTAAAACTAATGTTACTCTTGTTTAAGACTACCTATTTTAGCACGGGTTAGACTCTAAATACATCAAACCCATCCAAAATCTGAAGCTATTCTGCTACCTTATAAGATTTTTAAAGGCTTTTCAGCTTGAATAAGTAGTTTAATTTATTTAACATAGTGATTTGTAATCCACATATGAAAAAATGATAGCGACATTAAAAAAGTCTGTGTCTACGAGTCTTCTAGTAGAACTTGAAAAATGGCCACACAACACTGACAAATTTGCTCCTTCAGTATTAAAAAGCAACGGTCATGGATAATACTTTCTAGCATCCTGGCAAAGAGGAAATACCTGCAAATATTCTTTAATCAAGATGAATGCTCTCTTGCAGCTGTGAAGGAAGAGCCAATGAGCAATTACTTTCAACCTAAGTATTTTCAAAAGAGATCAGGTATACTCAGAGGTTCAGCATTCCTAGTTAAGCTGTGAATCTTTCTTTGCTCCCAGCCCTGGGCAACATGGCTCCACTGGGTGACAGCTTGACCATCCTGCTGGATAGGATGCTTGGTATGGGGAAACTAAATTAGCCTAAGAAACTGCTGTGTCCCTCTCACCTGTGCTGAACTCAATTCTTTCTTTAGCCCAACCTCCCCCTCATCTCTTTTGGAAGTATGGACCCCAATGTCCCATCTGTATCAACTCAAGCCTTCACAGAAAATGTCACAGTGACCCACTCACCCCAAAATTTCAAGTCCTTTTGAGTCCTGGAGAGGGATTACTACATATTGTTCTTATCCATCATGGAGAAACAGTTAATCTGGCAGACAAAAACCCTACATGCCTTAGATGACAACACAAACGTCTTTGCAGCAAAAATTTAGAAACTTGACAAGTTTATAATCATTCACTCCTGGGGCCAAATTGTTTAATACCATTGTCAAATTTAAAAGTTTCAGGAATCCACACTCCACTAATGTAAAATCCTTGCATTTTTCCTGTTGTGTTTTGGGCCCAGTTCAAAGAGGCACATTCCCATGCAGGGCCAACACAAGCAATTGAAACAGCACAGCCACCCAAAAATGGGCAAGGGTGCATCTCCTGCTTTTGGCATGATTCCTCATTTCAGTACATCGTCCACCTTTCTCTTCCTGGCAAGCAAATACACCTGCAGCTGAGGAGAGGCACCTCCAGCACTCAGGTACCATTCCTGGCTTTTTCCTATTCCAGACCACACGAAACCAATGGCATCGGTGACAGTATGCTTCACTAACTTAAGCTTTCCTTGCCACTATTACCACCACCTAGTTCCAAAATCAGAAACATACAAAAGCAAAACATTAGGTTGCCTCAAACTACCTCAAACTATTTAGAAACCTTTCTTTTTAATTCCCCTCCACCTTTTTTCCTTCATCCCAAAAAAAGAGATGATCAAGATGAGCGGTTAGCCAGCAGAATACTGATGAAAAAAACCCAGATGCTCTTTATAATGGTCAAAGCATTCATACTGCTGTGGGTTACCACAAATTCCCACCCGCTCAGCATCTCCTTAGACACAACTGAATTAATGACAGAAAAATGAGAAAAAGGACACAGAAAGCTACTGCAACCCCCCACACTTTTTTTTTTTCTTCCCTCCTCCTTTCCTTACCCCAAGAAGCAATACGTTTTCCGATGCCTCCTCTAGAGTATCACAGCAAGGAAATTTTGCACCAAGGAATGTCCTGCTGGACACTGGCCCAGGCTACTTTCAGCTCAGTCAGCAGGAGGAGGCAAGGAGATCTTCTCAATTCAACGCCCCTCCTCCTCCCTCACTTCTCGTCTGTTAGCTTGTGTCCTACTTCACGCATAGGTGATCCTCCAGGATCGCCTTTCCACTGTCCACATCTCAACTTTCTGGCTTCACAACAACTAGCACAAGGCACAGCTCCAGCTCTTAACAATGCTTGCACAGTTCGTCATATCAGGCAGTGCTACTCTTTGTTCTGGTTTATTCCAATGGTTGCTAGGAATAAACATACAACATTTGCCATTTTCTCTCTCCAGCAAGTTATGCTGAGTATTATGGTTGGGTGAAGCCAAAGTCCTTATGGAAATATGAATTAAGTGCGTAACCAGATCAAGATAACCAAACTTAGTGCTGCTGAGAAAGTTTGTAGAAATAATAAAAAAAACAACACACAAAAAAAACAAATGAAACTTCCCATAACGCAGCCCTTCCTGTCCATAGGAATCTACTAGGGGTTTCGGGGCAGGGGGGGAAATGTTTAACAATCTGGCAGGCCTCACTACAGGGCCTGAGTACAGACAGGGCAGTGCAGTGACGAGTTTCTCTCACACCATGACAGATAGTATTTTAGTATCTGGTGCCAAAGAGGGAGATACCCAGCATCCAGGCCCACTGTACATCAGTCCTGCTGACACCTCAGCAACATCTTCACCTGAAGAGCTGCTTATAGAAAGGTTGTCTTGAAGTGTAACTGAAGACACCATCTGGCCTGCACAACTTTTATCACTAGCAATAACAGAAGATTACTACCTACCAACCTTGCAAATCAAGATAAGAGAATTTTGTTAGAGTTCCATAAGAAAAAACAATGAAATATTTTGATGAAATACATAGGGATTTCTTTTCAAAGAAGAAAACTGTTTAAACAAAGTGAGCATCCTTCATTCACCCACTGAAAATCCTAAAACAATAAAGCCTCTTTCAAAAAAATAGAGCTTAAAAATTTAAAATTTCAAGAGCAGTCAGGAAATTCCAAACATCAACATCACCAAAGTAACTTCCCACCCAGCCAAGCTGCACATATTTAACATTTTTCTACTTCACTCTCCCTTGTTACATAGTAGACCACAATGTTGTTACAGCAATTATATTTTGTTATTAATGCACTTTATAGCATACAACATGTTATACAAAATTAATAATGTGGCAAAGAAAACATGGTTTGCATTTGATTTGGCCATTTTAATCTATTAAAGTCACTAGTTCCTCATTACCCTTTCAATGTATTTCCAAAGAAAAAACTCCTTTTAATGAAGCAATGGATGTAAACAAGAGTCATTTTAATAAAGCATATATTGGTTTCTGATGCCATTAAATCTTTCCATAGGAATTGTACTAGGTGACTGAAAGCAGTCCATAGCACCTGCATTGCTTCTGAGAACATGCACAAATACAACCACTTACCTGGTCCTGCTCAACCATAAATCCTATTGAACTTCAGAACATATTAGTTTAATCCACACAGCAACCCTCAGCCACTTGTAGGTTAATTTAAAGCTGCAGTTCTCATAATTATTCTTTATAAAGAAACAAACAAAAGCTATGCTTCTGTTAACAACAGATAAATGCAGAGTTGTCGTACCCATGAGTATGCAGGTTAACACATCAGCCTGATGAAAAGTTTTGCTTGCTTAAAGAGAACAGAGAAGACACTCCAGTACTGAAAGTGATGGGTGTGGAACTTCACCAGTTTACCAGAATATTCAATACCAAGGGTTTCACTCTACAGCTGGCAGACACCTCACTTCAAAAAGGAAAAAGCATTATTATTCTTCCTAACAGTTCCCAGTCAGGACTGAGGGACCCTACTGCACCTCAGCAGACAAAGATGGGTTTGACATGCTCAGCTCTTACCTGCCTGAAGCGCTGCTTGAACTCAAAGAGCAGTCCCATGGAAGTCACCTGGATTTTGGGAAGTTAAACAGAAACAGGGCTCACAAGACAGCAACCTGATGGCTCTCAATCTTCTAGCAGGATTGAAGGTGGACCTCCTTCCCCCCTCTTAGGATGGGGGAGATTAGGAAAAGGTCTGTCTCAATGCAAGACCTTCCCTTTTTTAAATTGGTGAAACTACACGACCTTGTTTATTGACTGCAGTGAACCGAAGTGTTATCAGCATGCCAAGTAGACTTGCAGTCTGCCCCAGTCGTGCACTCTACTGCTTGCAAACACACAGGCAACACTAGCCAATTTTTTATTTTGCAGACGTGCCCTGAATGCCCGATTCCCGCCGGCTGACGATGGGGGGGGGGGGCGTGAGGAGTCAGCAGAAAAGTTGGTCCTTCTGCGGAGCGCTGCCTCGCACGGTGCCGCAGCGGGGTGTCACCATTCCCCTCAACTTTTGGGGGACGCTCAGGAGCCCTGGGCTCCCAAGACGAGCCGCAGCCCCCCTCTCAGAGCGGAGGCGACCCTCGGCGGCCGGTCCCGGGGGGTGGTGGAGCCCCTCGCCCCGGACACGCCGGAGAGCCAGGGGCGGACGAAGCAGGCGCTCGCCCCGGGCCACCCCGGTTCCCCAAGGGGCGGTCCGCGAAAACGTACCGGGGCGGCCGCGCTGCCTCCTCCCGCTCCCGCCGGTGAAACTCCCGGCGCCCCGGGGCTGGGCGGTGCCGGCGGGAGCCGCTGCTTGCGGGGCTGGGCAACAAATCCCGCAGCAAACCCACTCACGCACCCGCCCGCCCGCCCGCCCCGGCTGTGGGCCGCGGCCGCTCCCCGCCCCGTCGCGCCCGCCCCCGCGGCAGCCCCTCACCTGCCCGCCGCTCCCGGGAGGCGCCGACACACAAACTTTCACCGCCAAACTTTGGGGCAAGGCGGGCTGGGGTGGGGTGAGGCCCCCGCCTGAACGGGAACACACACCCGCCTCTCCCCGGTACCGGGCGGGGTGGCTCCCCGCGGGGGCAAGTAAATACAAGGTTTGCTCGCCCGCCTGCCCCGCCGCCGCTGTGTCTGCAAAGCCCGTGTCATTGCGCGGGGAGCTGCACTCCCTGCCTGCCTCTCTGCGCCCCTGAGATTAAGCGCTGTGCTAACAGGTTTTGTTTGCTCTTACATATCCAGAGATAGGCTCGCCCCTTATGCTAGCAAGTAAATGTATCTAAGCTGCCAGGTAAAGGCAAGTCATAGCTGGAATTAGCTACTAAAACAGGTAGTGTAAAAACTTTATCGTCACCTATGGGAAACAGGATGACAGATAAAAATATTTAATTAGTGCTTATTAGCACTTTGTATGTGCCTTGCAAACATTATCAGCTTATTGTAACAATAGACCAGCCATGTAGATAAATGACATTATCTCTCTTTCGCTTACGGGCGTGTCGCTTTGCTTACATTTCTTCAAGGAAGTCCCTGAAGAAATAGCTCTAGCTCTTGCTAAGATGGGGTAAGCACAGAGGAGTTCTGACTTTCTAGAGCTGTGCTCAAACCACTTCTATCTGACTCTCTCCCCTTTAGGAGTTTCGCCACAGTTCTGTGTTCCTAGAATTACCCTAGCACTTACTTTTGAAACCCTCCCTGAGCCACTGCCCCGTTGCTCGCTTATGGCATGAGCCCTTTCTGGGAATAGCAGTCACATAACTAACACGTTTTTCTGTCTTTCACACTAACAGGCCTCAAATCATCTCACACACTGTTACAGCCAGCGCACTGGGATCACTTCTCCAGCAAGTGAAGCACAACCACCTTTGGCGTGAAGCTGAACATCGCCAACCGGCTCAAGACAGTAGTTCAGAGCAGACGGTAGAGAGCTGTGTGCTGCTCTGATTTCCAGGGGGGTTTAACTAAGCAGAGTGTAATTACTCCAACCAGAGCTTAGACATTGGGGATAACACATGTTCATTGAAAAGCGCTCCAGGATCTGAAGCAGCCAGAGGCAGCCAAGACCTGTGCACAGGGGTGCTCCCTCTGGATTTCCAATCCAAGTGCTAAGCCATCCTGTTCCTGCTTAGTTTGGGTTGTGTGAGTACATATAGCCTCACTGTGGTGCTATAATTTTTCTCTCTTTTATCTCACTTAAGGATCTCCCTAGTCACGCTTCATTATAGAGGCTAGCAGCTCAGAGCAGACCCAGGGAGCAAAGATTTTTCCTTTAAAGCTAACCATGGATCCACTTTTAAAGTTCTGGTGAGTAAAGACTGTCCCTCACACCTGTAGCTTGTCTGGCTCCCTAGTAGAAAAAAAAAAGGGGAGGAAGGAGCAGGGGAAATAGGTTTAATAGCAGAATATGCCAGTCGTTTGCTATTTCCCAAGAGTTGAGCACGTTTCCCCTTTTAGACAACCTGGCAGGCATGTGATACTATGATAACCATATGCCCTAACAAAAAATGCAACCTCAAATTTAAATTACAGATCTATTAGTCCCTGATGACCAGTGGGATTCTAGAGAAAAACAACATGCCTACTGAATGTTAGTTTCCTGAGGTAATACACTCAGAAGATTGTAATGAAGGTCACTGAAGCTTCTAACAATGATATACAGATTAACCTTCTGAGTGTTGTATATTCAATTTTACTCAATAAGTACATGCTGCAAACATATTTCTTCAGATTGATCTACTCAGGCTGTTCCTATCAACTGATTAAAGTTATATATAACACTGAAAAGATCAGATGTCTTGATTATTTTTTTTTTTCAGTTAAAGGAATAAATTAATTGCTTTGGGATAAAGCCAAGTCTTGTTTTACAACTTAGTAAAAAAACCCTGTGCCTTTAGCTTATATAATACTTGTTCCACCACAGGTTCTTCCAGTGCAGAGGGCATATTCCCGCTATGGATTTAAGAATCTTTACAAGATTAAAAATTCAACATGCAGGTGAAATTAGACACTGGATTAGGAAGCCCACCAACTACGTAAGTATGATCAGCACCTTCTGAAGCCTGACATGTAGCAAAGAAGAAACGAATTACAAAAGGGTGGCGGCAGTCTGTCTGTGTCAGCGGGGTTGGTACAGAGCCAGCACCTGCATCAGAAACCCTATTCTTGGCAGGTTTCTGCATGTTTCCTATGTCTTCCGGTAGACAAGCAGCTCAATGGTTAAAGTGGCAGAGTCATCTTCTGAAAGCAGTGGGGCAGCGGCCAGCTGGGTGGTGATGCCTGCTTGCAGTAACAGGAGTAGTCAGCACAGTTAGAGAAATAACAGGTCATGAATTGAAACTGAAACCTGCCAAAAATTACAGATCAATTTGCTGAAATAGAAACACCTTTACTCTACAGTAGGACCAATTTAGGCTCTTTAAGCATGTTTTCTGTGTAGATTTTCAGCTCAGCTTAGCAGCGACAGCCACGGAGGAAAGTTTGGTGTGGAGGGTAGGTCACAGTTACCCACGCTCACAACTGCTTCTCTGTGGACTGCTCACGCACACTATGTAAACCCCCTAAATCCCCTGTGGGCATTCGGACCGTTGCCGTACGAGAGGCGGGACAGAAACTACGTGCGCCATTGCTGTTAGGAAACCCCTCTCTCTTGCTGAAATTTCCATGCAGCCCAGGTTTCCACTGGACATTTTTCAAAATTTACGGCAAAGCTAGCTCAGCCACCTACACAGATATACGCATTTCAAGGAGTCAGAAGTCAGGATTCTTATGTTTAAAGAAAAATTTATATGAAAACCACGACTCAAGTAGCAGCTGTGACAAAACTGTTTCTGTTTGGCCTGATCCTTCTCCAAAGGGGAAGGATTAGACCTTCAGAGGGCTTTTTAGATTAGGCAAATTCATTCTGATTGCCATTATCATTCACTGCAGTGAATTTTGGGACGGGCCACGCTGGCACAGTTTCAGTGCTGTGTGTTGTATATCAATATAGAGCCGATTAGACAAACCTTTGGTGTTTAAAAGCATTTGATTATTTTGAAGGTGTCTTGCTCCAGGGCATAAACCATTCAGCAAGTAGTTTCATTTTATTTCCTTGAGCTTTTTTAATTTTCAGCTAATTAGCTAGAAATACACCACCTACAACATGCTCCTTTTCTCAGTCAGAAGGCTAAAATTTGCCTCCACTAAGCATTGCTATGGGGCATTTGCTTGTTTCTTTAAAAAAACTGCTAGCAACTTCGTATAAAATTCGTTTGCTCAGTAACTGACATGCTGGGGTAATTATCAAAGCCTTTCTAAGAAAGTTGTGTGCTCATTCAAAAATATTAGGCAATTCAAAGTGTCTGTTGTTCTTCAGCTATTAAAAAGTTTCAGTTTTAAGAAGTCTCTAAAAACAAACTGAACTTGACTTAAACACTTCAATGAGTTAACTGTGAAGATATTTTATTCTAATGGGCTCCTGTCTCAAAAGACAGCCAAAAGAAAACAGTAGCTGCAATCTTTTTTTCTGAAGGTTAGTCTGTTATCTTACTCCAATTCTAAAATGTTCTTCAAATGGCAGCTACTATTCTGTCAAGTGCTGCATGGCTGAAAAATACCTCAGGATGTCCAGAAATTTGGTTTTCTGAAAAAATGAATTCATTCTGTATTTAAAAGGCTGGTGAGAGCCTCCAGTCACAGGTGCAAATGGGAAGGTTAAAATTAGCTCCCCTTCTTTTACTCCTTCTGCCCTAGCACTGGGTGGGCAGGGTGTATGTATGTTCTCATGCTATTATATGATACATTTACATCTTAGATCGAAGTATATCCAGTTTTGCAAGCTCCATGCATGGAGGTTTTCAAGACAAGACTGGATAAAGCCCTGAGCAACCTGGCCTGACCCCATGGCTGACCCAGTTGTGTGCTGGAGGTTGGATTACAGGCTTCCTGTCATCCCATCCTGTGTGGGTTGTCCTATGCTGTCTTCCTGGATAGCCCATCTAAAAATCAGGAGGTCACACTTTCACCAAAAATGTCTCATCTCACTCCAAAAATGAGATTTGAAGACTGCTACCCTACCACAGAATCACAGACCGCAAACAAATGAATGAGGTCCTTAAAAAGCATCAGAAGGCTTTCTGTTGAAATGTGGTTTGTAAAGCAAGGAGGAAGTTCCTCTGAAAGCCTTCATCACTTTCATTAGAAAACTCCAAAAGAGGTCTGTTTTTCCAGGCCTTTTGAACAGTGTTTGTAAAAGCTATGTAACATTGTAATTACTGGTTCGCCTAGTTCTAGAGAAGAGGAAACATTTGTCTTTGTTCTGCCAAATAATGCTTGATTATGGTACCTCCTGGAAAAGAATAGCCTCTTGTATTAGAGTGCCTAGCTGGGGACAGCTTCTCTGGTGTTTCAGTTATCGGTATCACGGTGTTCACACAAAATTAATTGTGAATTTCTTAACTGTTTGATTTAGATGCTTTAAAGGCATTCATAAAGATCTTGAAGGATATGTTCTTCATGTTTGTCTTTCAGTTTTGACTGAAGGGACATTGGCAGATTGTCTCCATCCTTACTGTGGAGTCTATATTTCTCGGCTATGACTGACTGCTCTTAGGCATTACACAGACTGAAAAAAAACCCACCAAAACTCCTCTTAGAGCAATTTTACTATCATCTTTTACATGACTACTAAATGTCAGAGAAGTAAAATCTGAATATTGTGCTTTGGTCTCTACACATCCCCTGAATGTGAGACAAACAAAATTCTCTTGCTCCCAACAGCAGTCTTGATAGTGGAAAGTTCTGCACTGATTCAACATCTGTTGACAAGCTGTCTATATAAATCGACAGAGAAACAAATTGATACATGAAACTGACTGTGCCTCCAAAGTGATTCACAATCTGTTGAAACAAGACACCATACCATTAAATATGTAATTCAGTGTTTTGGTTCCTCTTCCATCCTAAAATACCTGGAATAAAAAGCAGAAATACGGTGACATGACAGTCTGGCAGCTGCCCGGAAGCACAGATAAAGGAGGATTGACTGAAATAAAACAGTACAGAGTTCTCTTAGCCAGTGTCAGTGTTGTACTACATGTTGAATGTTTGCATTGCTTATTAGGACCAATGGACATGTTTTGAACCTGTTCTGACAGCCTGCATTCAAACATTGAGCAAATTATGACATTATGGTATTCATATGTGCCAGAAAAAAAAAGTTACTGAGAAATTCTAGGGCAAATGAGGGTGGAAAGTAGAATAAAGGCTAGGCAGAATGACAACCAGACAATATATAGTACGAAAGAGACAGAAAGAGAACTACAGATTTTTTTTTTTTTAAATCTAGTGGGGGCATTACTCCCAAGTGTTTGGTCATTGTGTAATGATTCACATATGGCCAAGTGTCAGTACTGTCCTATGCCTTTGTACCTCTGCAAGATATTATTACAGGGGCAGTCTAAGGAAAATGAGGTCAAATATTCTATACTGGATGTAGGATGCATGCTGGCTAGCCTAAGATTTGGAAGCAATTTCACTGCTCATCACATACTTCCCTTTAGCTAGAAGTTGAGATACATATAAAACAAAAGATAGCTTTTGAGGGGGCATAACCAAGAGGGTCCTATTATTGTCTGTTTTCTGCCAAAAATATTCTCACAGCTGGGTTTTTAGATGAAGATATTACACTGAGACAATAGTGATTGCTCTGGTGGGCCATCTTCTTTTAGCTATAAACTTTTAGTCTAATTACTATGCTAATGTAGCTAGATCTGTTGGCAGTGTTTGATGGAGTTGACCATCATGTGGTGCTGTTTTGCATGAGGTCTAGCAGGGTGGATAAAGCTGCACATCTCATTCTCTTTTCCCTCCTCCTAGCTGGATCATTGTTTGGAATTATGTGTGTTCCTGGTTCTGGGAACATCTTCACATATTAAAAGCTCTTAGTTAAGACTGGGAGACAAGATGGATTTGGGAGTCAGCAGCATGCATGGGCAATTAAACTCTGTATCTTCATAATAGCATAATCAAGCTTTCCAAACACTAAAGTGCGCAACTTTACACACTAAAAGGAAGAGTAGCCTGGGAAAACTAAATATGCCTGTAATGTTGGACTGTTCAAAAAGGAGGAGATCTAGAAGAACTGTTTCAGCTCAGGCTGGGAACTAGGCTTGGAGCTATTCTGGAAACAGGGGTGATGGCAGAAAGTTCTCTAGCCGAGGGGATTTGCCTCTTGTCACATACCCACAGCCATTTTTCTTACCTTCGGGCTCCGCTGCTGCAAAATGCTATAGAAGAAAGTGCAAGTGAACGCCATGATGGAGCCTCAGGATCATAAAATTCTAACACATCTCACAGGTTTCCTGCTAATTTCCCTTGGCTCAGCTCAGCTGTATATAAACCATGCTCTCCAGGATTTGGCTTACCTTCTCTCTAGTAATTAGGTTTCCCAGGAAAGTTTTTTTTTATTTTTAGGAAACTTTTCCTCATAACCCATCTAGTTTTCCCTTGTTGATTTCATGCCCTTTTCTTCTTGTTCTTTTCCCAAAGGACAGAGAATAGCTCACTACCTTCTTGGTGGTGACCTGTTACGTCGTAAATCACTGCTTCCTACTAAGGAAACCACTACCCAGAGCAGATTGTTTCCTTAATAGGAAGCAATCATCCTTTACCCTATGTTTGAATTCTGCAATGAATTCATCTCACTCATGAATTCAGTGTAAGCCACTTTCTTTCTGTCTCTGTCTCATTGTAACCTGCTGAACAAAGGTTGTTTTCTCAAGGATGCTTTAAATGACCCATTCTTCTGGCCAGGGCTTTCTTTTTTGTGACTACTGAACTCACCTTTTCCAGATGGTAGCATAATTTTCCATCTCTCCGTCTTTGGAATGAAATTTAAGAATACTCGATGAGTAACTTGGGACAGATTATGAACTTCCACAAATGCACTCGTGCAGTGCTTTCATTGCTAGTGACTGTTAGTCCACATCTGGAGAGGGGAATATGATCTATCACCCCATCCATGAGAGAATCTAAAATAATTTTGGCGTTCATCTCTATGTAGGAAAACATCTATGTGCACAATTCAGCACTTGCTAGCAAACAATGGAACTGTAGCGTAGTCTCAAGTGCCTTTCCTAGTACACACCTGATCTGGGCTTCAGAAATGGAATGATTGTTTATATTTATTTTATGGTGTTTTTTAAAAAATGTGTGCTTGGGAATTTAATCAAATTTTGGAAATGGAAAAGCTTTTGTAATTTTTGGGATTATCTCAATTACTATGGGGAAACAGCTAAAGAATAAACAAAGCAGCCTATAATTTTTTTGTTTGCTTTACAAATAAATGCTCTACTTCATAATTACCCCTTTAAAGCTAAATGCTTAGGTACAAAATATATTGTTTAGGAAAGGTTTACAGTCATCATGGCAAATATTTGACAGTACTTGTAGAACTAAAGTACAGATAAAACTTTTTATTGTGTTGTTTATAAACGGCAAAATTCTTGGTCAGCAGTGATTAAAGTTTTTTTATTTCAGTGTTAGACAGGAGAAGAAACTGCAAGAAATGCAGGCCCTGTACACACTTAGCATCCTTACCCTAAGCTTTGTGGGTTGTCGTCGACCACATTTTCCAACTACAGCTGTCTTAAACTATTTTTGATCATATATGTTAAGGTCAACACATTTTTAAGTCTACATGCATACATGATGTTGTATACTCTTTTGATTTATAAATATATTCGCATGTTCCTTTGTTTCAAATTTGCAGGTCAATTAAGAAAAACTGAGCTTATGAAACCAATTGAAACATCCAGCAGTGAATTAAAGTAGCAGGAATTTTTCTTTATTTTCCTTAATCTCTTTCACAGACATCAAGTTGGTGTTAGGTACACAGTTGCTGCTTCTATCAGTGTAATAAGACCAACTGCCAAGCTTTGTGTTCAAAAGCAAATAAATGGAAATAGTCAGGATTTTCAGGATTGTCTGCTGTGGAAAAATCCCATATGTTAGGTAGCTCACAGGGAAACCATTATTAGCAAATCCCATTGACACCCTGCTGTCAGAGGTCCATACACCATACAGAACCAAATACATTCTCTCACTGCAGTTTGGATTTATTAACCTAGAAGTCCAGAGCTCCACAACATGAAACTCAGCTCCTATTGTGTCTGCAGCCTGGGCCACTCCAGAGTTTTCACCTGTGATTGCTCTTCTCACACCCCAGGACCTGCAGAAAATTACTGCCACATCCTTTCTTCCAGGTGGAGCAACTAGCCAGCTGCTAGCTGCCAGCTGTGAAACAACAGATTTTACAGAGGACTGCCCCAAAACCATCAGCAGGGACTAACAAAATCAAAAAATTCAGGCTCCCACTGAATCACCAGTCTTACTATCACCAACCGCCAATTTACATGGCAGGGGGAGAGATGGGGAGAAGAGAGATGTTTTAGTAAAGGAATTAAATGGTATTTAGCAAATGAGAAAGCAGGCAGTTTGTATTCAGATCATCTTTTCTTTCCAAGTGTCTGCAAACATGCTTTTAGAGTATGTTTTTTAATATAAGGGTAAGGTAACCTCTATAGAAGGTCGGAGCAAATTAGTTAGCAGCGTTTGCTCAGGTCTCCTTGTCCCCAACAAGTGTGTGCATACTGCTGTAATACTATTCTGGGGCTGCAGGCTATAGGTATGATTTCCATTCTGCCACCCTACCAGCATTTAGCTACATCAGATCATGGTTTGCAATTGATGGATCAACTTTGAATAGAATGTATGAAATTCACCTTATGACATAAATGTATCTCATGTTCAGCACCTGCCTTCATTATGCTGCATTCTCTAGCAGCTGCCTGTAAAGATTACATTATATAGAAAAAGAGACTTCTAAGACATCAAAAAGGACTGAATGCAATCCTTTAAGAAGATGATGGTAGTATGAAACCTAGTAATTTTCAATAAATGAGTTACAACACCTTTCAGGTATTACACTGGCCCCTGAAGACCCTTTTTCACTTCTGCATTGTTACAGTCACACTTTCTGGTTCAGTAAGGTGTTTTTTCTTCCCCTGCCCTAGTGTTAGAAAACCGGATCCACCACCATTACCTCTATCACCACCACCACCAAAAGATGGGATAATTTGACAGGAAAAGCTGCAATATCGACTACGTGCAATTTAATATCTTGAAAGGTACAGATAAAATGAGTTTTCCATCCTTTTAATGTATAGTAGATTTGGGTGTATGGGTAGGTTGAATATTCAGACAGAATGGCTTTTCTTCTAGTCAACAGGCCCACAAAGACCGTTGCTTCGTAACACGAAATTTTCCTCTACATGAGATAATGAAATATCCTGTGTTCCAGGAATGCACACTTTTGCATGTGAGATTATATTAATCACTGATCAGAGCAGGTCAACAAATTTCACATTTCTGATTTCCACTGCATACAGTGATCTTGTGAATAAGTGTAAATATTTGCAAGTATTTGCACACAGCTGTTGCAAAACCTATGGGGAATGCATATCACAGCAGTGGTAGCAGCTTATAGTGCTGGGAGATTGAGATCTGGTTGCCAATTAACAGCTTCCAATGGACACATTTTGTTCTGGCAGGTCTGTGCTCTCCTGCATGAGCATGAGTAACTCCCGTGTTAATGCTGCCAAAAACTTTGGGTTGAGAGTCCTGAAGGTAATGGTGACTGTGGCTCACTCTCATCACCCAAGCCAGAGCCCTCCTCCATATTCACAGAGGGTGAGTCACATTATTTCCACAGAGAGTTTGACAGCCACTGCAATTCCTTGCTTCTGCTTTGAGCGCATCTAGATCTTTACCTGTTTCTTCCAGGACTCTTTCTCAGAGGGAGTGTAGGTCCCGGAGATCCTATAATTATTTAGAAATTCCCTTTAGATGTTCTTAGTCCCTTGCTCAAGCAGCAAAAGAGCAGCTCCTCAGGCTCTCTCCGACAAGACAGTAGCTGGCCAGGAAGCCGGTGCAAAAAGTCTAGAGCTTCCCACTACACCTTAGTAAGCCCCAGTCAAATGCTACATGCTTGGAGGAACTGCAAGGAAAAAGGTATTTTATCTGTAAATAACTAACCCCACATTTAGCTATACCTGTGTAAATCTGCAGGGACTCTTCTGAGGCTGATGGGGCAGCTCTAGAGCTACCTCGTTTAGCAGAGCCCCATGTAAAAAGCAGGTGTATGCTCAGGAGGACAGTGGCTCTATCCGAAGGTTAAGGTACACGAAAACATTTCAGGAGCTTGAGGAAGAAAATTAGTGTTTGAACATGAAAACCTGAGGAAGGAATGAAGAAATTAATTATCAGACCAGGAGAAAAACAAAGAAGCATGCAGAAAAACAATTAGTAGTTGAAAATGCTCTTGAGTCCAGTAACCTTGGAGAATGCATTGAGCTAGTGATGGTGGTTGCTATCACTTAAGGCAATTATTGGATATCATATAAACCTTTTTTCAAACCAAGACAGAATTGTTTATGTTTTAGGAAGCAGCCATCAATAGTGAAATTAAATATCTCAATGAATGCGGGAACATGTTCTAATAAAATGTGAAGGAAGTAATCACGGAAGATTATCAGTCTTGTCAGCCTGATATTTAGCAGTGATAAAAAAAGAAAGCCTGGTGCCAATGTACTTTCCTTTTTGCAAGCTGAGCCTATCTAGCATAATATTAAATGGCAGAGACTCATAAAGAGTTTAAGAGCTTCTCTGCAGGATGGAGCTGAAGACACGCACAAAACTGAGATTTACACTAGATTATTAAAATGGTTTACTCTTAATGCCAAACCAGGGCATCCTGGGATCAGCAATAACTTCTCCTGATTACACAGACCAGCCTCTAGTCACGCAATTGACCTGAATAGGAGACTGACGAGTTGCAAAGAAGTGAGGCTTTATACTCTGGCTTAAAGGAAAGCAAGACTTGACCAGCCCAGGACAGAAATTCAGGACCCACTTGCAACCCACTGATCATTTTGTTCCCTGTCCCCAGCGAACAAATAAATAATGCCAGTGCCCAGCAGCAAAATGTTGTCTTGGTTTGGAGGTTCCCAGTACAAATCCCCATGCTGGCAGCCGAAAAGGAGGTCACTGCTTGCAATTACAACCTTACACTGTACCCTGGATACAGATAACACCCAGCGATAGAGTATGGCCTCTGCCTGCTACTGTAGCTCAACAGATGGGGTAGTTGTTAAGCTTAGCTTGCAGGATTGAGAAATGGATTTTTTGTTTTATAACCAAGACCATGTGCAGACCAACTGAGGATCACCTACAGATCACAGAAATAAAATCTATTACTTAGCATTTTTTTAGGTCAACATACTTCATCTCATCTCTTTCCTGCTTATTTTATTCCAGAAAGTTGTTTGCTTGCTTTTCTCTCATGCTTCAGAGCTGAACTCCAGCAACCGAAATTGACGGGCCTTGCTCAGAAATGCTTATCTCTGATCAGGTGGCTTAAGACAAGTAGCACAGTATATTTGCATGTGATTTCGCTTTTTTTCTATGCTTTTATTATAATCGTTAATGCTCATCTTTGATGAGGTGGCTCAAGCCAGGTAGTAAAATATATTTGCATATAATTTCACATCATTTTTCTGTGCTTTTATTGTAAGTGGGATTTGTATTAAAAAAAAAAAAACAACAAAAATAAAAGAGAAGCTTGTGTCGAAGTTTGTGCCAAAGCTTCACTGTGAAGCTTTGATGCAAACATCTGCTTCTCCACACATTATCCCTGCAATCTCAGAAGGCCATTTTAACAGCTTTGGAAGTTGCGCACTTTGTACTTAAGTTCGAATGTCTTTCTTCAGACACCCAGGTTTCTACCATGAGGTGGTAACCATTTTAGCTACCATCTCCACACCCCTAGGCCCACTATAGAACCTTGTGCAGCTTTATTATAGACTGGGCTCCAAATCCCTGGAACATCAACAGAACAATTTTTGTGAGATGACAACTTCAGACTAAATCTTTGTATTTACCTTAATGATTAGCATAAGTATTAAAGCAATATGCCTGCATGAGTTTTTCATTTGCATGAAGAAAGCTGTCTCTGTCTCTGTCTGCTTTTTTGTTTTAAATTGACATTTTTCCTAAGTTGATCAGAACGTTAAAATTGCTTATCATGAGTCAAATTTCCTTGATTAAGGAAAAAAATGTAACTATGACTAGAGAGAGCTGCATGTGCACTGGGTAGAGACCCACAGAGGGAGTATAAGTGAAAGATGTAATGGATTCGTAATCTTAAAAGTATAAAACAGGTTGGCTTCTGAATGTAGCCATTGCAATTTATGATTTCTGCCAAACTATATATTGATTTCTCTGTCTTAAGAATCAGCAGCTTTCCCTGCTGATTGAATTCTAATTACTCAGTCCATAGTTACATTGATTTTAACAAACTTCTGGACAATTTTGTACCAGGCTGGTTTCAAATTACACTTAATGAATTCGTCATGACTAGCGATATAAAAACTTCCATTCTACAACAACTTTAAAAAGAAAGAAACTGCTTTTCATCCCTTCTGCATCAGCCAGACTTGCCCTCAGCTTGTACTGCGCTCACCCGGAGCGGTCAGCTGGCCTTAGGCTCCTCTTCATGACATCTCTGGGGAGAAAGGGCAGAAAAGAACAGTTGGTTTTGTGTGTCTGAACCCAACGATGAGTATGTCTCCAGCAAAATGTGATTAAATTCGTTGTACAAGTTAGTTTTTTTCAAACAAAAATTCAATCACTTTCCCCTTACTTCGTGTATGGGGCAAAGTTCCCCACCAACAAACAGGCAACGTGTGAAGCATAGTAAAGGCTAACAGCAAAAAGTTTAATTACTGCTTTTTGATCTGTGCACTTTGGAAGTATTTGGCCACAGCCCATATGTGTGTGTCTGTGGGGGAGAGACACGGATTACACATCCAGGCACTGCTTGGGTGCTGTGGGCCTGCCTTTACACCCTGAAGCCATGGGGCACGGGTGACAGTCAGCGAGGTGCCTGGTTCAGCCACCTGGGGCTGTCCCCAAACCACACTGCCTGCTCCCAGGGTCACTCCCTCAGTGATCTGTATTCCTGCCTGCCTGCTGCTCATACAGGCACAGGCATTTGCATAAATCAATACCACAGCCCGACTGTTTTACAATTAACTTCAGGGAATCCCTTTCGGCCTCATGGTTTTATTTCCATTTACCTTGGGCAATGACTCCCTACTCTTTTGAGTTATTGCTATATAAAGGAGCATTCAATATTCAGTCAGGCTGAAAGCTGCTGATGACATCCATCAGCTTTAATAAGAGATGTTATTAGATCTTATTTTCTTGAATTATCTATAGATCAAAGATATGATCAATGGCAGCCTTTGAATATTTCCAAGTCAATATTTCCAGCGATGTTTTCATTCAGAAGGACCTAGAAGTGTTTTACAACTGAAGGCCCAGATTCTACTTGCAGGCTTTATTTAGGCTTCATTTTCTTCTCTCTGAAGTTCGTTATCTCGGGTGCAGCAGTTTTGGTGCCAAATGTGGTTGAAGCAGTAGGATACCTACAGGTCCAGACCGTATCTGACGTTTTTATTATTACAACTATATCTAAACTACTGGATGCAGTAATACCCTGGAGTCCTGTTTGTGGATTCATCTCCTCTGTGATTTCAAGCCCATGTTGGGGTGAGATGTGGACATGGCCCCGTCCGCTCCCACCACCATCATTTCCGTGGGAGGGAAGCGGGGTGTGCAGAGCCCAGCTGCGGTGTGCCCCCACCACCCTACCCTTGCCCCATGCCCTGAAGGGACCCGGCTCCTGCCCTGCGCCTGCTGCCTAAACGAGGTGGACTTTTAGCTGCTCTCTGATGGAAGGAGTGCAACTTCAGAGTATAATTTTCAGTGTAAATGGTAGAATTGTGGGTGTGTTAGAGCAAAAAGAAAGAAATGGAGGAAACCAATTAATTTAAAATCAGGCAATGATTTCAAAGCACATGCCTGTCGTGCATTCAAAATCACCCACTTACGGCACATACCCATTCTGGCAGTGGCATACAGAAGTTTTACTGCAATGACAGGATGTTTTCTTTCCTAATGAGGAAATGAACAATGAGTTATCCTCCTTTAGCTCTGCATGTAGAGAACAATTCCAGTAGGCAGGAGAGTTAGGTGATTTTAGATGTTATTTTCTAAATTATAAAGCTTCCCATGGAGGTGAACTTTCTTACAGTCTCTGGCAAACTATCTGTTGATTACTCTGCTAAGAGTAGTAAATGATCTAAAAATATGTACATCATCTTTTGAAGGAGAAAGCAAATTAAGACAGTTCTTTAAACCTGAAAGCTGAGCTGTTTGTTCTCTGTTAGGATAAACATATCAAGTTAGCGTTTACTCTGAACAGCCTAACAGAAAACAATCTGAATAAGTAGATGAAATTTTATCAGACCATGAATAAAACATTCAAACAGAAAATTGTTTTTCTTTAGTTTCTATGAGGACTAAAAAGAGCAAAATTACCGGGCTATTTCTTCCCCCTTAAAATCTTTTTATAGATAATGGTGAACAGATGATTCCTTCAAACTTCACTTGCGATGAATTCAAGACAAGATAATATCATCATCCATCTTCTTGATGAACCTCATAATCTTATCTTCAGTTTAAATCCAGGAGAAAAACTGAACAAGCCATGCATCTACACATCTCATCTCTTCATTTAAAAATTACAGCTGAAGGTTAGAAAATGTTTAAGGTCAAACTTCTAAGCTACCATCTGGAGCTCATTTAACAATTGCCAAGAACATCTGCCACTACCGCACATGCCTAAGACAAAACTTAACCAACTGTGGTGGGTTGACCCTGGATAGACACCAGGTGCCCACCAAAGCCACTCTGTCACTCCGCTCCTCAGCTGAACAGGGGAGAGAAAATACAACAAAAGGCTCCTGGGTTGAGATAAGGACAGGGAGAGATCATTCACTGGTTACCGTCACAGGCAAAACAGACTCAACTCGGGGAAAATTAATTTCATTTATTACCAATCAAATCAGAGTAGGGTAATGAGAAATAGAAACTAAATCTTAAAACAGCTTCCCCCCACCCCTCCCTTCTTCCCAGGCTCAACTTCACTCCCAAATTCTCTACCTTCTCCTCAGTGGCACAGGCGGATGGGCAATGGGGGTTGCGGTCAGTTCATCACACGTTGTCTCTGCTGCTCCTTCCTCCTCAGGGGGAGGACTCCTCACACTTTTCCCCTGCTCCAGCATGGGGTCCCTCCCATGGGAGACAGTTCTCCATGAACTTCTTCAATGTGTGTCCTTCCCAGAGGCTGCAGTTCTTCATGAACTACTCCAGTGTGGGTCCCTTCCATGGGGTGCAGTCCTTCAGGAACAGACTGCTCCAGTGTGGGTCCCCCACGGGATCACAAGTCCTGCCAGCAAACCTGCTTCAGCGTGGGCTCCTTTCTCCATGGGTCCACAGGTCCTGCCAGGAGCCTGCTCCATTGTGGGTTTCCCATGGGGTCACAGCCTCCTTTGGGCATCCATGTGCTCTGCAGTGGTGTCCTCTATGGGCTGCAGGTGGATATCTGCTCAACCACTAACCTCCATGGGCTGCAGGTGGACAGCCTGCCTCACCGTGGTCTTCACCACGGGCTGCAGGGGAATCTCTGCTCCAGTGCCTGGAGCACCTCCTCTCCCTCCTTCTTCACTGACCTTGGTGTCTGCAGGGCTGTTCCTCTCACATATTCTCACTCATCTCTCCCAGCTGCTGTTGCGCAGCAACTTTTCCCCCTTCTTAAATATGTTATCCTAGAGGTGCTACCACCGTCGCTGATGGGCTCGGCCTTGGCCAGCGGCGGATCCATCTTGGAACCGGCTGGCATTGGCTCTATCGGACACAGGGGAAGCTTCTAGCAGCTTCTCACAGAAGCCACCCCTGTAGCCCGCCCCGTTATCAAAACCTTGCCATGCAAACCCAATACACCAACATCACCTTTTCTTTTAAGGACAAAATCCTAGAGTGATATGAGCATTGACTGAGATGCTTTGCGGCCAGCAGTCAGAATTTAGTGCAAATTTACTGCAGTTTGGCAACAAGTGGAGCTGTTAATAGATAAAGACAGTTTTGTAGTTCTTAACACAGTGTTCACCATCTACAAGCCCTGTCTCACAAATAGTAGTGTCATTTACAACTTTGCAAGACACATCAAAAATGTTGCAGGGAAGGGATATTTCCTGACTGATGAGGACTGAAATGCAATCGTGGGGTAGTCAAAGTAAACTCCCATTGCTGCTGTTGGAGCCACCTCTCTGCTGTGACTGCAAGAAGGCTTCAGCTCTCAGATTGCTGAAGGAAGTATTTTTCAAAAGTGCTGTAAGTGAAATATGAATGCAGACACTTAAAAGCTAAACAAAACATGTCCTCAGAGATGAGTATAATGTTCTCTGAACTTTTATGACAAAACTAAAAGATAAAAATCAGAGAAACACATGGCTTACAAGGTCTAATTCCTCAGATAGAGCTCTGTGTCTTTATTCATATTTTAAGATATAGCAAATCCAACTGGCTATTAATTCCTTACATTGGGGAAGACATTTAGAGTTTTAAAAGTACTGTAAGGTTGCTATTCTTTACTGACATGCATGAATTCCTAGTAGCAAGAAGTAGATGATGTGAGATGAAGACCTGTATTACTAAATACAGAAGAAATGTTGTTCGGTTTTTTTTCATGGCCTGTATGGAAATTATCATCTCCTCTAAGTGATGGACATGACATATAAAATGTCTATTAAGATACGATGAAAATTTTAACTAGAAGGAGACGTTTTACATGATTGCATCATTAATTTAGTCATTTGATCAGACAGGACAGACGCTTTCAGACATGCTTAGTGTGTCAAATTTCTGTAGTTTGGTAAATGTCATGCATTGGATTATTTTCCATAGGTGAAAAAGTAATACAATATATTTAGTGATTCATCTAAGTATTTAGTGATTCATATCTACTATGTAATAACTGATATGTGCAATTCAAGATAATGCATATGTATATTAATAGGTATAATAAATAATTTGATTCCATTTACAGAACACTGAATCTGTATTTTAATGGTGTCTAGAAAGCAGAGAAAATTGAAATGATTGCTTTCATTCAGTTGAAAAGCTGTGAATGTGACTAAAATCCCCATATTGATTATAGATCAATTTACTTTTGAAACTGAAAAACAGGAGTTACACTCCATGTCTTGTTCTTGATGAGGTTTTAAACTACATTACATTTTGTATTTTAACAGATGGCAGAATTTAATCCTCATCAGAGGGACAGGAGTTATGTAGAAACCAGTAGTTGTCTCATGGTGTGGGGAGGAGTCATGAAAAGTATTGTGTTTTTTCTTTCTTATAGCTAAACATATATCTGCTAAAAGGTTATAATCAAATTGCTTTTTTTTTACAGAATTGTTGTGTCTGTATGAAAACAAAGAAAAAGGTGCTTGCAGCCAAACCTCCGATCAAGCAACTATTTGTTTTCCAAAATTCAGAGCACCATTATCAAACCCATGACATGTAAGACATAGAATGTGATCTCCACCTGGGCTTATCTTTCCAGTTCTGTTCAAGAACTTTAAGCAGCAGCAGAACTTGTTACTTTGAAAGTGTTTTTACATTTTTTCATGAAGTCTAGAAATTGTTTATCTTCAGTAGGATCTAAATATTTTCTTCACTTTTGAAATACTTCTAGTCTGAAAAGTCTGCTCACAGCTGAAACGGAATTTGTAAGCAGGCTGGCTATCATGGTGTGACTCTGAAAACACCTCCTCACCTGATCCAGATTAATTTAGACTGTCACTGAATCCTCAGTCTGCTGAATTTTCCTGGAGTAACTTTTCTACATTATGAAAATTTAAAAAGATCTTCTGCTCTTGAAAATGAATTGACAAGTGAAAAAGTGATAGCTTTTCACAGCACAGCCGCAGAAGTAAAGCAAAATGTCTCCAAAACTTTAATTACAGTAAAAGGACAGAGAATGCTGAGATTAATGGTAAACTAAATTTAGGAGATCAAACATTTCAAAGTTAGAAAAGCCTAGAAGTTAAGGTTGACAGGCAAAGTTTACAGGATTTTGTTGTACATTTTGCATACTTTAAAATAACAAAGAAAAATCATGTTTTATGTTTAGCATGGAGCAGGAGAAAGACAAGTCTGAGCAGAAACCTGCATGGGACTTGTATGTAAGAATTCAGTCGTATTTTAAACAGAATCAGAGATTTTTACTGGGTTATTTTAATTATCAATTTTTATTTTGCAAATAATGCCATAACTCTAACAAAGTTATAGGAATGGCTAAAGCTATGCTTTATTTATTTATTTGTAGTTGGTAAGCATGTGTATTTGCTGCCCATGTTTGCTAAGCTGTATTTTTTATTGCTGAAGATATGTAAAAAATAGTTACAATTTATTGCATTAATGCATGTCTAATATCAGCCAGTGTCACCAGCTACTGCACAATACCTTCTTTGTCGCTCTGCAAAATAGGGATGATAATACTGTTTACATTCACTTTATCTCAATGCAGTATCATGCTCCTTAATCATGTCCTACCAAGCAAGCGTGTTTAAGCATTTTCCTTGAGGAAGAAGGAAAAAAAAGGAAAAGAAAAAGCAGGACAATTCGAAATCAAATTATATTGGAGGGTGGGGGAACTTTAAACCTGGGGCAAACTAGTATCAGTTGGATGTTTTTGAAAGAAAAACATCATGTGGCCAATACTTTCCCTTCGCTTTTATTGAAGATATTTATAGGTTTTAATAACTGCAAAGACGCACGCTCAGCATCTAACGTTAGATGCTCTGTTGTAGTTATAATGTTGATAATGCCATACATACAGCATTATGATACCTTAGTGGAAAGAGATTTTTGCATGCTACGTGTCACTCAGGTGGTGCCCCCCCTCCCACAACCCTGGCTCTGGCCCTCTGTCACCCCTCTGCTCCCCACGGGTCTTCCTGGGCTGCCTGGCAGCAGTTTGGAGCTGCTCAACAAGTGACAAAATCATCTTTTTTCATTCTGCCTCTTGCTAGCCCAGCTACACATTTTGATGCCACCAAAGGCAGACAGACATTTGAAGAAGAATGATGCAAATCAGGGAGGGGATGAAAAGCTATGTATGTCACATGTACCCTCCTGACTCCCAGCTGCTGCAAGCTGATGTTTCAGGATATTCCTCTCTATTGTTAGGCAGAGGCTATTGTGGAGATAATCTGGTTTGTGGTGAGGTTCAGTTGGGCTGGGGAAAGGGAGTGGGGAAAAAAGCATGGAAAAGGGACTAAGGAGTAGTGGGCAAGGAGGGAAACATTAGAAGAAAATTGGAGATTGCAAGAAATAGGGGAAAACAGAAAATTAAGAGACTAAAAAGTAGGTTAAAGTGTCTGAGAAAAGGAGTGGGGAGGGAGAGAAAGAAAAGGAAGTACTGAAGGTTAGATTGAAAAGTTTGCTGACGCTGTCAAAAAATGTGTAATATCAGGAATTCCCCAGAACTCCCCAACTCTACAAACAGGAGAAGACAGGCAATGGCTGAAAGAGCTGGTCTTATTTTAATTAAATGTTTATTTAAGTCTAACATATTTGAAAATTATAATTGGTTTCCCCCAGCAATGCCCTTAACCAAGCCCCTTTCACAGAGATCTTTGAAAAGCAGTCAACTCATGAAAAATCCCAGTTGGCAACCCTTTTTCCCTGAAAAAGAAGTTTACTGAAATCTTCAAAGGCCAGAATCTGGCATAGTTTTCTCTTGGGTAAAGTTAACTCTGCAAGTTGAAGCCTGCCAGGAACCATGATGTGCTCCAGCTAGCTGCAAGCGTGGTCGCTGTGTGCCCAGACCCACAAGCCAGAGTGATCAGCCTTCCTGCCCATCTGCCTGCCCAGCCATCGATACCTCAGCTCATGCAACCTGCCCATGTTAATGGAGCCGATTTTCGTTAGCAGGCCAGGTGGCAAACTGCAGCCATTCAGCAGCTGTCTCATGAGCAGCTGAACTATCTCTTTTCCGTGGCCAGGATGGACAGTTGAGGGCAGTACCAACGCAGCTGTTCAGTGTAACCCATCCCTGCTCATGGACTGTTAAGTGTCCAGCTGTGGCATGACAGAGCGTGGGCATAATCCCACAGTAAGAGCAAAATAAATGAGTTTGCATGGAGTTTCATTCTGCAAAAGCTAATCTGCTCCCACTGCCCTTCAGTGTCAGTGGAGATCCCCTACATTAGCAGATGAAAGACAAGATGCAGTAACCATACACCTGAGCAGAATGACAACCATTCAGAGACCACAGAGCTAGGGCCTGGTTTAAATGATTGTTTCTTCGACAAGGCTTCTGCTGACTGCGATCAATTTTAATGTGTAAGAACAAATCTTTCAGAAGAAAGAATATCACATTCCTACTACTGTGCAATTAAAATCCACAGGAATGTTTAGGGAAAATTAAAATTCATGTCCTTGCTGCAACAGGTGTAAAAATTTATGGAGTGCCTAAAAGCTCAAACGGGCAGCAAAACTTCTAAGTATGGCTGATGTTGGGAAACCACGGACCCAACGTTCTGAAAATCAGGCTCTTTTAATGTGTTCTGGGTAGGATACTTTAATATTCACATCACATGGTCTTTGTAATCCTGATATTAGAACAGACACAGAATAAAGGTCAACAGAAAAACCCAATCATAATGAAGCAAAAATGCATATGTATTCATGTCTTTAGCAAATACACAATGGACCTGACTGGGCATGTTTAGAGGAAGCCATTTTTTAGACAGAAAAATCAGTTTGTGAAAGAAAGCTCTCAACAAGACTTTATATACAGTTTCAGCGTGGAAAGGATTTCTGGTCAGAGTACATGTACAACCAATTATCCACTGGGTACAGGCCCCGCTGGGGAGGAGTCACAGAAAGGCTCAAGTCCTTGCTATAGCTCATTTTGTCAAGGAACCTGAACCTCCGACTCCGAGAGGAGTGCCCAGACTCCTGGGCTGCAGTGGGAAGCACTTTGAGGGGGACATTTAGAGTGGGACAGTACCTTCCTCCAGCTCCTCTGCGTTGCGCTCCCTTCTTGCCCCCAGCCCAACCCAAACAAAGCCTGGTAATTGTGGCACTTTCCTGGGATGTGTGTGGGAATCTAAAATGGGATGTCTCCCAGCTGTTGGCAGCTGCTGAAGAACTGGAAGAGCCCCCTGCCCCCCGCAAGCCTCTCGGTTAGAAGCAGCCTCTCTCTCTATCACTCTTGGTGGTTGTTAACAGTCGAGGGGTTCATAAGAGGAAATTGAGTTTTCCATTTCTGAAGAAAAATCAAATGACTCGTTTTTGAGTCAGAGACCTAGGCAGACACAAATAAACCAAGCATAATTTTGTGATATCAATTTAATTGAATATTTCTTTCAAACTATATGACCACCTGGATGCAGTCACAACAATAACAACAGCAAATCAATGTTTGTGAGGAAATGCAGTTAAGTATTAAGATCTAATAATATACTCCCTTGGAAGCAGCTGTAAAATTCTTTGTTTCCCTTTGCAAACAGAATGTTAAGAATGCCAAGAACCAACAAGTGTCTAATATTATTCTTCCCCAGATGAAATGAAAAGATATTGATTTCTACGAAATAGATTCCCCAATATGTAAACACGTTATTCTAAGGCTTAGAAGAATCATATACTTTTATTTCTGCTCTCTTCTGAAGACACTGGAAGGAAATATTTTTTCAAAAGAATAAAATAAAATGTTGTGTATGTTTCCTGAAAAAAGCCCCCCCAATATATAAAGCACCTTTTCATGTAGTGGGCATATATGTTCCTAACTTTACCTTATCTTGACTTGAATAAAAGGCATCTCTGAATACTAAAAGACATGGGTCTGCAAGATTACTTCAGTGTAATTACATCATGTCATGAGATTGGATTTCAGAAGAGGATCTCCTTCTTACCTTTTGCAAAGACCACTCATGTGCTACCTATTTCAAATGGTGATTCTACTGCTTTCCACCAGCACAAATGACCACAGAAGAGATAAGGAACAGGGATGAATCAGGTACAAAGTACCTCCTTTTACTGGAGTGGTTTTGCAACTGATGCTTAGGGGTTTCTCATTAGGTTAATCATTCCTTTCATTTTGTTGAAAAGGGAAACCTTTACAAAAATTTTAGAATTTTATTAGCAGTCTGTTAGTCATCTATGAGGTTGTTCAGCCCAGTTAATGGGACAAAGCAGAAATGCCCCAAATACCACAGAAGAAGGATGATACCGGCATGTTTCCAGCCTCGCTGGGTGGAGAAACTGTCAAAACCCTAGATAACATTCTGAAATATTTTTCCAGTGTAATCAGCCGTTTGAGCCCTTGGACTCCTTTTTAGAGTCATTTGTCCATTATGATAAGCATATCAGGAAATCTATGACTGTATCTAGCATTTCTATATACACAGACTGAGAGAAACTTTTCAGATTTAAGCATTTTAGATTTTAGAAATATCCTTTACTCCTTTGTTTTTTCTTCTATCTTTTCCTCAGAATGGACTGCCATCATTCAGATTTAATTGAGGCACAGGCTGTTCTAACTTATCAGCTGAAGTATCCTTCTTCACGAGGCTTGGCCACAGAGACTACTGTTTCATAAATATCTTCCATTTCCCAGCAGCTTTGCCTTGTCTTGAGCACATGCATAATGGAAAAGGAAAGGCCCAGAAGTTACCAACTGCTCAATAAAGGACAAAGAACACTCCTGTGTCTGTCGTGCAACAATGCGAAAAAGCAAAGAAGAGAAGCATGTCTTATATTCATGGTTACCCAGGACGGCAAAAGAAGGAGGCAGCCCTGAGAGTAACAGAAAAAATGATCTGATTTGTGATGGTCTTAATAACTGGATGGAAAACCCCCCATATATTACAATTCAAATTAAATAAAAACCCATTTCTGCCTAATACATTTGAGAATTTGTCTGTGAGCACTTCATTTTTAAATAGCGTTCCTGTGGTACTGCCAAGTTTAGAAAGGATTTATTTAACATGCCATTACAGCAATTAGCCCCAGGGAAAGTTCAACTTGCATACCCAGCTTCTAAATATGTCTTGAGTTTGTATTTATCAAGTGAGATTCCTTTCCCCCCTCTACTGAGTATAAACTTTTCCTTTTTTCCTCACCTCACAGCTCCTATGGAGCTTTTTTTCTGAGCACCCGGCATGTCGGAGTCTCATTCCAGAGGCCCCCGTCCACCTTTCCTCCTGAGGACACTGGCACAGTGTCCGTCCTCAGTAAGGTACATCTGTCAGGCCCCATGTGTCAGTTTGGATCACGACTGCAGGAGTAAGTAGATAAAGACAGGATGTTTAAGAGGCAGAAAGGAGATTCAGGATATTGAAGTTCAATTTCTAGCTCTGGTGTGACTCGAGGCAAGTCATTTAGTCATTACCTGTATCTCAGCTCTCCAAGTCTGCATGGGGATAGTAACAGTTTATCTTCACCTTGCTTATTCAGTCCATAGTTGATGAACTATCACTTGCAATGTTTATTTACAGCATGTAGCACATCTAGAGTCCAATCTCACTTCAGGCCTCCAGACACAACTGTTCCTTGAAAAGCTCTCTGAACCCTATGACTTTGATCAGACCTTCACAACAAAGTAAGAGTGACACTCTGCATGGTGGAGGAAATGAGTTCTGGTGCCTGAAAAATTCTGGGTTTGAGTTTGCCAGGGTATCATCTTAAAAAATTGAAATTACAGTTTTAAACATTTCATTTTTGCTCCTCAGGTTTTGGCTGCATGCCAGAAGAATAAAGAAACACATAAATGTTCTAGGTTTACACTAGTGCTGACATGGCAGTTGCCACTATGCACTGAATGCCAGGAAAATAGAGAAGTTGTACCTCAGGTTGCTTGTCTGCCGAATCCATGACATGGCTTCTGCTCCCTGTACCCCTCTCTGGGCGACAAGGAACAGGGGCAGCACTGGTCTCCTTCATCACAAATAACTCTGGGCCTCTTGGCTTCATTTTTGCTTTTTTTTTCCCACCATCAGTAGCAGTTCCCTAGGGAACAGGCAAGGAAATGATTGCTTACACCTTTCGACTGTATGCAGCATGTGTCACCAACATCCCAATGCCATAATCCCACTTTCATCTGCCATCAGCTGATATGCATCTTGCAGTGCATGTGGCAGGAGCTTGCACTCTATGCCCTGGGTGCCATCTCCAACATAGTGTGGGACCAGTTTCTGCTACCTTTTCAGCAGGATTTCCCACTATATTCAATGCACAGAACAGACTTGCAAGGAAGCAGAATTAAGGTTGTCTGAGCAACTCTAAATCTACTCTTTTTTAACTCTACAACTGATATTAGGTATTTTTAACAATTTTTGATGAGTATACATTTTACAGTCATAATGAATTATGAGTGTTGCAAAAGAAAAATGGTGTTTCAGAGCCTCTGCTTGCTGTGCATATTAGCAGTGAGAGGCTTAGGGAATGTCACTGCCTGGGTTAAAAGAGTAATGTTGCTTTAGTTTTGCAATATACATGAAAAAAATCAACCTTTTTTCTCTGTGCATACTCTTTCTGCATACCACACTGAACATGCATTCATTATACAACAGCTCTGAACAATGCACAGTGATGTCACTGTACAGTGATACCAGTGGAACTTTTTTCTCAAGCATCAACAGGATTGGCCAAACTCTGATTTCTTGGAGGCAAAAAAACCCATCTAGTTTCATTTTCTACCACTTACGCTGTCTGTATGATAAAAATGAACCAAGGTACAATAATACTTCTAGCAAATGACTCAATCTACAAACCCATAATTCCCTGACAGTTTCAACTACTGGACTTCTTTTTTAACAGTATTTTGACCATTTTGCTACAACAGTCTCAATAAATTAAAATCTGAATATTTCCCAATCTATTTTCCAGCATTATTTCCTTTGCATTATGTCTGAAATGTTCAGGATGAATGGCTACGGCAAGAAAAAGTAAGAGGAATTTCAAGGGCTCCATGAACCATGTACCATGTAACATGCTCCTAATGTACCGGTGCAGTTTAAGATTAACTGACATCAGCTTGACCCACTACCTGCCTAAAGGAAAATGGTCAGATAGCATTTGGTAAAGTTTATGAGATGCCAAGTCCCACTGTGGTGTACACAGGTTTTTAATTTGCTGTAATTTATGTCTGGAAGGGTCCCTAGGCATACTGCTTTGTCACAAAAGTGACAGAGAATCAAACTTCAAGCCAGTGATCTTTTTTTCACTTTTCCCCAGTATCCTTTGGAATGAAAGGAACGTGATATAGAGAGAACAGCGCAAGTGTGATGAATAGTCCTCATGGGGCAATCATGAGTAAAATAGAAATGAGTTACATAAGCATTTGGAGAGAAAATATGTGCAACTGCTTTTAACTACTTGCTTAGCTGCACAGAGTTTAGTAGGACACATGATTTAATTTAATTTTAAAATACTTTTTAATTTAATTCTATTAATTTTAAAATAAGAATAATTTTATGATATCTAGTTTGGAAGAAACAAAAATTCTTCTCCCTGATCATAAATCTATGCCACATTTAAAGCACTCGTTTTAACAAATGTAATGAAGAAATATAGAGACAAAGTTATCCTGGAAAAATAAATGAACACAAGCCTTTGAACCCCGATGAGCTTTGATCAAAAGCAAACTTCTGTGTAATGTTAGGAAACCACTCATATATTTTAGTGGTAAAAGCTGTCTGGTTATAAAGAAAAACAATCACATCTGTTTTTCCCTCACTGAATTCCTGAAATTAATAGGGAATGGCATAGTGTCTGTGAGCATTTCATATTTTCTGGGGTGGGGAAGAAGGGAGTATTTCTCACTGATTTCTACTGACCCCTTGTGGTAAGCTACACTGAATAGCATTGCTGAAGAAGACTTTTGCTTCGTTGAAGTGTCCACCATGGGCAGGAAAAGTCTTAAGAGCTGACCATCTCAGTGAGCTCCTAAGAGCATGACGTCTTAGGCTGTCAAGAGCCCAGAAAATGGTCAAAATTCAGAAGTTGCTCTTGGTCCATGAGGGGAAGATATCAGACTATGAGCAACAGTACACCCTTGTCGGTATACAAGATGTCTGTAACTCTCTAAGACATGTTGTAGTGACATCTTAAACCACAAGACGGAAATTCAAGTAATTCACTCCATTCACTGAAAACACAGGATGAAATGAGAGGCTAATTTATGTAACTTTTATTTTACACTAGTGGGGAATACAATTGTCTGTATAAATGTCTTTCCAAACAAAAAGTTCAGAGCTAAGGTGGACAATTACTCAAAGAAGGGCATTGCCATTGTGTTGGGTAATTTAGTTTAGATTTCAGCTTCAAAGGAGAAAAGACAAGCTATAAGAGGGCTGGTTTCAGATATTCAAACATTTAGCTTTTCTAAAATACGTATTAAATCCAGCAGTAAGACAAGAAGTTTAAAAAAGATCTACAGGAAAAAAAGATTTATTATAATATATGCTCACTATGAAGTACTTATAAATGCTTTATAAATTGCATACTCACTACACAAACATTCCTTCAACTGGGAACAAGCCAAGGTTCTCACTACTTCCATTGGTCCTAGCAACAGATCCACTTGCAGAAGAAAGAAGAGCTAATGGGAGTATTAAAGAGTACGTAGCAAAGGGTATAATTTGACTTTTTACATAAAGAAGGTACATCTGAATCTCACACAATCCATATACCTAGGAATTGTAGTTTATAGATTTTGTCAGCTGTCAAAACACATAATGAATAGCTGAAAGATAGTTATTGTTTATTGATGAGAGAAAAAAAACATAAGCAGTTCCAAACTTCATGTCATGTTGCTCTAGTCTTTGCAAAAATTAGAGGGCTGCTACCCTATCTGACATGCCTTCACTAGAGTTGGTGGTTAGTTATATTAATTGGGAATCTGTTCCAGACTATTTAACACACATGGAACCAATTCAATGGACTCAGTCAGTATTGCTGTCATTCTTCTCCTTCTTAAGAAAAAAAAAAAAAAAAGAAATAGTTGGAACTAGGAAAAAATGTTGGCTAAGCATACAAGGTACTATTTACCTAAACTCCTTTTTTCCACGTGTTTTTGCTTGTTTCATGTGCTTCCTGTAAAATTGCTTTAGATAGTCCTTGAAAAGTAAGGGGGAAGAACTTCCATGAATATTTTGGGCCTTTAAAACCAAACAAAAAAGACCACAAAAACTACCTCAGATGAAAAAAGTTAGTTATAGAATTTGAGAGCAGGTAAAGCATAGAATCATTTAGGTTGGAAAAGACCCTTAAGATCATCAGGTCCAACCGTTAACCTATCACTGCCAAGTCCACCACTAAACCATGTCCTCAAGCACCACATCTACCTATCTTTTAAATACCTCCAGCCATGGGGACTCAACCGCTTCCCTGGGCAGCCTGTTCCAGTGCCTGACAACACTTTCGGGGAAGTTTTTCCTAATATCCATTCTAAACCTCCCCTGGCACAACTTGAGGCCCTTTCCTCTTGTCCTATTGCTTGTTATTTGGCAGAAGAGACTGACACCTACCTCACTACAACCTCCTTTCAGGTAGTTATAGAGAGCGATAAGGTCTCCCCTCAGCCTCCTCTTCTCCAGACTAAACAACCCCAGCTCCCTCAGCTGCTCCTCAAGCTTCAAACAAAGTAATTGGGCAGCAAAAGCACCTGGGAAAACAAATTTATTTTAGACCTAAATGAATCTGGCCCAAACTAAATCTCCCTGTCTTTCCATATTAAGGAACGTGCTCTTGAGAAGCATCTTTCAGCTTAACTTTTGGACATGGGAATAATACACGATAGTCATGCCTGATGGGCCACCCACAGCACGCAGCATGGAACTTTAACACCAAAAGAAACATGGCAATTAAGCAAGTATAATTCTTCCCCCTCACTGTAGCAGAAATAGGATTAAAAGTCTGAGAAAATCATCCTGAGCAAAGCTTAATCAATCTTGGGACATTGCCCTGAAAAATTATGGTTTTGATTTTTCCAACTGAAAAAAAAATATTTAATTGGAAATTTTCCAGTGGTTCCATGGATTCAACAGAACAACCAAGTCATTCAAAAGGTAGGTGAGTGATAATCTTGGGATCTAATATTTTCCCATTTGAGCCAAGCTTCAAAAGCAGTCAATAAATATATTTATTGAAATCATAAAATCTACAGTCACTATCTCTAACTTTTCATAAGTTTATCTTTAAAATATTGTTCTAATGTCTACAGTGAAATTTGTCATCCACTTTTCCTTTTTATGTGTTTCATATACCAGTGCCACTTTAATATGCTTCGGGGCGTTTTTTGGAAGGGGTGAGTTTTCTTTGCAGAATGGTTTAAATATCTGAACAGATGTAAAATTAGCCAATGCTGCGCAGTATAACCAGTTGTATACTGCAGCCACAGTTGTCAAAAAATTCTAATATGGTATTTATCAGCTTTTAAATGAGAACACAACTATCAGCTTCGACTCAATCTAGGATAATGTAATGTTTACAGCTGAAGAATGACTGAATGCTTATACTTACAGAGGTGTTTGCTTTTTAATGGCCCCATTTTCCAGTCCCATGATACAACAGTATAAAAAAATCTTTCTTTCTCTCGTATATGCTAGGCTATAACAACAATTATTATGATTTTTATATCTATACAATGCTGCCTACAAAATATTTAATACCTAAGCAGACCATGCACTGTGGATGATGCTTACTAAATGAATAAATGTTTTGTCTTGTGTTTCCCCAGTGTACTTGCATCCATCTGTTGTCCTGTGTCATTTTTGATTGAGGCCTAGAGGCACTACCACAAAACAAATAATGTCAATTTTGGTTTCATTATTGCAGGGCCAAGAACCTTACTTCCAGCTTGAGAACACTTTGGCACTTGGTGCTACACAAACACAAATATAAAGAGATATTTTCCGCACAGACACAAAAATAGCCGTGCAGTAAGATGTGTTTACAGTACAAAAGTTTGCATGAGAAGTTTAAATTGGTATTCATTACAGGACAAATAAATCTATCAAGCATGCAATCTGAGTGAAAGCAGATTTACCAAGCTGGCAGAGGAAACTGTAGTTACCCCTAATGAGCACTGTAAAGTGAAGCATGTTCTCCAGGTCAAATGACAGGCGAGCATCTGTTTCACTTCACAGCCTCCCCATCCTTGCTGCGCCTGCAACCTGCCCTCTTCCCAGACAAGAGCTTGCCAGCTCCGACCCAGGGACACTGGAGGCCACGGTGTGCTTGTGCTTAGCCCTCAGTAGTGTTGCATTGGCTGCTCCTCCTCGCTGTTGGGGGTAATCACTCTGTGTTACTCCAACACAGACCCATACAGCTGATCTCCTTGAGTCCTTTTTAATACACAGAACGTAATGTAAGGATAGTTCCTGGAAGAAAACACTCCTCTTTTGCGGCACGGAGGAAAGAGCTAAAGTTGCAGCAAGAGCAAGAATGAAAATGACAGAGAAGCGTGACTGGTGATTACAAGTACACGTGAGCCTCTGCTCCCATGTGTTTGGATAGCAAACTCGGTCTGCGAGAGCAATCCAGCATTGGCCCTCCATTTGGGTGATAGCTTCTAGGTCTAAGCCTTGCTCACATTACCTATTTAAGTCCAAAGAAGGATTCATGTAAAGGCAAGCAGGGTTTCATCCCAAATGTGAGTACTCTAGGGCAGGTCTGTTGCCAATCTCATAGTCTGTGAGCTCAATTTTCTTGAGAAGCATCTTGGAGTTGTCTGTCTCCACTGAGCAAACAGCTTAAGGGACAAAGAGCTGAATCCTGAATTGAGTGAAGTAGATTGTCCCTGACACCTCTGTCAGGACAAGTTTTTCTCAAGAGGAGGACATGGTCTCTTTCTCTTGGAACTGCATAAGAAATCATTCAGTGTGGCCATGTTTGACAACTAAAACAAATACAGCTGTGTTCTAGAACTTTAGTTAAGTAACTCAGTATCATGGAAGTTTTTAGGCATGAAGTTAAAACTGACGACCCATTTTCCATTCTCTTAAATCCCAAATAAAGCATATTAAATATTCATTTGCTATCTGTTTGAGAGTCTATCTCTGAACTTTGAAGACCGTTCCTCCTGGGGAGGAGAAAAAGGAGAAAGGGGAATTCCTTCATGTACTCAGAAGAACATTTATTCTGTATGATTGCTTGCATAGGAGCAATCCTTCCCCTCAGAAATGGCTGTGTGTCGTATGTAGCCAAGTGGTATAAAATACTAAATTCAGTTGAGCAGGACAGATACAGCCCAGGCATGGAAATTTTGTGGGAGAGACTGATGAAACATCTGCTTGGTCACCTCTTTCCCTTTTTCTTACATAGCATGAAGCCATGCAAAGGGCCTCATGTTAGACTAACTCTGGTTAATTGGGATGGAATAATCTCTGAAGCGATTTTGTTTTTCCTTGGTTCTGTTTTTACTGGGGTGATGGTGAAAACGACTCCTGATCATTACTTTGCTACTAATTAAATGTATGGCAAACACTCCTACAGTCATGGATGGTTTCTCTCCTTTTCTTTTTTTTTCCCCTCTTTTTTTTTAGCAGTCTAAGTAAATGAATAAATAAATGTTTGATTAGCCCATGTAGCAGAGGTACTTCTCTGAGCTCATCCTGCATTGCTCAAGTGAGCCAAAGCCTGATGGTGAGACCAGATCTCAATCCCAGAGATATTATTATATTATTATTATTATTATTATTATTATTATTATTATTATTATTATTATTATTATTATTATTATTATTATTATTATTCCAGTAGCATCTACCCCAATTAGGATCAGAGCCCCCATGTTCCAGGCACTGTGTATTACACAGTAAGAGATATTTGCTATCCCCCAGAGCCTTCAGCCTAATATGAATAACAAATGAAGCCAAAGGCTGTTCTCCCATTCATCAGGGAAGCAGACTGAGCGGTTGTGCTCTGTGGATTTTGTGTGAGAAGAGTCTGCAACTGCGTGCATTGCTGGCCTTTCTCTGATCCCCAGAGCATGCCTAAAAAAGGGGAAAAAAGGTAGGAAGATGAAGGTAAAGTCAGTTACAAAGTTTTATGTTTGATAGAAAGCTACATGGGGAGTAAAAACAAAATCATAAAATGACAGGACACAAATGTAGTGGGAGTTAGGGAAAGATGAAAGAAGGAAGGAAATTGGATAACAATTGTGATCAGAAAGAATAAAGGCAAAGACAAATAATGACAAGCAAGAAAGAACGAGGATTAGAGGTGAATGATGAAAGCTATGGAAATAAGGATGGTAGCTGCTATCAGAATTACAGGAAGTTATTTTATTTAAGATGTCATTGTTAGGAGTCAGAAAATGTATTTTTTTTTAAACCTAGACCATCCTGAGAAGAGGAAGATTTCAAGGCAAAAGGGACTTTGGGGAAATGTATAAAAGCAACTGACAATATGTTTACATGGCACTAGCTGCTGCTGGAGTTAGCTGAAGATGGCTTAGCTTGGTATACTGGCAATATATTGGTATACAGCTTGTTTTAGCACAGACTTTCACACAGCCTGAGCAGTCCTATTAAAATGTAGGGGGTTATAATGTGCTATTTGAAAATACCCTTAGGTGCTTTTGAAAATTTCATCTGAGCAGGATCCACTGTCATGAATTATAGTTATTTTCTTTTTACTTATTTAATAATGACAATTTTTGTATGGGATAAAAAAATCATACAACATTGTCAAGAACATCAGCAAACTTTCTTACAAATAGCTGATGCATGTAGAATAGTATAGGTTTTGGAGTTTGTTTTACAGGCACAGTTCTGGCTGACTCCTAGGGAGTCCAAGCCTGAATGCATGCAAGGGGCTACAGGTAGAGTGCCAGGACCTCAACCTGAGAAATCTCTCTCTCTCTTTCTCTCTCACTTCTCTCTGCCCAGCCCATATCCTAAATGGACATCCAAGATGCTCTTGCCAATAGCCTATGCTTACATCAGATAGCACGAAACGAGTTGTTCAGGGAACAAGCACCTGAAAATCCGGTTGCCACATAAATGCAGCTGTGAGCACCTTCACCCTCCCCAGGCAGCCAAGACTCTTCCCTGTATCACAGCAGAAGCTCCTCGCAATGGGCACAGCACTGAGACCCCGTACTTCCCAGAAACAGATGTCAGCCTAATCTCATTTTTCTCTTGACAAGTGATCGGTGGGATGAGGAGAGTGAGGAGAGAGAGCCAAACACAGCAGCGGGGCCCCTGCCAGGGTGGGAACAGAGGAGCCTCAGGGCATCATTGGCATGGAGCCCAGCCATGGCCGAACCATTTCCAATGTCTCTGTCTCCGGAGGGCAAGGGGTGTTTGAGATCCCAGTGCTATTCTGGGTCTGCTTCCAGCTGCCTATGCCTAACAGCAGCAGCAGGGCAAGTTTTGCACCTGCATTCTGTGGCTGCTGCAGAGTATCTCCAAATTCACCACCAGAAAGGATTCATTAGAGAGGTGTAAATCACAATTGATGCACCAGATATCCTAACTTAGAATCATAGAATCATAGAATCGTTAAAGTTGGAAAAGACCCTTAAGATCATTGAGTCCAACCGTTAACCTAACAGTTCCAAGTCCACCACTAAACCATGTCCTTAAGCACCATGTCTACCCATCTTTTAAATACCTCCAGCGATGGGGACTCAACCACTTCCCTGCGCAGCCTGTTCCAGTGCCTGACTACTCTTTCGGTGAAGAAGTTTTTCCTAATATCCAACCTAAACCTCCCCTGGTGCAGCTTGAGGCTGTTTCCTCTTGTCCTATTGCTTGTTACTGGGGAGAAGAGACCGACCCCCACCTCGCTACAACCTCCTTTCAGGTAGTTGTAGAGAGCAACAAGGTCTCCCCTCAGCCTCCTCTTCGCCAAACTAAATAACCTCAGTTCCCTCAGCTGCTCCTCGTAAGACTTGTTCTTTAGACCCTTCACCAACTTCGTTGCCCTTCTCTGGACATGGTCCAGCACCTCGCTGTCCTTCTTGTAGTGAGGGGCCCAAAACTGAACACAGTACTCGAGGTGCGGCCTCACCAGTGCCGAGTACAGGGGCAATGTAGAGAAGTCCCACCAAATGTTATTTTTATGTCCCACTGCTGAGTTCAGTAAAAAGTATGATTCTCTTGTTCCTTTTAATAGTGCTTTGTTGTCCCCAGAGAAGAATCCTCCTTAACTTAATAGCAGTACATGTGTAGTTAATAGCTGGAGTTTGTAAAGCTTGTAATGCTTTGCTCTGCTTCCCCGAATGCCAAGGTACACTGAGTTTCTAAGTGGGATTGGTTTACCACAGTACCTTGTAGTCATGCTGGTTAAAACAAGCTTAATTTCTCTGGGGCTTATATTTCATTGGATTGCTTGCCATTCATGCTATTCGAGTGCCATCAGTTTATTATGAAGGTCAAATTATTCTGAAGACCTGACTCATCCAAATGTGGTGTTAGGTATTTGGTAATTCACAGGGACTTATGGCACAGGAGAGCCATACATTTCTGTGACTAAAATAACACAATAGCCCAGATAATATCTGCAGATTTTTTTCAGCCAATGCTCTTGCCTAGATCAGCTCACAGAATGAAGGATATCTGGCTGCAAAGAGATCCATAAACAGTAATTGTCAGAGCTGGGTGGAAAAAGATAATTCCAGCTCCGGGAGGATTTCAATATTTGATGACTGCTTTCATGGCGATTTAAAATGAAAGCTCAAAATGTCAAAGTTCTGCTTAGCCAGACTCCAAGCTAAGTTTAAAATCCTGGGCAGATGCAAACTGTTCCTGAAGCACCAAAAATTCTGAAATATAAACCCCGCTGCTTAATTAATCTTTCATGTGAAAGGTTTCCCCACCAAGAAGGAAAGAATTTCTGAGGCCAGGCTCTGAAGCTTAGAGCTGGCAGTCTGGCACGCGGTGGCCAGCGGTGAAGACTCTACTCTCACAACAATTTCTCCCAGTGAACTCCAAGCCTCCTTAAACTGGCTTGAGGATGATCCTGCCTCTGATGAAAGAAGCCTCTGTGAGCCATCACTGTTCAGAAGGAACTGTCTAGAAAATGTGTTCCTTTCCATTTAGAATCCAAAAAGGGTACAGAGAGTACCATGTTTCATCAGCATAAATAATTAATTGCAGAAGGACATGTAATATTCATAGCTGAAAATCATTAAACAAAATAGGCTGGGAAAAAAATCTTAAACATGAAGAGATATTAATCATTTAGCCACAGATTTAGCTTAGAGCCTCTCTTTTGTTTAATTTAATTATTTTTTTAAAATCTATTCACAGGCAGATGTTGCTCCACAAACCCACACAACTAATTCCCACATGTGAGACAGTCAGCCTGAGGTTTAGCCTCTTGCAGTATTAATTAACATCATGAGGCATTGCTAATGATAGTGGACAAAGTGAAAATGAAGAATTTTCTGCGCTTGGTAAAATGGGGATGAAAATGGGTCAAAAGAACAATGCTTTTCAAACAGCATTATCTTCTCAGCTGTATTGTATGCTCCCAGATGGTTTAGTTTATGCAAAGCTAAAAAAAAAAACCTTCTCTAGGTTTTCTGTGTCTCCAACACCCAAAACAGGACCCTCTCAAAACAGAGGTATTTAAAAGCAAGAAGGATCCCAGAAGTTTCATTAGGATTTCCTAGCTGGAAGACAAGAAAATGCTTCCATGTAAGAGATGAGTTAGTCTTGATGAGCGGAGACATCCAGAGCTACGCTGCTCCTCTCACTGAGGAGGTGATGCCAGGGCAGACCTCCCGAGCCAGCATTGTGCAGCTCATGGCCCAGAGAATAATTACACACAAATTAACTGTGTCAGATCTCACTGAACGTCACCTTGTCCTCCTGCTGTTCTGACATAATAGAACCATAGAATCATTTAGGTTGGAAAAGACCTTTAAGATTATCAAGTTCAACCATTAACCTAGCACTGCCAAGTCCACCACTAAACCATGTCCCCTAAGCACCACATCTACAAGTCTTTTAAATACCTCCAGCCATGGGGACTCAACCACTTCCCTGCGCAGCCTGTTCCAGTGCCTGACTACTCTTTTGGTGAAGAAGTTTTTCCTAATATCCAACCTAAACCTCCCCTGGTGCAGCTTGAGGCTGTTTCCTCTTGTCCTATCACTTGCTACTTGGGAGAACAGACTGACACCCACCTCACTACAACCTCCTTTCAGGTAGTTGTAGAAAGCGATATGATATCCCCTGAGTCTAATTTTCTCCAGGCTAAATAACCCCAGTTCCCTCAGCCGCTCCTCATAGGACTTGTGCTCTAGACCCTTCACCAGCTTCGTTGCCCTTCTCTGGACACGATTCAGCATCTCAATGTCCTTCTTGTAATGAGGGCCCCAAAACTGAACATGGTATTCACGATGAGGCCTCACCAGTGCCGAGCCCAGGGGGACGATCACTTCCCTGGTCCTGCTGGCCACACTATTCCTAATGCAAGCCAGGATGTTCTGATACAAGCCTTCTTGGCCACCTGGGCACACTGCCGGCTCATATTCAGCTGGCTGTCGACCAACACCCCCAGGTCCTTTTCTGCTGGGCGGCTCTCCAGCTGCTCTTCCCCAAGCCTGTAGCGTTGCATGGGGTTGTTGTGACCCAAGTGCAGGACCCGGCACTGAGCCTTGTTGAACCTCATACAGTTGGCCTTGGCCCATCAATCCAGCCTGTCCCTTCTCTCTTTCCCCCCGCTTTTCCCTGGAAAACAGAGCTCAGCCTGAAACTGAACTCTCTGTGAGATGGCTACAGATCTGACAGGTGCAAAGGTAATCTAGAAAATAAGAGTAAAAAGTGCAAAGATGGACTGGTTGGAAGAATCTCCTCTGGCTGGAGATAAGAATGTGTGAATATTTGCTCCTACAGGGTCTGTGGCCTGTTATCCATCAGGAAGCTACCAGAAACTCAGCTTAAAGAAGAATATGGTTTTTTCTCTGTTTTTTTTATTGTTACCTTGGGTTTCTGGAATAACTGCAGCAATTCTTAACCATGACTCATTGTGCCTTTTGTGTTGCACTATGTTCTCAGACAGTTCTGAAAGGCTTCGTTCACACAACTAGTCCCTGCAATGCCAAGGAGCCTCTGCAGGGGGAGAAGACACTGTACACTTGAGTTTTGAAGTGTAACCTACTTGAGGAAGAAGGCATTATTCTCTTAAAACTTCATTGAGTGCTGCAGCCCTTTTAAGTGCACACATCCAATGTTTGTGAACCGTAATTGTAATACTATACATACTTCACAAACTTAGACTGGAGCCACAGACAGATCTTGGACCTTACAGAAGCCCATTCATGCGGCTACAGATACACAAAAAGTGACTTAAAGCTACTCTGCTGGGGAAGCTGATTTCTTCCCTGGGCCTTGAGTGTGGTCAAACATTTGTCAAGCATGCAAGATGACTTAGGGCATCTTATAGTCCCTTGTCTTTTAGCACATGTATGTTTTGGAAAGCAGGTATGAAATCTACACAGTGAAGATTCTCCATTCCCTCCCACTTCATGGTTATGTTTGTTATTTAAAGACACTTCAAAAGACTGAAGGGGTCTGCATGAAAGCAAAACACAATAAGGGCTTGTGCACTTGCAGGTCATATACAGTTCTTTCATGAAAGGTGTAATCATGTAAAACACCTACAGTTAGTATTTCTTCTAGCAAATCACCTGTGACAGTAAATTGAGATATTTTTCTTCAATTAGCTAGCTAAACATCTTGCCCTCATGTTGAATATTTTATACTTCCATAAGGGAGTTACAGACACATATATGCTTTTCTGTCTCATCTGCGAGGTTATTCAATCTTTAAAAATAAACAAGAAAATTTTGATAATCCTGTGGTGATTTACTGTACTATGTTGGGACATCATCACTAAATTGCATGGAAAAGCATTTTTTTTTCTGTTTTAAATGAAAATCATAATGCAGTCTTAATTATACAGAGGTCACCAGTGTCTCCATGGCAATTCTCAGATATGCAAGCAGGTAGTCAATGAAAATTTCTGGTGAAATAATTTTGCTGTGAGTTTATAATTTTCTTTCCCTATTTATCTATTTGTTTGTTCAGCCTACTCTGTTGGGCTGCACTCTCACCCGAGCTGTGAGGTCTCTAGGGCAGACTGTGTCCAGGGCACAGTGCCTGGTGCGTTGTCCACTTATCAATATCCTTCGCTCTCATTTAGAATAAGTAGGTCAGCTAGCACGTTATGTGCATACCAGGATGGTGACCAGTGAAACTGCAGTGTTAGTTTACTGCTATAATATGACTTTAGGGCAATATTCCTACTATAAAGTGATATCAAATGTGAGAGAAAAATACTTTTCCTTGCTGGGAAAGAAAGGCAGCAAGAGGGGTGGGGTAGAGCTCTGTACGGGGCTGTGTTTTGTAGACAGAACAAGTTGGCAGAAATGGATGCATCAAATTTACTTGTGCTAAAAACTGATCAATTCATCTGGCATGAACTAGGGCTCTATTTCTACTATCAAGATCTGAGGGCATAATTACATGAGCCGCAGCACTTGTAAGGATGTTCAACCCAGACATGAATTTATTAGAAAACAGGGCAAAAACATTTGCATACTGAGTTCATATTTCTAGAGGAAGAAATCTATGCACTATGCCAAAATAAGAATTTAAATGATCTAATATGAAATTGTGAAATGTAATGAATGATTTAATAACATCATCGGCATTAGCACAGATGGCTCACCATGCTGGTGCTTCACTCTGCCTTGTATAATGGGAATGGTTGAGAAATGCCACACGTCTCTATTACACAGTATTATCCTGGGTGCCAGCACAGTGTACCACTAAAGAAGTTCTAGTGCCAGACCATGAAAGTTTCCACGGCAGAGGAGAAGTCTTGTTGATCCATAACAACCACTGAGTGGTTTAGAACAGACAGAAGGGATCTTTGATTTTCTCTGGGAGTCATATGTTGCCCTAAAATCATATGAAGCAAAGCAGAGGTTCTTACTGAGCTTTACTGCTAGAAAAAAAAATTCTTTCTAAGGAGGGGGAAAAATTAACAATGAACTCTGAGGCTACTGGGTTGGACATTAGCCTAACCCTAAAAAGTGAATAGTGTTTGGGTGCACTGCTACCTTTAGTCCAACTAAGTTATCTTTGAAGGAAACAAGTTTTTCAAATGATGAATAGACATTTTCTGAAATTTCTGAGATTTGCAATTACTAGCAATTGATGAGAACTGATGCGTATTTAAAAAGAAAAAAGCCAAAAAAAAAAGATATGTTTAAATCTCTGATTTGGATAGCCATGCAGTCTTATAAACCAGCAGAACTTGTGCTTTGTGGGACAGGTAGGAGAAGGAGGAATGGGGATTGGTCACAGGTGCAAAGCTGTGAAGGCTGCTTGAGCAAGGACTGTCACCAAAATAAATGTTTGTTAAATTATACCCTTAAAATCTGATGGTTAACAATCTAGGTAAACCATAGGACTCATTTAAGGTAGTTATTTTTTTACAAGAAGAGTGGTAGCAAAGCTTCAGCTGCCTCAGGTTGGGTACTAATTTGTCTTGGCAGTGAGAACTTGCTTTTTAGCAAATGCAAATGTATCATTTATAGTTAGAATATGGGGAAGTTCTGAAAAACTTTCCAGAAAACTTGGGAGCATACAGATGACCTTCCTATTTCAACCTGTACTGCAGATTGTCTAAACAAGCAGATAATTATTCTTATTTTAATATTTTATTCAATACTGCCTCTTCTGGTTTCATTAAAACAGGGAATTATCATAAAAAGCAAGAGAACAAGGAAAAAACTCTGATTCCCCTTAAGTTCTTGACAAAACTGTCATTGATTTCAAGAGGAAAGGGATTTGATCTTTTTCTGCAGTGATTATCTAAATCCTTGCAAAACAGAAGTTTTTAAATTTTGCACTAGGACACTTCTAGAGCTATCAAGCCTCCTTCGAAACAACAATGTTTCAGCTGCTATTACTCTGAGCAAAGGCAATTACAGGTTTGCTTCTGACATCTGTGTGTGTTTTAAGGCTGAGCTAAAGTGGATCTTGGTTGAACTCCATTTGTGGCCATAGGGTTACCTTGCATGCAACAGCTATCACCTCTGCTTTTGTCTCCCCCCGAGAGTGTCCTCTGATGGCTTTCAGCAGAATGAGTTATCCCCACACATTTCCACACAGATTGCACAATGAACCCCAGAGCAGTGAACTAGAGTGTAAATTTGCTTTCATGGCTGGAAAAATTTGAGACAGTGGGTCAGAAGAAACAACTTCCATCTTGAAAGCGCTGTTGCTTGGTAGGGGCTTACGACTAGTTTGACAAGGATAGATAAGACATTCAGTGTTGTACGTCGTTGTAGTTAGCAAGCTAACTGTTAGAAGAGGTACTTTAACATAGTTTAAAGCCAATATCTGACCTATCTTCAAAGGTAGTAACTGTTGTCTTTTAGCACATATGGCCTTTGGGAGTCAGACAGCTTTTATCTTGGTGTCATTGACAGTGGTGAAATGTGTTGTCTCCACCTGACAAATGTAAAAAGCAGCAACAGACTAGTGAAGAATTCTCCCTGAAGTCTAATGATCACTGTTTATAAGTGCCCCTACTGTATATTTGCTGTGCTGTCATGGAAACAGCCATTCAGCCAACCAATTAAGAGCAAATTAAAGTGATGCTGTCAAGATAGGCATATGTTAGAAATTAATTTCTTACCTGTTTCACAAAAAAATAAAATCCCCCAAATATTTTTAATTCTTAAGAATCCTATTTGCATTCGTCTTTTTGGAAAAAATAATGACAGAAGCTATTCCACAAATACACAATCCAAGAAAAAGCTATGTGGAGTTTGTGCCTTCATACAACCTGTATACAACGGATTGTGAGTGACTTCACAAGTGTGTTTAATAAAATTACTTCCTTATACTTTCCTTTGATTGTTTTCCAGCCCTCACATAGGAGGAGTAGACTCCATCTAGGTCTGGATGCCGACTTTTTTTAATATGGCAAAAAAGCACAGTAGTGCCATTATGGCACATTGGCAGATTATGCCACATTGACTCTACAGTATGCCACAAATAGTCGTGAGACTTGTCAGTAGCTTCTCCAAGGGTGCAGTTTCATAGCAGCATTGGAAGTGCTATGGCCCTGCCTTTCTCTCTCTTCCCATCGCCTCTCCAGCTGCATCCCTGCTTGCTCCCTTGCACTGGCACAGGTACGCATTTGATCTCCCTGTGATGTGAAGGAGCAACACCAGCTGGGCTCATTTGCTTCCTGAACCTGGTCAGATGAGCACCAGTCCCACTGCATAGCAAATGGGGAGAATACGTTACCTGGAACAGCATCCTTAACTTATGTTGTGGATGTGGCTCCACAACATAAGTGCAAGGACAAGAAGGCCTCCAAGATGACATCTGATGCAGTTTAAGCTCTCTCAGCTATCTCACTGTTAAAAAATTTATTATTCCCTTTACTGGAAAATTGTTTTATTACATCACCCTCAGTGGAGTTCCTTATGAGAAACAATCTTCTCTGCCACAGGTCCAACGTGTCCTTGTCACTGAAGTATGTTCTCTCCCCTGCTCACATGGAGGCAGGCAGATATGCAGTGGTAGAGTCAAGCTGTGCAATTTCCCGTCCTAGGGGATTCTCTGCTAGCACTTTCTGGCCCTATTAGAGCTTCTTGTTGCTGCCTTAGCAGTGCAAAAAGCTATGCTGCACAAGGGAATCTACCCAACAGACCCTTACTAAAATGTCACTCACATGAAGACAACGCAAAGGCCATCCCTAAAGTCACTAAAATCAAACTCTAAAACTACACAGAAAATAAGAGGAAATCAAAGCCTGAATGGATAACTCTTCCTGTATTATTCTTATATTCAGATGAAGAAGGTGAAACAATAAATCGGTACTAATACATGTAAAGACCTGGAATGTGCTGCATCTCCAATGACATATGGTGAAGAAAATGGCTGATGAAAGTAATTATTTATAGCAAGCATAAAAACAGTGCTAGTTAGAACTCAATAGCTGTCCCTATCACTTTAACAAAAGCTTGTGAGAGTTATACCAGTTTAATGGCGTCTTAAAGTGAGCTGAACTGTAGACAACTGCAGTTTTGTTTCAGATATGAAGAAAATCATCAGAGTAACAGCAGTAATCAAAATGAATGAACCCTATAGAAATATAATGACTATAGAGCTGTCAGCATATTTTTCCCTCCTGCTCCAGTTGATCCCAAAGAAGAGAGTACTGAATAAGAACCACTACAACTATGAAGCACGGTACAGTCCATGTGAGGCTTTTTTAATTCTTTCACTCACCTGGGAATGCCTAACCTTATCCATAGAATACAGAGGCATTAAAAAATAAGATTTTTTAAAATTATCATTAGGGTTTACGACCTGGTTTTATGGATGTATTTTGGTTTTGCTTATGCTGTTGCCAAAGTTCAATGTCCATAACGCTCAGCCACACCAAGTGTCCTCGCTCATTCAGAGCAGACAATGTTGCCTTAAGTATGTCTCCATACTATATGTGAATTCCTGCAGTGGCATGAATCTGCATGCATAGTATTGCCAGAATATGTTTTGTTCATGCCCTCTTCCAATTTCAAGCACACTCTTGCATTAAACTTGCCTTAATTTATGATGAAAGTTTTTTCAGCAGCAGTCTAAATTAAATATTACACTAATAGAGCAGCATCACTTTCCTTCAGGAACAGAATAGTGCAAATTATGCCCCTGCAACAAAGTTCTCCTCTGGTCCCAGTGTACCTCCGGGGATCACCTTAGTCCTTTCCTGTTGTGTCCTACAATCTTCTTCAAATGACCTCCACTGATGCTCACTGCCTTCAGAAGCTTCAGACATCTGTGTCACTCTTTTATCAAACAACACAGATGCTGAATTTATTCCAAAAGGTAATTCAAGAAGTCTCTAGTGACTTTATATGACTTTCAAAGCGCTAAACATATTAGGCACATCTAATGTAAGACATCAGACCTACAGCTTGCCTCTGATTCAGAAATGCTTTGCATCTTTGAAGCCTTGAAGTAATCTAATCACGTATGGATGTGTGCAAGTCTGCAGGAGCCACAACAATCTTAAACTTTGGTCTGGATTCTTCATGAAGAATCAGCCAGTGAGCTTGTCCGTCTCGTTACTTTTACAGTAATTTTTTCATTTGATTGAATTTTGTTACTACTTTTTTTTCTTGGACATGGTAAACATCAAAAGGGATAAAAAAGTCATAGGTCTGTGTATATATATGTATATGTATATATGCTTATATTCTATTTCTACTAGCAACATTATAGTATTTTTACATTAATCATGTCCTGCAATATTTGTGATGATGATTAGTTATTCATATGCTAACTTCCTTTAACTGTGTCGTACAACATTAAGCATACATCTGTTTTTATATGGTTTGTGGTCTCACAACCCATTTCATCCTTATTTTTAGAAGCAGGAATTTCAACAAACCAAACATTAAAAAAGCTGCAAGAGCTGCTTGACTGTCAGTGTTACTTGTTTCATTGAATTCATCAACTTATAACTGTTGTTGCTATGTGATATCAAATGTCCTTGGAATATTCTTCTCCTTTGCTTTGAAACTGGGCGGTGTGTCACCAGCTTTGAGCTCCCTACTGTGCTGGAATTTTATTTCAGAATTTATTGCAATACTGTTCAGAGATACTCTCTTTTCTTCCTTGTTAAAATTAGACTATAGTACACTACCTCCTCTATTGCTCCCACTGCAATTTTTGTATATGTATGTACATGGGTAGCATATCAGTGATCAGACTGCAGTCCGGTGTATACAAAACAGTACAAAGTCGAAATATTCTGCCAGTTTATTAGATAGAAAGGTGTATGCTGCATAGAGAAATGCAGAGGATGTAAAGGGCAGACTGTCACCTTGCGAGCACCCCTGCAATGTTACTTGTTTGCTATTGAAGGTGATTAACTCTTGACACACTGCTTGACGAGATGGGCTGGGAGACCACTTGCCGCAGGACGACAGCCCTGGGTCCCCTTGTGCGCTGCCAAGGCTGCCTGTGGCCCTGCTGCCTCGCCCCTTGCAGTGGTCGCCCCAACAGCATCCCACCTCCTCAGCTGCCACAAACGGCTTTAAATAGCAAATCCACCGGGTTTTATAGCATTTTTATATTAAACACTAGGTGTCACTAGCATACTCTTAACGCAGTCTGTTGAAATTGGCTGCACAGTGCTTCTTCAGCCCACTACCCAAATGCAGAAGGCTTTCTTCAGTGCCTGCACCTCGCTGGCAGAGGCCCCGCAAATCCTACTTGGTTCAGGTGTGAAGGTGTTTGCAAAGCACCCACAGTGTAGGGTGGCTGCCCAAAATAAGTATTTGCATGGGAAGCAGCAAGAGCAAGTATTTTTGCAAACACAGTTTTCTCTGCTTTTGTGTATTCTCATTGGTCTCAGACAACCACATGATAAGAGAAAAAAAAGTATTACTTACCCAGGGAAAAAGAATTAATTACCCCATTATCACACCATTAGGGAAAAGACTAATCCCGATAGTCCTGTCCCTTCTCTGAAGGAGAATGGCTGTCCAGCACGTGATCAGGTCATACCTGTTTATCCATCCTGTGGAGAGCACAAAGCAGAGTTTTGCTTTGGAAGAGCCATAAACAAGAATGACATTTTAGCTCCAATGTAATCAAATTCAAATATTGCCAGAGGTGTACAAAATAAATGACCTTGATCATGAAATAAGGTCTGAATAAATGATCTTGGTTATTTTTCTATCCTTTGGGTATATTTTAACAAGTTCTTTGTACCAAGGTTTATACAACATGCTCCTGTGTCATGATGCAAGTTCAACTTCTGCACAGGCTTTTTCCCTCTCTTCAGCAAGTAACAGCAGCAAGGAGTCCTGGCACGGGCGAGGTAAACACAAACAGTGCCTGATGGCACACTAGAGGGTACATTTCAGCTTTTATGATAGCTTTTGGAAAGAGGTCAGGCATCATGCTCTTCTCAGGACCAGACACTGGAAAATGTGCAGGATAAGGTACAGACTGGGAACGGGCAGCACAGCAGCTATCTCTCAGCCCAAAAGTCAAGGAGAGTTGTTAGTGGCCTGGCATGGATGACAATCTATCTAAAAACTGGCAAAAGACTTTCCCTGCCTGTTTTTCTTTTTTTTTTTTGTGACGGGGCAGATGGAGAGTTGCCCCCAGTTTTTCAAAGTATACAAAAAGGTACGTGAATGGCTGAGCTCAGAGGTTTGACTGACTGTATGTGAGTTAGGTATCATATACTGTGCTAAGGATGAACTCATTTAATGACCTCAGAAAGTCTGGAAATCAATTATAAATGCTAAAGTTAGCACTAAGGTGCTCTTTATGCCTATACAGAGCTGATCACGCCCGTCTTCGATTCAAGACATGTCCAGTGTCCATTTCCACGAGTTACATCTCCTCAGACAGGAAGCCCTGAGGCTCCTCTCCATCCTCACATAAGTAATCTAGTGGAGGTTTCCTGATCATTCAGGATAATTTCGGGCATCTGATCTGGGGCAGGAAAGAAATAATTTTAATCTCATCTTTTAAAGCATCACCAACTCCTTTGACTTAGGGAGCACACATAGAATCTCATTAAGAACGAGACACAATGATTCTGGATGGCAACAATTAAAAAGTCAAGAATTACTTCCTTCCAAAAATGAAAATGCACCCAAGTCTCCCGTTTCCTCTGTCTCCACCTCCTTCCCCACACTTCAAATGCTGAGTAAGGAACTGGGTTTCGTACTGTCCTCTAAAGACCCACCACCTCTGGCCCCAGCCTAAACACTTGTTACCCAGGGACCAGCAGTCTCTCTGTGTTGCAGGCTTGGGGCTGTCAGTAAAAGCATAAAGGCAGAGACGAAGCTGTCTGATTCTGGCTAGGCATGAAATGAAAATGAGTAGAAAACAAATGATGCTGTTCGAGATAAAGCCATTGAAGGATGAAATCTGTAATAAAGCCTTTATTTCTGAATTGTTCACTCTTCCTTTATCCTTTCATTGTGAATAAAGATTCCATATAAAACCCAGAGTTGATCTACATAGAAATCAACCAAGTAAAATTGCATATTTAAAATATATTGCAAATTTATGTAGTGGATTAGTATAGACAATTTTTCTTTTACAAATTCAATCAATTTTATATATTTAAACATGTGTTCCATATAGAAAGCAAACTAAGCTTTGTTTTTTCCCCAGAACTAACCCACCTTTCTGATCAAAGGGAATACACTGATACTCAAAATTTTGCCAATCTCTTTGTTCCCTCTTCCTAATGTAAAGATTCTCACTAACGACTTTTTCAGACTGCCAAGTGCTGATATAACTAACAAAGTCATACATTTGAAAATCTAATGCAGCTTCCAACGATGATAATGCTCACGTGTGCATACTTCAGAAAACCATTTATTTACTTGTCTTGAAGAGCTTATCTGGTCCTCACGGCACTGTGCCACACACACTCAGCAACACTGATGTCCTTCTGTCTTACACAAGAAAGAGATATTAGCTTAAATTGGCAAAGAGAAAATTTCCATTAAAACCCCAATGGCAAAGAAGTTTCAAAGTATGAATATAATTTCTAATCCCATCTCCCCACATTGACTTAAATTTGTTTCAACAACTTTCAAATGTTCAGTTTCAGAAGCAGCAAAATCAGAAGAGTACTGTTAGTGTTGTAATTATATTAACTCCAGTAAGCACATACTTATTTTTTTCTCAAATATTTCAGCTTTTAATTCTCAACTGAAGTGCTGATTCACCAAAGGTGCATATTGCACAGTTGCATGTAAACTTTATTTACTTACTCATAAGCTTAACAAGGCAAATTATGAAAAACAATTAACCGTTATTTTTTTATATATTTCAACATTATCCATGAAATCCTAATTCCACTGAAATCACTAGGAACTATATAATTAATTTTAACAAAACCAGCATTTAACCCCTCTCTCTTTCTCTCTGTGGGCCAAGGATAATGTTACTCTTTTAATAAAATTCCTTAATCAAAATTTTTCATTGATTTCTTCAGGAGAGAAACCTACCCAAAATGTGTGATTCACGAAGTAACTAATCTATATACTTAACAGTTAAATAAATGCTTGTTATTTTGGCATTGGACAGCTTCAACTCTGCATTCAATAGCAATACTAGCAATTCAGGATGCGGTGAGAAATCCACAGAGCAATCAGTAACGTGTTTGTGACAATCACTCAGCACCTTCTCCAGAGTGCTGCAGCACTGAAGGGGATTCAAAAGGTGGGGTACCACCTTCTCCTTCCCGCTGCACTCCCACCCTCCAGGCCCCGTGTGCCCCTACTTCTCAGTGCCTGCTGCTCCCCCTCGATCCAGGCTCTGTTGTTCAGAGGAAAAGAGGGTGGGATTTTAACTTCCAAGCCTGTCTAGTCATTCCTCTATTCCATATTTCTTTCCACATCTTAGGGCTATGCTGGTTCTCTGGAAGGTGTTGCAGCTTCTTTTGCCCTTCCTTTTGCACAATGAATCTTTTAGCCTTCACAGTTATAAACAGCTTAGATGATTTAGCTTCTTTGCTACGCAAACTATTAGACATAGCCTTCTATTATTTCCAGTTATCAAACTACAAAACTTATTTCATTCTTCCTTGCAGCCCGGGTTATTAGCAGACCCATCTGTGTGGTGTGCCAGCCTGTGTGATTAGCACACCCGTCTGCTTCAGATCTGTTGATAATCTGCAGATCAAAGTCCAACTTGACTATGGCCATTAACACCTTTCAGCACAAGAATATAATTCAAAATATACTTTTACTAAGATTTTTTTTTTTTTAATGCTAAGAGTATGTTTCAGATGACCATTTTCTTGAGGAAAGTCCAAGTGCTTAAATGCTCTTGGGAAGCGAGTAAAAAACAGGTTGTGGTGCAATAGGATCTGGGGCACATTTCTGTGGCTGCTTATTCAAGTCTTCCAAGGAACAAAAGGGAGGGACTGGCAGCATCTCAGTTATCTTGTATTCCAGCTCCAACGTGTTGAGCACAAACAGTATTTTCCTTGTGTGAAATGTCTTGTGCTCCAAACCCATCTCCCTTTTTCGGTCCCTCTCAGGACTTCGTGGTAACTGAGCTTCCTTGCTTATGAAATGTGACAAAATGTTGCTTTTCTCACAACAGTAAAGTGTTCACGCTGGCTGTCAGCCTCCACTGTTTTAGTTTGGAAATTATGTAATGCAAATGATAAAGATTTTCCTGTTCCTTCATGCTCCAATTAACATTTGTTATGAGAAAGTTAACTATTTAATTACCTTTTAAAGTCAGATATATCAATCACATAATTTTCTATTTGAATCTCCTTGGTAAAGCTTCTTTCTATTTGAAGCTCCTTGGTAAAGCAACACTAGATTGCAAAAATGTTGGCTGAAGTGAATCCAAGCTCAATATGCAACACAGAGCCCTAGTAAGAAGATAAATCTTTCTGGGCTATCATCTTTTTGTTCTCACATTTCACTGAAATACATTACCCGCTGTGAGGGGAGGAAAAGCCTCAAGGGCTTTTGGTATTTCTCAACTGTGAATTTCCAGCTACTTGCTATATTTATGGCTACATTATCAGTCTTCATCAGGATGCAGTAAATACCTTTGCAGAGGTCAGTATCTTGGATTTAGTTCAATTGTTATTTTCAGTGGTGATAGAAACTTGACTTAAATCACTCCTGTCATGTACTTGAGACACTCAGCTTGTTCCACCATCTCCCTCTCCCTTCTCAAATGAAGGACAGGTGCCCTGCTTGGAGCCACTGAGAGTAAGAAACCCTGCTTTGTTGCCTGCCTGCCAGCTCTCCTTTGGTCTTCTTGTTCCCCTAGCACTGGTCTGATCCTTCAGACTGCACGGATAATCCAGTAATTCCTGCTTTGTCATCTCCTCATGGCTTTCAGTCTCTCTGTCTGCGTTCTTACACTTCCTTCATTTAATGTCACCTTGTTTTACAACTCCATCCTCTCACACAGCCAGTGCCCCTGAATCCGTTTTCATTTTAGCTCCCCCTTCCTGTTTCTCTACCATCATCATTCCCCTTCCCTTACTCCACTGTCCTCAGCTCCAACAGACATTGAAAAAAAAAAATTTCCAAAAGACTTTGGAATAATACAAAGAAATGCACCAGTCTGAAAATCTGTGCGCTCCCGTATACATCTGAAGTCTTACATTCAATCAAACCCGTTATTTTTCCATGGTTCAGTCTACCTCAGGATTCAATACTGAGTACCTTAGCACCCAGCCATGCAAGATTTCTGTAGCATCCAGATTTTCAGATTTTGTACTGCCTGGATTCCTGTCACTTTATTCTGAGTGAAAACTGATGCTCTCTACAAGGACTTTTTCCCCTTTCTTTCCACACCTACGCCTTCTACCCACCTCCACATGCTTCACTCCTGTATTTGACATAGACCTCTAATTAGCCGAATTAAATCAGATCAGTGTGTCCCCTTTATAGGAATAAATTATGTATTTTAAAAAAAATGGATTGGGCTGAAATGTAACCCCCCTGGAACATTCTTGCTCAGAGCAGGTGTCATTTGTAAAAATGTGCTAGCAGCCTGCCTGCCTGAGACACAAATCTTCCTCCCTCCCTCTCAAACTCTTACCTCTGCTGTTTCCTAGTCACTTGTTGTAATAGTTTCAAACTCTAAGCCAAAGTCCTCATTAATCTCCACCTAGGAGAAATACATCCACAACCCTCATTCCCTCAGAGAGCTGATTTCCCCTGCTCCTTGTCATATTTCCTCACTTTCACTTGTTCTCGACTCCTCTCTGTGATCTAGCAATTTCCCATCAGCCTCAGACAAGGTTTTGGATTACTTGCCCTAAAAATAGCAACCTTTTCAAACTGTATATCCATCTTTCTTGTTGCCATTATCTCCGACATCTTTCTTAGTACCTCTAATCTGATGCAGAAAGAGTCACGTCACCTTCGTGTCCAAAGACCTTCTTCTCTGGGGATCCCCTCTAGTCTTGTTCCCAGTGCTCCAGACAGGTGTTCAGCTTTGCTGGCTCTGCTTGAACTCACAGGACACAATGTCTCCTTCTCCTGTTCCTTTCAGGTGGTCAGTCAGCTCTACTTACACCCATTTAAATACCACCCCTGGCTTGCAAGTGTGGAGACTATCAAACCTCTTTCTCTTAGCTTTCAGCCTCAAGCCCTCTGCTTGGCATCCTGTCCAGAGCTGTCAGAATGTCACTTCTGCTATTGGCTTTTTAGGGTTCAGTAACAAACATTGGATTTATCAAGATTTCCTTTTCTATATCCAGTCAAGCGCTTCACACTTCGATCAACTATATGAGCCCAGAAAGTTAGTGTTACTTTTCTCTATGCTTACCTCCTACCCTTTTCTGCCTTCCTCAAATCAGGTTTCTTCTTCCTTAACCTGAAAAACCCATCCTTTTCCATTCCTCCAACCAACCCCTTTGCCTAAATAAAATCGATCTACTGGAAAGGAGAGGTGATGCCTTCTTCTTCTGCTTCTTCAGTCACAGCACTCCTATTTCTAAGAACTTGCTTTGCACCAATTGCAAGACAAAAGGAACCGCCATGTACACCTAATGTGACCTCTGGTACATCAAAGGACCATGAAATATGCTTGTATTTCAGACCAGATCCTTTAGCAGAAGATTCAGGCTTAGTTTTTAATATTTCTATTGATATAGAATCCATAAGTAAACACTGGTAAATTGATTCACTGTAGCTTAGAGAATGTTTTTACTTCCAGCTTTCATCCACTGGACCTTGCTATACTTTTTGCTGGAGAGCAAAGAGCCTTCTGTCCTCCAAATTGAAAAATTCCCACATTGTTCTTTCCTTAAAATAATTCAGCTGAGAATCCTGAACTATGAGTCATGCTTTCCAGGGCTTTAGTAATCCTCAGAACCTTCTCCCATTTTTTTCAAAATCCTTCTTTAATTGTGGAAACCAGAACTGACTGGACACAGACACTGTTTTCTAGCACAAGTTGCACAGTGCCAAATAACAAAACTTTCCCCACTCACTCTACTCATGTTGCTTGTACTGCAATTTAATTACCAGGATCCCCAGACCTTCCAATATTGGAAAGATAAACATGCTGAGAGCCTTGTTCCTGTGGACAGAAACAAAGAAACTTGTGTTTCTGAATGGGGTTTCTAACACTTATACAAACAATTTTTCCTTTGGATTGCAGAAATCCACAAAGACCTTGACGCTATTCCCTCACTAAATTTCATTTTCACCTGAATACTTTTGAAAGCATTGGTGAATATGTTCTCACAAATCTAGGCTCTCCCTTGACCTGTGAGTGATTTGTTTTCTGGTTCACACAGAATTTCCAAGCTCTGTGATCAATGGAATTGGCCACTGGAACCAATGGAAAACTCCGTTCAGGAAGTCCCCTTTCCTGGGTGGCCTCGACAAACCATCAGGGCATCAAAACCACTCTCCAGCCAGACAGCTATTTATTTGCCAGTCTCATGGGTAAAATCAAGTTTCTTGCTCAGGCATTTCAGTAGCATAGGCACTCCTATCACATTCACAGACATCTTCAATTGGTTCCTGATAGTTCTTTCCCTCAATTTTTTTCAGAGATTCTTACAGAAAGTAGGGAACAGATGAAAACGTGAACAATACTGTGTCATACAGTTAACTGTTTGAAGAGAAGTTAAAAAGTGCAAAATTAAATGGGTAAATTGTTTCATATAGTGTTTCCTAGAACTTACACCAAAATTTCCAGAGCTTTCCACATGGAAAAATATTGACAGAGACTCAGAGAATTTCTTGGCCATCTCTTTTTACACTCTCAGATACAAGATACTTAGTCCTGCCAATTAATTATTTCTATCTACTGTTGAACCTTAGTTGGTGTTAGAACAGAAAGTATCTCCTGCTCATATGTGACTGCATCATCTGGATGTTCCCCTGTTGTGGTTTAATCCCAGCTGGCAACTAAGCACCACACAGCCACTTGTTCACTCCCCCATGGTGAGATGGGGGAGAGAATCAGAAGAGTACAAGTGAGAAAACTCATGGGTTGAGATAAAGACAGTTTAATAGGTACAGCAAAAGGTGCATGTGCAAGCAAAGCAAAACAAGGAATTCATTCACTATTTGCCATCAGCAGTCAGGTGTTCAGGCATCTCCAGGAAAGCAGGGCTCCATCACATGTAACAGTTACTTGGGAAGACAAATACCATCACTCCAAATGTCCCCTCCTTCCTTCTTCTTCCCCCAGCTTTATATACTGAGCATGATGTCATATGGTATGGAATAGCCCTTTGGCCAGTCTGGGTCAGATGCCCTGGCTGTGATCCCTCCCAGCTTCTTGTGCACCTGGCAGAGCATGGGAAGCTGAAAAATTCTTGACTAGTATAAACATTAATTAGCAACAACTGAAACATGAGTGCGTTATCAACATTATTTTCATACTAAATCCAAAACACAGCACTATACCAGCTACTAAGAAAAAAATTATATCTCAGCTGAAACCAGGACATTCCCCAAATGCAGAGAGATGTAATTATTTTTAGTCTTTTTCACACTGTTCAAATTTTACCAAATTCTTCTAGTAATGAGATCATGCCATCGTCACAAATATCATGAAGAACCATGTACAGGAATTTCTTCTTCATTCTGTTGCTACAGTTTTGTCATTTGACTTTCGTTACCAATTTTGTATATTACCCCATTTCTGATGTGTCCATAATACTGCATAAATAAAAATAGAAATTTGACAGTGTTGCATTGTTTTATTTTCTTTTCTTCCCTCTAAGTGGCATACTCTCCTTCCTTATTTACAGGTCTGTGTTTTTTTCTATATGTGGTAGAATGTACTTGAATGTTCCCAGTTAATAATCATGTTTTCTTCTGAACCTTTTGTGAGTTTTGATTTAGCTTTCTGTTTTTATTCAAAGCTGAAAGTTCAAATTCGTTTATTACCAGCATGAGATTTATTTTGTTTGCCCCTGACAAATGTTAGAAATCACTTTGCTCTGAAGTTACTACCTAACTTGGTCTACCAATCCATTCCTTTTTATATTTCAAGATGAAATTTAATACAGAAATCCCCGGAGCCGGACACAGCACTTTTTGATTTAAGAAACTGTCATCTATAACATTTAAAAATTCCAAGGACATTTTATTATTGGCAGCGTGAGACTAGCCATACAAGACACTCAGATGGAAGTCCCCCATGATAAAACGCTGCTTTTTCCACAAGTTATAAATAGATGTTTAAGATATCAATTACCCTGATCTCTAGAGCAATGTCTATTGCAGACATTGTCTTGAGCTTTTTCTGTTAGGGCACTGATCCTTAAACATTCATGGGCACTTGGCTTCTATGTTGCCAAAGCTTTGGCATCCCCCTTCCAATCAAAATCAGGCTCTGCATAAAATGTAACGTCTCTGGATTGCCACAATTTCTACCACCCTTTCCTTGATGTTTGTTTCCTTGCTTCTCTTCCCTATTGCTTCAAAGATGGACTTCCCCTCCTTCTCACACTCTTCTCTGCCCCTTTCTGCCCTTTGTCCTCCCTCACACTCCGCCTCATTCATTAAAGTCCCTGCCACTCTATCAATAAATCCACTTCCAATATACCCAGTCCTTCATACCTTATCAACTCCATTTCTTCTTCCTCATACACCATTTAGATGCTAGTTTTCCCACCAGTTTTTCCATCTGAATTCCTGTTCTCCCATCTGAATTCCTGTTCTCCCATCTGAATTCCTGTTCTCCCCTTGTCCTGGTTTCAGCTGGGATAGAGTTAGTTTTCTTCTTAGTAGCTGGTAGAGTGCTGTGTTTTGGATTTAGGATGAGAATAATGTTGATAACGCACTGATGTTTTGGTTCTTGCTGAGCAGAGTTTACACTAGTCAAGGACTTTTCAGCTTCTTGTGCTCTGCCAGGTGCAAGAAGCTGGGAGGGAGCATAGCTAGGACAGCTGACCCAGACTGGCCAAAGGGCTATTCCATACCATATGACGTCATGCTCAGTATATAAGCTGGGGGAAGAAGAAGGAAGGGGGCACGTTCGGTGTGATGGCGTTTGTCTTCCCAAGCAACCGTTACGCGTGATGGAGCCCTGCTTTCCTGAGGATGGCTGAACACCTGCCTGCCGATGGGAAGTAGTGAATGAATTCCTTGCTTTGCTTTGCTTGCGCGCGCGGCTTTTGCTTTACCCATTAAACTGTCTTTATCTCAACCCATGAGTTTTCTCACTTTTACTCTTCCGATTCTCTCCCCCATCCCACCGGGGGGGAGTGAGCGAGTGGCTGTGTGGTGCTTAGTTGCTGGCTGGGGTTAAACCACGACACCCCTCCTGTTCACCTCTAAATTAGCATATGAGTTACCTCTTGCTCTGCCTCTCCAGTTACTTTCTCATCAATAACATTGTCCTTTTCATCTGGATCTCAGCCACCTTTGTCTTGTTACCATATTCCCTTATTCCCCATTACCTTGCTCTTTTACAAATCCTGTTAGAGCCACAATCTCTCAGAAAACAAATTAAGCTAAAGCCTCTGCTTGACAAAGGCAACTTCAGGAGAGGCTGGAAGTAGCAGAAAGATTTGTTTACCTGCAGCACAAAGTGGTTTGGGAGCCTTGTGGTTTCTCCGAACCAGGGTTTCTTCAGGATTGGAGTTGTACCAAAGTCAACAGTTGTTCCCCTTGATGCCTGGGACATCTGAGGTTTCTCAGAAGAAGCATTCTGGGCACATTGTACTGTGGGCAAAAGGAGGAACATCACCAGTTTGAGTCTTAGACCTGGTTTCTTATGGCCAGCCAAATAACAAGGAATCCAGATTTGGAGAACTGGGGAGAGAAGGAAAAACAATCTATTCATCACTTTTCATTTAGGAAAAAAACAAAAAAACCCTCCTTACCTTGGTTGAGGATCGTTTGTGTTAATATGATTAATAATACATCTGAAAAATTAAGTCCATAAATTGTTTGGTTCAAATGCAACAAATGCAAATATTTTTAATTCCAAAGCATTATTAAAACAGTAGAAAATGAGGCTTTTTTCCCCAAACTATGAAAATTCATCTAGAAATGAGTACAAAGTACAGACAGTAAATTCTGCCTTGAGACAGGAAAGAAAAATAACCAGAATCTCCTACAGAGTCCCTGATGGCTGAATGTGTGAAATTAATCACTGACAGGTGGAGAGGACAATTCTCCACGCAGTGTTGAGCTTCCTATTCTCTGAATGACAGCCAGTTAGAATAAGAGAGCCAAAGATAATAAGAGGTGCTTTGCTGCATTAACTTTCTGATCACCAACCGTGCACCTGCAGCAAAAAGAGGTTTGCCCAAAACCTGAACTGGGATTACATCTCCAAAAAGTATATATTAATCCTGTACTTGCATTTCCTTTGGAAGTCTTCCAAAGTGCTGTCACCATTTGTAACAGCCCTGGTCAAACTTCCTCTCCCCAGCATTCACTACACTTCAGTGTTTGGTGCAGACACTGAATTCATGTGATTTTTGGCTCTCCGTTATTCTGTGCAGGCTCCTTGGTCTTCAACCTCAAGCCTTATTTTGGAGGAATGTCCTACCCCATGAGACCCCTTGATTCAGCTTCCCTGTGCTCAAACCTTCTGCATCTCAGACTTCCTGTAAGTTCATTCACCATCCTCACCAAAAAGCTTCACATATATGTTTCTATGGGGTACCCAGAAAAAGGTGAGTGTGGAAGCATAACAGAGGCATCAGATGGAACAACCCCATATCAGGTTCAGGAGAAACAGACTGAGTCAAACTATGGAACTCATTTCCGTGGTGTGGTCTGGATGCCAAACACAGCATTGCCATGCCTACCACTAGATGAAGTCAGGAGGCGGAAAACAATCCCCCAGCATGTGTTAAAAACAAGCAGAAAACAGTGGCTGATGAAGTCTCTGAGTTGCAGATCACTGGAGATTGGCATAATAAGCATCACTGTATGCTCTAAAACTTTTTCTTGAGTATCCGATATTGTCCTCTGTCAAAGCAGGATGCTGGGCTAGATTGTCTTTCACTGACTCAAAATAGCTGTGGACTTACGGTATAAAACAGCAGGGATTTTGCAGGAAAGTATCTAAAACATTTTTTCTGCTTCAAACAATACTGGTAACATAAAAATCTAGAAAATGATAAATACATCTAAGCAAATGAGTGTCTTTGTTTCTTCACAGATACCAAATGTCTCCTCTGTTGCAGAGAAAGAAGAAAGATTTATTTTCTCTAGGCTTTCTCAAAATGGTAGCTAAGAGAGTCTCCTTTGTATATACCTCAGTCTTTTGCCAGTATGAAACCTCCCTCTTCAGCTCCAAATCAGTGTCAGCTGAAGTCCTCCAGCCACTGGTCAGTTGTCTTCTAATCAACCTACCCTGAAGAACACACATAAAGTCAGTGGTGGCTACCCATTTCTCTAACAGTGCTTCCCTCTGAATGGATGATCAACGAGACTGCCTTGACATAAAGCAGATGTAAAGTTAGCTGTAAGCTTAACTCCTCACACTGATACACATGTGGTTTAAAGGAATAATGTCACCTGAATAAAGGTAGATACTTGTAAGGGGAAATGTGTCAAATGCTGGATGTACATTATCTGTCCTGCAGTTTAGAACAAGAAATGAAGGATAAGCATCATAAACTGCAACTACCAGGCAAAAATATCGATAAATAGCAGGTATTTTTTTCTGCTGGAGTTAGCTTCTATATATACTGTTGAACATTTGAGAAGTTTTGGGTTTCATTTTTCTTTGTCACGGATATATATAAAAACATACATGAAAAATTATAGTATTTGAAAGTCATACAGGACACACAAGATGAATTTTAAAAACCCTGTTCTGTAAGCATGTTTGCCTACTGAATTTCTTACCCAGATTTTAAAGTACAGCCCGATATTCCATGTCTCTCAGATGGCAGTATTTAAAATCACTGATAACACCTTCAGAAGCTGATAACCTTGTTTCAGTGCTGTCAGCTAAGTCCCTATACCTTTATCTGGAGTTTTCATATGCTGCAAAGTTCAGTGACTGCTTACCTCATATTCACAGAAATATTTCAACATTTTCTGCAGTTCAAACAAAAAAAATCTTTCAGGATCAATGTGTGTCCTGGGGCAGGATTAAGCCAGTGCTCAGTAGTGCACCGAATTAGTCTTTCTGGTGGCCTGATCGCTTTAATCTCTGTTAAAAAAAAAAGCTCACATCTGTAAGGATGTGATTTTTTTAATATAAACATGAACCAAATGCTGATACTACAAGCAATTCACAACCTCTTCTCTAAACCATGTGGTCTTCTCTGTTGATCTCAATGAACCATTCACCCTGAGGTCCAGCTTTCGGCTGTCTCACTGCTGGTTGTTTGCAAAGCAGAACCAGGGTTCACTGTTTATGATACAGTGATTAAAAGAACACTTGCAATTCATTCCTGCATCCAGTCTTACTCCGATATGTGCTACTGTTGTCCTAACTCTGGTGTAATTAGTTTGGCTGTCCAGTCACTGAAGAGAGCTTGCGTGGGTGGGAACACTGCTGCCACCTGCTACTGCTGCTTTATCAGAGTGCTGTGGCTGAAAACTAATGCCTTCTAAAAACTGGAACGAGCTTTCCACTTTTTCATGTGGAAGCAGAATGAAGCAGAGATAAATCAGAACTTCCCACATTATTACAATGGCAAACCATAGCAGAAAGAAATTGGAGCACTAAGCAGGGTCAGGTCTTTGGTTGGTATACATTTATGCTGTTTCATTTACTTTGGAAGAGTCCATTCACTTCAGTTAAGGATTTGGCCCTTGTCAGGGTCTTTAAAATTTTGAAGAATAGTTGTTTATAAATAAGCAGATTTTCTGTAAGCTCTTTTCCTTGTGAAGGGCCTTTTTTTTTTTTCTAGTATACATTTAAAGAAGGAACAGCGTTTTAAATCCTTATTATTCATTACTTTTTATTTGTTTGCTTGTTGGTTCATTCTTCTGTTCAGCAACGTGTCAGTATGACATTTTTGATGCAAGTCAGTTCTTGCCTGCTCTTGGAGCTGCTGCACCTTGAGCAGGGACAAATTCTAGACTGATTAATGCTGCACACCGTCCGTGGAACATCCAGTTCCTATGGACACTGATGTGACTGTAACAATAATGGGATCCAATGGGTGTCTGTCCTGCCCTGAAAAGCATCATAGCCCACACTGATGGTTTTCACTGGGTAATTATTATTTTTTAATTTGGATCCAATAAAAAGCTTCTCTATATTCTGGCCTAACATTATTAAATGTTAATGCCGCCCACAATGCTTGGTGTGCTTCCTTCCATAAACTTAACAAAGTGGCTGTGCTCTCTTGCCAGCCACAGATTTATTGAGGTATGGGTTACACATATTAAACACAGTCATCAGGCCAAAAAGGTTCCATCACAATCTGCCTACGAGCTAACATCATTAAGAGGCAGACTTCATATATCTTCATGACTGATACGCTGATCTTTCCCACTCCATTGACTAATGAATTGACACACGCAATGTTCTTCAACATTAGTGTGCATCCCTTTGATTTACAGCACTAAAGTAGGGGGCTGTGAGCACTCAGATGCTGATGAATTCCAGACAGCGCTTGCACCTGGCTGACCAGGATGTTTCCCTCTGAGGAGAGCAGTGCTTACATCCCAGAACTGTACATATAAACATGGTGGGCCTCACTCTGTCTGCAGTTTCACCTCTACAATGCCATCAGACTGCTTGCCTTCCTGAGCCAAATCCCCAGTTGCTATAAATCAGCGGCACATCAATTTACATTGGTTGTTCTCTGGGCAGTGTGTCTCAGCCTTTTGGTTTGTCTGCTTTAAAGATACATCTGGGAGCCACCTATATATGCTCGCTCCCAAGGTTTGTCAGTGCCAGGGAAAAGGGCTCAAGAGAAGGGGAACAGTGGATTTCTGCCTACAATGGGTGTCAGCCCTGCCAGTCTGCAGCTGTGGTGGGAAACCAGTGGCCGCTGGCCCAATGCTGCCCCTGTGAATAGAGGGGAGGAAGGAAGCTGTGGCAAGATGAGGAGTGAAAAGTGATTTGGCCCAGAGCTTTTGTCTGTTGAACGAATTGGCTGGCTACAGGATTCTGTTTTGCTAGCAGCCTTGTATTTGAGTTACCCACAGCACAGACTACCTAGTTCTAATGACTGAAATAAAATACAGACTAATTTTGACCCTTTGGAAGTTGGCATCACACAGAACAGTCATCTTCCAGTCTACCACTAAATCCATCCGATGAAACAAAAGAGCCAATCCAGGTACCATCCATTCTGTGAGCAGGACAAGGCAAGAGCAATTGCTTGGATGTGTCCTGGATGAAAGACTGAACATCATTTTCATTGGGAGTTTGTGGTGCACTGAGCAAATAACAGCCAGTAAAAGCATTTCCAAAGTTAAAATAGGAAATTCTTATTTTATGTAGCAAATAAATCAGAATTTTAAGAAGTCTGATAGCTGATGTACTACTAAATCATCCAGATCTTCCCACAAGGAGATATATTCCACCCTCTGACAAAACATTTCAATGATGACTAAAATATACTACTCTTTGTAGACTCTTGTTTTTTTTATTTTAATTTTGAGATGCCTCATATATTTATACAGATTTCATATCAGTAAGATGTCATAGATCTAATTGGTTAACCAGAGGATTTGGAGACACAGGCAAGTTTCTTCCTGCTACTCATGGAAACACATCATGTAAAAAATCATTAAAAAAAGACATGAACAGATAGTGTAACTAACCTGAGGGAAAGAAAGAGTTCTTTCTTTTGGCTCACTTGCTAAGATGGTCACCTCACTTAAAAACTCGTAGCAGACTCATCACATGACTAATATACCCAGTAATACTTTGCAAATAAGGAGTGCGAGGTTTATCGCTGAAAACAGAAAGAGGTTTTCCTGGATGGAGAGAGATGTTAACATTAAGGGGAATCAATTCCATGGGCCTTTTAAGTCAACAGATCCAGAACTTCATTGAAAATATAGGAAAAAAAAGCAGAAATCCTATTCGTTTTCCATGCTCTGATTTCTGGATAGAATCTAGGTGGCTAATAGGAACTGGTTGTTAGTGTTTGTAGCTGACAAAAATTGAGGCTGGAGAATGAAGAAAAAAATCAAATAAAGAGTTATATCACAAAGGAGATTGTTGCGCTACTTGCAATCAAAATTAGATCATTTTTCAAAGCTGCTAGATATGAATGTAAGCTGCTTCTGGGCATCTTTAATTTATGTGACTGCTACTAGCAAAGCAAATAAAGTATTTTGATACTGTTCTTAATAGCATTACAGGGATAAAATGTGTCACAGGGTGACAATGTCCTATACAGCACTGCAGTACCAGTTATATACAGAATAGAAATACCTTTCCTTTTAATATCTAGCTTATATTAGCCCTCATTGTGGATAAATCATACTTATTACGCTGAACTCCGTAATAGAAAGAAATGTTTCAAAAATCTAGGTAAATTATAAATCAAATTTCTAATGCGTGCTGACCACATCTCTTCAGATAATCTTCACAGAGATAACTGGGGGAAACGAGGCTGACTTGGGGATGGAGCTGAACTTCAGCGCAAAGAAGCAGCAGGATGTGAGCTATCTGGGAATATACTGCACTGCCTGGAATGAAGAGATGAACCAGTGGGTGTGAGAAGAGGAGAAGACACAGAGATAGGTGTGGAGGAAGACCTGCTTGTACAGGGTGCTGGGAGGAAGACCTGCTCTATGCCTGCATCCAGGTGTGACGGGGGACCAACTTCCAGCAGAGTCTGTGGAAGGTAAAAGAGCACATGTGACAAAACAAGCCCACTCACTCAAGGGGATGATTGAATTGTACAAGAAAAACACTGCTTTCTTTCCTTGCCAGCAACTGCAATGGGGTTCCTCAGAAGAAGAGCAGCAGGGAAGAAAAGACTTGCAAACACCAGCAGGACCTCATCCTGAAGGACCAGCCCAAGTGCTTTGTGTTGTGGCAGAAGTCCAGGTCTGTTCCTGTGCAAAGATCTGCTCAGAGAAAGGGACCAGGGAACCTTGTGGGAAATAAATCCCTAAAGAGTGGAAGGAGGTAACACAGGTGGATGATTTACTGAAATAAGAAGTCTTTTCATTTAAATAAATTCCCACCAGACCTCACTATTTTTTTATTCTTTGTTAGTGTTCTTACTTGGCCTGTGGAGTCTTGCTGCCTTGGCTTCCCGAAACTTTCATGTGTTCAAGATGCTGTGAAAAACTACATGAATATTTACTGAAAACCCCTTTGCTGGGTGTCATTAAACTATCTTGAATTTCCCATCTCCTGCTGTTCATCTTGCCTTGAAAAGTTCCACTCCAAAAAAATGTTCTGTTCTGTCTCACTCTGCTTCACATCTGCTGCCTCCTTCACCATCCTTTTCCCACAAGGCATTGCAGTAAAGAAGAGCATAGCTGAATTTGTCAGTCTGGTGCTCCAGGCTGGAGAGCAAAAAGTCGATAAATTCAACATTGCTCAACTTGCTTGTCCTCATGTGCACAACAACTTCCCCACCTCTTTGGAAGGTGTAGGAACTCCTTCATGGAAAAAAAACAGCTCATTCAGGTGTGTGGACTTCCAAGACAGCAAAAGCAACCAACAACAGGTCTTAAAATGCTGTTCTTACCATGAAACACAGGTTGGATTTATTTGCATAAACAAACTTACAGAAAAAGTCTGCTGGTCATTATCCTGTAAAATGAAACACAGCACAAAATTTTAAACTCTCCAGGTTTTCTGTGAAATATGCGGTGTGTACTGAAAATACTAACTTGCTTTTTTAAATACAGCAATATCCTACATACAGTGCCCAGCGAAGTAAGGCCAGCCCTTCACTGTATGTCTCTATAAACCTTATAAAACTCTCTTTGGCTCTCCAGCACCATCAAGCATATAATGCTATTGTGACTCCTGTGACGGGCTTCTTACTTCTCATTAGCTGCAATTTAGAGATGGGAAGAGAATAAACTGCAGGCAAAGTTTGATCTTAGATGACAAAGGCTAATTTTGGGAAAAATGTCCCTCTACTTCTCCAGATGTCGGATTTAATCTAAAGCAAGCACAGTGTGCAGATAGTAAACATAATATCCTCCTAATTATATTAAATTACCTCTCAGGAGCTGCTCTGCCCTCTTGTCAAAGGCTGGGAACTGGCTTTTAATGATGAATGTGAACCTCAGTGGGACATTCTATATCATCATTTAGTTCAGCAAAAGTAGCCCAAATCAGTTGTACAGGTGTAATTAGATGCTGAAAAATAATTACCTTGGCCTTACCATTAAAAATTTCTTGCTTGTATCCCCTTGTGATCTATGAACAAATTACTTTATTAGGAAATCATTAGAGCTCAATTTGTCTCTATATACTACAGACATCAATATTCATTTCTCATAATGGAACCACACATTCTTGTCATAAATTCGTACAACTACATAGCCAGATATCAATTTGGAGTCGTTATCAACCTTAACGAAAAGACTATTTTTACATAGTAATATGTTTTTCTTATGTACCAGCTTCCAGCAGAAAACAGTAATATGAGCTTTATTGTTAGGCCATTAGCTCAGACAATCTTTGTGCTTTTATGCCCTGCTGCAGAAGGAGAGCTTTTTATGTGGCTGATCTCTTTGTGCTACTGCAATATCCAAGTTCGGGTCAGCAGGAGCAAAATACCTCCTCAAATAAATTATACTATTATGAGAATATTACTATTATCAGGGCCCTGAGAGCATCCTACTCAGGGTGTTGGTGCCAGCTCTCAGCCTGTGCAGGGCAGTGGGGAGGCATCGCCAGATGCCCAACGGGCAGACCCTTGCCATGGCCGACCCATTTCACGGGAGCTGCTGGCCCTTGCTCTGCCGTGACAGTGAGCTCAGGGCCCGTTGCAACTTTTATTTGGTACCTATTTCTCTGCAGATTTCTCTGAGCATTGAGAAAGCAGGCTACCCCAATGTCCTTGGTGTGGGGACGTGGTATAGTTTCAGGCCATATCTAGCAGTTAACTGATTTATTGACCATTAGAATTTACAAAGCAGATGTGAGGAGGAAAGGAGACCATCAGTCAAACCCCAGGTCACCTCCTGTTATAAATTACCTTCACATAGTTCAGTCTTTAGCTTTCACACAAGTTCAGGTTCTCACTGAAGTCTGCCATTGCAGGACTGAGTAAAACTACAAGCTCCAGCTAATTCTCTACAGTGGTGGTTGGACAGTCACTTGCTGTTGAAATGGGCCAAAATATAGCAGTTGCCATCTCAGTACTTCTCTCAACGTCACACGCACCCATACAAGTAATCCTTATACTGGGGCTTCTAAATTTCCATTTTGATGTGTGCAAGCAGTCCTCTATTTTATAACATGACAATTTTTCTGGATTTGGTATGCTACAAGCATTTGATAAAGATATAAATAAGAAGATTGTCTATTTGCAACAATATGAGCACAGAATTCATAATCACTTCAGAAAAAAAGCACTAGTGGATTTTAAAAAATATTTCTTAGAACCTGATAAGGACTGAGAACATTCTCAGCTTACTTATTCTGTCTTCCATTTCAACAGGTACAAAAAAGCATCTATTTCCAGTCATAAAGTTGTCAGTCTAGAATCATGCATATCACATTGTCAGTACTCTTATGGTCACTGCAGTGGAGCTCACTCTGCCATGGATCTGGTTCACAAGCTACCAAAGTCTCAACTTCTCCATTCAGGATCCCTTTGAATCTCTCTGATGGTGGCCATCAAGGTGAGAAAATGCAGCACGAGTCATGGCAGTCAGCTGGAAGCAAATGAAATGCCAGACTATCTGCAAAGCCCTTGCACGTACTTTATCTATGGCACTGAAGTTGTTAAAACAGTGAGTAGACAATAAGCATTTCAGGTCAATTCCTCACACAAAAGGAACAAAGTGCTAAAGTAATCAATATAAGTAGTATAAATCAACTGAATAGGCAGCTGGAAAATGACAGCTACCTATATTATGAGACTTAAAAAGGGAAGATAAAATATAGGTGGATTTTTATCTTTTGGGTTTATAAGGCCATGTTTGATGGACCATAAGGTCTTGCTAGACTTAATGGGCCAAATTCCTCCCTGGAGTAACTCTATTAAGTTCGATTGTCTCCCATCAGGATGGTTTGAACCAAGAGAATTATGTATGCTACAGCAGTAGTTTGAGGTGCTCCACTTTTAAGACCTGCCATGCCTCAAATGGTACATTAATTCCAAGGCCAGGAAACATACATACAAAATTGCAGAAAGCAGCAGAAAGAACAATGTAATACAGAAACAAGCAGAGAACTGGTGCTTTCAGCCAGCACAAACTGAACGGCGACGAAAGAGCTCAATTCTTTGCTTCCTGCAAACTGCATCTTCCAATTATACTAATCCTTTTATCTTTACCTTGCCTGTCTGACACCCCCCCAAGTTAAATCCCCCCAGCATGTCTGGAACAGTGCTCAGGAAGGGACTCTGCTTTCCTCTGCTTTTCCTCATTGTCTTTAAATGTCATTCTGTCTCTCTTTAAGTTACACAGATTTCTCTTGTTTTCTGATCACCTCCAGCTCCGAGTTCAGTCTGATAGAGTGACAGCAAGTCTTGAAGCTGGCTATTACTCAACAGTTGCACTCAGGGACCCAAAACGAAAAGAAACAGATCTCCCTTTCAACCTCGGAGAGAGTAATTTTCAAACCAAGGTACCCTAAAAGCATTCTAGTGAAGGTGAGGACATTCCTATACAGTGATTTAAGCTTCTGCTAACAGTAAGCTTTCTTGGACGTGGAATACAGGTTGGGAAACATTGCTCTAAAAGGTTTACTGCCTTAAATTTGCCTTTTCTTTTGCTGACTCACAGTGAGGGAGACAATGAAGGAGACCTCATCATGGTCTACAGCTTCCTCACAAGGGGAAGAGGAGGGGCAGGCGCTGATCTCTTCTCCCTGGTGACCAATGATAGAACCCGAAGGAATGGCAGGAAGATATGGCAGGGGAGGTTCAGGTTGGATATTAGGAAAAGGTTCTTCACCCAGAGGGTGGTGGAGCACTGGAAGAGGCTCTCCAGGGAGGTAGTCATGGCACCAAGCCTGACAATATTCAAGAAGCATTTGGACAACACCGTCAGACATATGGTGGAAATTTTGGAGTTGTCCTATGCAGGGACAAGAGTTGAACTCGATGATCTTTGTGGGTCCCTCCCAACTCAGGACATTCTATGATTCTATGATTAAATTTACCTTTTCTTTTGCTGACTCACAGCGATCAAGCAAGAATACATAGTTACAATAAAACATTAAATAAAACATTCTATGTTCAAGATGGCAAACACGGAACAAGTAATTGAGATTCTTACTGCAGTCTTTGTTAATGACCTTGCTGAGAGGTCAGAGAGAGATTTTGATTGTGGAACAGAAGATTTTGCAAATGAAGGTTAAAATAGAGCCATTTGGAGTTTTCTTAGGTCCACACTTCCTTCAGTTTCACCTGTCTTTTTTACCTTTGGTGTTTCAGCTTGTGGGTCCAACCAGGCTAGCAGTCTGGTCCTAGCAGTGAGCACAAGCAGACACCAAGAGAAGGAAAAATACTTTGTACCCACATGACACCCACCAGTGCACTGCTGATGAGTAAAGAATCACTTTATTTTGTTTCAAACCTGGCTCTGACAAGTGCCATTTGTTGGCTGACAGTTCTTGGACTGGAAAAGACAGTAAAGAGTCAACACCTATCTGTCTTTGCCATGTCATCCATGTCAGGATGTTGTGGATTTCTTTTCTCTGTTTTCCTAGGCTGCTCAGTCATTCCTTGCCTTTGATTATCTATTTTGAGGTACAAGAACAGTTTAGCTGTTTTTTCATGTTCCCAAGATCTTGCTGAGCGCCCATCATTTTACACATAATATTGGAGTGGGTCCCCACCTCCCCCAGGTGCATTGCTCCATATTTATTTAAACTGAATTTCAGCTCCATTTTGCTATTGTGTACATTAGTAAGTGGTACAGCTCAGTAAAAACAGATTTTAAAGTGACCCAATTTTAGAGTGAACCAGTTGATATTGAGAATCCAACATCCACAGTATATGCATTTCAGGTGTATGTGTGGGGGAGGTTACTTGGGACTAGCCTGGGCTCACGGATTGAAAAGTGCTTACTAGTCAGAGTGTATCTTCCAGCTTAGTTTCTCCTAAGCTGCAATCTAGATTGTGCACTTAAAGACTTTTTGACAATGCAAAATGAAGTGCAGTAATTGAGAATCATAAAATTTGCTTCAAAAGCACATTCCCGATAAAAACTAAAATGCTAATGTGGACACTCCCCCAATACCTTCTCTTCCTATTACATCGAATAACATCTTAGCATCAGCAAACTTTGTACTTCACTGCTCACTGTATTTTCAATGTTATTTGTAGATACATTGAATTTGAGAATGTACTCCCAAATTCATCTCAAGATAACACATAGCTCCTCCTGCAAAGCAGACTCTTTTGATGGGTGATTCAGCTTTATCTCCTAACCCTCTTGGAATTAAAATTGTTTGGGCCATGAGTCATATTCGAAATTGACAGTTTCAGCTGTTAGTCTGACAACTTTACATTAACTCTGTTGGGCTAGTCTTTTTGTTCTCTCACAGCCTGTCAATCCACGTCACTAATGACAAATTGTCTGAGTACCTTAAGCCTGTCCTACCTTAAACCTTTCATAAGTAGCAGATATTTTTACATGCATTGTACACAAGATCTAGAAATAGATGTAGAAACAGAGTAGATGTTTCTTACTATCTTATTCTGGATAGTAACCTAGTCCGTGGTTCTACGAATCTGGTAAGATTTGGCTAAAGCCCCTTTTATCCCTCTCATGTATGTTGTGTCTCAGCTGGATGTGTTCTTTGCTGTGGCTTATGGTTTGGCAGAATAAACAATTGAACCAGCACAGCAGAGATGGGGACAGGTAAAGTGGGAATGAGTGAATAACAGCCCAACAAGAGGAATTCAGGACATCTCATTGATAAAGAACAGCTTATCTCCTAATAGCTTGAGTTGCATTCATGTTTGCTACTATTTCTGAAAGTGCTGATACACATTCAATATTCTGAAAATTATTGGTATGGCACATTGTCACACGCTGACCTGTTTCAATCACTCGAAACATGACTTCAAGACATACTTTCTACCTTGCTTGGAAGATGGTGCAGGGATCAGTATGGGAATGTCTTAGAAATACTTAATCCTGGAGGTGGGAAAGGCCCTGGGAGGTCTCTACTCCAGCCTCCTGCTCAAAGCAGGATCAGCTGTGAGATCAGACCAGGTTGTTCAGGGCTTTAGCCTGGTGGATCTTGAAAACCTCCAAAGATGGAGACTGCACAGCCTCCCTGGGCAACTTATTCTATTGAATGACTGTGGTCATTAAGAAAAAGTTTTTCCTTAAATCAACACTCTGTCTCTCTTACTTTAATTTATGCCCATTGTCTCTCATCCTCCCATGATGAACCACCAATGTTATTTTTATAACCTCCCTGCAGGTACTGGGAGTATACTGATCGGTGCCTTCAAAGCCACCTTGACTCCAAGCTGAATAAGACCTGATCCCTTAGCCTCTCCTTAGAGGGCAAGTACTCCAGTCCCTGACCATCTCAGTGGCTCTCCATTGAACTCACTGCACTTATTAACAACCTTTTTTTCATAGGGGGCCCAAAATCAGTTGCAGTGTTCCTGATATGGTCTAACCGAGTGCCAAGTAAAGAATCACTTTCAGTGATACCTTGCTATACTCCATTTAGCACAGCCCAGGATGCTGCTAGCCTGCCTTGCTGTCAGGGCACACTGCTGGCTCCTGTTTAGCCCACTGTCCACCAGCACCTCCAGATCCTGTTCAGCAGATCTGCTCCCCAGCTGGTCAATTCCAGCCCATACTGTTGCAGGGAGATAGTCTGTCCAAGGTACAGGACCTTGCATTTGTCCTTGTTCAATTTCATGAGGTCCCTGTTAGTCCATTCCTCCAGGCTGCCTAGGTCCTTCCGAAAGGCAATTCTGCCCTTGAGCACATTGACTGCACCCCCTGTTTAGTGTCATCTTCAAACTTGGTGAGGGTGCACTCCATCTCCTCCTCGAGGTCATTGATAAAGGTATTCAATGGGAGAAGTCCCAGCATAGACCCCTGAGGTACTCATAACCAGCCTACAGCTACAGTACCAACTATGTAGCACTGCGTACTCTAGTACTGTGTATTCTAGTATTGTAGTGTGCTATAACAAAAAAGCAGAGGTTTGTTTTTTTTTTTTCATATCCAAATAGATATACTTGTAATCATGACAGAATTTATGCAAAAAAAAATTTTGGTATCTGAATTTATGGCTGTAATAAATAAGATGGGGTGCTAGAATGATTTTTGTTTAACAGAAAAGGTCATTCAAAAATGTTATTATAAAGCTCACTCAGGAGAGCACTAAATTAACAATATTTATTTGTCCTTGTGCCTTTGTATGAAGTCTTATGATGTGAACTGTTAAATGGAAAATGAGGTAAGAAGGTGATAAATGTAGAAAGGCATCGACTTCAGTGTTAATGGAGCAGCAATAAAGCAGAAAATCAAGTTATTCTTATCCTTATTTTGAAAAACGTTTAACATTTGGGAACAAAAAACAGGGAGAGTGAAAGAAGATGGCCATTTCAGGCTGCTGATTTCCAGGAAACACTAACATTGTAATTATGTATAATTTTACACAATTACTTATACATGTGCATGCATGCGCTTTTTTTTTTGTTATACAGAATAAAGAGAGAGATGAAGCAATCTGGAAAAGAAAACAAGTTGAAAGCAGTATGTTCAACGTGGATCTTCAGACATTCAAGAGCAGTTGTTTCTTGCTGTTGGTCTTTCATTTTATGTTCCAGCCTTGGGCTGAGGGCAGAACAATATAAATACTGTATGAAAGCTTGGGAAGTTCCTGAGTTTTTTGGGTTTTTTTGACAACCAAAAGAAGAAGCAACTGAAGTCTGTAGTAGTTCATGCTTAGTTATAATTATAAATGTAGTTCAGTGAGGTATTAAAGCATGTTTCTAATGGGCTTTGACAGATAGCCCTTGACAAATGTTGCTGCAGTGTGCACCTCCCTAGCTGTCTGTGTCACCTTTCTGATGAAGGATACCACCAGAGGGCAGAGTCTGGAAGAAAAGAACTGCTGCTAACACCTCAGATGTTCCCAAAAGCTCACATCTTAGCCAAAATAAACAGTTAAGTAGATAGGTTTAAGCTGGAATGCCAGACTGCAAACTGGAGAAGTGAACAGTGTAGTTCAAGAAGGTGTTGGCTTTCGTGGCTTTGACCATCAGATTAAGATGGTCCTGCCTGTCTGCTTTGGGCTAATGACTTATTTCTGTCTGTGCTGTTGCAGCTGGTGCTCTAAAATTGTCCAGGTTAAAAAAAAAGAAAATAAAAATACAAAAAAACTTTAACTGCCTTTTAAGGTACAGCTGCTTCAAACTATAAGCCAACTGTCTAGTAATTTTGGTTATATGCAAGACAAATAGAAGTAATGGACACATACCAGAATATTAGCATTTACTCCTGCCATCACTGTATACATACATCACATTTATTAGGATGCAGTTGATAAAGAAAAAAAACCCACAATACATTACTGGCTACAAATTCAGTTATGAACGTAGGCTGATTTGAGCTGTTGTCTTTGCATGAGAAGTCAATAGAGTTATGGGGAGGGCTGTCTCATGCCATGAAGCATTCCAGAAATAAGCCTCATTTTGTATCTGTGTTGAAGAAAAATAATTCCAGATCACCATTAAAGAGATGCTACAGAATTTTATTTTGTTTTTACATGTGAAACATTTCATATAGTTTTAGCATTATTCTGTAACAGAAAAAGAGTTGTTTAAAAGTAAAATATTGAAGGACATCGAAGTACTAGAACATGTCCAAAGAAGGGCAACAAAGTTGGTGAAGAGTCTAGAGAACAAGTCTTACAAGGAGCAGCTAAGGGAGCTGGGGTTGTTTAATCTGGAGAAGAGGAGGCTGAGGGGAGCCCTTATTGCTCTCTACAGCTACCTGAAAGGAGGTTATAGTGAGGTGGGGATGGGTTTCTTCTCTCAAGTAACAAGCGATAGGACGAGAGGAAAGGGCCTCCAGCTGCACCAGGGGAAGTTTAGGTGGGATATTAGGAAAAACTTCTTCACTGAAAGGGTAGTCAGGCACTGGAACAGGCTGCCCAGGGACGTGGTTGAGTCTTCATCCCTGGAGGTATTTAAAAGACGGGTAGACATGGTGCTTGAGGATATGCTTTAGTGGTGGACTTGGCAGCACTAGGTTAATGGTTGGACTCAATGATCTTAAGGGTCTTTTCCAACCTTAACGATTCTATGATTCTAATTTTTTTGTTTTGAAGCCATGAAAATATGACAATTTCCCTTTGCTGCAACTTACTTCTGTGTTGTGGGTTTTTTTCTATAAACAACACTGTCAGAATTGGCCTAACTTCAAGAAATGTTTGGTTTTGATACATAGGCTCTTAAAAACTGCTCAAAGCACCTGTTTCTGGAGTAGCATTAACATACAGCCAGATACAATCCATAACTGGAAACTTGCAAATATATACTGACTCAATTTACAGGACAGAGACTGAAGTAGTGTGGGATCTCTTCTTTACTTAGAATTAAATTTATGAAAATCAGACTTTAGACAGACCAAGACTGTACTCTTGATGGGTAATTTGAAGCAAGCTCTTAGAGAAAAGTTAGTGAAATGCTCTTTCTCAACTGCCATAGTGTTAATACAAGTATAATGGTGTATGTGATCCTGACTGTTTTTAATGCACTATGACTACCTCACATGGAAGATTTGATATGAAACTTACTCAGAATATTTGGTTTCCTAAGGGTTTCTAGTGTTTTTGCAATGTTTCAGTAGCTTTCTACTAATAATGGAAATAAATCCCATTAGATGAGAATTATTAAGATTTGAGATGTGATTGCTCCTAAAGAAATGATAACAGGTTTTTTCTGGTAAAGCTTCAGCTAGAACACTATATACAGTTTGAGTACCACAATTATGAAGGACAGAGACGCAGTAAAGACAGTTCATGGGAGAAAGAAGACTAAGAAACATGATGTATTTGGAAAAGATTTGGGGTTGGTTAGTCTATGGACGAGAAAGCAGAGGCAGAAGGATGTGTAACCAAAGAGAAAGTTAATAACTGTCCTCTAGTCCACTGCGGGTAGGATAAAATGCAATAAGCTTAACTTGCAGCAATTTAATTGCAGTCATTTAATTGAAGAGATTTAGTTTAGACATTAGGAAAATAATTCTAATTAACAAAGTAAGGATCTAAAGGAATATGAAGACCAAAATAGATTGTAGATTGAAGAATCTCTTGGAGTATCTTAAAAGCAGGGCAGAAGAACATCTGTCTGCAGTAGTTTAGTCTTTGGAATTAAGAGCTGGAGATGAAGATCTTCTGAGGTCTCTTCTGGAATGTGTTCTGTGGTTTATGAGTCTGGCTACAAAATACTCTGGAGCTGAAGATACACTGCAAAAGCAGATGAACACCCCCCACGCCACCCCCCCAACCATCCTCAAAGTAATTCCCTTCCCAAACCTTGCTGAGTATACATGCACATTTTAAAACATTGCTGTGTTAACACTCTCTTCTGTGTTTGATTTGATTTTTACAGATTGCTGTGATCAAATTCTATTAACCACAAGTGCTGAGAAAACACTTTAAAGCTGTTACGCACAAATACACCTTGAAAGTGAATAGAAAAATTCACAAGAAATGCTATTTACACTAGAAGACTGAATTGTATGACAAACTCATCCAAAAAGCCTAGTGGCTGAGACTGCTACTTCTGATCACAAGGTGTAAACAAGCTTCATGTAGAGCTTCTGGGACTAAACATGAAAGGGAGCTACAACCTTCTCATGGACTGTCTGCACACAGAAACAAACATGGTGGACAGATTTTTAAGAGCTTAATGAGTTAAATTTGTTCACTGTTTTGTCTTTTGGTGTGTCAGCTATCCCTCAGTGTTAGTGTCCACTTTAACTCAAAAAAATTGCTAATTAGAGAAATGGTTTTGAGGGGGCAAACATGACAGAGGAGAGACAGTTTTCTTGTGGCCAGATAAATGAGTCTATGGGAAGGAGGACAATGAGGAGACCTTTCTCAAGGTCCTGACTCCAAGCAAGTCCTCTTTCTTTCTGGTCACCTGTAATGAAACCTGAAAGCAATGACTTCAGTTACCTTTCACTGAAGGACACCCTGGGAAACCCAGCATGAAAAAATGTGGCTGTGCTGGAGGTGATGAGGCCCGTATCTGTTAAAAACCCCAAACCCTAAAAAGCACAACAAAATACCCTGCCTCCAGAAGGCAGCAATCCTGCTGCGGCTGTGGCTGCTGCCTGCAGTTTGGTGGGGTGGGTGGCTCCACTCCCACTCTCCCCCATCTGCTCCCCCATCTGCCAGATGGCTTCTCTTTCCTGCCCTTGCCCCAGAACTGACTGACAGACATTTGGCAACAGACATCAAAATGCAAGTGACTAATGAAAATTCACTGCTTTGCGTTTTCTCATTGCCTTTGACAACAGGGAGAGGAGAACATGCATTTATGAGTACGCATTGTTATTTGTAGAACAGAAAGACTCCATTGGCAACTGCTACGCCTCTGAGCAGGTGCTGATCACTGTCCTACTTACAAAGATTTGTAATTCAGCCCCTATTCCAGTGAGCCCTTCATGAACCAGAACTAATTTGCAGTTGGGACCATGCTTGCAGAATGCTTCATATGTTGAACTTGCTTTGCTTTTTACCATACCAAGGTTTTAGGCTTAATTGTGACTTAGTCTAACATAAATCGGAAACGAATTGAGAATCAGGTTTGTAACAGGTAATGATCTGAAGGCTTGAACAGTCAGTTAAGAAAGTCATTCTATTCAGTAACCTAGAACAATCAAAAAAATAGTCCAGTATGCAAAAGACCATCACCTGCTGACCTCAGCAAAATGAATAAGCCTTTTGACTGATGTCCCCTGAGGATGGGTACAAAAACTGGCCTCCTAGCTCAGGTTCCTTGTTGTCATTGAAGAGAAATGCTGCCAGGAGACATGGTTTCTTGGGCACTCCTTGTATTAGAACCCATTTGCTAGGTTTCTCAGGCTCCAGCCATTGCATTTTGGAGAATATCAACCACTGCCTTTGGTGAGCAGGAGGAAGAGCACAGCTACCTGAGCCAGCAGAGAGCTCTGTAAGGTAGCAGCTTGAGGAAATTCACATGCTACTTATCTTGTTCAAGAGAGTGGGTGGCTTTGTGGGTTCCCCCCAAGAAGTAGTAATAGATGGGAGCAATTTTAATTTTGAGTCTCACGTGACTCATACACTTCACTTCAAAAGAGACCCTTTCCTTTGTAATGTATTTTGAAATTCTCTGCTTTCAGAACAAAAATCACATTTTTAAAATTCTCATGGAGTGAAACTTACATCCTAGACATTGGTCTAATGCATCTGGAATGAAGGATGTGTCCCTTATCACTCATGCTGTGCCTCTTCATCTTTCTGACCACATGCATTTGCACAAGGGATTTTCCTAGGGTTTTTTTGTCTGGTACTGCCTGTGTTATCCTTACTATCAATAGTAAATAATGTCATTATGGTGTTAAAAGAAAGGAAAAAAAGGAAAAGACTTTCCAGGAAGAAACAAGATGTTTTGAAAGGGTAGTGTGACCTCCGCTCCCAAAGACAGACCTGCAGAGGGGTGTCTTGCTGATTGTTCTTATAAACAGAATGTGTATGCATGAGTGTGAGGGTAGAGGGAAATAAATACCTTTCAGTGCCCTGACTTGGGAGTTTTGGTTGGCCTCCTGAGTCTTCAATGGTAATGGATCTGTCAGCCAGTGACACTTTGCATTCAGCCCACATTGCAACCTCAAAACGCTTTAAGGAGCCTTTCCCCACTGCAGGGCTCTCGCTCATTTCTTGGCATCCGGTTGCCACGAGTGATTCTGGGTAGTATGGAAACAGACTCTGCTTATCGGGAGGGGGCAGCCCTGAGCACAAGCTAAACTTTGTGGCTTTCAGGAGAAAATTTTAGAGCAAGACACAATCTCCAACTTACATACCTTTACAGCATGGATTTTTATGTACACAACAGCCCCAGAAGCAGTTCAAAATCTATATGGAGACCAAAGTCAGCACAATCTCTGAATTATTATTCTGCCTGTTTTGCTTATTAAGATCATACTTTAGTGACTAAACTCATTATTATACAGTGCAGGCAAAACAGCTTATGTTGTGTCAAAGCAGCGAGCACTTCCCGCAATATAAAAAAAAAATTAGTTTTGCAACACTGACCACGACAACTGATGAATCACTCTTCTGCAACATTTGCAATTTGCAGAACCAGAAGCTGGCACTGCTCCATGTAATGATCATTTGCTATACAGTATACATTAGGAAAAAAAATTGTAAAATCAGTAAGCCTTCACTTTCTCCATAGGTGTTGTAAAAGGGAAAAATAAATAACGTGAATTCGTGATGGCACTTATATCATTCTTGTTTCTGCAGAATGGCACTAGTGATTATCGAGTTCTTTCAGTTAGTATTGCCTATAAAGATACACAGCTAAGATAAGGTTCAGCATTTGTTTGAATCTTCTGATAAAACAAAGCACCATTTCTGCTTTTAGAGCTGCCATTAAAATATCTCCTCTGGACATGACTACTCTAGTTTTTGTTCCCTGTGCTGTTACCTGAAGTACTGATGGGTGCCATGGAGGGCATAACAAAAGCAGACCACACATCATCATAACAAGCTGACACAAGATAGCATTAGATGAAGGACCTTTTCAAACCTGATGCCTCCCAAGACACCCACTAATAGCTGAGACAACAGAGATTTAATCTGACATAAAGCAATTGGACAGAAACTGGCTTGTGTGTGTATGTGTCTGTGTGTGCATGTGCAGTGCTATGAGATGTCACAAACTTCTATTTTATAATTCAGCCATAAACATTTGCTCCAGGCAAAACACAGCACACAGTGTTCCATCTAGGGAGCAATTTTTGTTTAAAAAAATTAAAAAATATCAATTTGCTCTTTTTTAAATTTATGAGTGCCAATATTTCCTGTCCCCCTCTTCTACCATCCACCCACACTGCTCTGCACGTGACTCAGTAGGGATTTGATTTATTGGAATTAATTTGGCAAATGATTAGTTCATAGCACAGAGTAATGGCTTTGCAATTCTTTTTGGGGAAGTGGTAGAAGTATAGTTGTTAGAGCAGAGAAATACCTAATGGGAGGGCAGAGTACCTGCCTGTGACAGTACAGGGTTTCCTAAGATTGTGTGATCTCCCCTTTGCTTGTCCCTCTACAGAGAGGCACATCTTAATTACTGCTGTGGAAATTCTCCCCTGGTCCTGGAAATGTCATGGTAGCAAACTGACCCCGACAACATGGGATTTCCAACTCCTTGCATTTAAAAACTTGTCTGGATTTGCTATGCCAGCATATCCGGATTTGTTAACTCCAGAGGAGCAGAATTACCTCAGGCAGCTTACATTTTCCTGCCTTTTCTTCAAGCATTGGATACAAAACAAGCTGCATTCCAGCAAGAAAAGGGGGAAGCTCTGTATTGCAAAACTGGAAACGGAACGACAACAGGAGCTCACAAAACAAAGAAAAGGCAGCCTTGGAAATCCTCTGCTGCTGGTCCGCTGGTCCTTGCTGGTAGCTGGGACAAGGCTGTGGCAGTAGAGAGCAAAAAGCCACCTCTGTCGTACCAAACTCCCCAGTCCTGCCTTCAAAAATGGGGTGCTGAGGCTTCACTGGAGCTGACAGTCCATCTCACTAACACTTTCCCTCCTATGGGAAGTGAGCAACACTGTTAAGGACATGCAGATGAGAAATTAATACCATGCTGATGAGTAATTGAGAGTTCCGAGTTGCTTTGGACCAGCCTGACATGGGATAGGGTGGGAAGCCAGAAGCAAAAAGGAGTGAAATTTTTCCCGTTCAAAAGGAGTGAGAGGGGAGCAAGGCTCACTGACAGCATCTTCCTCTGTCCTGGAGGGGCCACTGAGGGCCATCTCCCTTTAAGTTCAGAGCTCTGTGGTTCACTGAGGAATGTGGCTGCTCGCTGGGGTGTTGTATATATCAGACCTTCTGAATACCTTGGCATCAGTTTTCACCTTGGGAAGGATGCAGGTTCATGCAGATTTCTGAATGTACAGTTCTGTAAAGCTGAAATATTTGAAGCCCTTTGAATTTCAATCACAGAGACAATAAAACTTTCTCCTACTTTCCTTTTACTATCTCCCCTTTTCTAGTTTAAAATATCTCCACAATATGTAGGGTAAAATATGATTTGTGAGTCTCAGATAGTTATTAAAACCAGGGATGCTCCTCACAGAGTTTGTGAAACTTCTCTGAAAGGCAGCTCTTGTTGGGTGGCAAGACCTCCTTCTTGGGAGAGGTCCTGGCTTCCTCAGCAATAAACCCAGCACAAGGAACAACTCCTGTCTGCACGCACACCTTCACACCCATGCCTGCTGGAGTCCAGGACGTGAAAGGGGACTTTCTGTGCTGTTCTCTCCGTCTTATCCTTCTCTGCCTTGCATTGCATGGGAAGCAGAGCGTGAGGACCTGTATTGCTCATGGACTTCACAAACACAACACTGTTAAAATAAACCCTAAATTGCTGTGAAGCCTGCAAATGCTGATACAGATGATGGACAGGAAACTTCAGTGAAGTTGCCTTTGTTTGTTATAGTCTTTGAAATTTTGCTGATCATAATCGGTTTCATACTCTGACTGCAACTAGAAAGGGATTATTTCTTTTGCTCTGGAATTTAAGGATGAGCATATTTGTTCAGAGGATAGACGAGATCAAATTAGAAGATGCTACTGGGGCATAATAAATTCACAGTAATTGCAAGCTAGTGTTCCTTAATTCTTCAGACACCATCATCTGTAAATATTCTGATCCTTTCATAGTTAGCTCATTTGTGCTTCTGTCCTTATTGAATTAACTGTTGTCTTTTCTTTCATGCTGTCTCCTGAGGGAAACCCCTTTTAAATCTTTTTGGTTTAATTCCATTAATTGGCATATTGTCTGGTCTTATGTTTCCCCTCCTGGGTCTTGAACTTATGTTCCCTCAGTTCTTAAACTCCTTAGCTATATTTCTGCAGCTTTGACTGACAACTTGCTTGATCAGAGGACAAAGCATGTGCTTTCTTATCTTTTACTTCCAGGCTAATGTTTAACAATGTAGTCAGTTTATCAGTCAATTTGTTAAGCCATGGTGAGGGTTCTCTGTTCTGAAGTCATCACAAAAATCAATAATAATCAATTCATTTATTCTAGGCTACATTAAATTATTATTAACTATAATAATTAAAAATAAATAATTTAAAGGTCCTCAAGCCTTTACTGATTTATGGATAGTTCTTGCTTTTGCCCTTTGCTAGCAACTTGCACATTTTTAATCCTTTTTCAGTTACACTAATGAAGACAGCAACTAAATCATATAGCCTTTTCAGTATGAAAAATCAGAGGGCGAAAGTTTTGCTTTCAGCATCATAACTTCCCCACTTATATTAGCAGAAGAATGAATGTGCAGGAAGTATGCAGCACAAAGGAGAAAAAGAAGCAGTTTTGCTGAAGCATTATTGCAGTAGGAAGAAAAATGGGTTGAAAAACATAGACCTAATACTACTCCTAGTCAATACATTTTATGGTTATAATAAACTGAATTAATGATACATGGAAAACATTTTGTTATTGCGTTTTTTACAGGACACAGAAAAACCATGTAATAACTTTACTGTAAGTTACTCACAGGAATTATATCAAGCTATATTCTTGAGTATATCTCCAACCAAAGTATATCTTCAACCAAACAAAAGAAAAGTAGGACAGAAAGACATCCAAAGTAGTGATGAGGTTAAGCAAAAGCAGAATGATCACATCTTTCCCAAATGTGTCCACCCTGGTCTCCCTTATATCAACATGTCCGTGATCTTGACCAGAGTATAAGGTGCAATTTTCAAGGGTGAGAAGAACCGGTTCCGTAAAAGCTTTCCTTAGGAGCCAGGAAGAGCCTGATATGAAAGCCAGCAGTACTCTAAACATCATGGAGTCTTGTATCTGCTCCTTGCTATAGAGCAGGACTCTGACAAATGCTTATTTATATATATATATATATATATGTGGAGAGGCAACAGCTGTGTAAGTTCTAAAGAAGCCAGCCCAGTGAAAACTGTTCACTTCATGGGTCACAGTAATAATGACCTCTCATTTAATCAGCAAAGATCACATTCAAATCTTTCCTCAGGCAAGCTCTCATTCAAGCCAAGGCCTGAGGAAAGGATGACTAAAAATCCATGAAAACTGCTGACAGTGTAAATTGCTGCTGGCCAACTTCAAAGGGGATTTTGCTATTATAAGACTTCAGGATATGGCCCATAGCTGTATGCATCCATTCAAATTTAACGAAAAAGAAATTGTATACTTCACAGTGTTTCACTTTAAAGGTGTTTCAGTGTTGGTGGTGGTGTAAGACCCACCTGGCTTAGCTCATGCATTTGTTTGTTCACAGTAGCCAGTTGGTAGCATCTAGATTAGAAACAGCAGGCATCCTGGGGAGCATATCAGCTGCTCAGCCTTGTCAAAATTTCTGTGTTTAACTTGGATCCCATAATGACACAACCTAAATAAATGATCACAAGCAGTGTTGCTTAGCCTTGCACAGAGAGGAAAATACTGATTCATAACTTTTTTAGTTATGCCTATGGGCACAGAGAATATTATCAGTTTTAAATGAGAGAGTTTGCCAAGCTTCAGAAACGAATCTAGTCTCTGCTCCAGAACTACTTCAAGGTGAGAATACATATTTTAAAAAGTAGTTTGAAACCTTGAGGGATAGGACATCCAGGCTCATTGTGTCTGTATGTCCTCGTTATCACAGACAGGATTTGCCTTAAATACTTTTCATGAGTCTCATCATAAAACTTGTTCAAGTTTTTCGTCTGCACTGTCCCTCCTAGCAGGCTATGTCTGAATTTCAGTGCTCTGCTCTTTACAAACCTTTTCATTTCCACGCTGAATACATTCCTTGTCAGTTTACTTGTGCTTGTGATGACATATTAAGTTAAGCAGATCCTTTTTGATTATGGTTTAAAGGAGCTCTTTGTATAGGTATTTCATCATATATGATGGACAGAAAGACCAGCTGAGTGAGAAACTTGAACTGAAGTCTACTGTGAGTAAGCCTTCTCATGAAACCTGCACCTGCATAGTCTTTTAAAGGAGGGTTAACATTTCCATACTGTCAAAGGCACAATTTTGTGTCATAATAGGGCATCTGTGCATTTTCAGTTCTCAGCTTTCTGAGATACCCAGCTCCATGAGTGCAGGTTTCAGATACCAGATAGTGCTGGACCCTCACAAGTGTTGTGCTGATCTCAGTGTCTTAAGATTTTAGGTTTATTTTACCTAAATCTTCTGTGCTTTCTCCGTGTTTTCCCCTGCTGTGTTTTAAGCCAGCCAATCTCCAGGGGAGCCACAAGAGCTTAGTGGAGAATGGTGTACAGGCAAGCAGTGACATTCCAGAGGGCGGATTTTCAGCATGCCAAGAAAAACAGTACACAGCTTGTAACCATAGCTAAGCATAACACAATTGCACACATCTATTAGTATAGGCAATAGACAGCTCCTGTAACAAGATGTGGTGGGTTGAACCTGGCTAGATGCCAGGTGCCCACCAAGCCTCTCTATTACTCCCCTCCTCAGCAGGACAGAGGGGGGAGAAAATAAGATGGAAAAAAACTCATGGGTCAAGATAAAGGCAGTTTAATAAAGCAAAAACAAAGGCCACATGCGGAAGCAAAGGAAAACAAGAGATTTATTCTCTACTCCCCATCAGCAGGTGATGTCCAGCCACTTCTTGGGAAGAAGGGTTTCAGTACACGTAGCGGTTGCTCCGGAAGACAAATGTCATAATAATGAGTGCCTGCACTTCCTCCTCCTTTCTCTTAGCTTTTTATTGCTAAGCAGACATCACATGGTATGGAATATTCCTTTGGTCATTTTGGGTCAGCTGTCCTGGCTATGACCCCTCCCAAGGTCTTGCCCACCCCCAGCCTACTGGTGAGGGGGGGAAATGTTGGAGAGACAGCCTTGATGCTGTGCTAGGACTGCTCAGCAGTAGCCAAAACACTGGTGTGTTATCAACACTTTTCTAGATAACAATACAAAGCACAGCACTACCAGGGCTGCTATGGGGAAAATTAACTCCATCTCAGCCAAATCTAACCCACAAGACTTTTCAGATGGAGAGCCATTTCAAGACCTGTGGTTCTTGCTGTGCTTTTAGTGCATGTATGCTGCCAGAAAGGCTAACAGAGGTACCATGCATATAATTCACTTGATCTTCCTAAATGCCAGCTCTGTCCCCATAAATTAAGCAGTCAGTTACACTAATACTAGTGGCAGATTTCAGTGAACAAGAAATCCTCATATTCAAATAATCCACTAGATATTGTACCTATTTTGGATTTGAGTATACCCATTTTTTTGGTTGTCTCTAACAGCATTGGTTTGGGAAATGTCCTGGTTTCAGCTGGGATAGAGTTGATTTTTCTTCCTAGTGGCTGATATAGTGCTGTGTTTTGGATTTAGTATGACAATAGTGTTGATAACACACTCATGTTTTAGTTTTTGCTAAGTAGTGCTTACACTAGCCAAGGACTTTTCAGCTTCCCATGCTCTGCCCAGTGCACAAGAAGCCAGGAGGGGGCACAGCCAGGACAGCTGACCCAGACCGGCCAAAGGGCTATTCCACACAGTATGGCATCATGCTCAGTATATAAACTGGGGGTAGTTGGCTGGGGGGCAGCGATCGCTGCTCGGGGATGTGCTGGGCATCGGTCGGCGGGTGGTGAGCAATTTATAGTGTATCACTTGCTTTGTATATTATTATTGTATCATTATACTATTACTATTACTATTACTATTACTATTACTATTACTATTACTATTACCATTACCATTACCATTACCATTACCATTACTATTACTATTACTATTACTATTACTATTACTATTACTACTATTCTATTTCATTTTACTTCAATTATTAAAATGTTCTTATCTCAACCCACAAGTTTTCTGACTTTCAGCCTTCCAATTCTCTCCCCCATCCCACCAGGGCAGGGGAGTGAGAGAGTGGCTGTGTGGTGCTTAGTTGCTGGCTGGAGTTAAACCACGACAGGAAAATATTCTGTTATTAGAGTAACTAATATGGATAGAGCACCTTTGTATGGCCCAGCTGCACTCCCTGGGAACTGGAGACTTCAGTCAGTTTGGTGGTGTCCATGAAACCAGATCCTTAAGTCAGTTTAATTATAATAAAAGCAACTGTGTAATTCAGAACAGGAAGATAAAACAAGAACAGCAGGCCACAGAAGATGCAGATATCAGGAACAAGGCTGCATTTACCAAAAAAGAAAAATTAAAAGCTCCACTTTCTCTGATTCATGAGAGGCTAGATCAATAGGACAACAAAAAACCTACACAATTTGCTAGTGGTTTTAAGGTGAGCAATCATATGATCACAAGTGATCCTTTTTCAGACCAATACCTACTCAAGCCAAAGCAACAGAGCAAATCAGGACTTAGCTCATACAATTCACACAGAAGGCAGAAAGCTGGACTATACAGAGCTTTGTACCACTGCCATTAAAAGATGCATTATTTTAAAAGAAATAGTCTGACAGATACAGCTCTAGTTTGAACCCTAGTGATAAAAATATGATGGTATTTCATACCTGTGCAGCTTATTCTCCTTCCTTCACCAGAAAAGGTACATGAGTATCAAGATTTCTTTTAGTGACTGTAACTGTAACCTCTTGATACTAGAGACTTATGTGCCACTTTAACACCCGATCAGGGGCATCTAAATCACTGTGGCATTTCAACAGGTTTCTGCTCACAAGCTCAGCCCTGGCAGCACTGTGACTTTGGAGAGTCTCAGTTTTACTATGAGATATTTAAATTATGTAAAACCTTAAAAAAGAAAAAACAACCTGTATTTTGCAGCTCTGCCATCTGAAAATACCCAAGACTGTTCAGAAGTCAGCCTCAGCTACTCCTGCTTTATCCATTTATTCACATCCCAATTAGGACACCTTCAGTTTTATCCTCCAGTTTCCATTGCTCAACTTCCCTTTGCAAGTTCCATGAAGACTGAATTTGATTAAGACAATTCACATAATTAGCTTAGTGTATACTTATGCTTCAAACACAAATGCCTGAAAAGTGCATGTAATAATTTTTGCAAAGTTTGATCCATTTCTTCTTATCTGAATCTCAATAATTTTAATAACATTTTAAAATTTGGAACTCTAGTTTGAGTTTTGAGAGTTCAGAGTTACATACAACTAACCCCTAAACATGCAATGTACCATGTTATTGGAGGGCACTTTAGATTCTGAAGAAAAATTTTTTGGAGGAAGAAGGAAATAGAGAAAAAGAGGAATAATAAAAAATTCAATTTTAGAAAGCATCCTAAAACACAGTTCCCTACTTGTTAAACTTAACATCTGAAATAGGTGACATATATTGGAATCCATGTGTTCTTTTTGGAGAAGAATTATTGATGTTATTTCAAGAGTATCCAAAATCTCCATCAAACTGAATGTCTTTTTCACAACTACTGTTGTTGTCACTGTGGCTTTCATGCTGTTCTTTCAACAAAGGGTGTTGATGAAAATTTTTAAGCTTCCCATGTGGAACAGCTGCAGAATGACCAAATAAAAAATCTGTAGTCCTTCTTGAGAAAGAGCCCCAAACTTAAAAGTCTGAATAGACCAATACATGATAGACTATAATTGCTTTTAAGTAGGCAGTGTTATGGCCTCACATCAAGCAACAGCTAATTACTAAGGGCACGAAAAGAGTGCTCTAGCACTAATGTATATTAATCACATAAAGACTAATGTACACATTCCTAGATAAAAAATGATATAACAATAAATTAGATTAATTCCCTTTTAATTGGCTGGTCAGTAAGTCTAGTTCCAAGAAATACCAATATATATTTATCTGCTGGAACATAATGCTATTTTGCTATTTTATTAGTTATTGCCCTTGCTGCATAAAGTCATCCTCCCTTTTAAAATGCCAGACCATATCAGATAACATGTGATATTGCTAATAAAACCAATGAATACAAATAGGGGGCTGAAATTAATCTATACTAAAAGTGTTACATTTTCGCTGCCTGTTTTTGTCATTAATGGTAAGGAAGTAAGAAGTATTGAATGAGAATGTCATAACCTTTACCAGTGTGTAGCAAAACACCACAAAGGCAAAAAATGTTCTTTGATCATCCTGTGGGGGCTGGCAGACTCTGGATGATGATTAATAATTATGAGACATTTAGAGGTAATTTTTCAAATGCTATCTAATTTAGCATAATCTATAATACATGAGATTAAGAGCTAGTTCAGACTGGTGCTTTCAATCCTTGTTCAAAGACAAAAGTTTTAAAGAAAATATTTTAAATAAACTAGGATCAATGCCCTTTGGGTAGAATAAAGACTAAGGAGTAGTTAGCAGCTTGGTGACCACCCATCGATCCAGGGACTGCTAATCAAAGCAGTCCCCAAAATTACTGTGGCTAGATATGAGGAGTGCATTGTCAGGATGACCATGAGCACTGACTGGCCATCAGGACAACAAGCCCCCAGCCACACGATATGGATGTTCACTGGTGGAGTGTCTGCTGGAGGGGAGAGGTGGCCCAGCAGGTATTTGACCTCCTCCAAGGTGTGTCCTTAGAGCAGAAGAACTGGCTCTGGTCACCCTTTTTAAATAATGTCACGCAGTGGCTCTGGCTGCAGACCACACTCCCAGTCATTCCTAACAGTGAAGTTCTCTAGAAGCAGTACAGTATTTCAGTTTGTGTTTTTTTAATAAGAGTCTAAGGGCTTTCAAAAGTCATGGCTTTCACAGCCCAAATGGGCAGAGACCAGCAAAACAAGACTATTATGTTCATGGTTAAGTATCCCGCCCCTAATAATTGTAACATTAGTAGTGCTTAGGAGTAAGATTAGTAAAGCTTGGGGAAATGAAATGTAAGAGATCAATGCTGTAAGGTGCTGCAAACCTGAGAGGTGCAGGCTACTTGCATTTCACTAAGAGGTGCTTAGCACACTGCAGGATCAGGCCTTACCTTTTCCAAATACCTATGCTCAGGGAAAATATACACACTACGCAATGGAGCAAATCTGTGCCTGCTGGCCAAATCTGTTCCAGAAACCAACCCAAAATAATCACCTCAGCAAAGCATTAGCAGAATATAGTGCTTTCAAAACCCAGGTGTGCACCCACCATGCTGTTCTGTTCTGTGCTGGGTGCTGTTAAAAATGACTTGGGAATGCTGCAGCATTTTATTAGAGGTTGTCAACATACCTATAGGTCCTGAAGGTGTGCAAAATAAAATCCTGTGGAAAGTAAAGAGGGGCTACCTCAGTCCAGAAACTATTGAGAATAGTTACTCCCAATCTGAAATTGTTCTGTTATGTAACAGGGTGACAGGACTCCATCTACATCATCAGAAAATGAATAGAATTTTTTTTTTTTTAAATCTAGATTTGGAGCAAATGTACGCTGGCAGAGTTGGAGAATATGTGCCTGCACTCCTCTCTTTTACAACTAAAGAATAACTATGGAAAAATTGCCACCATGAAGGTAAGCAAGTTAACCTCAGTTTTAATGATCTGAGGACAGAGTTCTGTGGGATGACATGTGCTCTGAAGCAAATGCTTATTTATGTATTTCTCTTTTATCTTTCCTCTTGCCAAGCAACTTCAAATCATACTATGCGAAGAATCCTGCGTAAGTGATCCCTTTTGAACAGGCAAGGTTAATAAATATTTTTAAAGTAATAGAAGATGGTGGAAGAAACAATGAATTAAACTTTGATCATTCAAGAAAAGCCTTGGTATGTGTATATCAAAAAAAATTGTAACAGTTTGTCTCAATAGATAGGAATCTTGTTGCTAAGATCGGGATAAAAAAAATTCCCTATTTAATAACTGCCATTTATAATGCAGAGAGAATTGATTTACTAGTTTAAAAGCATTCTGCCAATCTAGAAGTTCTTATAATATCTAAATCAATGTCTTTCAAATGTCTGTGCAAGCAAAATAAAGCCCTGTCAATTGAACAACCAAACAACTTTTCATATTCATCAGTAGGAACTGGATAAATCCCACTGATGTAGAAAATTAGCACCTTTGCATGTTTCCCAGATTTTGATTTCATTTTGGACACTTGGTCATGCATTATAAGCGCTGCCTGGCTGGCTGTAACTATTTCAGTTGAGATCTATTATTTCTAGGAGAATTATGTGCCTTGTTAGGGAAATGCCAGCTATTTCCATTCCAGCATCTGCACTGCAGTTGATCTATTATTAACATCGAGCTCATTAAAAAAATGAAAGAATCTGATTTGTGTCTTTGGGGTGGGGGTTAGTGAGGCTTCTGTTGAAACAAATAGGCTGGCTGTACTGCTTCCAGTTCACATAGCTGTCAGGAAAGTGTTGGCTGCGGTTGCACCATGTAGGGATTCCCAGCTATGAGGCCCTTGTAGCCATATGTAAACAATACCGCGCCGATGACAGGTTTACAACACTGGAGACAACATGTGCAGCTGTTAGCCACTGGTTTTTATAGCTCAAAACAAATGTTTTTCGATTTGCAGGCATTTGGCATGAAGCCTCCGCAGCAGCAGTGAGAAAGGGAGGACGGGCGGCTGATGGCAGCTTTATGCTTACCTGGCAGCGCGCTGTCCCACGCCGTGCTGAGGAAGGGGCTGATGGATGCCTTGCCTTCTCCCCTCCTCCTCATCCTCTGGGTGGCTCTTGGAGGAGGCTGGGTTCCTGTTGACTGCATCCATGTGTTTTGTGGTTTAAAACACTGAAGGTCTCCCTGTGGAGAAAGAAAGAAACATCACTCTGGAATGCTCTGGCAGCAGCTGATTTGGGCCATGTGTCACCGAGGCACGTTAATAGCCACACTTAAAGAAGGGCTTTTAAAATAGGGAGGGTAAAAAGGGATAACAGAATTCAGAAATTCTGTCCAAAAAGGCTTGAATGGGAGGGTACACAGAGGCCTGAAAGAGAAAGCTGAGGAGCAATGATGTCTTGGAGTAAGTTTTAACCTGTCCCACTTTTGCGTTAACAACCCCAAATGCTGATTGCTTTCTGACCCAGCACACAACATGTACACTGCATGTTAAAACAGGTGGGAAAAATCAAAAGGGAAGGAAGTTACAAAACCCCCATACTTTTCCTGTACTAAACATCAGTGACATTCTCATAAACGACATCCCAAAACAGTAAGTATATTTTACAAATAATTACTGCATTGTCGAACCCAGGTGTATATAGACTTGTTATACTTTAGCCTTGGGCATCTCAACTAGCCAAGCCATGTCAAAGTACAACTTTGTCAGCAACATAGGTTTAAATATGTTCTTCAGAACTTGTTGCCTCATGTACCTTTTTGTGACAGAAAGATCCTAGCACATCCTGGTTAATACGCTGTTAAACACCGAAGTCATGGTGACCTAGTAGGAAATGCTAGTAAAGAAAATGGTCTGGGATCTGTTTTTTAGCCCTGCAGACAGTGTCACTGCACAGTTTGTACCTCAGTAGTTAAATTCTCTTCCACTACATTGCTTGGACCCCATTGATGTTGACTGGGACAGTCCATGGCCCATGCTATCCTCTCACCCTACACTGGCGTTGCCTAGGAAAGTGATACTTTTAGCATTGGTCAAAAATATGCGTGACTACATGAACAAATAAAGAGCATCATGGGCCAGTGCTTGTGAGTACACCCTTGTCATGTTCAGTATACCAGTATGTATGTAGGTTTCGCACAGATGACAGTGTTAAAACCATTTTCATTAACTCTTAATTCTAGAAGACAATGGGCTGCTACAATATACTGGAACTCCCTTATGCAAGGGGGATAGTTGGCAGTGCAGTGAGGCAGATACAGTCCCTTGGATCTCAAGATGCATCGTTCACAAAGACTTTCATGAAAAATAGAAATAGTTGTACCATAACTACAGAAAATAAAATATCCAGGGAAGCTATTGCATGTTCCCATCTGCAAACATTCTGGAAATTGGAAAATTGATCCAAAAAGACTGCAGAATCAATTTTTTGTGAAGATCTTTTCTCACTTCTTCTTAGTTAGAGTGTTGCTGTCTTCCCCATTGATTTTTTTTACCTTCACATTTTTAGAAAGAAGTTATACTTCTGAAAGAAAGGGATTGCAAATTCAAGAAAATTCAGGAAACGTGCTTTTCTTAGTTTGAGTTTGCAAGCATGTGCTAAATTCAGGATGATATTTCCTCTTTTATTTAAAGTATCTTCCTCTCCCAGGTAAATTCAACTTTCAGACCATGTTTTTTGCTAAACAAATTTTTGTTTATGCCTCAGAAACAAATGAAAACAAACTTGCAAACTTATTTAAAAGTAATTTTTATCCTCCTTGAATTATTTCAAAGAGAAGATTAAATCTCACCATGTGACTTTAAATTGTTGCAGTGTGAGAAAACAATATTCAGCAAGAAATGTTAATATAAGCAAAATAATTATGGTGTTATATAGCTGGGGGGAAATCATAAAGGGAATGATCTTGAGTTGAGAGATAAAGATCTGTAATTGTGCTGTATTTTATACTTAGCAGCATGTCCAGATGACGGGGTAACACATTTGAGAGAATTATTCCATCATATGGCTTTTGGAAGAGCTGTTAGTTATTGCATTCTAAGGCCTTCATCATCTAAGTTTAATTTTTGAAGTTGTTCATATCCTTGGTATTTTTTTAGTGAGTGCTGGAAGTAATGACTGCTTATGACACATCCTACTTACATAATGCCTCTTTTTCTAACAGGTCATAACATTGTTGTCTATAAAAATTGCACATTCTTGCCACAAAAAGCAGACGCAGCTGGAAAGAGAATTTCAATTTTGAATAACCATTTGTATGTGTAGTGCACAGTTCCATGAACAGCTTCCAGCCTACCGTAAGTGTTCTGCCTTTTAGCTCTGGATGGGGTTTTATAGCCACCATAAACTTCATCCTCTAATAGATAAAAGCCTGCAAACACAGATGGATGATGAGATTGATGGCAGCACTCTCCCACAGCTGCCTTCTCTTCCTTCCCCAGCAAGTACTGGGAGTTGACACACGTGCCTGCATGAGGCATGTGAGAGGTTTGCTCCTGTTTTAACTCCATCTGCTATGTTGTGTTGGGTATCCATGGGCAGTCCTGGTGCTGCCTCTCTCACCACAAATGACAAATTGCTCCCTCTGCCTTCCAAGGCAGTGACTTATCCTGTGTCCTCCAGAGCTCAACCCACATGGGAACATCCCCAGGTCCTGCAATGGGATTGGGCAGTAGAGAAATGTCATGGGTGCTCTGTCCTTTGCTCCTACCCACTGTCACCCTTGGCATGGCCATGAGCTGGTGAAGACTGTGTGTACTTACAATTTCATCTGAGGAGTTGTTCTTGGATCAGCTAGTTTTGGTTAGGAGAAAACAAAGAACTGGGTTGCTTACTCTCTAACAGCCTCTGCTGTGACAATGAGACAGGATCTGCCAACCCTTCCATTCACTCCACTGCATTTAATTCCAGTGATGTCATACCCCCAAAAGATGACCTTGTTGCTCTAAACACCTCAGACAGTAATTGCATCTGCCATTCTATTATTTGGCTTGCAAAAGTCGGGCGAACGTTTCTATACAGAAAGTTCTTCTGTTCCTTAGTGGTTGCCTGATTGCAAATCCCTTCATTTAGTTCAGGTATTATACTTAAGCTGTGAAGTACTGAATACTGATTTTTTTTCTCATTCTTTTTAAAACAAATTTTTAATAACTTGATGTTCTTGATATATCACAATGTCAAGTCATCCACTGATGCAATCCATAACTCACTTGATACCTTTTCTGTGCTTGTAATGAGCAGTTGAAATTACGTATTAAGAAATTTCAATAAAATAAGTGTTAAATTTGGGAAAAAAAAAAGAAATCAGGATGCTGTAGATAATATGGGTTCAGAATAATGGTAGCTGAATGGTATAGTTCTTGTAATATTAGTGACTGATGATCAATAGAAACAACCAAAAAAATGGCACAGCAAAAACATAAGGCAGGAACCATCAACATTCATGTCTGTCTAAAATCAGAAGTGGAAAGCCTGTGCCTAAATATATGTATAAATTTCTTAGATGAATTAGGTCCCTTTACTTTTCCTCTGCCCATACGTTGACATTATCCATGATCTCAAGTCCTTTTTCCATGTGTCTTGTGCTTGTGGATTTGTTCACAGCAGCACTGCTTCTGTCATATTATTTCAGGGAGTCACATCTTAAGCCCTCAGCTGATATTTCCGATCGTGTCTTTATCACTTCTTGACTATTATATGTGTCTTTGCAGCCTTCTTAGATAACCATACCCCTACCCCAAAGAAGAATTCAGTATCTCTCTTTGATGGGGGTGGGAAACTAAGCCCAACACTTTTTTTCATTGGAATGTGAAAACCCAACTATGTCTCAAAACTTGCCAAATAGTTTGGAAAGAAAAATGGAGCAATGCAGCTCATGCATTGCTCAATGCATGCTCAAAATTGCAATGCATGCTCAATGCAGTCAGACAGCATATACCCCCTTTTGGGGATTCACCTTTAAGTTGACAGTAGCAGAAACCATCCAGCAGTTGCAGGGGAACACAGCACACAGTACCTGCCAGCCTGGAGCAGGCACTGCTGTAGCTATCAGTATTACTGTCTTCCTCCCAGCTGTGGTACAGGCCCTGCTCCAAGTGTTGGGTTGTGGAAGTTAGTATGTGCTGGAGAAGCCAGCTATCCCTTGGTCTAGCAGAATCCCAAAAGGACTTCCTGACACAGGAGTGCCCTGAGGCAAATCTTTGTTGCTTTAGCAACATTTCAACTAAATGCAAGAGAAACCAGATGAAATATGAGCAGGCATGGAAGGACTGCAAGACACATGGCCCTAGAGAACCCTGGGACAAGTTAGGTTTCCTAGCCACAAGAGGAATGTTTGTGCTGCCTGTCTCCAGGATGGAGGGTTTAGATGAGGGAAATGAGTACTGCAAGCTTAAAAACTCCAGGAAGCCAGGAGCGGAATGGCACGTGCTCTGAAGTCTCCCTTGCTACTTTCTCAGAACAACCCTGGGGAACATAATGAAGAATTTGCACATCTTTTGAAAGAGGAAGAGAGGCTCCTGAACTTTCAGGAATAAAAGTTAGCAGGAGTTATCTATATCTTGTATATAACATGAAGATGATTCTAATGACACGGCCAACAACTAAACTACCTTCTCTACAGTATAATGAAAATCTATAAAGTTTGCTGGGGATGATCAACAGTTTAGTAAAACCCAGCCCCAACTCATCAATATTCAGTGAATGCTTAATGTTATTTTTCTAGCAATTGGCACTGGCTTGATACTAGGGAACAGAAACATTTCTGCAGTTGCAGATCACTGTTCCACCTCACCAGCAACTGGCTGCTTCTTCTACCAAACTGACAGAGGCACTTCCCTTCCCTCAGCAGGAAAGCCTATTTTGGTATGCCTAAGGAAATGTGAGGATATAAAGCCATGATTCTCAAGCCAGACTATCTAACTTACAGATATGGCCCCCATCATATATTGTAACAGAACTTTTATGCAATCATAATGAGAAACTACATATAATTAGTATTATATTTTTGTTCGTATACATAAAATTCTATTTTTTTAAAACTTGTCCCCCAGCAAGAAAGGTTTTTCAAAGCTTTCCTGTTAGTATTATACAGAATAAAGGCCATTTTGGGTCTATTAAAATCAATATATCAAAAAAGATTGTCTTTTCCCATGGAAACACTGTACTGTCCATCGCATAAGAAGTGCTGTCAATATAGTCATACTATTGCTATGTTCTTGAAATACAGAAAACCTTTTTAATAGTGAGAAGAAGCGGCTGCAAATGAATAAAAACTGAGAAGTCTAAAGTATTACCAGAGCTCTAGTAATCTGCCAGTTTTTCCTGAAGAACTTTTTGATAGCTGAAAGTTATGAAATAAACAGTGCATACAAGCAGCTTTTCGCCATGGCCTGGCTTGCAATTTGCATCTCTGAAAAAGCAATATTCTTTTTTCCTTTTCTGGATTCCTTTTAATCAACATGTCTCATTCCACTTCATGGCTGGCACTTCGGCTGCAGGAATCTAAATTTTCATTCAGATATGATAACAGTAACACGACCTCCTAATGAACCCCTTCACACACACACACGCACACACACACGCACACACACACGCACACATACACAATCCCCTAAAGGAAATCAACAATTATGAATTGATTTGTTCTCTGCTTGGCAATGGACTGGTTTGCTAACCTAAACATGATCATACAGACAACTTCTGAATACTGACATAGTTACTTACTAGTGTGTTGATTAAAGAAGAGAGAGACATTTAAATATCATTATTTTCAATCTGCAAGCTGAAAACCACAGTTTAAATGGCTGATTTTTATCTTGTTTTGCATTAGCATTTTTTCAAAAGAAATGTTGATTCCTTTTGCTACTGCACATTGTAATCTAATCACATTTGTTTAAGCAAGTTATACACAGTGGGCCTCAGACCTTCTTCGAGTGTCAGAGGAAGGCTGGCCCATTAATATGTGACCACACTCAGTGCATGGGCAGTAGAGGATCTCTGTGAGTTCCTTCAGTCCCTATCCTGCCACACACCTGGATGTGCACCCACCTGGTGGCAGCATCCCTACGAAAGAGAGGAGCTTGGACAAGGCTTCTGCCGACAGTTTCATCTGCCTCGCAGGTTGCTCCTGAGAAATCACTAGGAAAGACAGCAATGAGGAATGGGCTGTGAGCCAGAGGAGCTGTCTTGGCAGACTGCACAAAACCTGCGGATCACAAGTCGAACAGTCCTGATTCAAACAATTGAACAATAAATAGTATTTATTCTTATTCTCTGTCTCCAGTATTTCTATCATATTATAAACTGTGAAACCACCTCATTGCTTATTTACCAAGTGCTAGTTCCTTTCTTACTTATGATTTGGACCAAACTACATATGGACAGCAACTGGAGCTCAATTAGCATTCACAGAAAGAAAGAAAGAAAAAGCTACCTGAAATGTACTGAGAAAGTTTTTTAAATGGGGGAAAATAGCTTCACATTTAAAACTAGCTGACTTTTTAAAGAAAGGGAACAATATTTACCAGTGAATTGACAGCAGTAGTCCTTTCTGGTCACAATCTTGCTAAGCTTTCAGAAGTGGTAGTAGATCTCCTCCTCTTCCCCTCCCATTTTTTTGAGAGGTCTGAGGAGGAATATCAGCCTCTCTGCTTTTTCAACTCCCAGCTGGTTTCTCAGGTTTGAATAAAATAGTCACTGGATGGAACTAAGGAAATGCAGTGAAATGAAAAAATGATCCTCTCTGTCCTGCAAGAGGCTAGTGCTGTCAAAAGCCACTTTAGCACTTCAGCATGCTCTGGTTCCAGGTTCTTAGCTGTACGAGCCATGTGTATAATGTTTGGGCTCGTTTTGACAGTAAGTTGAGATTTCTGCAGGGTTTTATTTCCTGTAGATATTATCAGTTGAGACATTGTCATTGCTTGCCATATTTTCACAGTTCATTGTACATAGCCTTGCTTTTAGCACAGGCAAAGCTAAACTTTCAAAAATATGAATTTTCTTTTACATTGGTTTCTTTCTTTTCTAAATCTGCCCTTCAAACAAAACTTGCTTAACAACAAGACCAGCCTCCAAACTGGAACTGCAGGGGACTGTAATGCTGAGGCACACAAGCAAGCTGCAGGCACACAGTTTGCATCTGAAAGCAAGACTAGCTGCAGCTGTGGCCTACTCTCCCTCAGTTAATTAATGCCTTCACAAGCAGGACTAAGTAACTTGTGTACAACTCCATGACAAAGTATCTATGCAATGCTGGACAGCCGCTAGAAAATCTGTATGATCTCTTACCACATTTTGCAGATTTAGTGACTTTGGTCCCTGCTCGCTACAGATATGCAGTAAATATGCCCTCAGTCTGCTGCCAAGCATCTGTATAGACTTAAACATCTGCAGAGCAGGATCTTAAATGGATTGTGTAATATAATGAACAGCAGGCTACATAATTACCCTTTATTTACTTGTAACAAATCAGTTACTACAAAGAATTGTATTTTCTACACTGAAAAAATGCTGCATCAATTAAATTGGAAACTGCACTTCTATTAATTCTGTCAATGAGCAGTATAATTTCAAAGTGGACAGGGTGAGTATAAGGACACAGAAAATAGATTTTTTTTTTCTTTTGAAGTGTTGACAGTAGTACACAAAGTCTTTGCAGTAATTCCAAAGAGTTATTGATTTTGGAGCCAAAAAGAACCATTGCATTCATCTGGCTTGACCTCTCACACAACAGAGGGTTTTGCACAGCAAATTCTCCAATAAACCCAGTAGCTTTTTTACTTTGTTTTTAAAAGACCTTAAAAAAAAAGCCCTGAAGTAATGAGGGAACTGCAATCTGCAAGTTCAACTCATAATGTAGAACAGAAGTGAATAGAGTGAATTTAGTACTTCTGGTCCTGCATTTAGAGTCTGCCATATTTTTGCACAACTTCTGACCTTTATTCTGTCAGTCAGAAAAATCCTTCCCCTTCCCAGTAGTATTGGAGTGAAGAGAAAACACCACATTTAAGACTCATTTATTTTTGGGCAGTATGTGTGAGTAGTGCCAGATGGAGTATGTAGAATTTAATGTCCACACCAAGGCTCTGAAGTGATATAACTATGATCTAGATTGATCCAACAATCGGTGTTTCTGTTTGAAAAAAGAGAACAAAGGAGAGCTAGAAAATGGGACTAATGCACTATAACACTGTCACTCACCTGAGTGCACAGAGAACATGAAGCAAAGCTCTAAGGAATAAAATGTCTTGCATGCAACTCTGCTCAGCATAGCCTCGCAGAGGACAGTGGGGTGCAGTACAAGAATATTGAGGCTTTCTTGGTCCATTAACCTAGGGAGAATTCACCAAAATAAGTCACCTGATTAGGAGTTTTCAAATGTTACTATGACTTTGTCTGGTGGGGAATACAAAATATGGGATCTCTTATACTTTCCAGCTCTCTTCAGACTGGGCCTTCCCACTCTGTCTCTACCCTTGCAATTCAACATAGGAAGAGGAGCTGGAGATATTTTGTGTCAAGTTGTATCTGCCTTGCTTTCATTCATCTCTGTTTTTTTGAAAACTGGGGAACTGTAAAGCTTTATGAAGTAAAATAAACCAATGGAGCATTCTTCACAGGCTCTTTCACCCATCTGCTCAGCTCAGAAATGATCTTGTTTCTCCATGAAACCGTAAAGTTTGGAGTGACTGAACTTGGCGGGGGGACTATCTAATGGGGTAGGATCTTGCTGCAACCTGCCCTACCTTACAGACTCCAGGGTGATGCCGGGAGTACTGCACTGCCTGGGATTTACCTAAGCTTTCCTGTTGCTGATAAAAACCAAAAAGACCATCTGTAGTCAGAAGAGTTTTTCCTTTATTCCTTTGATACGAATCCCCAATGACAGACAAACAGCTAGAAACACTAACAATCGAATAAATAACCTTACAGTGAAGCTCTGAAGGCGCTTTTAGCTCTAATACTGAAAACTGTACTTTCTCACTCATTACAGAAGATTGTATTATTTATATTGTAGCTATGTAAAATACCTAACAGTCCAGAGATGTTTAAATATCATTAGAAGAATTAGCAGAAGAAATAGCTTTGTATTTAAGTCCTGCCTTTCAAGTAAAGTGGCCGTGTCAACTGAACTCATGTCGAAATAAACGATTTCTTTTACAGGATATACATGTACATCAAGAGAGTATTTACAGCACTGGTGTGCTGATTTTGAATGGGGTAGAGTTAATTTTCTTTATATTAGCTAGTATGAGGCTGTTTTAGATTTGTGCTGAAAACAGTGTTGATAATACAGGGATGTTTTCGTTATTGCTGAGCAGTGCTTACACAGAGTCAAGGCCTTTTCTGCTTCTCACACCACCCCACCAGCGAGCAGGCTGGGGGTGCACAAGAAGCTGGGAGGGGACACAGCTGGGACAGCTGACCCCAACTGACCAAAGGGATATTCCACACCATATGACATCATGCTCAGCACATAAAGCTGGGGGAAGAAGAAGGAAGGAGGGGACATTGGAAGTTACGGTGTTTTGTCTTCCCAAGTAACCATTACACGTGATGGAGGCCGTCTTGGGCATAGCGATCATGAAATGATAGAGTTTTCAATTCTTGGAGAAATAAGGAGGGGGTTCAGCAGAACTGTTACTTCGCAAAGCAGGCTTTGACCTGTATAGTATCACAAGAATTGCAGTAGTTCCTTCTTATCCAATACCTGCTTTCTGACAAGGCCAGAAGAAGAAAGTTGGAATTTAAGAACTGGGTTGCATTTTTCTAATCTAATTGCTAATGACAGAAGATTTCCCTCATGAGTAGAGAAGGATGATGCAGTAGTTGTTCAATAGCACCAATAACCATCCCCTCTCACTTTAGACTACATTTTAAAATGTCATGTACTTTTGGCAGCTGGGACCAGTAGCTGAGGGGGTGTAAGTGTTGCAGTGATATGACCATACACTTTACTGGTTTAAGACATATGCATGTGTAGCAACTACCATCTTAACTGCTAGGAGGAAGTGAACCAGCCATTTCCAGCCTTAAAAATATCAGTCTGTAGCTCGAACAGAAGGACTGCATTTGGGAGCTAGAGAATATAACAGCCATATAATCCAGGGATCAAGAAAAAATTAAAAATCCAGTATATGGCATGTAACTCATGGACACTTTAGTAGTCTTGCTTAGAATACAGGAATTAGATTATGATTTAGTAATATTTTTAAGGCACATGCAATTTATTATAAAAACATTGCAGCTGAATACCAAATTATATTCCAGGAATTAAACATTTTCGTGACGTGTTCTGAACACAAGACACATTATTCATTGGGTTTGCTCAGAAGTATAGATATTTTACTGCTTATCCCTATTGAATAGCATGTCTCATTTAGTACTGCATGCAAAATTGATAACTACAACTGCGTTCATAAGCTGTTCAGAACGCAAAAAGATACCCATTTGTCATGTTCAAATGCCAACTGGAACCCAAAAAGATGCATTTTATGTATGACAGGTGCACACACTCAGATTTTACAGATGCAACTAAGGTCTCATGCTTTCAATAATTTGGCATCTCTTCTGCAGTAGATACAAAACATATCAAAGGTATCAAATATCACAGGTCACTGAAATACCATTGTGTAGTTTCCAGTTGTTTTGGTTTAACCCCAGCAAGCAAGTAAGCCCCACACAGCTGCTTGCTCACTCCCCCCCTGGTGGGATGGGGGAGAGAATCAGAAGAGTGAAAGTGAGAAAAATCATGGGTTGAGATAAAGACAGTTTAATAGGTAAAGCAAAAGCCGCACATGCAAGCAAACCAAAACAAGGCATTTCATTCACTGCTTCCTATCGGCAGGCAGGTGTTCAGCCATCTTGAGGAAAAGAAATGTTCAGGTTGGAAAAGACTTTTAAGATCAAGTCCAACCATTAACCTAGTGCTGCCAAGTCCACCAGTAAACCACGTCCTCAAGCAGCACGTCTGCACGTCTTTTAAATACCTCCAGCGATGGGGACACAACCACTTCCCTGCGCAGCCTGTTCCAATGGTTGACCACGCTTTCAGTGAAGAAGTTTTTCCTAATGTCTAACCTAAACCTCCCCTGGTGCAGCTTGAGGCCATTTTCTCTCATCCTATCACTTGTTACTAGGGAGAAGAGACCAACCCCCACCTCGCTACAACCTCCTTTCAGGTAGTTGTAGAGAGCAATGAGGTCTCCCCTCAGCCTCCTCTTCTCCAGACTAAACAACCCCAGTTCCCTCAGCTGCTCCTCGTAAGACATGTGCTCTAGACCCTTCACCAGCTTCATTGCCCTTCTCTGGACATGCTGCAGCATCTCAATGTCCTTCTTGTAGTGAGGGCCCCAAAACTGAACACAGTACTCGAGGTGCAGCCTCACCAGTGCTGAGTACAGGGCACTATCACCTCCCTGGTCCTGCTGGTCACACTGTTCCTGATACAAGCCAGGATGCCATTGGCCTTCTTGGCCACCTGAGCACACTGCTGGCTCATATTCAGCTGGCTGTCAACGAACACCCCCAGGTCCTTTTCAGCCAGGCAGCTCTGCAGCCACTCCTCCCCCAGCCTGTAGCGTTGCATGGGGTTGTCATTACCCAAAGGCAGGACCCAGCACTAAGCCTTGTTGAACCTCATACAGTTGGCCTCAGCCCATCAATCCAGCCTGTCCAGATCCCTCTGTAGAGCCTTCTTACCCTCCAGCAGATCAACACTACCGGACAACTTGGTGTCATCTGCAAATTTACTGAGGGTGCAACCCCCTCATCCAGATCGTTGGTAAAGATATTAAACAGAACTGGCCCCAATACTGAGCCCTGGGGAGCACCACTTGTGACTGGCCACCAACTGGATTTGACTCCATTTATCGCAATCCTTTGGGCCCAGCCATCCAGCCATTTTTTTACCCAGCGAAGAGTATGCCCATCCAAGCCATGAGCAGTCAGTTTCTCCAGGAGAATGCTGTGGGAAATGGAGTCAAAGGCTTTACTAAAGTCCAGTTAGACAACATGTACAGCCTTCCCCTCATCCACTAACTGGGTCACCTTGGCATAGAAGGAGATCAGGTTAGTGAAGCAGGACCTGCCTTTTATAAACCCATGCTGACTGGGCCTGATCCCCTGGTTGTCCTGAACGTGCCACATGAAGGCACTCAGGGTGATCTGCTCCATAACCTTCCCTGGCACCGAGGTCAGACTGAGACACCTGTAGTTCCCCGGATCCTCCTTCCAGCCCTTCTTATAGATGGGCATCACATTTGCTAACCTCCAGTTGACTGGGACCTCCCCAGTTGACCAGGACTGCTGCTAGATGATGGAGAGTGGCTTGGTGAGCACTTCTGCCAGCTCCCTCAGTACGCTTGGGTGGATCCTGTCCGGCCCCATAGGCCTGTGTGTGTCTATGTGGTGTAGTAGGTCGCTAACCGTTTCCCCTTGGAGAATTATGGGGGCTTAATTCTGCTGCTTGTCCCTGTCTTCCAGCTCAGGGGGCTGGGTACCCGGAGAAGAACTGGTCTGACTGTTAAAGACTGAGGCAAAGAAGGCATTAAGTACCGCAGCCTTTTCCTTGCCCTCTGTCACTATGTTTCCCCCTGCATCCAATAAAGGATGGAGATTCTCCTTAGCTCTCCTTGTGTTGCTAATGTATTTGTAGAAACATTTTTTGTTGTCTTTTACAGCAGTAGTAGCTTAAGTTCCAGCTGGGCTTTGGCCCTTCTAATCCTCTCCCTGTGTAACCTCACAACATCCTTGTAGTCCTCCTGAGTTGCCTGTCCCTTCTTCCCAAGGTCGTAAACTCTCCTTTTATTCCTGAGTTCCAACCAAAGCTCTCTGTTCAGCCAGGCCAGTCTTCTTCCCTGCCGACTGGTCTTTCAGCACATGGGGACGGCCTGCTCCTGCGCCTTTAAGATTTCCTTCTTGAAGAATGTCCAGCCTTCCTGGACTCCTTTAACCTTTAGGACTGCCTCCCAAGGGACTCTGTCAACCAGGATCCTGAACAGGTCAAAGTCAGCCCTCTGAAAGTCTAAGGTAGCAGTTCTGCTGACAAAATTTTCTTCCTCCTCAATTATACATATATGTATACACACACACACACAAAGAACCCTTATTTACTGTATGAAGAAGCAGTTATATGAAATGTAACATTCACAGCCATGTTGTGTGTTTATCTTCTTAGCCAGAGGAATGTGTTATGCCAGTTCCATGCATGCATTGGGCCAAGATGAGCAGAGGTTACCAGCAGCAGAGACTTTGCAGAAGTATAGAAGAGATATAGGCCAGGTAAATTTCTTACTAGTGTACTGGGAGACCTTCTATGTTTAAATATAGTATTTTATGTTTTATTGAAATGTTCCCTGGTTTTAACAGTTACTGGTTTATCATATCCTGCAGCATCGAGAGCTCCTGATGATGTCAATGAAAGTTTTGTGTAGACAGGGATTTTGGGACTTAGTTCATAATAGAAAAGATGATTGATGTGAGTACGAATACAGATGCATTGATCTGTTGATCTGTCCAAAACCAGTCTGACACAGGTCCAGTTGGCAGAGACCAACAGGAGGATACGAAAATATGGACATTTATCCCCTGGGACTTACAGGCGTGCCACTTGAACCAACAGACTGCATAACATCCTAATGTACTTGGCCAGCACAGCAGCCAGCAAGATTACCATTCATAGACTTTGAAATGAAACACCCTTCACCCTGTTTATGCTTCATGCATGATTAAGTGCAAAGGAAGCAAACCATATCTGTACGGCAATCTGTCAAGGAGAGGAACCTTTTGCACAATGATAAAATGAAGAACTAAACACATTTTCAGTGTAAAACCTCATGTGTTGTTTATAGAGTATTACATGAAAACTGTGTTAAAAGGACATTAAGGCTGAAAAGTCAAGCTTCTTCAAGTCAGGAAATAATGGAATTTAGACTGTCTATGAAACCAAAATTTTGTTCTTTTGGTAATATTCATTGTTACCCAGTAATTAGATAGCTGCATGCTGTATCTTTTCATAAGACCCAGGCCTTCCTCAGAGCAAAGCATTGATGGTGCTCAGTGAATGAGAAGCTATTCAGTATTTTGGTTTACCCTCATTATTCAGTGACTTTTTATTTATTTGCTCACATACTTATGTACATGCTATTCAATGCCACTTCATACTCCAGCATCCCTTATGTTATGTCATAAGTTGATGGGATAAGTCAGGTTGGAAGGGACCTCAGGAGGTCTCCCATCCAACTGAAAGCAGGGTCAGCTGTAAGACAAGATGTGGCTGCTCACAAGCTCTCTGGGTAACTTGTTCCAGTGCCTGGTTATCCTCTTTATAAAAAAGGTTTTCCTTAAATCCAGTCTCAACCTCTTCTGATTCCACTTATCCCCATTGGCTCTTGTCTTCCTGTCATGCTTTTAAGAGCCTGGCACTGGCTTTTCTGTAATGTCCCCATAGGTGCTGAGGGGGCTGCTGTTAGGTGTTCCCAAAGCTGCCTCTTCTGCAGGCTGAGACAGCCCTGGTCCCTCAGCTTCTCCTCATGGGGTGAGTGCTCAAGTCCCAGCTGTCCTGGTGACCTTCTGCTGAACTCCTTCCACTTTATCAATGTCTTCCCTGTACTGGGTGGGGGGACAGAGAAGGACACAGTATTCTAAATGTAGTGTACTGAGTACCGAGTAGAGACAGATAATCACTTCCCTGGATCTACTGCCTATGCTTCAGTTAATACAATCCAGGATACTTTTGGCCTTCTTTGCTGTCAGTGCACACTGCTGGCTCATGCTTAACCTGCTGTCCCCCAGGACCCCCAGGTCCTTTCCTGCAGAGATGCTCCGCAGGCAGTCAGTCCCCAGGTTATGCAGTTGCACAGAGTTCTTCCTTCACAGGTGCAGAGCTTTACATTTTTCCTTGCTGAATTTCATAAGATTTTCATAAATTTTTCCTGTTTAGGTTCCTGTGGATGGCAGCTTTGCCCTCAAGTGTATCAGCCAGTCCCTTCCAATCTGGTGTGATCTGCAAACTTGATGAGAGCACACTCCATCATCTCCTCTAGAACACTGATAAAGATAACAGGATGGCCCCCAGGACAGATCCCTACAGTACTCTGTTACAGGTATGCCAGTAGAGCAAATCTGTCAGAGCCTATCTTGTGTGACCCATCGTCCAACTAGTTTTTTTATCCATCTAATTGTGAACCCACCCAGACCACAATGTCCTGTGAATGCTGCCATTGCCACTTTCACAGCAAATGGATGCTGGGCAAAGGCATTTGCCAATGCCGGAAGAGTCTCCCTCTGACCTGCATCCCCTCTTGCAAGACTGCGAGACTACAACCCTACCAGAGTGCGTCCTGCCTGTCGTTCACTTAGCTCATGAATGCTGGTGCTGCTGCACACTCCTGCTGCATGGCCTCTCTCATAACAAATAAACAACATTCCTTTTTTGTATTGTGCAGTACGTGGTCCTATGACTCATTTACTGCATGCTATTCAGTTCTTCTGATTAGAGATGTGGGTATTTCAGCATAGGCTTTTCTGTGGAGCTCACTTCTATCACATGTGAGTAGCAATGCTTTAATCTCTGTAGCCTCCAGGAGAGGTAAGGCAGTGGATGTGGAATTGTTCTGATGTGGAATTGTCTCTGCTGATTGCAAGTTATGTTTAAAATGTGTAAGTCTGATTATTCACAGGATTTAGCTTTATGTAGCACATTATGCATTCAGACAACAACTCTCAAAAATTTTTAGTTGGGGCCAGGAATAGTCTCAAAGGCTAAATTTGTGCACCCAGGAAGTGAGAAACACATACCGAGAATTATTCATACATTCAGACATCTGGCTTTGGAGCTCTCAATCACCACCCCTCTCCTCTGACTGCACAGAGAACTTGGGCTCTGGATTTTGGACAGCTGTGGGAAGTTTGGTGTGATTTGCTCCTCATCAGTCCAGAGCCTCTGGTAGACCTTAGCTCTCCAAGGGAGCACTGAAAGCTACACGAACATGTTGTTGCAGTCCCATCCTCCCTCAAGAGATGCCACCTTCTGCCATACACCAGCAGGCATCTTACAGATAAGAGGTGTTTTCAGTAGGTGTTCCTGACTAATTCCCCAAACATAGTCCACCCATTCATTGAGCAGAACAGAGGCCTTGGATTATACAGTTTGTGTATTACATGTATCATCAGATAATTGAGGACTGGGACATAACATATATACAGAGTTTTCCTGCATCCTCATCAAGTCTGATGTCTCTTTAAAGTATTTGACTTTGGAAACCTCAGTAGAAATCCTTTCAATAGGCTCAAGCATTTGTTTGTTTGCTTAGGTAACTATTTATGAAACACCAGTTAAACTGCTCTACATTTCTTTCTCTCTTACTCTGGAGATGGTCTCTGTGTGTGTAGATGTAAAACCTTTTAGGCTCCTTTACTTGCTGAAGTTAAGGTCAGTTAAACACTTCTTCAGGATGGCTTTCAAAAAAATAGCTCATCTAAGGTGACTCAACTAGATGACAGCAGACTCAGATCTTTCTCAAAGCCTAAATTACCCAACTACAACAGAAAGAGGTACACACCTGAGGTCAACGGGAAGGGTATCAATTATATGGAAAACTAAAGAAGGAAGTTACGAGTGGGATAGAGAGACATAAGGAAGCATAAATTGATTCAGAGTTTTCAGATAAAGGGGAAATGAAAAAGTAGCGTAAGAGAAATTCATGATATTTTGCAAGACTGAATGGGAAACACAGGTTTCAAATGAGCCAGACTACAGCAGGACTTCCTATATGCCTGAAGGCAGGTTCAAGATTAAGTACTTGCAATGAAAGTGCCTGGGCGAAAATTCAGGCAGATTCTTATTTTACCCACGCCACTTTCACCAGTAATAAACATCCGTCTCAATAGCAACACTGTTCTTTTTAGAAACATTTTCACTGGCCAGGGTAACCTGTGTCTATCACTGAAGAAAAATTTACATACTTGAAGCAGCTAGGAATTTATTGAGAAAGCCAGACAAGTATAAGCATGTTAGGGCAAAATTAAATTAGGACTGTGAAAGTGTAAGCTTCTTCTGGCTACAGGCTAAACAGTGTTGCAGCAAATTTTCATGCTTAAAGATTTCTTTTAAGAGTGGCTTGTGATGGATCTTGTCTTGCAAAAAAAACCCCTGAGCCAATCTACAGCTCTCTAAAAGCTGGCACCATGGATAGCTTAAGACATCCCCACTGTTTTCTAAAATGAGCAGCTAGAAAGTTATAGGACGGAGATGAAAGTAACCCTTCTGTACTAGGCACTCCAGCTACCAGTGAAACAGGAGGTAAAACAAATCACACGTTACTAACAGCAGACTAAATTAATTGAACTCTAGTGACAAGTGGTGTATAACAAAAGGTTTATGAACTGAAGACAGGCCAAAAAATCCTCTGCTGTTACAGATTGCTGCAGACTGGCCATGTCAGCAATGCTTACAGACAGAAATGTCAGGGTCATCAACCCATTAGAAATACTGCATTTAGAAATGATGAGTATGCACCCATAATTTAGTTCTGTGCTCTGAGTGCAGCACTAGAATGGATGGGGTAGTTTGGGTTTTCAGGCTTACAGTATCCTCAGATCACCTCTTCCACACAAATTACCATGTTTATCAATGGTTCCATCCCGAGCAATACCTTTCACGACTGATGTCGCACTGCTTTTGAAAGAGCAGAAAGACACCACCGGGGAATAGAACTGGCTGGGAAAACTGTGATGGCACATTTCTATCCCTGGAATTCAGCAAAATAAAAATGCTTATTGGACCTTGTTCAATTTTTACTATGATTGCATAGCTAAGTATTTGTTAAAGTTTGGAATAAACTGGGAGAGTTGAAATAAAGAGGTTTCTTAAAATCTTGATTATTACATGAAAGTCCAAATAAGAAAGAGCACATTGGCTCTCATTGTGACTGGCGATGACCTCTGTAACGGAAGAGTCCTTCCTCACCCTTTCATGCTATGCAGGAGGTGTCAGCTAATTAGAGTCACTACCACATTTGGTAGGTATTACCAGAAGTTTAGTTTTCCACATTTAAATTTAATTTCTCTTTCTGGACTGAATCACTCACAGAGATATATGTGAGAGCAGCCTGGAGTCTTGTGAATAAGAAGAGAGAGAAAATTCTCCCGGAGCAGCTGAAAAACAAGGAAAATTAAATTAAGGTGGTCGGGGGAAAGCAGCAAACTGCTCTATATTTCTTTCTCTCTTACTCTGGAGATGGTGTGTGTGTGTTTGTGTAGATGTAAAACCTTTTAGGCTTCTTTTTAGGCTGAAGGTAAAGAAAAGCTGACTTTCCTCTCTGGCAGACATACCAAAAGGCTGACAGCACAGTGTATTATTCATTTGCACTGTGTGAGTCATCGCCTGCTCTGTTAGTCAAAGAAAATTATTATGACCAAGGGGAAAGGTGAAAAATACTCCAAAACAGAATTATAGGCCTCTCTGTAGCGTATTTTGCTATCAAATTTACAAGCAGCCATGTGCCAGGATAAACAAGTAGCTGACCCCTAGGACACCGGACAGCTAGAGATGGTGGTTTTGGCCCTCACTTGCATACATACTTGTGGTCTTAATTTCTTCTCTCCAGAGTCCCAAGCCCTGTACCTCAAAAGTTTCTAAGTACAATGTAAAAATTTGCCTTCCTAAATATGTTGTACTGCTAAAAGCACAAGATTAAAAATAGTTTTGGACAAATGTACCATCTCTTTGTAACATTTCATCGGTAGAACTGAAAGCATTATTAAACAGCAAAATACCACTGAAATCCTAGTTATTCATAAAGCTGGAAAACAGAGTCTCCCAGCCCTGTTCAAAGCTAGTCCACAGCTAAGCTGGGAGCAGAGCGCTGATGTCCCAATGACCAGAAATCCTCCCAAAGCTTACAGCTAAGCTGGGAGCAGAGCGCTGATGTCCCAATGACCAGAAATCCTCCCAAAGCTTACAGCATCTCCATTTTATACTGATTGCGTTAGTTCTTATTGCATCAAAATGTGGATCATTAAGATATGCAGCCAGATATAATTTTTAAGGAAAAGAAAGGGCTCTGTCTCAGGGCAGACATGTTGCAATCCTGAAAATTTGGATTCCTCTCCTAAATTTCCCATGTGGTTCTTAAGCAAACCCCTGTTTTTTCAGTTTATTTTATGTATAATGGGGCTAAAAATAGCTTTTTAGCTCTCAGACCTTCACAGCCTGTGAAGTACTGAGATGCTTTGCAGTCAAAAGCGTTGCTTAGAAACAAAAATAAAAAACAAAGGTCCCTAGTTTTGCTTCCCAAGGGAACTTGGAAACCAAAATAGTGCCTCGAGACCATGTTTTCCCTGAAGTGCACCAGCAAAGTTAACTCACAGGCAAAAAATGGAGCTGGGCTGGGATGTGCTATGTTTTGGAAGCCAGGTGGCCTAGCAGCGAGCACCATGTCCTAAGCTGCTGGCTGTGGTTAGCTCTGCCGCCGCCGCACAGCCCACCGCTCCCGGCCTTGCCTCTGTGCAGCTCCAGGTGCTCAGAGCTCCGAATGTGCCTCTGAGCTTCCCAGCCCTCCCAGGTCTTCAGCAAGCTGAGTATGAAATAGTTATTCCTAGCAGCTGCTGCACTGTGTGGGACTCTGGTTTAAGTAATTCATTTTGATAACAATGTGTAGGTTAATTGATCAGTCATTAATTTTCTTGCTTTGTAGCTTTTCCTAATTATCTCCATTACATAGGAGGTCCGGAAGGCATGTTCCTTGGTGAGTATGCCCACTTTTTATTGCTTTTTGCAAAAGTACAACATATGTGCAATTATTCAATGCCATTCCATCTCTCAGCATCCCCTTTGGTGCAGTGTATTCCATTTCTGAACTCTTCTAAACAATAGTTAACCTCTCCTCCCATGAGAAATATGGTCATATATGCTGCAGCAGGAATTCAAATGTTGACAGAAATGTCAAGAAACAAATATCTTTTTCCAGACCTGGCAGCTTTTACTGTGAAAATTCAGTTATGGGCTTGTGGAGACAATCAGGAGCAACCACAGACCCAAATGTTCCTGTTCCTTTTTTGCGTCTAAAAAACAAAGTTAGCAAAGAGAGTATTTTTCTGGCACAAATGTTTATCACAAAACTGTGCAGTGGCAGCGGGGGTCAGATGGCACACCCAGGAGTCGTTCTGCTCTGTTGCTTTGCAAATGGGCAAGTCTTCCTATTCCAGGTCATATTTCTGCCCTAGGTCCTGTTATTATGGGTATAAGGTGGGAGGCATGTCCTATCCTTTATATATTATCTGATTCTGGTGGGCTATGAGATGCAGGAGACAAAGTGCTAGCAAGGACTATCCTAGTTTCTAGGTAACATTAGGCTGAAGTGTAAGGAGAGAGAGGAGCTGTGTGCCTGACTGAGCAGAGATGGTACAGCTTCCAGGAAAGGAAGGCACTGATGGGGCAAGGGATGTATATGCACACCTCTGTGCAGGCATAGGGCACAGATCACAGGTTATACGAGGAGATTTCTGATTTAACTGTTGTAATAGTTGATTCAGCTGAACAAGATGAAGCTCCTGCAACACAAGTCTGCCAGGGGCCTGAGCTGGAAGGAAGGCAAGGCATGCATACACTAGGTGTATATTCATCTTTAAATAGCAAAGCTGCATCAGCAGAAGTCTGAAATCTTCCAAAGCCAGAAGGGACACACCTACAGTGCAGGGTGCACTCACTGTTATGTCTGTCCCATGGGATGTGCCGTATGTGCTGGCCACATGCTGTCCCCATGTCAGGAAGAATCCCAGTTGTGCACCATTTTCGTTGCCCTGCTTTCCCTGGGGAAGAACGTAGCAGCTGGGAAGGAGCTGTGGTGCACTTCCCTGTTGTGCACTGCTGGAGGCTGAGGGGTGTGGGGTGAGCTGCATGAAGCACCTGCTCTGAAATCTAGATCTATGGGCAAGGTTTAAATTTTTGATGGCAGAAAATCTATGCACAGCAAGCTTCCTCTTACAGCATGGAGAATATGACCACACTGACCCCTTTGAGCTGTGTAAGATTTCTTAGCAGAGAGGAAATGGGAGTTCATGACTATTTTTAAATTTCATTGTAAGAAAGGCAGCTTCACCTTGAAAAAGAAATTGATAAGGCCCTAGCTACAACAGTTCATGATAGAAGGATTAAGACATACATGAGTTGTAAGGAGATAAATACCTCTGTACTCCTCTTGTAGCTTCCAATGAGCCATTTAATAAGAAACAGTAAGAGTGAAAAAGCAAACCGGCTCTGGCTTTCTATGCAATTTTTTAATTAAATGGCAGGACAAATTTTTGGAGTATTAGATGTGGATGGTCAACATAGTATCAATCCAGAAGTATATAACAAACAAATGTATTTTCCTTCTAGATCTCTCTAAATTCTCCCCCAAATTCCAGCACTTCACCCCTCATACTTCCATTCTGGTGACATTTGGAGCCTTTCAGCACTCTCCATTTACCACATACCACTTTGTTTCCCTACAATACTCACACCAACCTGATGTTCAAACCTGTGTCCAAGATTCTTTTACTGTGATTACCTCCCATGAAACCTCTACCTGAGATACTCTCCAGGACCTAACAGCTGGAGAAGTCAAGCCACTCCCTAAAAGACTTGGTACGATCTGTGTGTCCAGGCCCATTGCAAAGGTCCTCCAGTGACCCCCATGTCTGCAAAGGGAGGATCTGGGTACTTCTCCAAAACAAAACCCTAGGGAAGGCATGGTAGTGTATCATTCTGGAGAATCCAAAGGGAAAGACTGCAAAAGCTACTTGTGTGTAGTTCTCTGACTTAAAAGGATGGAGAACTGATTTTCTTCCCTGGGCAGATATCATTAGTTTTCTGCAATGCAAGTACAATAGAAAATACTGCTTTAAATGTGTTTACATTTAGAGAGAGAAGCACAGACAAGTGATTGCATTGCAAGAGCATCCCACTACCAATTTTCTCTCTCGCTGTTATTTTAGAGTTTGTTAACAATTGTTTAATGCTGCGCTCTGCTAACCATCATCATTACCCAGTTTTTCTGTCCTTCACTCTTAATTACCCATGGTTCATCTGAAGAAGATGATGACAACTATGGAAATGCAATGACATGCAGTTAGAGACACCAAGAATGCTCATACTGAAAGACTTACACTGTGTGTTCAGTCTTACAGGTGAAGCAGCTGAGATCTTTCAGAGCAGTGATCTGCTCTGAAAAGCCAGTTGCTCAGAAGCCAGCATTTCTTCCAGCTGATGACCCTGCTCCTGCTTTGCCATCCTCTGTGTCATATATTTTCTCCCTGTGTATTTAAATAATGCGCATTTTCAAGTCCCTCTATGCATCCACCCTGCTATTACATTCATTCTTATGGGAAATATTTCTCCACTAGCCATCGCCCTTTTCAGGGACATATCCTTGAAAGAAAACAGAGAGTGGCTGTATTGTGGTAGTTAGATGGGCCAGACCCAAAGCAATCACACTGAACACACGGGCTTCTGGAAGTGCTCCAGGAATGAGTTTAGCCTGAGTCTGGCTGCTTAAATCTCTGTAATGGAACTGTCCAAAACACAGAGATACCAAAGCTTTAGGAAAATATAGATAAGTTTTATGCATCTCTTCCAGTAAAAGGGTGTTTGGGTCTTAAGGAGAAATCAAACAAACTTTCAAACTTAGTTTCCAGGGATTGCTAGAAAGGAAAATCTTGGAGTCCCACAGATATGCATACTCAACTACCATTGCTCTGAAACTGTGTTTGTAATACCACACTTCTTTTTGATACTTTAAGGGAGTTTCTAATACTTCTTTGCTTGCACTGTCTTCAGCAAGCCCTTCCAAGCACTACGTAAACTTCTGTCTCTGTAAGTATTTCAGGGTATCAGGCTGCACTACTTTTATCACAAAACATGATTTTATACTTGCAGACAGCCTAGTTACAGAGGAGGAATGCTGTGTACTCTATGGCAATAAGGAAATTCAGTTCTACAGCTATTGAACCTTCTTGTGCCAGTACTAGTCCCAAACCATTTAGTCACAAAAAATACCTTTTATTTGTTTTATTTTTGTTAAAAGCATAAAATACTTTGGTTTCAGGAGTAACTCCCAATTTCCAATTAAAAGTGGCACTCGCTATCCCACAAGTCAAAATTGTGAGTCATCATTCCTCTTTAGAAAAAAAATTTACCATATGGCTTCTAAAATTAGCAAAGGTAACTGGATCAGCAATCAATGGCTCAGCAGATGGATAGACAAAATAAAAACAAGTGATGTTCTATTAAATGAGGAGACAGGAGTGCTGAAACTGTAAACGTGGTTAGAACCAATGTAGTTGGCAAGCGAATGAGTCAAGGGTAGTGGTCTCCATGGAGGCTTTCCTGTAAGGTGTGTTCCTCCACTTCAACTATGCTTTATAGGTTTGTGTGTAGTTTGTTCCTGTCTTTTCTGTCTGATTTCAAAAACCTTCTCCAGCTTTTAGCGTAGCTCTCCCACACATTGATGACCTTTTAAATAATTAAAATGCTAACTGTTCATTCAAGCTATTATGCAACTCACTTTTCAAAGTATCAGGCAAAGGATCAAAACTGGGAGAAAGAAGACCTGTCTGTGCTACTTGGTTTTGACTTGCTTTGTTTTCTTGACAGTCTCTGTTTGAGGAGAACTGAGAAGTGTGCTTTGTTACTGGTTCAATGATCAGAAATTCTCAGTGTCGTGTCATTATTCATCGTTTCTGTTTTGATCATTTAAGCAATCTTTTCATGTTGTTTTCCTCCTGGATATATTATATGACATGTAACAACCAGAGTTTTCATAAAGCTTTTTGGTGCCTGTGGGTACACACGTAGCTGATGCCAGTTTAAATGGCAGTTTCACAGCCTTTGGAGGTATGCTGCATCATCCGAAAAAAACAATTGCTGCACTAGAAAGCTCAAGACACTCTTAAAATCATCTACTCAAAACAGTGACATAACTTGGGAAGAGAGGTAGAGTCTAGGCAAACTACAGTGTCAAATTAAATACCCTTGACTTACATCTGAAAACACACCACTGATTTGGTTATATGCCAAATCAACAGAAACCTAGAAACTGGTAAATGTAAAATGAAGAACTCTTGACTTAGAGAAAAAAGGTTGGTAGATTTAAAAAACAAGAGTTACAGAAACTTCATCTTGGCTAAATAAATGGAAGTGAAAAGAAGGCTACGCTAGATTCCCGTAAAAGTGAACAAATTTTCAAAAATGCTAATACAGCTTCTCCATTACAATTAATGGGAAGTGTCAGTGCCATGATACCGCAGTTCTGATACAGTGAGAAGTGGTATATGAGCCCTACAAATGTACAAGATTGGGCAAATAAAGCAGGATTGTCTAAAGGATTATAAAAACAAACAAAAATGTGTGTTGGTGTGACTGGTACCCCCTGCTCCTGACAGTTACCTTTATAAATTTTGATAGCTGTATGTGTATTTATGCCTCTATAGAAACACACAAATCAAGACAAGGAAATAGGGATTACTTCTAGAATGAAATTGTTCTCAGAAGCAGGAATTCCCATTGCACATCTCCAGGGTCCCAGGTAAAATTCCCAGATAATAAAACCCAGACAGTACTTTTGCATCTTATATTTTGATAAGTGTGTTTATAATAAATTACTATTCATATTTCCACATTTATTTTTGCATTTTAAATTCTACTTTCAAGCTTTCCTATTGGGTGCACTCCCTGAAATGGCTATAAACCCCAAAACATTGGTGTAGGCTTTATTCTTTCTTTGCTTGAAGCAGTGACAAAGTTGTCATTCAAATTATCAAGGTACCTGTTTCTAGATGCCCAGCCTGATTTCTGAAGGCCAGCATGATACTCTGGCTGTCAGCAAATTAAAAAAAAAAGAAAAAAAGGTGATTTCATTTGAGAGATACAACCACTTTGTGTAATATATGAACCATTGTAACTTTTAGACTGAAGGCAACAAAACAAGAATCATTTCCTTCTGGGTCATATTCCCCCAGACTTGTTCTAACAAATCTAATTCATACTTAGCTGCAGTTTCTTGTTCTCTTGGAACTCTGGGGGACAATGCCCCTTGCTTTGCTTCAGAGTTTCCAGTAGGAAAAACAGCCCAAATTAAGATTTATCAAATTTAAGTAAAAGAACTAATCTTTGCATTCCCTCCTGCACCACAATGCCCATTGAAAGAAGGCAATAAGCAGTATTCTGTAAGCAAAAAACCAACCAAACAAGCCCCCAAACCTTTTCATCAAAGTTAGCCTAAATAGGCTGGATGTATGCACCATGACTTCTGAATTTAGTCTGATAGTTCAGTATAAAAACACTACATGAAATTCTTATATCATAAAAAGAACTGCTCTCCCAAATTATACACCAGCATGACTAATGACACCTTATCATAACTCTGAAATGTCAGTGATTTGGCTGCTTCTAGAAACATAACACTGAACAAAATATAGCACTGTGTGATCCATGCAGGTTAGTTCCAATCCATAGTTTTGCCTTACATTTCTGATTTTTTTTTAGGACTTAATCATCTACATTTTCAGTTACTTGCAGTTGTTAGATTCATAAGGATTTTCACATCATAGACATATTCGAAATAGGTTAGCATGCATCCCTGAATCTCTGACAATACAATATTTTATCTGTGTAATTTTGTCCAGTCCAGTCCTAAGAGCACAGATTTTCATCACTTTGCTCTCCAGAAGGTATTGTGTTGCCCACAGTTCTGTACCAGCTATTCCAATCCAGGTTACACCTGCTTGACCTTGCCTGCAGCTCCCTAAAAATGACTTCCTGCCTATCCTGCTAGAAGCCTAGCCCTTCTCCATACTGTTTTCTCAATCCCACCACCTCAAACACTCAATTTTTCTTTAATTTAGCAACTGATTAGATCCCTAACTTTGTTTCCAGCTTAATGAGGAATTTTGTAAATCTCAGCAGCCTACTTTCGGTTATCGTTTGTCCATGTACCATATTCTGTCAGACAAGGAATAAGGGTCAGGTCTCACAAAGGTCAACCTGGCCTGTGCCAGGCATCAAATGCTTCATGGTTTCTTTGCTTGCGATTCTTTGCAGACCGCAAAACCTAGAAATAGCCCAAAAGACACAAGCTTTGGTGAAAACAGAAAGTAATGAAACATTCTAGACAGGCTTAGTTTCCATAACTGGTAATGGCAGATGCCTAATAACACCTGTGACGGTTGTGTATATGTTGCATTGTGTGGTGGATGGCTACTGACGAGAAATTTAAGAGTGTTTTTTTTTGGTTAAGGCAATAAAGTAAACAAAAGTAATTTCAAGAGCAATATTGTATTAATAAGTTATTCAGAAAACAACTAGCTTTCATTTAGAAAACAGGAGTCAACAGACTGATGAAATGATATAGTCTTTAAAACAGTTAAGAGCAGACTTGAACTGCGTGCATACAATAAGGGATTTGAAACCAATTTATTGAAGGTCTTAGCATGAAGACCCTTGCACTGACTTAAGTGGGTTTCCAATTTTACCCTAAAGCTCTATCAACTTTTTTGCAAAAAGTCACCATTTTATTTCCTCCACAAAAAGGTTTTTAAAAGCCCTATATCTACTTGCTGAGTTCTTCTCCAGTAGAAAGGTTTAAATTCAGGATACAATTTTGCATTTTGGAGGCAGTCACTTCTTCTGAAGCTTTCAGCCCCATGACACTGACAGGCCTTATGATACAGAAAGGAACAGCAATGTAATTGGTTTTGTTGGTGTTATTGCCTGACACGAGATAGAGCAGGAAAGATTGTAGAGACCAACTGATTCCTTTTTAACACAGGGCTTGTTAAATTTTTTTTCTGGAGGAAAGGCAATTTGCACTGGTTTTGTTGTCAGTCATCAACGGGTTGCTACGGTGTGCAGTCAAGCTTCTAAGCAGTGTTTTGTTTTGTTTTCTATTCTTGCCTGGATCCCCCCTTTAACCTTATCAAAGCAGTTAAATTTCTTCAACCTATCAAGCTGAGCCATGTCAGCATCTTAAGATAGTTGCTGCTGACATGGCTGAGCAAAGCTGAATTGATCTTACAACCCTCAGGACATCCTGCACAGCATGCATGCTCTATACTACCACCACATGCTTGATTTAAAGTCCAGACCTTTCTAACTCATTGTTGGCAAGGTAAAATGCTTTGTACCACTAACATTATTTAAGATATTTCTTCTGCCACAGATGCTATCCCAGTAACCTTAGACTGCATGCTCAAGATGGAAAAGGAGGACAGTGATGACATGCTTGTTTGCACTAAATGCAAAACAAAAAAAAAACCCTCAACCTGAAACAACAACAAAAAAACATGATTCAAGTTGAGCTGTACCTGTCTATCTGAGAAAGCAGCAATAAAACAAGATTAGTTACATTAGAGAACAAAGTGTGGCTGACAAGGCTTTCAGCTACTCTCCATGAAGAACTTGACAAGTGAATGGCTGTTTTCCAAGCTGTTAGGCACCTGAGTTACTGCATATTTGCTTGTATTCTATATGTTTTCCATTAGCAGGCACACACAGTGACAGTAACCCATGAATGGCAAGAACCCTATCCTTAACACTGTCAGCACAAAAAAGGCTGGATTTTGAAAAACAGGGAACTTCAGAACTAGGTCACCAAGGTCATCAAGAGAGCTCAGCCCCGGGACAAAAGACAATCTTAACTACTTGTTCTGTTTACTTCATTCCTCAATAATATTCATATCTCCTAACTTTTGAGTGGAGAAACAGAAGAAAATTCTCTTAGAACAAAGAATCACTTTGTTTTCCAAAGGGTGTTTGTTTATGTATTTACATGCCTACCTGCTTGTGTGCATATTAGTTAATGGCTATTTACAGAGTGGACCCCAGAGAGGTGACAGACAGTTATTGGTGAGCTAATTTCAATGCAACTACTAGATCAGTGAAAAATGCATAAGCTTGTATAGTTGTGGCCTATGAAGCAAGGACCATTGATAATAAAGAAAAAAAGTTACATTTGAAAAATAAAGGACCAAATCCTCATCACAGTGTTTAATCTTCCTGAGGAATGATGGGCTAGCAGAAGCCTGGCACTGCCCACTGGGTGGGACTGTTCCTTGAACAAAATGGAGTAACACTATGCTTCAGCCTTAGGGTTCCTCCATTACTAATGGCACTGTGGAATTAACAGAGCAGTTTCCTGGGGATCCGCATGTAATGGATTATCTATGTTGGGGTGCAGAAAAAGAAGCAATGGCCACACTGCTACGCAAGCAGCAGAGTCTTCTGCACTGATCTGTACACCCACTTTGCAGAGCCCAAGTAATCATTAAACAAATTAAAATCAGCAACTTTATAGCAAACTTCATATACATTAAAATCCTATTTGTATAACCACAGACAAAAGCCTTTCCTATAGTTTTCACTAGAAAGTATTTGTGGTTTTTTATGCACTGTTAGAACAGAACGCTGTAGAAACTGTGTCATCTGAGATGTGTACGAATTCCCCACACAGCAGTTAATTACCCAGAGAAATAGTCCATTAAAGTTATTAAGTTATATGGGAAATAGGTATGGGAGCCTGGATTGTGTTTTTGTGGTAGAACAAACAAACTCATATGACTTGGGAAACAAAGACTTGGGAACCTGTCAGGTAAAAATCTGCCTGTTCTCTGACTCAGTGAAAATAAGTGGTAAGAAATGTCAGAGAACAAACTCGAAAATGGAGTTGGTAGCAGAGAAATCTTGTCCTTTAAGACAAAACAGAAAACAAATAATGATTAACAGAACAAGAATTAAGATAGATTTGAGGATTGCTTCTGAAAGGGGTATTCTCAGCCTGTGGTAAAGAGAACATTGTAATACCAAAGAAGAATTGCGGGCAATAGCTACTATAAAGTCATCATCTTATTATCAATAAAATGGATTGGTGATATGGAACAATTTGTTCATCTGTCAAATTATGACTTACTGGAACATTCTGATTTCAGAACTTGATTTCAAAAGCATTTCAGACCTCATTTCCCTTGAGAGCAAGGAGGATTTTCATTTATATATTATTTTCTTTTACCTAAAAATCAGTGTTTAATCATCCTTCATTGTCGCTTTATTCAGAGTCAAGGAACACACTTTTTGCCTCTTTCAGGGAGCATTCACAAAAAAAGGTTCAAGTGTGATTCTATTAACTTATATGGATGCAAATGGTTTAGAAAGTAATTTTATTTGTCTCTACATTGTGATCCATAGATTGTGATTATTCCAGAAACCACTTGTTGGAAATTTTATATTAAATTAAAAATACAATGAGATTATAACCTTTCTTCTTGTCGCTCCCTCACTTACTCAACCAGAGCAGGAAGCCAGTCAAAAGTGGTGATAGTTTGCAATTTTATCTCTGACTGCAAAGACAGTGATTTCCTTGGTAGTCACTTGTTGGGAGTTTAGATGAGAGGCAATAATAACAGATGCACTATCTCTCCTTTGTTTGCTGAGCCATAATGCTGAGCTATAAAATACCCCACAATCTAAAATCACTGCCAATGTACTCTGTGCCAGGCTTTTCTGTGTGATGCAGAAGTGAATTAAAACAACTGGAATGAACATAAAAAGCAAAGAAAAAATATTAAAAGAAAAAACACAGTCATAAAATGAAAAGTTTCAATCCATAATTCACCTAGAATTTGTAGAAAATCAATACTGTGAGAAATTCTTTCATGTGAATACCTCAGATAATAAAAGCACAAGGGTTTTTTTTTTAATCCAAAATTACAGGAGTAAGCAGTTGTGTATTTTTTCCCTTCAAAAAGTTGAAGGGTCCCTTGGCGTAGCCAAATGGTGTGTGACTTGCACAGAGGCAGCATTAACAGTCAAAGGAATCTGGGGGAGCAGCACCCCTCAGGTAGATCTGCTCCTGAGTGTTTCCTGGGATTACAGTAAATCAGCATGATTTGGAGAGAACTTGTGGAATAAAGGGAGGAGAAGGAGTACCAGAGCAACTGATACTCCCCAGCATTTTCTTGTATTAAACCAAATGCTTTGGTCAGCCATAGAGCTAGTGTTTGCTTCTGATAGTGGTACTTCCTACCTAGTGACTTGGCGGGCAGGAGATGGGTGCTTGGAAGGGCTGATATTGGCACAACTGCTAAGAAAACCCATGCTAATTCACCTTTCCACACTTGGACTACCGAATCAGTGTCCTAACATAATACATCTCATCCTTCTTGTTCCCACAAAACATCTGTAGTACTCAGCTACTGCGAGCTGGTGAAAAGCAACGCCTCAGTGCTACTCCATTCATTATGTGATTAATCTCTCATGGAGAGAAAGCAAATGAGTCAATGTGGTCTGAGCAAAGTACGCTCTTCTGCTGCAGTATCAGCTCAGGTGTCTCCATATCATCTCAACAAGAGTAAAATGGAAGGATTTGTAAAACACAAGCAGTCTGTCATGCATGAAGCTTTTAATGCTGTCCCACGTGCAAATAAATGAAAATAAGCTTACATATCTGGAGGACTAGAAACAAAAAGTATGTCTGGCACCTTTCTCTTTAAAGGGGTTAATAATAGGTGCTGCTTGTGGAATATTTTGGATATTTTGTACAGTTTTACTGTTTTTTTTCTGCGTGTATTTAGAAAGTGTTATAATGATATTTTCTAGTTTACTGCAATGGGTGAAGAGATCAAAGGAGGACAATATATAGTAGCCTTGTGTCCTGAAGTGAAATTATGATTCAGTTATTAGCTCTGCTACTCAGAAGCATACATGAACTAATGCAGCATCTATCCACTTTGCCTTATATATTGTGACAAGCCTCCAGGGGGCTGATCCACATGAAATTCATTTCACATCTCATTCATTGAGTGCCTGGGATTTGAAATACCTTTCTGCTCTTCTAGGTTTCAATAAGCTAGACTGCTCAGACTCATTGCCAACAAAAAGTAAGGAAGTAAACTTCTCCGTAGGGATGGTGCTTTCAAATTTCCTGCAATGCCACTGGAGATGTACTGGCATTCATTTCAGGAATTGTGCACGTGTGTACCTAGGACAAGGATGACTTAGAGAATAATCATACTTTTCAGACCAATGGAAATATATTTTATTGTACTCTGGATAATTATGAAGCTTATATCATATAAAGTAAGAGATATAAAAGATTATATTCAATATGAGATGTAAGACAATGAAATCTTCTACCCTTCCATTAACCAAAAATGCCCATGCTTCTCTTTAAAAAAGTTGAACCATTTGGTATTTGCCAGTTTATACTTAATTACTGTACAAGTTTTACTGATGAAAACAGTGCAAACAAAGACCCCCCTATTTTTCCAGAACATTGCTTTTTGTATTTGGTAAGCAAAAGCCTGGCAGAGGAAAAATATTGCTAGAAATATTAGGGATTTCCTTCAATAACAAAAAGCATCATCAACAAAACCAATTCCCCCCCTCTTTTCCCTCCTCCTCAAACAACTGACCAAAACTGTCACTGCTGGAACACACAAACCAACATCTCCAATGGTCTAGAGACCTAAAGGAAACAGGGGATTACTGGTGTTTCTCTATCTGTGAGAATAGATGAATGTCTATCAGAGGCCAAACTGTGAGCTACTGTATTTTTTATGCAGTATTACTAAATCAGTGTGTCAGCTGGGACAAGACTTAGTCCTAGGGATCTTACCTACAAAAGAATACCCACCCAAAAAAGACTGAGATGAAAGTTAACTACCTTCACTCAAGAGAGCGATGTATTTTTCAGATCGCTTGTGTGTTTTGTTCACCAGAAATTGCCCTCAGGAGTGGGAGCAGAACCCAGACCACCCCATGCTGGGACTCACATGACAGGCTAGAGAATCAGATTTACTCTTGGTATTTCTGGCTCAATGAATCTTTTAAAATATATTCACTTATTGGGTCCATTATCTCTTCAGTAAACAAATACCAAAAATGCAAAAGGGATTACTGCCAGTCTTCAGCCTACAATGCCACCAGCACTAGCAAAGGCTACTAAGTGTGCAGCGTTTTCAGCTGAGGGGTTGGCACAAACCAGTTGAGTTACATGGGGTAAGAAAGGGTATTTAATAAAGCTGAATCCTGAGATTATTAAAGGATTCCAGTGGCAGCCTTAAGGTAGTCAGCATGGAGAAGGAAGTAAACTTGGTTCTCTGTTACCAGATTTTCCTTTTACAACCTCAGCCTAAGTATTTGGCCATGGGATGAGAGGAGGAGGAAGTTTCATGGTCTCACTGGGTACTGGCTGCATCCCATGAGACAGGAGCCACACAGGCAAAAATGAGTGCTGCCAACCCCCGATCTGCTTTGCATATGAATTCTTCCAAACCTGTTAAAGCAGAGGAGCAATACCACCCCACTGCCAGAGCCAGCGTAGCTGGTCCTGTTGCCCAGTCATACAGGCCATACTCTTCTCTCGTATGTGCTTTGTGAGGTTCTCCGCTGTGTTCAAAAGCTGAAGTCTCCAGTGCAGCTAGCCTGCTGGTCTGTGACTTTGTGTCCTAGGTCTCTCTTTCCCATGAACATCTTCCCTTTCTTCTGCTCCCAGTTTTGTCCCACAACACTCCCACACCCACAGTACTCCCCAAGCCCTGCCCTCCACATAGCACCTCAGATCCTTACAGGGTCCCTGGCTGCCTCCTGCGTCTCCCCTGCCACAGGGAGATGCCCTTCTTCTCCACTCACCTGCAGAGCAAGGAAAAGCCCCTGCAGAGGCCAGGCTGCAAATACATATGCAGTGGTGGTGAGAGGCAGCTTCTTGATGGGTGCTGAGTCTGCTCCAGCGTCCGCTCAGCCTGGACCCTCACTTGGGTCTGTCCCCTTGTCCCCTGAAATTATCCCAGGTGCTCAACAGATACATGAGGAGAGGTATGGATGGAAAGCAAGACCAGAGCCCTTCGCCCCTTAGGAAACCAGGCCAAAAATAATCCTTAAGGCACCATACTGTATAATAAGCAAAATCATATCAGTGAAGTCATTTCTTTCAGCTGGATAATCAGTGCTCAGACTAAACCTGAAGATAACAGTACCACAGCTGAAGAAATGTGATTTCTCTGATGAGGTATTCGAGAATCCTAAAAATAAAACATATTCTGAATATTTTTTTTAAATTCTTATGAAACAAAATTTAGATGGTTGTGAACTGATTTTTTCCTTGATTTCAGTATTGGTAAGTATTTAATTAATTCCTCCTAGGCAACTTTTTTACATGCAATATACTGTAATATAAATAATTTTAACATTCACAATATCATCTCTAATAATGTGTTCTATTTTTTAAATAAGAGTTATCAAAATAATCTTACCAAAATGAAACATAAAATACCAATTTACATCTTCAGTCTAAATCGACATGCACTCACGAGTTCTTGGCAGATTTGTCTCATTTGGTCATGTGCAATTTCTAAATTACAAAATACACAACATTGGGGAGTCTACAAATAAACAAAGGAACTTAACAAAACCATGGGACTCTCTTTTAGACAATGGCCTCCCCACAAGTATCATTTTCTGCTTAAAGCATCTTTATGTTTCTCAGTCTCTAATGTTTGCTCACCCACACACATTCTGTTTTCTAGTGTTGGTTTTATAAATCAGTGGTAGGTCTTGAAAACAATCCCTTTCCTTTAAGCACTTGTACCAAGAGATTATGCCCTATATCCCTATATCTTGCAGTTACTTTGTTTACAGTGTTCTTCCAGTTGCTAGCATGCATACACAGGATAATGTGCAACTCATTATACGCTACATTTTTTCTTTGATGCTGAGCTTATGAACTAGTTTAAATATGGGTTTCCCTTATAATAAAACACAAGCTTTGCTCCCAGTGCAGTCACATTTTCTTCATGAAATGGCATTGAATCAGCATGACAGTATACTGTAATCTTTCAAAAACCTGCAGTTAGTGAATATAACTTGTTTTTAAGACATTTCCTGACATAATATGCAATATCTAAGGAGTTAATAGCAGTGAATTTAACAGTTAAGCAAATTATTATTGTTAAAAGTTATCTATTGCTGTTAAATTGTTTGATGCATGTACAACATAGATGTGATTCTTAAAACACTGTACTGAAATACTGTGACACTTCCTTCAGTGTGGGACACAAAATAATACTCTCTTATAATGCATTTTGAATTAGGGAATATCTAGTAACTGGTTCTTCAACTGACAGTACAAATTGTATAAAACATAAACAACTCACTAAGAAGGTGTGCTCTATCAGTTTATAATAAATTTAGATCCTACACAGATTTTTGTGCAAGGCAAATAAGCACGGTCATTTCTCTATATCCTGTATACCTTCTGAGAGTGTGCTCTGGCTCAAATTAACAGTGTTGTGCTGTAACAAAGACATGCAGTATTAGAGCACTGTTTATTATGTTGACTGGTATAATTTATACTATCTTGTACTTTTTAGTCCCATGCTTTTGTGCTTTGGTGTTTCTTTTACGACAAACATGTCAGATAAATCACATCAGTTCTTAATCTTATTTTCATCTGATATTTTTGTATTTTAGCAATTGTGGGGGGATTTATCATCCTTTAAATAGTAAATTTTGGAGGAAATGTTATGAAGTTACTATACGAGATATGGTAAATACAATTAACAATGTAATATGTAGAAATATACTGCATGAAAAAAAGGGAAAAAAACAGTTGTCACTCATCTGCAAGTTCAATATCCCAACCATTATACAACCCTCTGAGTCACAATTTCTTAAAGGCATGAGCTTTTCCCTCATAGGGAGTCTTTTCCTCCATCTTGTTCAAAGTATGTTACCTGCCAATATATGAAAGAATGTTTATCCCTATTTTTAGGCTAAGGTAAGCTTCTTTGTTTAAGCATTGCATAAAAGGAGTACCATTTAAGATGGAGGCAATCTACCTTCTAAATCAGCTGAGCATGGAAGAGAGAAAGCTGGGTGCACTAAGGCAAATTAAGCTAAGTTAAAAGGCAGTTAACCTTACCAAAAAAGGGCTGCAATAGAAACAATAAGTTGTGACATTTGTTGATCCTAGGGAACTTAGACAATATTTTTTTGTGCTCTTTCTAATACAGTTAAGTTCTATAGTATGCTGTATTCTGGGTTATGTTAACTCAAATATTCACCAGCCTATATCTAGTTCTGCCACAGCTTTTTTATAATATATGCTTTTAGTCATTAACATCGAAAATCAGGGAGGTATTTTGGGGAACCGCCAGGGAGTTGCATCACCTATTCCAGAAATTTCCTCCCCTTTGTCAAGCACCCCTAACCCAATGGTCCGCATCTAGGAGTTTCTTCTTCCTTAACTGTTTAACTGTTGGATGATGTATTTCAGAGACTGATAATTACTTGATCATTTCCACCTTTGAAATTGCTCCTTGTACAAGGTGGATTCAGGTTGCTATTGTGCTTTGGTGTTCAGGTTGTTGAACAAGGCACACAAGAGAATATAAAAGTTTCTGAAAGAGGGACCATCCTAACGGAAGCAAGACTGCATTCGAAACCTTGCATTCAAATACGCAGATTCCCTAGATCTGTGGTTAGTTCAAATGAGTCTAAGACACAAAAGTCAAAGTGCAGCAAATGAGTATTAGGGGCCTGTCCCACATGTAGGCCAGAAAGTAGAGCTCTGACACCAGAACTGTAAAGCTGTGCCACTCACCAACAAGCAGCATGTGCACTGGGGGGAACTGGGAATTTAGTCCTGGAAAGACTAAAGACAGCTGCCTGGATTTCCTTACGGAAACAAAGGAGTCTGTAAAACAGAACTTGCCTTTTATACTTGAAAACCATTTGATAGGAAGATAAAATTAAGCAGAACAATTAGCAAAGCTTCAAGTGCTCATCTCTCAATTTGTTGCCACCTTTCATTTTGTCCCCCACTATTGAGTCGAAGGGAAGGGATTTTCTGATGCACTCTGTGCTGGTTTTGGCTAGAATAGAGTTAATTTTCTTCATAGTAGTTAGTATGGGGCTACGTTTTGGATTTGTGCTGAAAACAGTGTTGATAACACAGGGATGTTTTCGCTATTGCTGAGCAGTGCTTACACAGAGTCAAGGCCTTTTCTGCTTCTCACACCACCCCACCAGCGAGCAGGCTGAGGGTGCACAAGAAGCTGGGAGGGGACACAGCTGGGACAGCTGACCCCAACTGACCAAAGGGATATTCCACACCATATGACATATGACATCATGCTCAGCATGTAAAGCTGGGGGAAGATGAAGGAAGGGGGGGATGTTTGGAATGATGGCATTTGTCTTCTGAAGTAACCGTTACATGCGATGGAGCCCTGCTTTCCTGGAGATGGCTGAACACCTGCCTGCTTATGGGAAGTAGTGAATGAATTCCTTCTTTTGCTTTGCTTGCATGCGTGGCTTTTGCTTTGCCTGTTAAAATGTCTTTATCTCAACCCATGAGTTTTCTCACTTTTACTCTTCTGATTCTCTCCCCATCCAACCAGGGCGGAGTGAGCGAGTGGCTGAGTGGAGCTCAGTTGCAAGCTGGGGTTAAACCATGACACACATGAGAGTTCAGAATGCCTCACTGTAGCCAGCAGAGGAGAAACCTGCACCACCAACACGAGGTGAACTGCGCAGTGAAACAGCACCTGCCTGACTCCTGGGCAGAAATCTGTTCTCCTCCTCTCAGCTAGAGTTCAGAAAACAAAGTCTCCAACTTTTAGCAACACCACGACTTTGAAATGTGACGGTGCTGATAGTGAAATGTGATGCATTGGACTTTTTATTTACAGGTCTCTGCACTGCAGTGCAACTGGGCAGCGTCCAAACTGATAACATGAAGCTGGCTTGCAGTCTGGTTAAGGCAGCATGGGGCTTTGCATGAGGCTTTGCTGAGATTTTTTGCCATTCTCCTGCAGCTGGACTTCTCCTAATGCCATGCCTGCAGTGCAGACATACCTTTTAAATTTGTGGACTTGACTAGAATACACACTTGAGAAAGAAACTCTCCACTGGGGAACATGTTCAGAATAGACACCAGAAACATCTCAACCTATTGTAAAGTCCTTGTTAGGGGACTAAAAGGACTATTAGAGTTGGGGGCCACCTTTCCTGTGGAGAGCCACAAACAGTGACCAGGCTGTCATTCCCAGGAGCTTACTTCTTACTCTGTGAGTCACCACGTTAAAGACACAGCTGTAGTTGCTATCAATTGAGGATGCTGAATGTTGCAATTCTCCTCCCTTATTGTGGTAGCACACCTTTCTCCGCAATGGGCTGTGTGCACTCACCCGATTCCTACATGCAGACTTGAAAGCAGGTGAAACAAGACATAAGACTTATATTAGCAGAAGGAGACAGCGTGATCCAAATTATTTTAATACTTCAACACGTGCTTTCATCCTTAGTCTAAACAGCAAACACAAAAAGGCAGACAGTCCTGAACCAAAACATATGCTCCCTGCTGTATGAGAGCTATAGCAGAGATGTGGATGTGTTTGTTTCCAACTTAACAATACCCCAGAGGACAGTTTTGTATTCAACACTAAGAAATAACAGCATAACAGATGCTTTTCCCCTTTAGCATTACAGAGTTCCTTCAAAGTCCGGTCTGGCCCTGATTTTCCAGTGTGGTCAGTTGCTCTGAGTCAGTGTCTTGAAAAAAAAGGCCACAAAATTATTGTTATTCTGTCCTGTTATTCCTTTTTTTTTGCAGATTTGAATATATGCAAGGCATAGTTCGGCCAGGGAAGCTTAATTAGCTAAGCCCACAAATTAATCGTTCTGATTAAATTGCTTGTATCTATCTAACACTGTGATATTTATTTATAGAGTAATTATTATTGAATGTCTAAGATAAAAGCCTTTAGACTAAAAGCACTGTTATCATTCAAATGCATATTTATATATTTCAAACCCCAAACCCCAAACCTCCAACTATGCTGAGAAAATGTTCAAAGTCACAGTAAGACTCAAAACAAAGGAAATAAATAAAACATTAAGATTGAATATGCAGTCATGAGATTGTGAGCTCCTTGGAGCAAAGGCTTTCCTCCTTATGAAGTATCTAGTGAAGTGTCTAGCACATAGTGGGTATTACTCAACATAATTATTATCCTCTTAATGTAAAACTTTCACATCACATTTTCTGTGTGTGTTTTTTTTTTCTTTTTTCTTACAGGATTGCACTTTTTGAAAGATTTCTGTCAGACCCTGAGGGCTGTAAGGGAGCCTAGAAGAAATTCTGAGGCTCATGTTTTTAAACATTTGGGGAGGCCTTGGTGCAAAGCCACTGGAATATATGGATGGAAAATGCTAAACAGGTTTTTATTTGGGTCTGTATAAGTTATGGCACAGATATCACTGGCCTTTACTCATACAATAATATTTCTTGGAATTTTCTTATTGCGCTTCACATTTTCTGAACTCCTGCCCAATATTCCTCGAGGATTCCCTGTATTTTTTTTCCTGACTGCTGCAAAAATATGGAGTTTTCATCTGCATGGAGTAGTCCTCTACAGGACTCCTCTAGCCTTCTCAAAAATGTGACAGTATAAGGACTAGGTTTTTAAGGGTATTTGGGAATCTATCTCCCAAACAATTAAGGGCAAGTTAGGCCTTTAGCTATTTTGAGAATCTTGGCCCAAATTTGGTGCTTTCAGAGGTGTTTGCTGCATGCTGGCTTCCAGTGAAGGCTAATAAGAAACACATTTCAGTTTGAGGGGCAATTCTCAAAGACAAAACACAAATCAGAGAATTCCCAAGAGGCTGTAGACTATGGGAATTTCTCAAGGGAGGTTTTTTCCCATTGGTGTGTAACTGTCCACATTCATAGTTTCGGAACCTCATGAGTTGAGACAGCCTTGAGCTTCAGCGGCTGTCTCTTGCTTTTTGATATTTCTTGATCACCTCTCATTTAATGTAATCTTTTCTCTGTGCTCAGCACTCCAACTGGGTTACATGAATCCATGTATTCAAATGGTCACATATTTCAATACACCTAAACAAAGTCACTGATGTTAGATTAGAGAGAAATTTGCTTAATAAGCAACACAGGCAGTCAAAACTGTAGTCTTTGCTTTAGGTTTCAACCAGTGTCTCAGATGCCTCTGTGGAAATGGCTGGAGATCATCCTCCTCCCTCTGAACATTTGACTCAAATTTCATCCAATTGGCACAAGTGTGAGTCTTACAAGGGTTGGAAACCAACTGGCTGTGAGTCACATTGCCTCTAAAGAGAAATGCAAATCTCATTCACTGCCTTCACAGTAAAGGATAGGAAGAAAAGCAAGAAAAAACAATGTAAAAATTCGGCCATAGTTACACAGTTTTTAAAAAAACACCAGTGGCTATGCATTCTTCATGAATCATTCTAAGTTTTCAGACTGAGGACATTTGCAGTCACAGTGTTGACACTCTGTCCGAGGAACCTTTAAAGGCCATAGAAAAAGAAGAAGCCAGGCTGTAGATAATCCTGAACAGTCACTCGTACTATTAACCTTATTTGTTGACAGAAGGAAAGACAAGTGCAAGCAATATTGTGATTCTTGCAAACCCAACCCCACCTTGATATCAAATGATTTCTCCTAAAAGCAGCAGTGACAGGTGAAGGTATGTAAGAGGCAACTGTAAAAAAGTTAGCAAGACTTGGTTTTGCATAAACCATAGCTGAATTTTAGACTTCTGGAAACATGAATTTTGATGAAACATCAAAACATCGGCTGTGACAGTTAGAATTATAGTTTAAATTTTATGAAATTAATATTTACTTGTAAAAACATTGAGAAGATACAAGAGTGCACCAAAGCAGTACTCCCAATGCATTCACCAAAGTTGTTTCACGAGAGTCAGAATGCCCCAGTTTCCAACTATTAGCAAAATTATGTCAGTGAGCATCAGTTTGCCCCACAAGCTATTTCTGACCAGAACTGTAACAAGGACAAAACAGGGAAGGTGCCTGTTTCAGTGTCCAGTTGACAGGGATGATATTGAGAGGAAAAGGACCAACAAGAAGACATTGTCCAAACCCATCATATAGTACTGTACATGACAAGGCTCACTACAGCAGTTTCTCAACTGATGCTGTAGTAGCCATGACTTCAGTATCTAACTGACCTTTCAGGCTATGCAGAAAAAAATAGGGGACACATTATACCACCAAATAGGAAATCCTGCTGAAAACCCAAAGCAGAAAAAAAATAAACACCTTTCTTCTTCAAGGAGCTTGCGCTTGCACTCACACTCTCTTAAAGAATTAGGCTTTTCTTTTGAAAATGGGGATCCTGCAGAGAAAACCCTATGTCATATGCAAATGTGCCATTGTGACCAAAATATCAGTGACTTGACAAGAGTACAGAAAGATGGGATAGGCTGTGTTATTTGCTCAAGCAGTTTCTAGAACAACCAAGCATTATGCATGATTTGTGAGGCAAGCATGCAAATTGCCAAAAGAGGATGTCAGTTTGAACTCCAGTCACTTTTACACTTCGAAAAAGCTTAGCATGATGATAAATACTCAAACCAAGAACGGCTGCACACAATGCCTGCCGTAATCTGTTGATAATCTTGGATTACTTTTCAGATCTTCCCTGGTTTAGCAGCTTCTGTCAAGTTGTAAATAAAGGAGATCATGTGGAGATTTCCTCTACCAGTCATGGAGATGTCACTTCTTCACTGACTAGCTGGCAGGTTTTCATGGTAAGTCTGTTCACTCACTGGAAATTGTGTCTGTTGCCTAAATGACTGGTAATCCACTTGAAGAATGAAAAAGAAGTTACTGAGGTGCCAAGGGACTCTGTGTAGAAATGAGAAATATTTGACAGTGGAAAAATATGTGTTTGTAGTGGTTTTTGGTTCATTTTTCCAGGGAGAGCTGAAATCACAGAAGGCAGACAGAGATCACTAAAACTATTTTGCACATAGATTAACTTGTAATTCACTTATTCATGCATGTGGGAATACAGCTTCTCAGACCAACTTCCTTCAGCAATAATGCGGTTTATGCTTCTGCTCTTGTGTTTTAATAAAAGTCATGAGATTAAAAGTCCTCCCTAGTGACTGCTATCCCAGAGCTGAAATGTAAGAATATGGATCATATACTGTACCTAGACACCACAGTGACTGCATTTTTAGAAAAAAATAAGAGATCCGTTGTAATGTGACATGGCTTCTCATGGGATGTACTAATCCTGCTCAGAAGAATTAGCTTACTTGACTCAATTGCTCCTTTGGGACTTGCAAATAATGCATGTTTAAGTGATACATATATGCATGGTATCAAGAACAGTGTCATTTATGCTTTGAGGTGTTCCATAATGTAAACTCTAATTATAGAGAAAATTCTTATTGCATTAACATAGCATTATACTAAAGCAGTAACTTTTTTACAGGAGAGACAGTGAACTTCATTTTATTTGGTGTTAATACACACTCTGGTCCAGGACCAGAAGAATAAGTCCTGGGCATTGCAGTTAAACAAATCATGAGATTTGGAGGTTACAGCAAATCCCTGCTTATCAAGGGACTTACTTAAGTTTTTATTCTCTCTGCCCTGACTAATCAAGTTAGTAATGTAAATTATGCAGGACTCTGTCCTCTCACTTTGATAGTGGCAGCGATATCTTACCCTTGTCTCAGTGCCTCTGCTGCTCTTACTCCTTTGAGTAGTGCCTGGCAGGTGTGCAGTCCCATAATTTCCAATAACAAGAGAAACTACTCTGTGTGAGCAAGAGTGGCAGAGTGGGCCCTGAGAAATGGAGGAATATCATTACCGCTTATTGGCTTGCTGCTGCTTTGACAGCTACGGTTCTGAGCATTACTATGGGAGGCCACATGAAAAACAGATTGAGGGACACACACACAAGTGTATTTCATGAGAGACTGGGAAGAACAAGACAGAGGAGATAATCTCATTCTTTAGGGAAGATAAGACAGGCTGTTTAAAACAATGTAGCATTATCTGCTTTAAGTAACGAGTAGTAACACCCAATTTAACAAGCATTGCTTACTGTAGGAAGCTTAATTACTCTTCAGAATACATTCAATACAAAATTTCTCAAGCTGATTGCTTCAGCTGAATGTCAATGTATTATGTCCTAGCCACTTCAGTAGAAACTGCTATGTAGCAGCCAGATTTTCTTCTGCTCCTTAAGTGACATGTGATGAAAAATTATTTAATGAGCTGCTGCATTTTGCATCTGTGTAAATAACTTTCATGTAAACATGCATTACGGATGATCAATGTGGCTTCCTCAGTGCTGAAAAAGTCAGCAGTTTTGACTGCACGAGGTGCTTGAGGGTGTTGTGAGAAGAGATTTAGAGTGAATTCTGCAGTGGTTTATATTGATTTAAGCTTAGCTTGCTACGGACCCACTCTCCCCATCCCTCCAGCGGTCCTTTCACACCTCCTCCTCCCTTCAGCCACCAGTGAGGCTTTGACCCCTCTCCCACCTCTCATGGCAGCGCCGACCCTGGCACCAGTGGTGCATGGACCTGCAGCCACAGAGTAACTCACACCACAGAAGAGACATCACCATGTGTAGGGACGGGCAGGGAAGCACAGTAGGGTAAAGGTAGAGTAGAGCAAAACCCAAGTAAGAAAATCCAGAGAAATCTTTTAAGAAAAAAAGATGATTCCAGGAGAGATGGCTGGGGCTGGTGGTACTGCCAGCAAAATGGGTCAGGTACCAGTCTGAAGCACTGGACGATGTTTCTGGGGACCTCCTGGGGGGCTCAGATGGGAGGATTTCTGTGGTACCTGAAGCAGGTGGCATAGTGGTGGGATGGAGGTGGCACAGAGGAATATTGTGCAACTGTTACTCAGGGTGGCAAGCAGGGGGGCAGAAAGCACCATGGAAAGCGAGAACATTTCTGAGCCCCTTCTGCCCCATTTTAGGACAGCCCAACATGTGTTTTGCAAGGTTTGCAATTGTTTCTAGGGAGAATTCTTATCTCTCACTTCTTGTCAGCTATATAGCTGCCATATATATTATATATATGTGTCATATATCCTATTATATTATACATAATATATATTCCTATTCTTTTAGGAATGGAAATTCATCCTCAGATCTTGTTTTGGCATGGTATGTATGCAGGATCAGTTTTCCCATGCAGGGCTGCATCCAGCTTTCACAGTACTTGTACTTGTGTTGCAGCTGATGGTAAGACTCAAGTAAATTTGATCTATTCATGTCCAGTTTGGTGTTCTAAACATACTCACTTTTCACTACTCGACAAACCAACAGCAGAGTTCATCTTCGTTTTTATTCATTAAGACCCAACAGATGACGCAGGAAATTAGGTGTTCGTACTTCTGACCACTGGTGCTGTGTGAGTGGCCAAATCACTGAGTTTACCAATGGTATCCTTATGCATATTGCACCTAATTATGTGTAGCTTCAAGGCATTTAGGATTTAGGATTATCAGCCCTGCCATGAACTGAGCTGCCTCAGATTCTGTTCCAATGATTTTTGGGAGAAAAGAAAAGAGAAGAGGAAAGAATTTTTGGAAGGCAGTGGATGACTTCCAAGACACTAGCTGTTGAACAAATAGGTTTTCACTGCAGACAGACATACATTACCAACCTTTGTAAAAAAGCCTTAATTGGGTTTTGAACTATGGTCTGACCACATTAGAAGCCCTGAATTTGAAAGAGGAATTTACAGCATGAACAGGAGTCTGCTATAATGAAAACATTTTGGTTTTGTGGAGGTCTTTGTCGTAATTGCTTTCAGCTGGGACTGGTGGGTTTTGGGCATTAATCAGCAGTGAAAGCAAGCAAGACGTAACGCACTACTCCTTTGAGCCTGCCCAGCTAAATCACTGAAATAGAGAAGTCTGAGCAACTAGAGGAGTGTGAGACACTTGGAAAAACTTTGCCTGCTCCTGGGGAGAAAAAACCCCAAAATAGTATCTTGAGTCATGCTACTGCACCACTGATGTTGGGAAACAAAGTTAGTCCTGTTCATGCCTCAAGTTTGTGGTGAGGGCATCTCACTAATGGCTAAGGCCAATGGCAAGGTGTATTCTGAGGTGTGGGCTCTCAAAACTCTACATCCCTCAGTCTCTATATTGCTAAAAAGCAACTGCATCTGGGAATTATCAGAGCATCAGGCAACATGTATGTCAGACAAAGTAAGATGATCTTGGCTTTGGAGCCTGACCTCACCCTAATCTCCCCCAGAAGGAAGAAAACAGCTCAACAAATTGTTTTTGCCCAGGGCTCTGCTCCCAAGTACCAGGTGATGCCCACTCAGATGGGACCTGTCAAGTGAAGAAGCCCCCCTGTCAGAAGACAACAACAGTTAGCAGCTTGCTCCCCAGGTCTGTCATCTGCCCAGCAAAGTTTCCAGTAATTGCAAAATATGTTTCTGAAAGGGTTTCTTCTATTATGCTTGTCACAACTCTGACATGTTAAGTAGGGACAAAAAGCAGGACAAACATGACGTATACCCTGAAGACAAATCTCTGTCCAATTTTCCTCCAGCTACAAAGCACTGGCAACAATCCCAAATTCTCAGCAGATGATACATACGTAGCACGTCCTCCTGTATCCTAAACCCCGACAAGTCTGTTATTCTTACAGCAATTACAATGTTAGGTTAAGTTAAAAGAAGGAATCTAGGACTGTGAGGCATGAACAAATGACAAACTGAAGAAATTTGGAGTTGGATAACATGCCAAGCACTCTACTCGGAAATCAAAACAAAATTAATTTCTATGTCTTCATTACTTCTGACAACAGCCTCACTACGGCTCAACTTGCTGGCTGAAAACCCACTGCTGCCACCCGGTGTTACTATGCCAGCATTGGCCTGCGTTTACAGGGAGCAAGCACTGGACTTCGCACGCAACATTAGGAGTTTCAAGATGTTCAAGGTGTTTACGGCTCTAGCAGGACAGAACAGAGGAAAAGGCAATGTATGTACATATCTAGTGTTAGTGTGTGTGATCCCGGCTACCTAAGGCATCGTGTTGTGTTGGTCTTAAAAAAATTGCAGGAAACAACAGGAAATAACTGTGGTTGTTCAGTTGTTGTCAATGAGAAGACATTGGTAGATTTTATTTAATTGGGAATCACATGCAAGTATATTAAATCCCCATGAAATGAATGAGGAGCAAGTGACTAACAACAACATACCTTTTTTCATTTAGGTAATCCACTCTCTTTCAAGTTTCATTTCATGGATTTTCTTCAGCGGTGCTGCTTTGCTAAGCAAAACCTAATGCATTTGTTACAGACCAGGGAATGAGCTGCAGGTTGAAAGGTAGATTGGGAAGAAAAGCATACATTCATTGTGATTTTCCAGGTGATCAGTAATATTCAGGAGCCTAACTTGCACTCCAAATTGATGTTTTACCAAAGATAATTAAAACCTACATTCTCTGAGTGCAGCAGCTGCTTGTGAATGTCAATGTTTTGGCCACAAGCCTTTTCTCAAGACAATTCACAATGCAGTATCTGTTAAAATGCTGTCCTGTGGGGAGCATGTTGTGATTGAGAGACTTCTGCTGATCAGACCATCCTCATTATTATCAGTTTTGCACTGAGTTATTCTTCTGTGACAGGTTTGGTTTCATTTTGTTCAGAGGAAATTGAGCTAAACATTGTTTTCTATCACATCCTCTTGAGAAGGAATGCAAAAATAGGGAAGAGAAATTCAGCTCTGTAGGGCTTACCAGGCTTTTCTTTCATGAAATAATAGAGTTGTTTGATTGCTAGAACATGGGGCAGGTTGCAACAGAAACCTCCATTATCCTTAGAAATGGCACATGCTGTAGATTGTGAAAGAAATAATTAAAAAACTAGTAGAGAAATAATTTAGACTGCATAAGATACCTCCAGTTCCTGGACTTTCCCAGGTCCACCATCAAGTTTGACAGAACCACAGCCAAAACAGGAGACACAGCTTGGGTGAGATTTCCCCAGCTGGCTAAACCAAACTGCTGCCTTCCAGCTCTGCCACCAGAGTTGGTGATTCTGCTTCTATGACAGATGTGCTCGACCCCTTGAACAGGCTGGCAGTGGCTTGGTGCAGGCTCCGAAAGAGATAAAAACCTGAGCTGTAGATGGGCCATGAATTTCTCTAGTTTCAATCTGTTTTCTGAAAACCCACAAAGAAACAGAGCTATTCCTCTGTCAAGGAACAGAGTGACTCCTTTATAAAGGAACAAAGCAAGCTGTGGGTACAAGGAGTCTCCTGCATACCTTTTCTATCTATCTCTCATAATTTGGCTACAAGCCAACCACTTTATCACATAAATATGACAGCCTATGTGAGCATTTTTTTTTGAGCAGTCCCTGCTAGGCAGTGTGGCTGCATGGTGGTGATCTCCCCCCTCCCTGGGACACCTCTCAAGGTTGCTCCTCAAGGCAGAGAGACCTTTTACCAACAACAGATCTTTGGTAAGTGACTGATATCATGCATAACCTTTTGTCTTGGTAACTTTGATTGCGTGCTGAATTGATGCTAATGAAAAATTATATAAGCATATGCAAAGCGCATATATAATCCTTTAGATATAAACCACTGTCCAAGTCTGAGACTAAGATTAGATCCAGCCACACCTAGACTCCTCTCTGAGGAAGGAGTTTAGAAAGCAAGGGGGTCCTCTCTGAACCTCGTGACTCAACGGGAGGGTCCTTCTTACTCTCTGCATCTTCAGTCTCTCTGTGAATCATTCTAACTTGAGTGTAACTCTATTTCCCTTTGTATGATTCTTCCATGAAGTAATTAAGAGTGAACCCTGCCATCGAACTTTGTTAAGTCGCACTTTTACAATATCATATTAAAACCACTTTTGCTAATACCTCTGTCGGTGATTCCTTAAGCGTTACAAATCATGCCCCCCCAATTCGTGACAGGTTCTCTTGCACTGACCCTAGTGACTCGTCCATCCTCTGGTGAGTCAATTCAGTTCACTAGCATGGCAAAAAGCCACTCACTGCTTTACTGTGTTACCTTTAGCAAGACGCACCGGCTCACAGAAGGGCTAGATGAGCCTTGCAGCTGGCAGAAAAAAAGCAAGGGGAGTGGGAAGACCAAAGGCAAGGGGCAAGTATCCCTGCTGCAATACTGCAGTCATGCAACTCGTCACTATCAGTGCTTTGGTTACAAACAGACATATCAATTGTTGGCTACAATTTTTGAGACTGCCCAAAGATGTCTTTACTAAACACCAACAATACTTTCCTTCTGTGAAGAAAGTTACAGTTGAGTATGTTGTCAATACAAACTTACATTTGGCTCTGGAATCTGAGCAGGGATTGACACCCACATCAAAGAAATGGGAACATCTTCACTGATGCTAGTGTGATTATCAGTTCTCACAGTGAGAAGTGTGTTTAATTTTTCAGGAGTTGTTTTGACCTTGCCAGCTAAGAAATTACTCAAGGAAGATATCTACTCATGAAAGCTTACATAAGCGCACCCACCCTTCCAGCTCCTGTATCACAACAGGGCATTTCCAGCCACACATCCTTCTCCTCTCCTGTCAAGATAGAAGAAGGACAACCTTCCCTGATAGAAGTCCTCTTGCTAGTACCATGATGGTGCAGAGAGGACAGTGATGATATGAGAACACAAAACACAAGCCACATGGAGGAGCTGAGCAAGGAACTGACAACATGGCAGCCTATGAAATGGCTGGAGATTACAATAAATGAATTTGATCTTGTTTAAGCTGCTGACTGGTGATTCAAATCATCATCTCCTTGAGACACAGAATCATAGAATAGCTTATGCTGGACAGACACATGGACTCATTTCCTCCAACCCCCTTCTCACAGCAGCGCTGATATGAAGCCTGATTTCCTAGGGCAGTGTTAGGTATGATGGGGCAAAACAAGGGAAAAGCCCTAGGAAAAGAAAGATTGAAAAGGAAAGGTCACAGATACTTTGTAAAGCTAGTATCCAGGTCACCAGAGTGCTGTCTAGTCAGCATCTGAACATGTATGCCAAAGAGGACCCCAGGTTATGCAAGACCTCCCCTACGTGTCCTACTAACCTAATAGAAGGGAGTGTTTCAGTACTGAATGAGAAGGAAGGTGACTTTTCTCCCTTCTTCATCTCATATGGTAGCCAACCCTGACGCTAAACCCATTAATGCAAATAACTGGAATTCAAACAGTGGCCTGTAACTCGTTAATCAGAGCACCCATATACTGATGCAGCTCCTATGAAGAAGTGGCTGAGGCTCAATGTTCCTGTTAAGCTTTCAGTGAAAAGCAAGTCACATCTTCATTTATGCTTTCCCTTCCTCCCACAACTCTGAAAAGTATTTCTGTAGAGAAGGGAGCTTCAAAACAACATGAATACAGCATGCAGGCAAGTGAAAAAACATGCATGATAGAAAGTGAAAGCACTGAGAACACAGAGACAGGTTTATACGCAAAGAATGATAAGAAAATACATCTTTAAGTGTAAAAGTATATGGTAGAATATGGATCAATTTTCATGTGAGAATAAACTGTTATGTTGGAATGCTACTCATAAATATCAAAATGTTTTACAAAGTATTTATTATCAGTTCCACCTTTTGTTTTGCATAGGAGGAAACTGAGACTCAGAGCTCTATGTTCTGTTTCCCTTTCTCGTATCCCAGCCTTCATTCATTTTGCAAGCCCTTTAGTTATACTGTTTCCATAGGAGCCTTTGCTCTTCTAAAATAAAATGAAAAGCTACTACTTCATGGCAAGTTAGCCCTATCAGAGAAGGAAAAATCAACAGCTTATTTAAGCTCCCATTATTTAATTCAAATGTTATGACTGAACTTCTACTGCATTACAGTAGATCTCTGTGAAGATATAGCAAATTAATTAGCAATGAAGGAGCAAATAAAGTGTTAGCAGAGTTTGAGCACAAGCAGTAACCTCCTTTAAAATACCCATTAACTAGTGCTTCATTGATAATAAATTACGATAGACCATGTAAGAACTAACTGAATATCAAATTATCTTATGAGGGATGCACAGGTAAGAAATACAAAATTAATTCATACTAGCAAGACACAAAGTCTTTGTAATAAAAGAATGATTCAGGAAACAATCTCAAATGAGTTTTTACTGCATTATCTTCATGGTCTATCAAAAGACATAAAAATGCAACAGGACAAAATGTGGCATTCTGTGCTAAGCATGGGCATGTCAGATGTGACCATTCAAGGATCCTTCCGTGTACCACACAAAAAGAAAGAATGTATCTATTTGGCCAGATACATGCAAACTGTACGAAGTTGAGGAAAGAAAACCCCTTGGACTAAAAGGCATAACCTAATAGACCACCACATTTGCATTACAGGAAAAATAACAACCATGACAGGACCCCAAACTGGCTGGTCTGTGAATATTAAACATCTCTAAGCTTTACCTTGCGAATATCCAGAGTTTTTAAGAATTCTGAGAAAGCGCAAATGTCCCTGTAACATTTCGATTCACCAGTAGAGGCCACCACATGCTTCATAAAACTATCAGACCAGCCTGGTCAATCAGTTTACTCGTTTTGAAGTCGGGTAAGAGCTCCTGGCTGGGTCCCACCAGGGCCAGTCTGCTGCTCTGATACTCCAGCAGAAGTGCCTGCTTCTTCAGAGGCTAATTTTTCCTCAGGTAATTTTTCCTTACTTTATCTCCTTTCTCCTTCAACCCAGAATTCAAGCCTGTACCAGGTCAAATTCATTCTCAAGATCCCATCTTTGCTATCTGCATTTGCTCAACAGTTCCTCAAGGGTTCTGTAGTTTTCCTCAGCTTACAAAACCACTGCGGGTGCAATATGGCAAGGCTTGTCTACATGGCGTATCAGTGTTCAGTAAGAAAGGTGACAGTGCTTTCGCTTCAGACAGTGGTGTACAACAAAAACCCAATGTCAAAACCATGGCTCATTTTCTGCCTCACTCATCCTAGACACAAGCTGGGGTTTTTAAGGCCCAGTGTTAGAAAACTCAGGTTTCCATTTATGTTCATCACACATCCTCCTAAGAGATACTCACAGTGTTCTTTGATACCTAAGTAAAACAATTTTCCAAATGTACACACAGGCTATAAGTCATATTTGCATTACGTTCATCCATACATACTGAAGATTATTTCCACACTTATTTCCATTCCAGAGATATGTTTGCACCTGTAGAAAGACTCTTGTTTCAAGGTTTACACTGGTACTAACTAAAGAGGCATTAAAGGAAAGGAAAGGGCATTTTCAGGACAAATACAACACAGATATTTTAAATTTTCACTCCCAGTTTGAAATCCATGCATTGAACTGCAGTCAAGCAGCCAGGTGACAAACACATGAAACAGAAGGATTTCTTCTGCTGTCTCTTAAATCCATCCTTACTGGGCCATTGTCTAAATCCAGGGCATATTTGGGATTTCTTACTGACAAATACTGCACTGCTAACATACTCAGCTGTCTCTGCTGAGTGTAAAATGTAAAAATGCAGATATGTCCAAAAGTCCAGTTGACAGTGAGACAGGGCCCTTGATTCATTAAAAGATGCTGTCAGGACTCCAGTAGCTTTGAGAGACTTTCTGTAATCTATTAAAATGGTCTTTCAGGAGGAAGGTGTAAGTATCCTCTTATCTGAAGTGCACAATACATATAAAGGTATGCAAGCAGTATTATAAAGAACAAAGTATGTCTATGATACTGATGCCAGACAGGTCAAGAACAGAGTGGGAAAAGAATTAACAATGAGTGATAAAGATGGTAGACAGTTCATTAATGCCATTTCTGAATAGAATTATCCTGAAGATGAAGCTAAAACCGTTTTATAATGTACATCCCTGTAGCGAAATGAGGAAAATGCATCAGGCATTAGACTTTCTGAACCAATGTACAAAACATGAGGAATGTCTTTTCTTTTCAACAGGGAAAGAACAGCATTATGTAGTCTCGTTCAGAATGTCAATTCGGTTATGCTTTGAGAAAAGAAGGAAGAATAAATAAGAATTTTAAAAGCTTATTTTGATTTCACTTTAACATTTATAACTCACTTGGTTTCCATGTAAAATGAATCACACATACCCACAGTAAAAGTCTGAATAGGTCTGAAGTCTAAAAGCAAATATAGACTGTGTCTACACATGTATGTGTTTTTTTTTCACCTGCTCTATTCAGTAAATATTATCTGCTCTCAGAAAAGAGAAAGGACTGGGAGACTCCTGCTGCTGAAAACAAACCTTTAAACAATCTGTAACAAATCCAGAGAGGTTAGCTCTGCAAAATACTGATTGCTGTGCTTAAAACATCTGTACCTTAATTTCAAGTACGATTACACTTCTCTCTCAGAGTGAATGCAGATATAAATGGGTACAAGTGATTGTATTCAAGAACCAGAACAACATATCTAAGCGCAAGGAACTTCTATGAACACAGCAAATGGGATTGACCAGATCTAGTTTGTTATGTCTAATAGTCTGCTGTCACAGAAAATATCATTGTATGCTTTTCTTAAAGCTAGAAAACTATTTTCAAAACTCTTCAGCTTTTTCTTTTTTTTTTTTTTAACTGTTTTTTTAGTCCCTATTCTTAATGGAAGATCATACCAGACCTCATTTCTATTACCAGAAGCTAGTTGATTCTAATTTCTGGTCTGAATTTTCTCTCTGGGAAACTGTGCCAAAATTCTCTGCTAGCTTAAAAAACTTCTCTTTCTTCTCAGAGTTTACTTCTGTGGTGCATGAATAGTGATATCCCTTCTCAGCCTTGTCTATATCTGACACAGTCCTCTTGCAAAACAGGGTTTTGTAAAATATGATCTAGACCTTAGATCATGCTGGTAGCTCTTCTCCAAATGTGTTCCAGTTTTCACACTTCATTTAGGAAACCACTACTGTGTACAGCTTTTCAGATTAACCATGCCAGTGTCTTGCACAACAGCATCTTGTCTTGTATTCTCCCTACGAGAAAGAATGTGCCCAATACATATACCTTATGCACGCTTTCTTCACAGCCATATCTCCCTATAGCAGATACTGATCTGCCATCTCTAACTGATAAGACTTTGAGCTTGGATGTTGTTGCAACAATTAGTGGTGCATTCCTTACTGTTATCTACGATCTCATTTCTCTTACTTTAGTTCTCAAGGTCTTTTGCTTTTGTGCATATGATTCTGGTCCCCCCCCACAGTGCTGCTTATGCCTGTGCTGCCCTGCATTGTGTCATCCACACATGTACTCATCATCAGTCCATTTACCTTTTCCTGCTTTGAGCTACTAAAATCTAGCTTTGAGGTAGACCACAAGTAACTTCTCTGATAATTTCCCTTTCAGAGTGTCTACCAGTGTAACCATAGAAGTAAAAAAGCTATCACACACTTAGTTACCATGATGGCTGTTACTGTAGAGACAGTGTGTCACCACGTCAATATCAGAATGAATGGATCTGGATAACTACTTAAATTAAAAGAAAAATTGAGGACCTTCTAAATTGCTGGCAATGACAACAGTTGAAAAGAATATGTATTCACGTGAACCCTATCTCCTTCTCAAGACCTCATTTAGCCTTAAACTTTCATTGGGCTTGACAAAAATCTAAGATAAAACAAGGTATTTGATACTTTATATCTATAATAAAACAACATAGCAGAAAAAAAATGCGCTCTTCCAAAATCAGATTCTAGCATATGAGGTGCAGAAGTTCAGGGAATTTGGAAAGGAGAGAAACACAAATAAACATGCTGCGTATCTCAGCAAAGCCAACTGTACACGTTTATAAATCATTAGCAAGGTCTACAACACCCCTGGTCCCCTATGACTTGAGTTTAAAGGCCTTTTTAATTCAGCTCCATAAAACCTAGGGAGATAAGAGATTATGAAAGAGGTAAAAATACAGTACTAAAAATGTTCATACATGTTGCTTAACTGTAAAAAATGCATCTAATATGAGCGCTACTACTGATCTGTCCTGCTGTTGGATCCAACCATGACTGATGCCTGTGAAAACACAGGAGCAGAGAGGGAGGCCGGGGAGGTCCAGCAAGCCAGCTGCAATGCCAAATGGTTTTACATCCTGCCTGCTGGAGTCCTTCTATCTCTCCATTCTAAGAAAATAATTTGATTGGTACCTGTGTATCGGGGGGAACGCCTGGGTTACTCAAGCACAAGTAAGCAGTCCCTGTCAGTCTTGTGCCCCAGGGACTACAGAGAAGACCTCTGACTGCCACCAAGAGTGGAAAGACAGTTCTACATTGCACCACACCCTGCCTTGAGGCTGGTACCTTTTTCATATCAAAGAGACATGAAATGGTAAATTTTTACAAATATAAATAAGGAACAATTCTGGAAATATTAATATGCTACTGTGATATATATTATATAAATAGTCCCAGGGACATAATTCAGGAATGCACAGAGAATAGCTAGTCACTGCTGGATAGCAGACATAAAAACGGTCCCTCATAACAGCTCGGAATTGATCTGGGCTCGTATGTCAAAGGGCAAATAGAATGGAAGTAGCAATTTCATTACTGCGTCTGTCAAAAGAATGTATTAATTGATCCAAATTCTTTACTGTCTTTAATGGATTGAGCTGCCAGAGAGAATTAATGCCTCACAAATTTGGGTGAATTATAGGTTAGAATGCTCACAAGCTTGTCAGAAGAAAAATGGTCTCTTTACAATGAAGCTGATGGCTAAGGTTATCTCCGCCAAGTGCTAAAAAGAAATTATGCTAAATGAACATCTTTAAAATATGCATTTAAAACAAAACAAAACAAAACAAAAGGAACAAAACAAAGAAGTTTCTCTCCTATCAAATCTTACTTTAAATACTGTGTTTTCAAATTTAGTATTTCCTTGCATAAAGATCTGAAGAACAACAGCACTGCAGAATGGTATTTAAAGGAAAGGTGCCTTCTGGATGGACTAGCAGAGTGCACAGCAAAACATACAGTCACTCACATGTGAAGAATTCCCACTATTTTCTTACAAAATAAGAAAATTCTGTACATAGAAACAGTATCCCTCTCTTGATTAATCAGGTAGAAACTGAAAACATTCATGTTCATCGTGAAAAACAGCAGTGACAGATCCTGAATATGGACATAGGACTTGCTTTCTGTGTGTGGTTCAAGGTCTGAGCTTCTGACAGCTTTACAGCACTCATTAATGCTCGAGGACAGTCAGGGACCATGGCTGATACAGTGAGGAGTGCATGGATGCAGTGACTGAATCTTTCATAAGGAATGGTATTTTTTATACCACTGCTATAGCCCGCCTCTGCAACTCTTTCCTTATGAAGGCTTTGTTTGACTGCCTTTCTTTCTCTGCTGTCTCATGTTTTGGGCAGTGCTTGTTGTTTTTTTGCATTTTGGACAGAGAGAGAGAGAGAGAGAGAAAAGCCAGAAAGAATGGGGACTGAAATGAAAATAGTCTTTTGATGTGTAGTGTTATTTGTCACTCTTCACCCAAAGAAGCAGAGGTCTGGAAAATGTTAAATGTCTGGAAAATGTTTTCCCACCTCTTAACAAAAAGTGCTTATGATGCATGATCTGCCAACAAGTCAGATTTTGGTGTAAAAAAGGTCATACAGAACTCAAACATTTTTATTCAGAAGTCTTGCAATGAAGCTTCATAGCTAGAGTCAGCTAGCTGCTTTCCTTTACTTGATGAGCTTCCTATTGGAACTACACCAATGATCATATGCCATATTTTCCTCTGTGAAATCCCTGCCCACGGGGAGTTGTAACAGAGGATGTTCAGTCGAGATTTCTGAACCATAGAGGAAAGTGCAAGCACACTATAATGAAAAAAAAAAAGATATCTGAATCCAAGTCTTCAGATTTGGCTAAAAGCAAACATTTCAGCTAATTAATTATAAATTTTGCAAACTGCAGTCAGTATTTGCACACATTCATTTCAATTAATTTTTATTGCCACTGTTGTAAATGTTGTTAAAGGTGGCGTTGACAGAAAACATCTGTTGATCTCTCAAGGTTCTCCTGACAGAGGACTCTGGCTTTATAAATGTGCAGTGGGATGACAGGGTTCTTGCCATCTCCCTGCAGTCTCTCTTAAGGCACAAGGACTTGCAGACCAGTAGGGTGGGGAAGCACCAGCAGTAGTTCCCAGGCAAGAAACTCATGCTGGCTGCCTGTGGTCCTGCAGTGCCCTTCCAGGATGGGGAGCGCTGGGATGATGCAGGTGACCTGGTACTCACTAGTGGCTTGCTTACTTCAGACGGGATCCACCCGAGGATACCGAGGGAGCTGGCAGAGGACCTTGCCAAGCCACTCTCCATCACTTATCAGCAGTCCTGGTCAACTGGGGAGGTCCTAGATGACTGGAAGTTAGCAAATGTGACACCCCTCTACAAGAAGGGTCGGAAGAAGGATCTGGGGAACTACAGGCCTGTCAGCCTGACCTTGGTGCCAGGGAAGGTCATGGAGCAGATCATCTTGAGTGCAATTACTCAGCATGTGCAGGACAATCGGGGGATCAGGTTCAGCCTGCATGGGTTTATGAAAGCAAGGTCCTGCTTCACTAACCTGATCTCCTTCTATGACAAGGTGACCCGCTTAGTGGATGAGGGGAAGGCTGTGGATGTTGTCTACCTGGACTTTAGTAAGGCCTTTGACACTGTCTCCCACAGCATTCTCCTGGAGAAGCTGGCTGCTCACAGCTTGGATAAGTGCACTCTGAGCTGGGTTAAAAACTGGCTGGATGGCCGAGCCCAGAGAGTAGTGGTGAATGGAGTCAAATCCAGTTGGCAGCCGGTCACGAGTGGTGTTCCCCAGGGCTCAGTGTTGGGGCCAGTCCTGTTCAATATCTTCATTGATGATCTGGATGAGGGGATCGAGTGCACCCTCAGTAAGTTTGCAGATGACACCAAGTTGGGTGGAAGTGTCAATCTCCTGGAGAGCAGGAAGGGCCTGCAGAGGGATCTGGACAGGCTGGATCATTGGGTCGGGGCCAATTGTATGAGATTCAACAAGGCTCAGTGCCGGGTCTTGCACTTTGGTCACAACAACCCCATGCAACGCTACAGGCTTGGGGAAGAGTGGCTGGAGACCTGCCCAGCAGAAAAGAACCTGGTGGTGTTGGTTGACAGCCGCCTGAACATGAGCCAGAAGTGTGCTCAGGTGGCCAAGAAGGCCAATGGCATCCTGGCTTGTACCAGGAATAGAGAGGCCAGCAGGACCAGGGAGGTGATAGTGCCCCTGTATTTGGCACTGGTGAGGCCGCAGCTCAAATACTGTGTTCAGTTTTGGGCCCCTCACTACAAGAAGGACATCGAGGTGCTAGAGTGTGTCCAGAGGAAGGCAACGAAGTTGGTGAAGGGTCTAGAGCACAAGTCTTATGAGGAGTGGCTGAGGGAGCTGGGGTTGTTTAGTTTGGAGAAAAGGAGGCTGAGGGGGGACCTTATCGCTTTCTACAACTCCCTGAAAGGAGGTTGTAGTGAGGTGGGGGTTGGTCTCTTCTCCCAAGTAACAAGTGATAGGACGAGAGGAAATGGCCTCAAGCTGTGCCAGGGGAGGTTTAGGTCAGATATTAGGAAAAATTTCTTCACCGAAAGGGTAGTCAACCATTGGAACAGGCTGCCCAGGGAAGTGGTTGAGTCCCCATCGCTGGAGGTATTTGAAAGACTTGTAGATGTGGTGCTTAGGGGACATGGTTTAGTGGTGGACTTGGGAGTGCTAGGTTAATGGTTGGACTCAATGATCTTAAAGGTCTTTTCCAACCTTAATGACTCATTCTACGATTTTATGATTCTATAACTGGAGGTCTGGATTTTCCAGCAGCTCCTGGACCAAAACAGCTTGCTGGTGGCCACAAGACAAGTCATACAGGCTGCATGCGAGCTGCTCAAGCACTATGCATAACTCACACACTGTCCACTCTTGCCCTGAACTTACAAGCTCATTGAACTCTTCTCATTATTTCGTACTACCTTACATAGTGTTAAATAGGTGGAGATTTTAATTTAAAGCCATTGTCATACATGTTGGCAATCTGTTAGAGAGGCTGACATAAAGAGATGAATATTACGTCTTGCCCGTAGTGTTCACAGGGTCAACTTTAGTCTTTAAAGACAAACTCAGTTTTGTCCAGACATTGAAAATCAGTGAATCCAGTCTGGTTGCTGGTCACTGACACCAAAATCCTCAGGCAAACAGGTGGACACTGATATAACCAGGACCTATTCTGTCCAAGGATTTAAAACTGAAGAAAACCACTTTCAGTGCAAGAAGGAACTGCATATAGATGCCAAGAAAAGCAAAGGACAACTGGACTGGTAGATCTCTTACCTGTCTGGTTTGGAAGATGTGCAGCTGCATCACAGACCAGCTAAGCTTTCACAGTGGTTATTTTGGTATATCCAAGGAGAAAGGATTGCAATAATCCATATCACAGAAAACCAAAACTTGGATTACAGAGACTTGGTTCACCTCCAAAGCTGGGTTTCTGTGCTATCCTCAAGCATTCCTTTCAGTGGCTATAATAGGCACAGAAGAACAGAGGAAAACCTGAGACTGAATCCAATGCAATAACCTAAACAAGGGATGACAGCAGTCCACTTATGAGGCTATGCATGCAGCTTTTTCCTCTCATGAAAGTGGTGTCCCCTTTTTAAGAAGTTACAACTCTCATTTCTTTGCTTTGAACCAGGTCCTTTTCATCTCAAATCCCATTTTTCACTGAATTAGAGGATCATCCATGTTTGACATTTAAGACACTATAAACGGACGTTATCTTCTGTGACACAGTATTACGTATATGCTCACCGAAACGAAGAAGCGTGGCATTTAACAGAAGTTTTCCAGGTGAGAGCTATTGGGGGAGGAGGTAGAGGAAGTCCCTAATAAACAGCCTCAGACTTGCCAGGGAGAAATGGAAGAAGGCATTTTGAAAGGAACAAGATCTTCCCATTCTCCCAAATCTCTCAGGCAAGTCAGCTGCATCAAATGCTATGTAAGCTAAAACAGTAATAGCACCAAGGGCTCACGTGCTGGTGGCCATAAGCAGATCATCTATCAGTGGCAAAGGACTCTCTCTCTCTACACCTAAACCAGCATGAAAGTTCTCCGGCACTCAGTGAAGCCTAACATTGCAAACCTCACCTGCCACCAGCTCCTCAGTACCAATGTGAAACAAGACATAGCTGGGGCTGTGGAAGGCACTGGTGTCAAAGTGATGGCTTCTTAGTCAAAAGCAGGGGCTATTGGTTAAGAACTGGGCAGATCAACAAGGAAAAAAAGAAAACAAGAAAACCCATGGATGGTTTCAAGGCCCCTGCCTGATCTGCAGAAGTCTAGCTGCTGTTTTAACATAATTTTTCTGTGAAGCTGAGAGGGCCTGAGGCTTATTTCAAAAGCAGAAAATCCAAATAGGGTAGCTAAAAGAAATGTGCCTGTGAAACAAGGTCTTGAAGGAGTAGTAGATGTCCAAGTTTTCAAAGTGACAGTGAGAGTTCACGAGCCCAACAAGAGAACGCATTCCCCAGCCACTGAATTACAGTATCTTTATTCAACAGCATTTCTAATTCTATTTCTGTCTGGAGTTTGAAACTAAACTGCAAAGCTTAAAGCAGTGACTACATCTCAGTACATATCAGTCTCTGTTTATTAAAAACCCTTCATGAATTAGATCTGCAAGCACGAGAATTTTTATTGAAAGCTAAAACCTAGATATCAATGACTTTGTAGATTTGACTCTTTGAAAAGTGGTGGGCCCATGTCAGACAGTCATTTTCAACTTTTGTGCTCTGAAAAGTGCTAAAAACGAATTAGCCCTAATGCTTTTCCAAGGTTTGTTAACCTTGCTTACTCAACAGCTGCTCTCTGTTCATTTTAAGGCTGAAAAGGAGCTATAATGGCCTTGGCATTGCCAGAATTTGGGGAGAGGTGCTCTAACAGCTTCAGACCAATTTTCCTCTCAGTGGAGGATGATTGGCAAACATCGGCAGTCTGAGGACATTTACATCGTGCGATGATGAATGCCACAGACGTACAGTAAATAGGGCTGCTGCGAAATTTAATGGCTGCTTTAGATGCTTCATTTCTTATTAGAAAAGGTCACCCATTGTCCTAGCTCACATGATTAATGTAAGCTCCTGTATCTTTATGGGGTATTTCTACAATATGTGTTTTGTAAGTGACTGTTTGTTCGTCATTTCAGACTATACCAAGGTTTACTACTCAATGTGAATTTAGATTTGTCGTTGAATACAAGCATTTTTCCAGCAGTCTTGTGTAAGCTGTCCTACTGGGAAGAGGCTTATGTCTGGGGCCTAAACAACACTTGTAGCCCACTTTAGTACAATTTACTCCAGCAGGATGGATGAAATTCTTGCTTGCAGTGCCATTTTAAATAAACAAATTACTAAATCCATGCAGCACTTCTCTACCTGCATTCTGTGAATTTGAAACAGGATTTATTATTTTTTTTATCGTTGTTATTTTCCTGAGGTCTGGGCAGCTTAATGCCATCCATAGAAACAGAAAACATTAATAAGCTCTAGTTTCCTCATTCCAAAGTTTTTCATCTTATACCTATGAGCTCATCTCTTTACAGTAAGTCTTATTGCTGGGATATTGAGCAACGGAAGACAGACCTTTCTTCTGACAGGAAGGGACAAGTACCTTTGACTAAGACCTGGAACAGACTGGTAGGCAAGGTCGCATTTGATATGGGAACCCCAATTAGATTTAGGAACCCTCAACCACCTACTGTACATGTACAGTTCATACTTAATCTTAAATACTTATGCTCAATGTCCTTTACTCAGAAGTCCATCTCTGGACAGGCAAATGGAGCTCTATATCAGCCAAAAATGGAAGAGAATAATGAAATTAAAAGCCATGAGATATTTAAACTGACTACATTTCCCAAACAAACCATATTCCTTAAATTATTCCACAGTTATTTTACATTTCAGATCTGACCTATCTTACCCACAGTCCCTCAGTTCATAGTTGTTACCAGTATGTTCCCTTTTGCTTCACAGGCTTTTACAGAGGGAAGGCACTAAACAAAGAAGCCTAAACAGCTGAGCTAAATACCTACCACAGAAGTTATACTATGTATATGAGGTATATGTAATACAGCCATATCCGTAAGATAAAATGTACCAATTTTATGACAAGCTAATGTCACTGACAGGCTATCCTTTTAAACTCCTGAATTATTAATAAGTATGCCAAATCCCTGAGGACTTCTAAAAGGCAGGCATTTATATAACAATTTTCAGATTATTAGGAAATAAAAATAGAAATAAGGATGAGACATGTTTCATGTATATTACATTTGAGTCTCAACCTGAGAATCTGCAGCTTGATTTTGCTTCTGAGTTTTGAGCCCCAAGCTTTGTTTAGCCTCCATATATTGCTGTAGCTGCACCCAGTCCAGCAAAAGCATTAAAGCAAAAGAAATGACTGTCAGCAATTGAAGGCTTTTATCCAATATTCTGCAAGGTTTTACAGCTATGTCTTCCATTAAAATAAGATCAGCTTATGTTGGTATACTAAACTGCTGAATATGGATAGCAATTATTTACCACAATTTAAAGACATTAAGAACTTGTCAGAATCAAATCAATTCTTGGTTAAGTAAGGTACATTAATAATTGCCAGCTGATGAAACTAATATGGATTTTATTTTAAACTGAGAGAGAAAGAAAATATTCATCATCCTTGCCATTTTTATGGAGTTATTCAGAGAATAAATTATTGATTATAGGTACAGGACAAGTGAATAGACCGAGATGTTTAGATACATGTCAAATTAAGAAGTATGATTAAAATCAAATGCAGAATTATGACAAAAATGGGTGCAGTGGCTTACAGTTCATTGTCAGTGAAGAACAGGTACAAATGGTTTGAAGTCATTGCACAGAATCAGGCAAAATGAGAAAAAAATTGTTTCAGGGTCCTACATAATTCAGGAACAAAAGAGTCTCAAAGCTTAATGTCAAAACATTACCAAAAAGATCCCCCCCCACCACCTTCCATATTTCTGGGAGAAAGGCCCTATTTGCAATTAGTCCCCAAGGACTTCTCGTGTTCATACAGCAAGTCAGCAAGGGATGGGAGGAGAAGGCAGAGCTCGGGTGGCCACCTGCTCCAAAGCTTTCTTTTGGCACTGCAGTGCTCTGATGAGTAGATCAGATGCAATCACATAGCTGTAGGCCAGTGTACACTGATTAGGGATCGATCATTAATTTTTGTGCAAGTGCTTTTCTTATTTTTTTTTAAATTATATATGAGGGAATTATAGTATTAGAAATAATTTGCCTTCAAATGTTTCCTTTCTGTCAAAGGCCATGTTCTCTGTATTTTGGGCTATATGTTGGTAGTCATGATCTTTCTTTGTGAGATAACCTCTCCAGCTAATTTTATTTTTCAACTGTGCTTATTAATAGTCACACAATGATGTGATTGAGGCAATAGGATAACGATAAAATAAATTGTTACTTTTGGTTAGTGTTATAATTTGTTGGTGCAGCTATGCCTGTGTGGCTCAGGTCACCATATTCACAGCACTGTGTAGCAAGCATAACTTTTGAACAGTGGATACATGAAAAAAAGATCCCACTGTTGACATTTTATCTGGAATGTGTTCATGGGGCTACTGAGAACGACATACAAACTGCTCTTTGAAAGGTCATACATATGTGTGTATTGATTTAATATTTAGAGATGCTTTCAGCAATCAAGAACTACGGGATTCTGCAAGCATCTTTTAAAAGCTCCACATGGGTTTCTTTTAGAACTGCAAGTACAGTGTTCACAAAGCTAAAGTAAAATTGCGATTTAATTCTAATTATGTATTTGCCCTTTAAGAAATATTGAGCATTAGGAAGAAATTCAAGCTCATTTTTGCTTGGAAGAATGAACCTCAGTAGTTAGACTACAATTATAGTTCCGCTTTTGGTCACTGACCCCCTAATAGAGTTGAGTAATATTTTACTGTAAAGCACTTACATCATAAACAATGTGTTATATTCCAATATATTTCAGACCACTGAACTGAGATTTTTTAAAGCCGACTATACAGATATACAGCTGAATTTATTTGAAAATTTAAGAAGATGTTTTCATAGGAGTTTACCATATAATGGGGAAGACACTAAATTTTCATTTGCACAAATACCATCAAAATGAGATAGTAGATGTTTGTCAGTTACAAGTAAATAAATCCTAATCCTTGAGGGGAAAAAGGGCATTGGATTATCCAGTGCAATAGCTCACTTGTCAGCCCTTTGGATAAACTGATGATTAAGGAAAAGCGCTTTGTAATGTGTGATTTAACCCTGCTGATTTCATTATAATGATCTGAATGAGACACGTATGATGAAGTGACTTAAGACCCATGAATCTCTGGACTGTAAAAGGAGAAAACAATCTGTAAAAGGAGCTTCGTGAGACACCCCCTGCCCCCCAACTTGAGACCCTGCTGATCCCTCATAGGTTTGTTGTGGAGGAAAATGCTAAGGTCTGGAGTCTAAAGAAGACTTCATTGCCATAGTGGCATTAATACTATTTAACTTATGGTGCTTGGTCCTCCAAGTCTGGTCCATGACCCTGACTAGAGTGACAACACAATGTGTAGGGAAACCAGGAGCCTAAGAATGAGATACACAAAAAGTCTCCCACTCAGCTCAAACTCCCCAAACAAAATCCTCTCCCTAAAAATCCACAAAAAACCCATGTTATTTCTCTCTTGTATATTAATGTTGATCAGGTAGCTGTTGCAAGAGTGCGCCAGGCTCTTTCCAAACCTCTGAGAGGAGGAAGGAAAAATAAATCCTAATCAGTTTTGGGCATGAGCTGAGCTCTGGACCACTTAACCACATCTCCTACATGTTCTGGTCATGCTCAAAAGCAGATCCTTATGTGCGGGAAGCCTGCAGCAGCCCAGGTAAAGTGGAGCTGGGTGGCAGCTCAGTTGCAGTCCTGCAGACAGCAATTTTTCATTAAGAACCATAAACTATACTTCAGTCACTTTTGGGATCTGTGCCTAAGTTTCTTTCTGGCATTTTCTCTCCAGCTTCCGCATAACTGGAGGGCTTTTTACAGGCCCTGTAAAAAGGCCACTGGGGGGAGGGGGGGGAGGCGTGGAAAGCAGAGGTTACCCAGGGGATGGGAAACATGGATGAAGGCAGAGGCATAGCTGCTGGGGGCTTGGGCTGAAATGCACCTTGAGGCTACAGTGGCATCATTGCCAGGTGGCTGTGTTCCCACACTGGTTGCTCAGCTGGCATGGCCTTTTTCTTTGTAAGCTCCTCAGAGGCAAACATATTGTTGTTGTGAAAATAAACGTCCTTCCTGCGTCCGACTCATCCACTGATCCTATGACCCACTCCTATCTCTACATCCATGGGTGCACATTATCATCTGTCACAGGGTGTGCATCTTCCTGGGACAGATTTTTCATGGCTGTAGAAGAGAATCTGCACATGGATATCTCTTTTTAGGTATATATCCCATAGGGTAAAATCCAAGCCAAAAGCATACCTTATTCCCTTCCTTTACATGCCCTTTCAGTAATTTCAAAACCTGTCCACCTTCCCTACTTTTTATGGCTGGTTTTCATACAACTTTTAATTAACAATAACTTTTCACATTAAAATTTAATTAATTTTTTTCCCCCATAGTGAATCATTGGTCAACAATTCACAGCATGTCTTATTAAAATCCAATGCAATTACTCTCTACATATCCTGAGAACATTACAAACACTTGGCTCTTATGGTCACAATGATTAAAGGATTGAATTTTCTGAATATTATTGTTAGAGCTTACACATCCACCAAATCAAATGTATTGGTCCTTTGTGCTAGACTTGTAAAAACTACACTTCACCCAGCCAAGCTACTCAGCTAAATCCTTTCTATCAGATTGGAATTGGAAAGCACTGTGGAGTTTGTAGGAAAATTTGTAAGTGCCATTCTTCTCTTTGTTCCTATTGCTTGGATTGCTGATTGCATTCTCCTCTGTCTGCCTCACTGGATTTTCCACCAGGGATTTACAACAGCTCACTGTATAAAGAAGGAAATAACAAAATAATTCATGACCCATTGGCGCCTGCCAATTCTGAAGAGGTTATTTACCTGGGACTTTCAAGTATTTCATAATTATTTGACGCTACTGACTGCTTTTGCCAAGTCCACATATTTCCGTACGCCTGCTGCAGACTGCACAAATACATTCCAGGGTTCCAATTATGCACCGACTCAGCCCAACACGTAGCTCTTCCACTCAATTTACGATGCTCACAGGTGTTCCTTAGGATTCAGCATGCACTGTGCCACTCATCGCATACCTGCCATCACTTCTTAAGTGTCAAAGGCTCATTTTGCCTTCTTTGTCCCTCCTCTGTACTCACACATAAATCACTCCTATGTCAGCAGTGCACAAAAAACCTGCAAAATTCTTGCCGTGTTGCTTCACTGAGGCCACTTCGCAATAAGTTCAGAAAATAAACAAGTAGAAAATTTATTATTTAAAATACAGAAGACCTCTGGTCTATGTTTCTAAGAGCTGGCCTACATTTACAAAGCGAAAGCCCCGTTCCGCAGAACTGGATTAAATGCACAAGAGATCTCGGCATTTGGTTTCTTGATAGCTTTTGAGACAGGAAGACCCTCACCCTGCTGAGTGGGGATCAGTGCCTTCTCAAGTTTGAAGGAAGATTGCATTTCTCTTGCTTTCCTTATAAATCACAGGTATTGCAGACCCTTCACATCCACCCACCACCCTGCAGGTATTAATATTAAACCCTGCTCTCCATTCCAGATGGGCTTGATTTTGATTGACTGTGACCCCCTCTGTACCGGTAAAGGTGCCCCTTTGGGTGGTAGTGCAGGTGATAAGGACAACTGAAACCTGGTTTTACAGGAACGAGGATATACAATCTGTCTCCTTTCTCAAGCTAGCAGCGAATCTCAGATCTATTCACAGTCTCTCTATACTGATGACAACAACATATTATATTTCAAAAAGTAATCTGATAGGGAAAAAGCAAACACATCAAGACTGTCATAACTAAAGAAAAAGGGAATTAAAAGATGTTTCCCTTGCAGGACTAGTCACCAGTTTCAAAATTCAACTTCAAGGACTTAGGTGCAAGGATCTACTGTTTGTTCAAATGATTCAGAGAACTGGCCAACAATAACAATAGCCTTGAAATTGATAGCCCTTTAATGGAGGAATCGTGCTAGAATGACTGACAAGTCCTTGTATATGCACAGCTCCCCATGAGCTAGGTGTTCCTTTTAAAGAGAGGAAAGATAATTTTCCAGGTTTTGCCTAGCTGCCATTATCAACAGGCAGGTTTCCTAGGACAAAATTATAGTGCATGTATGAAAAGATGACTAAGAGATGAGGGGGGAAAAAAACCAAAACCCAAAAAGGAACTTCTTTCTGCTGTTTTCATTTCCACCAGTGCTTTGGCTACCACTTATTAGACCGCTCCTGACATAACAACATAACCAGGAGACGTATTTGGACAGAACACAGAGAGGCAGAAATGCAACAGGGGAGGACAAAAACAGTTCATAATACCAGGGCAATTTTACACATTGATGCTCTTCAGATCAAGGAAGTAAAGCCTGTGGGGAGGATAAGGGGCTGAAAAGGGGGTTATATTAAGTATCACATGAAAAATCAGTTGCTACCAGAGCTTTAAACTAACTAGCTTGTCCCTTCTTTTTTATTACCTTCCAGTTTTGCCTATTTCCTCTAAATCTAAAAATTGGCCCATGTGTTGGCAGGAATTTTTACTTGCAAAAGGAAGAACAAGACCTTTTCTAAGGCAGACCTTTTAAGACAGGCTGGATCGTTGGGCCGGGGCCAACTGTATGAGGTTCAACAAGGCTCAGTGCCAGGTCTTACACCTGGGTCATGACAACTCCATGTGATGCTACAGGCTTGGGGAAGAGTGGCTGAAGAGCTGCCTGGCAGAAAAGGACCTGGGGGTGTTCGTTGACAGCCGCCTAAACATGAGCCAGAAGTGTGCCCAAGTGGCCAAGAGGGCCAATGGCATCCTGGCTTGTACCAGGAATAGTGAGGCCAGCAGGACGAGGGAGGTGATAGTGCCCCTGTACTCGGCACTGGTGAGGCTGCACCTCGAGTACTGTGTTCAGTTTTGGGCCCCTCACTACAAGAAGGACATCGAGGTGCTGGAGCATGTCCAGAGAAGGGCAACGAAGTTGGTGAAGGATCTGGAGCACAAGTCTTACGAGGAGCAGCTGAGGGAACTGGGGTTGTTTAGTCTGGAGAAGAGGAGGCTGAAGGGAGACCTTATTGCTTTGTACAACTACCTGAAAGGAGGTTGTAGCGATGTGGGGGTCGGCCTCTTCTCCCTAGTAATGAGTGATAGGACGAGAGGAAACGGCCTCAAACTGTGCCAGGGGAGGTTTAGGTTAGACATTAGGAAAAACTTCTTCACTGAAAGCGTGGTCAACCATTGGAACAGGCTACCCAGGGAAGTGGTTGAGTATCCATCCCTGGAGGTATTTAAAAGATGGGTAGACATGGTGCCTGAGGACATGGTTTAGTGGTGGACTTGGTAGTGATAGGTTAACGGTTGGACTCGATGATCTTAAGGGTCTTTTCCAACCTTAACAATTCTATGATTCTATGATAAATCACAGCTAAGATCTAGCATCCATATTTGCTGATAAACAAGCAAAACTTGTGCTTCCTTTGAGGACGGGCAGAAAAGTGAGATGACAAAAGCTGTGTGAAACTTGATAATAACAACAGCAACAGTCTACATGGCCGAGGCAAGAGTTTTAAACTGCTTTCCTGTCTGTATGAGCTCACAGCAATGTTCACTTTTAATTTTGAAAGTTACAATGGAAAAATTACACCCTTTAGCTGGGAATGAAAATGCACAAAGACGCTGTGACTCTACAGTAAACTTTCTGATGCAGAAAGTCTGCTCTTCCAAACCTGCAAGGCTAGGTGAGACTCACACACCATAAGCAAAGCATATTCCAGCTAATTAGGTCCTCCCTCATGTGCTTTTTAGCACACAAACTCTTGCTTCCTTAAAAATACTTCCACAGTTAATTTTAATGCCTGTCACATAAACTATTAATAACAGGACTCCAAAATGGTGCCAGCACAGCCAATTGTAAGCCATGCTTTTTTATTGCTAAATACTAGGTGTAAATATGAAAATGTGTTTGGAATAGGCCTGGTTTAGTGTTTAATATTGAGTTTAGACTCTCTCCTTCAGCGGACATGTAACTGGTTTCTCTTTCCACGTTGCTCTTCCTTTATGTGTGTTTGATAGGTGTGTAAATGCACCCCGTAGCCCTGATGAAACAGGTGCTAATATAATATCCTCAGAAGGGCCACTTTTCAGAGAGAAATAAATGACAGCAGTGGCAACTGCAGAGCAAACATGAGTTGGCTACTGCAGTATTGTCACGGCAAGGATTAGTCCTTATGAAAACTCTATTACTGTTTGTCATATTTGTGACTAGGCAGCTGTGGAAACATATAAGAAGCCTACACAGATTTTCCATTTCCTGCCAGCTCACAAAAACAAAGCAGTGTGGCTCAGAGAAGGGAGGTGCAACATAAATGATGTGGTAAAGCTTAGCAAGCCTGTTCAACTTTATGGCATACTGCATGAGGGACAAGCTCCAGAGGTTTGCAGTTTTCCTGTTCTCCAAGGCAGCTAGGTTGAACGTCACTCACTTCTCTACTGAGGGATTTTTTGTTTTAGCATTTGCAAGCTGAAGCACTGGAGTGATTTCAACATACGAACTCCCAGAGCATGCCCTTCTCCATCTAAAAGCTCGGCAGCAGCTATTGCTCATTCCAGATTCACAACACGGCCCAGACCCACCTCTCACTCCTTGCATCACAGGCTCGAAATGCTGGTTGTGTGCAGCTGATCAGAGGGCCTTGAGCACCTGGGTATTCTCATTTCCTTTCTGCACCTTCCCTACTACTCTCACTGCTGCTCTGATTGCCTAGCGTGGCTGCGGAAGAAGATTAGCAAATAGAGACAAGCTAAATGAGTCTTCTTTAAGGCAGATATGAGAATTTCACTGCAGTGTCATCATCTCTGTTTTCAGCCCTGAGGTAGCAGCAACCCAAGAAGAAAAGCACAAGGAGAATCAGGAGCGAGGGAAAAAGTGGTCACTGCTAGACTACAAACTCCCTTAAAACTGATCTCCCACAAAGCTCTGCAATTCTCTCCCTCCTCTCCCAGGTAATGTATATACAGATACCCACCTACCTACAGAAGCATAAGGCTTTTACTAATGCAGCTTGATAAAATACCCAACAGTAATTCTTGGTATTTTTTTTTTCCCTCAATGGACAGAACTTTCTCAGGAGCTTATCTAAATAGGTTTTCCAAGGAACTACAGGCAATCATGAATCCTAGCACCTTCATTCTCCCCTAAGAAGTGTATAGTACCTTGTATGTAAAAGATGAAACAAAAGTCCCTTAGTAACCAAACAAAAAGAAGAGACACCACTGTTCATGCTTCTCTGCAGAAGAACAAAACAAATAGATGACAGATGGTAGACACATCACTTAGTCAATATGGGAAGTTGCTCAGAGGCCATGGTTGTAAATGAAATATAAGACGCTGTGGAAGAGAAAATATAATTAGAGGTTGATGATTGTTATGGGGTGGTTGGGGTTCTTTTTCAGGAAATTGGAAACATGTTCCCAGTATTGAATGTATTAAGTGGCTTCATTTTTCACTTCACTTGTGTTGACTATGTGCCTGAAACTCTATTGGTATGGCATTATTTTGAATTTCCTGATTTCAGGACTTTCCTGATTTCAGAACAGGTGCCAGAATATCTAAACAAAATAGCCTGAGATGATTCTAAGATGTCCTGAAGTACTACTTGGCTACTGCTCATTTACCACTTTCTTTTAATGAAGTCACTGCAATGTGACGTTCTGTCATCCAGAGCAGTAAAAGCCTCATTACATGCTGCAATAATTTAAGCTCTGCTATTTATTTTTAGATTTAATATATTTCCTCATTTTTTGTTGCTCTGCTTCCTCCCTTTGGTCATGGTGAGTGTCTACAATAGTAATTTAGTTCAGCTGTTTCACTCCACAGATCTGTTCCTACTGGGCTGCATTCCCTGATATATCAGCAGTACCCAATACCAACTGTTAGAATTGTCCCAGCTGTTTTATTGAGCTTACCCTGATACTCTGTGGCAAATTATTATTCTACAATTCATTGTCTATTTATTTTACAAATGTATCATAGACCTTGCCTACCTTGCTTTTGTAGGAGACCCTATTATTAGTGGTATTGCTTTACATATTATTCCCACATATGTTACAGACCATGAAGCAGTCACAACAAATATGCCAGTGAAAGCTGTTATCCAAATCAGCCTTTCTTTTTCTGCTAAAGAAGTTTCTTTTCTGGACAAGAAAAAGTCATTAAGGATTTTTTTACTCAAGCAAGAAAACAAGTGAGCAAAAGGTTGGATCAGAAAAAAATAAACATCAGATAGAATCATAGAATCATAGAATCGTTAAGGTTGGAAGAGACCCTTAAGATCATCGAGTCCAACCGTTAACCTATCACTGCCAAGTCCACCACTAAACCATGTCCTCAAGCACCACGTCTACCCTTCTTTTAAATACCTCCAGGGATGGAGATTCAACCACTTCCCTGGGCAGCCTGTAAGTGAGGCAGAGGACTCTAGGTAAATTGCAGAATAATTACTGTCAATAATTTGTTATTCATTTTATTGTTGCCTATCTAGTGGTTTTTTTATTGTATAATATTGAGATAAGAGATTTCAGTTGGGAATTACAAGAAGGAAGACAGGAAGGATAACATCCAGCTAGCCAGGCTGTAAATAATCTCAAAGTTAGGCTGCATTTGCAAAAACCTGACAGTAAAACTGCATTAGATTATACTAAGATTGTGAGAGAAGCATAAAAATGCCCTGAATCAATCCTATGTACCTGTCTACCCAACTGGAGGCTAAGCAGTGACAGATGTAGGGCAAGGACACGTCAGTCTCCCTCAGCATTTCCCAAGCTGCAAGCAGCCCTATCCCAACCACAGAGAGCAAATAAGGTATTTCCAGGCTGGAAAGCTGCTAGGAGAAGCTCTGCATCCCAATCCTCCATGCTCATGTTATAGAACTGTGGGGTAGTCAGGACTGAAGAGAGCAAGGTAGCTCTCTGTAGGCTCCCTGTTAGCAAAGGAAGAAGTGAATTTCGGACGGGTCTGTCTCACAGACAGCTATCACCACTGACTGAAAGGCCAGCAGACTTGTAGTTTTTGCTCGGTCTGTGACCCTTTGTGTTATGTTAAGCCTAATCACATGGCATGTGCACGCAAGACAAGACCTAGAGCACTCTGGAAATCTTTCTGACCTTCAGGGAGCACATGAACTTTAATACAGCTCTGCCATGAAAAAATAAACAGAACCAGTCTACTATCTCTTTTTTAAACAAGCAAGGAAGCAAACAAACCCCTGTGTCCTTCACATCTGTGAAGCTGTGGTGAAGTGATTCTGTGCATCTGGCAGGTTGAGAGCACACTCTTCACCTGAGAGAAGGTAGATATCCCAGCAGAGTCTCTTCCTGCACAGACCCTGGGGCTTTTATGGCAGCTGAAGCCCTTGTCCAGCTCTGCCTGCCTCCCCAGAAATGGTCACAAACCACCCCATGCAGGGGAGGGAGGTTTCATATCACCGTCACGCAAAGATGTAGATATACACATGGAAAATTGTAACTGCAGTATCTTGGGATAGCGACACAGAGTAGATTAGATTAAAACTCCTCGATTAAACCTCAGACTTCTGTGGAAACTACTAGTGTTCGACATCCTCTTGTGATGAATCTGTAAGTATTAATTCAGAACTGGTAACTGGTGAGGGCTACCTGACTGCTCTGGTCCCTTTCTGCAGCAATTAATACAGCCATGGTAGCAGTAATGTCAGTCTGTGTATGGATATTTCCAATCCCAACTTCAGATGGGGGTCCATGTTGTGCACCCACAGAAGATAACCAGCAGGGTGAGACATAGGCTCAAAAATATTAGGCGCTTTGCATAACATGCAGATAAGGTTGTAAATAAGACTGTGAGTACAAAACTGGCTAAAAAAATGTATATATTATATATATTCAGGGGAGTTACTAATGTCATCAATATGATGCTCTGTTACGATCTGTGTTGTGTCCACCAGCTTGTGATATTGTTGTTAATGGGCTGGATGATGGAAAAGATGTTTCCTAAATCTACAGGTTATATTAACATGGGAAGAAAGAATGAAAATTCTGACAAATTGGAAACACAAACTGAAGAAATGAGATCCACTTTATAAAGGACAAGTAGAAGTTTCTAAAGTAGGCAGAAACAATCACCTGCATGAACACAGCTGGTGAACATCTGGACAGGTAGGAGTTCTGCAGGGAAGAACTTATGTGTCACATGAGTAAATAATATCAGACTGCTGTCAAAAATACAAAAAAAAAAAAAAGTAAGCAGCATATTGCACTGTATAAACAGGAGCAAAACCTGCAAGAAAATGACATTTTTTTGAAGATTCATTCTGTGTACATTTTTAGGTAGTGTTAGAAAAGGGGAGTGGAGGGGGAGAAAAAAAAGTAAAATTGAATACTAATAGACCCAACTTGCAACACAAGAGATTTGGCATAGACATCAGGGAAAAACTTTCTAGTGGTAAGTGTAGCAAGGCACAGGAATAGATTGCCTGGGAAGCCTCCCAAAATAGGTTGGCATCTGTCAGCTAATGATGTAAGTATAGTTGATCCTGCTGTGGGTAAAAGGATGGATGGGATTTTTGACAAAAGACAGTATTAAATATACATTTAAGCAGAAGCAAAAAATGCTGCTGGCTTCTAATGATCATGTTACATTGCATAGCTTAAACTGCAGTTAAAAAGCAAAAAGGAAGAGTTTTAGTGTTTAGCCTCCTGCAACTTTTTTTTAATTATTATTATTTAAAGGAAAAAAAGGTCTCATGCATAATGAGATGTCAGCATTTAAATGACTCCATCTCTGTACTAAAGCTCATATCTTCCAGGAAATAAGCGATGTCCCCTCTTTGACTACTGTTTGCACGGAGACAAATTGTCTGTGCACATGGCTGTAGCCTCACAGTGAAAGAAAATCAGTGGAATATGAAGAATATTGGAGGACAAATTGCTGAAGGAACTTAAGTCATGACTTCCTTTACTTTTTTTTCAGATAGAGAAGGGGTGTGGGGGTGTGTGGGGGTGTGTGTGTGTGTGTTTGTGTGTGTGTGCAGGTGTGTGTGCAGGTGCACAGGTGCAAATACATGTAGTGTTTCTATGTATATACCCATTCATGGCTACATTCACGTTGTATCACAGTTATGTTTTATTGTGTTGTGGGCTATTTTTTTTCTTTTAAATGATATTAAAGGATGCTAGCTTTACATCTTCATAGTGTTTTTAAGTAGCTAATGCCAGTTTGAGTATGGTGGTCTCAGTACCAGCCTCTCATCCACACAGGCAGAGGAAATTTTTATAGAGATGGCTGCAAATGGCTCTTTGCACTGATTTACAATCTAAGCAAAACACTCATTGAGCACATACAGAGATGGTCTTATTTAGAACCTCTTCCTTCATCTCCAGCCAAAGAAATCCTTAGCAATTGCTATATCCAGGCCAAGCTTTCATCTTCGGCTTGTTGTGCAATATTATTGTACTAGAAAAACATAGGGAGAATATTTGGATAATGGATTATACTTTTCAACCTGAGGTAATTCAAAAGGTTGAAGGGATTTTGCTCAGTGTTACATCCAGTAAACAGAGTATCACCTTTCAGCACAGCCAAGAATGAAAATGTTCAGCTGATAATGTAAACATGTTAGTAAGTTATGATTGTGAAGAAAGGAAATGATATTGTTTTGCTGTAAAGGTTCAAAATAACCACTGAAATGGCTCTAAGCAAACCTCAAATCTTCCAGTCACACACAATTCTCAACACTTCTTATTTACCTTGCTACTAGGACTAAAAAAAGGAAACACATTTTTATATTAAACAGTTTTTCTCTTTTAGAGAGATTCCAAAATGCTTTAAGGGCTCATATACAGCAATCAAATACAGCTATGGAGCAAAGCCACAGTTTCAGAAGTGCACAAACTGCATGTGCCAATTTTTCTAAATGCTTAACTAAAAGCTGAAGTTATAAACCCAGCAATGGCACAGGCTGTCACAGGGATGCCTGGAAGAACATTCTGTTACTGTGACATGGAGCTATGGGCTCCAGGGCTATGGCAGGTCATGTTCTCAACTCCTGTGAAGGATCCCTTGATTAAGAAAATAGTCCAGCTAAGAGATCATTTAAATTTCCTGCAGCACTTCTAGTGTCTACAATTTCACACATAGCAAACCTGAGCTAGGGCATAGGTCTTGCAAACCACATTACTGAAACTGTCTACAGTCAGTAACCGTTAAAGTCTTTAAAAATGGTGACTTTCTAGTGCTCTCTTGGTGGAAGTTTACTTCACAATAAGCTGACGGTCATCTCCTGTACCTACCCCGCTCACCACCACATTTATTCAGGTAGGGTCCTCCCATGTGCTTGCACAGAGCCAGGGACGTCTTGGCTGGAAGGGACTTCTGGAAGTAATCTAACGCTGTGGTCTGTTCAAAGCAGAGCCCTTGTCCAACCCTAGGGCAAGGTCAGCTGTAGGTGATAATGCAAAGGTTTTATACATCTACCATAATTTTCCTTTCTCCTTCTCTCTCCCTCTTTGTCTCAGCTAGGTTTCTTAAGGTTGTCAGGAACTTCATGAACACTCAGACCCCCAAAAACACATGCATAGTCTTCTATACCACACACTGCAGTCTGCATACAGATTTATCACAGAGCCATCTGCATAAATAGCCAAAACGGTAAGAATACACCTCGTTATTAGGTGTGTATGAATGGCTGCTCTGGTATGCAGGAGAGAGTGGAGACTCTCACATTTGGACCTACAGGGCTGTCAAAGTGACCTCTTAATAGACTGGCAGGGTCTGTAAATATCATTCATTCATTTTATCAGCCTATTTGTTAGAGCTTGAATCTCTTTCTGATATGTTTGCCTACTCCCAATTTTCAAAGGTCAGTTTGGCTAGTATGAATCATATTTGTGATTCACAGAATTACACTCCCCTGTAACTCTGCCAAGAAAACAAGCTGAAACACAGTCTAACAGTGCTAGGACTAACATTCACTCTTTACCAGTTATTCTGGGGGTTATCTCTAATGCTGCAAGAAGAAACCACTTCTATTGCTACCACGAGTAGCAAGGAGATTCAAATTCTGGTGAGCAAGCTCTTTTCAAGCTTGAGCAGCTGCCGTTGTTCATCCATTAACTATAGGTCTTGCTCATACTGTCCCTTCATGCTTACTGAGTTTTGATTGCTTTGTCTGGGTGTAACAGAGAGACTGTGGTTGTTATCAGCAAACACTGTCGATCAGCTTATTTGTTGACTTTGGTGCAGAAATTCACTGGCTTGGCTTTGTACTCTGTACACAGCCCTGGTAGTGCATTGCTCTGTAAAACAAATGTGTTCTTCCATATTCTTCCTTTTTGTTGCCAAATCTCACCAATACTGAAACAGTGTCCTGGTATACAGTGATAGAAAGCAGCACACATGCAACATATCTAATCCACAGTACTTTGTTTCTTCATTTTCAGTTTACAGCTGACTGTTTCCAAGTGATGGATCTATCAGTGTTTACCTTCAAATTAAAAGATATAACTGCCTGGAATTTCACCAGTAGATATGAAAGCCCTGTAGTAAATATACTGCCTTTGGATATGAAGTTTAATAAGCTTAGTGCGATTGCTCTGTACCATTAGGGATTAACTTGAATACTGCCATATTTCTAGATATAGAAACATTTGGCTATTAATTGCCTGTTTAACATTATGTATTAAAGACATTTACTGCAGCCTGGTATTAAGGTAAGTAAATCCTATTTTCCCCTCCTCAATGCAGTTACCAAAGAGAACGCTGTTTCATTTGCCTACTACAGACAGCCTGCCTGCACCCCATGGCTGCCTGCGTGCACCCCACAGCTGCCTGCCTGCACCCCACAGCTGCCTGCCTGCCCGCTGGGCATCCTGCAGCCCTGTGCAAGTGATAAGTGTCAAAGAGGTGGGGGCTCTGACACTGAGTCTCTTCCCTTTGCTGTGAAACTCAGCTCTCGCCTTGATCATAGCGGTTCCTGCTTAGGATTACTTACTGTGTTTAAAGTTTTCCTTGCAATGTTGCACAGAATGCCAAACAACTTCAGTTTCCTGAGTGTCTCCTGCTTTTCCAGGCACACCACATCCCTGGCTGCCTGCAGGCACCTTCCTCAGGAGAGTGAAGTGCCAGCAAAATGTTCCTTAGAGAGTCTTTTTTGTTCCTAATGGCCTTCTCAGACAGACCACAGTGGAATTAGGAATCAGTGTAGTGATTTAATTGGACAGCTTGCTTTATTTTCTACGCACTAGAGATTTTCCCTCCATCTGCTTTCATGGGAATCAAAACTACAGTCCTTAGACGGAGGACTTGCACTGAAATTGGTGTATTTTACTAGCATGAGGTCTGAGTAGAAATGAAAAAGCCAGATTCTGAATGAGTGTTATTTCTAGATTATTCTCAACAAGTCAAGCTGAATGCTGTAAACCGTCATTTTTCTCTTTCTTACCTTGGTACAGGTCAGGAATGCCTCTTCTTCAGCAAAACTGTACATGGTAACATCTAAACCTGGGTGTGAAATACCCTTGCGTGACTTTGAAGAAGCTCCTGAGCTCTTTCTGCGGTGTTTACTTCTATCAGTGTTACTCCCTCAAGCTCTCTTTCCACATTTGCAGTGTCCCAATGCCTAGTGGTTTGCAGGCAATTTACAGTGCTAATATTTAGCAGTTTACTTTAGCAATAAGAAAATATAGAATTATGCCAGATCTCTTCCCAGCTATGTTTAATGACAGGTAAGCCTATGTTTTAGTACTCAAAGTGCATTGTAACAACAAAGCATGTCAGGACCAAGGGCAGAAATTGGTTTAATCACATGGAATACTTTATATGAAGAAAAGGTCTAATGCTACTTTGACTAAGTTAAGATAGCATTAAATCAGAGATGCTATCTTCATGTAGAGCTAATCAGATCTATTAAAATCCTGCTTTATATAAATTAACTTTTTCTATAGCAAAATATCTGCTGTTAGACTAGTTCCATTTTATTCTTCAGTCAGAAGAAAAAAATACCCCTGCATTGATCAAGAACATTTCCAGTTTGAACCACATTACTTAGCAGACATTGATTTTATTAGTCGCATGGTGTTGTTCCTATTACCCAGCTGAGTGCATATTCAAGGTCCTTGAGCAGCAGTGCTTGCCTGGGCAAAATATAATATTTGGTTTCCAAGGACACTTTTAAATAAATTGCTCAAGTTGCTTTTCTACAAACGTGGAGGACAAAATCCTTTTCACTTGAATGTTTACAGAAAGAGAAAACAAAAAGAGTAGAAGCAAACATTGTTGCTTTCAATCCAGCTCTACGTTACAACAAGTAAACAGAGAATGCTTTTACTGTCTCCAATCCAAGATTTCAAATATCTCCTCTTTCTGGATTAGGAGAGAAAGAAGACATTTCAAACTAGGACAAAAAAGACGCCTCAACACATCACAGTGAAGGTCTCCAGTTATGGGGGATTAGATTGAATCTCAGTTACCAGTTTGTTAGCTCTACAAAACAGAACTACTACAGGAAGAGCTGAGTCAATACTGTCACAGCACAGCTGGTGGCAGAGGTTTATGTTACCAATTTGAATTAGTGAGTCAAATCCTGAAACTTTAAGCCCCTGGTCCTTGTTCTAGCATAGGGTTGTTGCTTATCCTGGGACACGTGCCTTGTTCTTTCCAGAACATACTTCTTATTCCCTTCAAAAATTTTGGTCTAGAAGAATCAAAAATTCCCAGCAAAAGACCGTTTTGTCAGATAGGTGCTATTTTAAAGGGAGGAGATGGTGAGTTATGTGAAGATTGTCTCCTTATACCCAGTCTCAAGTTTACCAGTGGATTTTGCCAGCCAATCCTGAATGAATGTAAGTGTGGCAGGCAAAGATCCTTCTCAGAGGAGGATGAACAGCATTTTTAAATTGCATTGCATACAGATGGCTTACTATATCAGGATGGTTCTTCACCTTAGAGCCTACATAAATTTAGTCTCTCTAAGACTCAAACTTTCCATTCATCCACAGGCAAAAGTTCACTACTGGCATGCATTAGGAGTGAAGTCCTCAACACAGTGTCCTGGTTTCAGCTGAAATAGAGTTAATTTTCTTCCTAGTAGCTGGTACAGTGCTGTGTTTTGGATTTAGTATGAGAATAATGTTGATAACACACTGATGTTTTAGTCATTGCCAAGTTGTGCTTACACTAGTCAAGGACTTTTCAGTTTCCCATGCTCTGCCAGGTGCACAAGAAGCTGGGAGGGAGCACAGCCAGGGCAGCTGACCCAAACTGGCCAAAGGGCTATTCCATACCATATGACATCATGCCCAGGATATAAACTGGGGGGGAGCTGGCCGGGGGCGACTTAGCTGAACTAAGCCGGGTGCTTAATTGCCGACTGGGGTTAAACCACGACACACAGCAACCACACTACAAATACATTTTCTCTTTTAAGCCTGAGTATCTCTGAGCCTTACTATTTAATAGATGAAACCTCTTCAGATGCAAAGCTTTATACACAAAACAGGCACCATTAATAAAATGTTGTTCTGTGTCATTTGGCAAATCGGGAACCTTCTGGCCACATTAATCAATGGGGAGCAATCACTTCAAAAAGTCCATGTTTCTGACTAAATGCATGCATGTTGAAATGAATGTAAATGGATAGTAGAAAAATATTTTCACACTTTACTGACAAGTAATGGTAGAAATAATTATCCTAATGGCTTATGAACTTTTTATGTTAGAGAGTGATGTACAGTGGAAATATTATGATCAGCAGCAGACTTTCTATTCTGCACTTGACATAATAAATTAGTGGAAATTATTAATGCACAGCATTTCATTTCTGTGTATATTTTATATTAACTACAGAGAAAATACAAGTGATATTCTGTCCTTCATCAAGTCTTAACCTCAAGTCTTTGTCTACACTTCTTCTAGCATAACAGTCTCTCTAGCTACGCTGGACTAAAACCAGCACAGCTTCTTTAATGTGGATGCAGTTAAATCTTTCATACCAATAGAGCTGTTCCCACAGGAGGAAGAGAGTAATTTGGTTTTATATCATGTCCATGTCCGCACCTGTGCCATCAATAACAGAGACCTCTTTAATTTATTTATAATTGTAATGTGATTGGTATTTTCAGCATATATGAATAGCTTCTGCGTTTGGATCAAACTTCATTTATAAATTAACATCAGTATTTCTCCATCACTGACTTCACATGCACTTATTAACTTGATGCTGTGTCTAACACTATCACTGATATTTAAGGTAAGCATCACTCTGCTGTTGGGAACAACCAATGGTGTCCATGTGGACAGCTGCTGCAGCTCCGCAGAATCACAGCAGCATATCAAATCCCTGTTACTCAACTATGCGTGGAGTTGCAACAGCCTTGAGTTACATATTTTGCTGAAATTACTCGAGGTGAGGGATTCTGTATCACCATAAGTTTCACACCCTCTACTTGAGGTGGTTCTGCTAGTAAAACCCTAACAAAGATATTTATGACCTTGATATCCTTGCCTCTGTCACTTAGGCTGCTCTGCTACACCACCATGAACTACTTTCCTATTATACAGGATTCAGCTGTAGTTAGAGATGCACACTGTAGATATATTCACAAATTAAGTTGTGTAGGACCTTTATACTCATATATCTGTGTCCATGTTTTTGGGAAAGGGAGCCCTTATACCAGCAGAGTTAAAGCAGAATAAAGGAATGTGGCTTTATAGTCTGTAAAACAAAAGATTCAGGGCCAACTGTCTTAAAGTAAGAAAGAGGAAGGGTTTGAATTTTCCACCACTCTCCTAATGTGTTATTGACCTGGAGAGTAAGAAGAACTCAGCCAGCTCTCCCTCAAAGAAAAAAAAAAAAGGAAAGAAAATAAAAGGAAAAAAAAGCAACTTGCCACATTTTCATAAAAACACAGTGATGTTTGCAAAATCTAGAATAATTACAGCACTTCAGTTAGATTGAGCCATTACCAAAAAGCAAAAAGTTTGACATTCAGAATCTCCCTACCAAACAGCTTCCTCCTTCCAGCCAGGTAACTGGCATGACAGGTCAAGGAAGCTTTTGTGCTCCTTGTGATGGCTTGCTCCCAGCTGTCAGTGCATCCAGAGCCAGGAGGGAACATAGGGGACATCACCTCTAAGGATGCTGACAGAAATAGACATTTGCGTGTGGGGTTTTGTTCTTATTGGCAGGAAAACGCCTTTGAGGAATAAAGCCTAGATTACACTAAAGCATAAAAGCAGAACTCCTTTCTTTGTCTGCAGGTACTTCCATTAAAAATGTTAGGGCCTGCTGCTCACAGAGGCCTCTGCGTAAATGAGAGTCTGCCCTCGCACAACTGCAGCAGAAGAGAGGAGTCTCAAAGCAGAAGTAAGCACATGGCGATTTTAAAGCTCCTTGCAAAGGCCATATGGATAGCAAAAATCATGTGCAACGTGATTGTTCCTCTTGTGCATGTCCACACATACACAGGGTGTGCAGCCTGCTGAGCCTGTGCTTTGACCTGTGCAGCCATGACTGCATTCCCATTAAAAAGCCACATAGTAGCAGCATTCGCGTGACACCGCAGTCAGACTAATAAAAATGTGATGGATTACATGGCTTTCATGTGAGAGCTGACTCACACCCAGCTTACTCACAGCACAGCATGCTTCCTGCACTTAGCTTTGTAAATGTACCCTCAGAGACACTGCAGACTATTATTATAAACAAGTAAATACAGACAAGTAACTTTCTTCTGTAAGCTTATCTCTCTTTCCTCATTTCAGAGCTTTCTTCTCCATCAAGCCCTGATGTCTTGCTGTCTATTCCTCAAAAGCCAGGAGAGAGTAAATTTAGATTCTCTCAGGAATAGACTTAGAATGAGAACATGCACAGTACTTCAGAGGAAAGAATAAAAACAGCTTTTCCAGCTCACATAAAATCAGGCTTTTTATTTAAACACAAATTCTCTGCAATTATTATTGTCTATTATTTCAGCTGACACAGCTATTGCCTATAAACACAACTGTTACCAAAGGATGCTCAGTCTCCAGAATAGTCAATTTAACAAAAAGATGAAACCTTGCAAAAGCATGATCAGAAATGTAGCAGCATTTAACAGAGCCTAAGAGAAGAAATAAAGCAGTGACTTAATGTCGAAAGACTTCACAGATAGACAGTAAGCTACCAAGCACCACTCCGTTCACTGAAAGAAGGAATTCTAATGTATATTACACAATTTGAAGAACGGAACAATAGGCAAGAGTTCCTCAGCTAACATTCAGCAAGCTCCAAGGTGTCTCTTCAGGGTACAACCCAAGAAGTAAAAAGGGCATCAATCTACACGTATTAGAGACACGAAGGACAAGAACCTCCTCTGCTCTTCCTAAGGCTTCTACTTGTGTCAGTGCTGCTTGATGGCTGTGACACCAGGATAGAACAAGCAGGAGGGAGCTAACAAATCCATCCACATTCATTGAAGATGAGCTCAGGAGTCTTCCAGTGGAAGAGGTACTGTTTGGTTCACATGAAAGGATGAGGTGCACCTGCAAGGAAAAATTAACTATTCCTCTCTTCTCTACCACTGCATGTCACCAGGATCTGTTTCAAGGTCATTTGAGACATGAGTCTGGCTTCTCAGGAGCAATTTTTTTCCTCTTCTTTAGCTGTATAACAATATTGGACAGCTCAGTGATGTGACCAATATATTTCAGATGTTCCTTGAACTGGTTTCTTGCCACCGAAGTTGAATCACCTGACTCATGTAAGAGGCCAGTATATAATGATGCTGTTCTGCTTTACAGTTAGAGCAGACAGGCAAAGATGTTACAGTGCCTTCAGGAATCTTGACATGATTGATATGTGCCCATATTCCCAAATGTAATAGTGCAAAATAAAACTACAAGGAAGTGAGCTCTGATCAGGGTGTATCATAAGCACAGTAGTAGAGCTGGTTGCATCCCTTCTTTGTGAAGGCAGGAAAGATTGGCTTATGCTCTAGTGGGCACACTGCTACCTAGCTAGCACAAACAAGCCCTGCAAATGCTGCCATTAAATAAAAGAAAAAAACACAACTAAACAGTCTGTCAAAGTACTATCAAGAGAAGAGAAATATCGAGGCAATGTCAGTCTGGTTGCCACCAGGCAAGGCTTGATGTTTGTGGAGAGTGACATTGTGAAATGCTCCTGAGAAATCTCCCTTTGGCATGGGGGAGAGTTTTCACATTTACCCTAAAACCACTTACTGAGCTATTTGCACTCACTGCCACAAGAGTTTCTGTCAAGAGGACAGCTGGGAGCTCTGGCAGGAAAATGTTTCTTAGGGTGCCATTTGCTAAGAAATACATGATACAAGCAATCCAGCTTTTCTGGGTTGTTTCAACCATAATGCAAACACTACCCCAGCTTGAAAACACAGAGATGCTCTGGATGGAAAAAAGAATTTTGATGAGATCAAAGGGGAGCCAAAACCAGTGAATGTCAGGAGAAACATGGGCTCCTTTTGCCCTGCATGGCAAGGATGAGTTACTGCCTCAAGAAACTTTCTCCATTCTGCAGTTCCAGATTGTAGCAAAGAGGGAGATAGCTAGAAATATTTGGGTGAGGGTAAGGAGGAAAGAGGAGCCTTGGTTGTTTGCTTGCTGTTTTAAAAAAATAAAATAACTTTTTAAATAAAAATTTGGAAACAAGATGAAAGGCACATTTCCAGAAACATCAGCTTTTTAGAGACAAATAATCTATTGCTTTGTTTGCGTAGATCCCAATACCTGGTCATTTTTCACTAATGCTCATAATCTGGAACAACATTATTAATAATAATAATTAGTCAAGGTAACTACTGGATGGTGCTTGATTAGATGAACTAATCAACCCTATCACACTGTTGAAAAGTTATCTGTGCCTTGATTTCCTAGACTTTTAGGTAGCTCTTCTTTCAGAAATACACACTTTTAAGTATCCTGTGTTTAAAGCATCGTAGCCCAGCTGATGTGCTTAGACGTTAAACACCTGCTTAAATGTTTCTGCTCCACTAGGTCATGCTGGATCATTACCTGACTGCACAAAGTTTCATTCTCCAAGCGGCAAATCTTCCCATGCCTTTGGATGCAGAGTCAGGCTTTCAGATCAAATTGCCAGTCTTCTGCAAAATTATTCTGCAGAAGTGGGAGGAGCATGGCTGGGCATGTTAGACAAAGCCTTGCATTTTAATGCTCTCTCTTCTTCACAGTTCTTTTTCTTTATGCAACAAAATAATCTACAAAACATATTTTCTATTCATTAAGACAATGATTTTGGCCCTGCTGCCCTCCCTGCTTCATTTATATGATCTATTGAAAGTCGCTCTGCTAATGCTAATCACATACCACCTTGCTGACAATCTAGCTAATCTGATTTCTGCTCAGGTAATGCACTTGGATTGTAAAAACCCTGGATTTCAGGTGTCTAGCACAAAATTCAACGCTACCTGCAAGTTATTCACTAACCAGAGTGCTTCATCGACGAAAGATATTAGTTAACTTCCTACTTATTGTCCCAGCACAAGAGCATCAGATGATTGCTCTTTTGAGGCACTCATCCCAAATCCTAGCTGCACAATTCACATGCCCACTGCATACGCAGTCTGATTTTTAAAAGGTAAAAGCAATAGGGTATATTTGCAGCTCTATAACACCGGGAATTTAAAGCATAAATCCTATCACCATGTATAGGAGCTGTGTAACTTAGTCCCTGTTAAGTGTGTGGAAAATTTGAACTAATCAGGCCATCACTGAGAGGTACAATTTGCAGGGGGGCCACTCAGTATAAAACGTGTTAGGACTTTTCAGGTTCATTCTCTCTTCTATGCATTTTAGACTTTTTGCCTTACTTTGACCCTATCCAGCTATTTAAAGGATGTTAAGTGCTTTGTTCATTGCAATTCGCAGTCCATAGCTCCTATCCTTTCTTTCATCTCTGAAGAGAAAGACAAGAAAAAAGAAAAAAGGGGGGAAAAAAAGCCTCTCTGTCCTCTGTACAGTCATGTGGCCAATGCTAACGCTTTTTACAGAAATGTCTCACCTGGGATGTTTTACTTGTTCCCCTTCGACTGATGTTATTAAAGGTCTTTGGAGATACTTTTGTTTCATCCTTCTGTTCTAGTTTAGCAAGGGTGATGACATACCAACTGAAATGTCTGGAGGCTTGTTAGCAAAAACCCTGTCACTGGGAGGGATCAAAGTGTTTTTGTTCTGAGTCCCTAGGGCACTGATCCTGGCAATGCAGCTGGACTCAGATGCAGTCTCCACATGGTCTAACATGACAAGCAGCTGGATCCTCAAGCCAACAGACAGAGAGTTGTTTTCTCAGGATGAATAGTGTTTCCCAAAACCAAGGGGTGAAATGAGCAGTATTGTCAGAAAACATCACTGAATTTATTTTGGGATATAAGGGGAAAAAATGCTACTTCTTTCATCTTACTGAGAAAAAGAAACTGGTTCTTTTCTCTGCAAAAAAAAACAGAATGAGGACCTGAGCAAACTCATCACTGCACATCAAATTTTTGAACAACAGGGGAGTTGGGAACAATTCACTTCAATGAGGCCAGCCCTCTGTGTTGATAAGTAATGGTTTTAAGCTGAAAATAGGCCTGAGACTGACTGTCAAATGTATATGTAATCATTGCAGTGTAGCTGGAGGATGATCCACAAATGCAAGCTGGCTGTACATCAGTAATCAAATAATTGACTGGCTGACAACTGAGACCAGTATTTGGCTTGATGCCCCTGACTAGACGGGAAATGACATTTCCTGCGTCTTGATAAAGCAGATGTCACTTGGTCCCTCCAGCAAAATACATGGCACCAGGGGCATCTTTAGTAAAGGTTCCTTCCCACACATGTAATATCGGTCAGTTAAAAAATATCCCCCTCCTCCCATGGTTTTATTTGGCACTAGCTTTTAACAGGCTAAACATTTAGGGGAAAAATTTATACAACAGATATATCTTCATAGCTGACTAAATCTGTTGCAGTGCTGCTTTCCCTAGCTGGTGTTCCTGCTCTCATTTAGGTTGTACCCTTCCCTGAGGACACACTCCCTCCTGCACAGAAATGCAGCACTTTCTCAAGAAAGCAGGCATATGGCAGAGGCTCATGAGTTCAGACTGACTTGTAAGTTAACTACTTCTTGGGCACTCTGTAGTCCTGAGCAAGTGGTTTTGCTGTCTGTCTCGGTTTCCGTTAATTTAACCTACAAGGTTTCATTCTTTTTGTGGTTTGCAGGTACAGAAATAGTAACTGTTACTGCAGTTAGTAAATAGCATGTGATTGACATTTTCCAGTTTGACCCTGTATTTGTGAATAATATGTGCCTTTCTCTGGCAGTTTACTACATAGACATGGATCTAACTTAAATCCCTAAGTCGTCTTGCATGTTGTTTACTTCGTTGCCCAGCATTTCAGAAAGTGATGTAGAAGGCAGAGTCGGCTTCTCTGGGGGTAGCCAGAAATGTGGAGGAAGCAACGTGCAGTATGTGCAAGCACTAGACTCTTCTGTGCCTATGATTACTTTTCAGTCGGTTTAATTCCCTGGACCGGCTCACCTCAAAATCACTCAAACACCAGCAAGGAAGGAAAGAGTGTAGATGAAGAAGGGATAGGGGGTCAACTGCAATCCCAGCCAGCAGCTGCCTCTACGAATGTGAGACTGGGCTCCCAGTAGACCTCTATTTACAGCCTTTCCCAGAGGGAAGGGGAGGTAGTTTAGTTCTGGCCCTCTGGGAGAAATAACAGTACTGCCATCTCGCTAGAGCTCAGCGCTGCCAGTCTGTTTTGCCAAGAAGCATTTGGGACTGCAAAGTAGATGCTCCCCTGATTAAATATGAAGAATTTGCATTACCAGATTACTCCACTAATCCATCCGGCTCCATGTTCTGTCCCTGACAGCAGCCAGCACAGGTTCTTCAGAGACTGAAGTCCTCGTTATAGACAATTTTACAGCTAATAAAATTCTAAAAGCCTGTATGCAGACAAATCCCTGCAGTTTTCACATTAGGAGTTTGCATGAGTTAAAGCTGAGAGCTGACCATAGGATTTGGCCTAGCAGAAAATGTCAAGCCCGTGTTACCCTCAGAGCTTATGCTACTAATAAACGATGAAAACACAGAAGCCTAACTAGAGTTATCTTCACAGTAACAAAGGACTGTCCTTAAAGAACATAGCCTTTAGAATTACATTTAGAGTGAAGAAGGGTACATCTTCCCATGGCTGCCTTTTCCTTCCTGCCCCAAGTGCAAATGTCTGAAAGCATCTCTTCAGGATGAGTGCTGCATGCAGGATTCCAGATGCAAAACGTAATCCCTGTGTAATCCGTCAGGCTGGTTATGGCGCTTGGTATGCTGCAAGGATAGCCAAGCTGAACTTAAGGAGGCAAAAATCGATTCATAAACAACGTTTGGATTTGATAACTGTCCAAATGTTTACCGCTTGGGTGAAGATAATTGTACTTGCATGCATTTCTGAAATCTATGGCCAGGGTGAAAATAGGTATCGTTCAATAACTTATCTCTCAACAGTAGCTGTAAATATACTGGCTGATCTATGAAGATGGCTTGGATTATTTTTTTGTATTGCTTCCTCCACTAGTTCTTCATTGCCTCCTTTTTCTGTTACTCTCCCCACCTCCCTTGAATTATTTTTAATTTGCACAATCCCTGTAGTACAGGCATGTCATACATTTATACCACAGCCTGTTAAAACCCCACATGATGAATACAAAAAGCTCAAAGTTGTTATAAGCCTTGCAGCACGCAAGCAACAACAAACACTGCAAAGGACTGCTTTGGAGGGTGGAGACAAGGTCTAGGGGGTTTTTCATTCTGGATCAATGGGAGTGATAGAGATTTCTAGGCATGTCTTTGGGCTAGACCACTGTTTATGCATAGTCTGTAATCAAGGGCTGTATATAGCTCACTTCTGCAGGGCCAGAAGCAACATGAAGCACTCAGAATATTTAATGCAGCTGCGATTCCTTAGTAGGTGAGATTGATCCAAGTCAGCTGTGCCCCAGCCCAGCATTGCATTCAGCGGCTCTGCCCCCAGCTGCGCTCTTGCCCCCTCCCTTGCACCAGGATTGATACCCACACAGCTGCATGAAAAGCTTGTTTGGGGAGCTGAAACTAACTGTGTGAAACAAAAAAAAAAAGCTTCAGGAGCATTGAGTTGATCTCATGCCATGACCTTACAAGCAGCAGCAAAAAAAGGAAGGGTGGGAATATAAAACTGGAGTCAGAAGGGATGGAGGAATCAGACCACCTCTGTTTTAGTCTAGCTTATGCTGCATAGCATTACATTCTCACTCACTTCAGGGCCTTCACTTACACTGCTTTTGGGGGGCAAAGAGACTTCAGCATATGCCAGAGTTCCCACACCTCACCACATTAGGGTCCTTCATGCCTCCAAATGTAAACAAATGTGCACCCTTGAGGGAAGGGTCTGACTCAGACTGCAGAACCAGGCTTCTGGTAACACTGAGAAGAGTGAAGTTTTTTGGCGGTTGGTGCCCCCAGTCCTGGAGGAGAGGTGTGGGGGATACAGAAAGGCATCTGCACTGTTTTTGCCTGTGCAACCCTAGTCCTGCAGTTCTCCTTACTTGCATAGACCTACCACCCTGGGGATACTTCATTACTGTATAAATTTATTTATAAATTCTCTCCATTACATTTACTGACCCATCCATTAGAGCAATTTGAATCCCATGATCTGTAGAAACCTGGCAGTCTGTATTACTTAATGATAGTCCACAAGGCAATCGTGGCTCTAGGGCTAAAGTCAGCATAAACTTGTCTTGCCATCAGGTAATTACTAGGGCAGCAAATCTGCCCACTTGGGCTTCTCATGCCCATCCCCATGTCATTTCTTCTTTTGCATGGTGCACAAGAAAGGAGGTGATGCAGGGGCAGGACCAAGTGGCTGAGCATGGTACAGTTTCATTTGACTGTGGTACTGATCTTACACTGTCTGAAAGCAAATGTGAAACAATAGCCTAAGAAACTGGGCATATTGCTGTAGGCTTAAATTTGCTATCTGAGGATCTCCTCCTCCTCTGAAAACATTGTCTAAGGGTTCACAGTATAGAGGAGGCTGTAACACCATGGCATTACACTATCCTGTGTGTATCAGAGTTGCTTCAAAGAGGAGGAGAACAACTGCCATCTGACACAATGCAATCAGACCTCTGGCTTCTCCTCCATGCCTTTGGGATTTAAAGTCTCTTTCTTTTTTTTAACCTTCAGTCCTCCTGCAAACCTAATCTATCTCTTATCCTGCACAAGCATGTAAAGGTTAAGCTTGAGTGACACAAAGTTCATAGAGAGGCAAGCATCTATTATTACTTCTAAGCACCAAAAGTCAACTTGCTTCTCTACTATCCTTGTGTTAATGTTTCACCTTTGTTTAACACAAAAGAGTTCTGCAAGGCAGCACAGAACACGTGGTGGGAGCAAGGAGTATATGCTGAAGCAGGTGTATTCACTGCTTGCCTCTTGGATGGTGTGAGGTACAAGAAAAAATGTTGCACCTTTTCATGCATTAACCTGTTTTGCAGTGGTACAAGTGACTACATGGGAAACAAAATAATTCGGGGGGGGGGGCAGAAATACAGAGATGCAGCCCTTACCTGCTCCTCTCTAATCTGCAGGCTGATGAACAGCTATTGCACAGGGTTGTATTACTGCCTGGAGACTGCCTAAATACTGGATTAAACAATCATGGACTGGACTGCTGACTCCACTACATTCCTGTGCAGCCCAGTGCCACAGATACCTATCCTGTTGTCACTTCTGTTTAATAATAAAAGCCCTTTCTGCTTTGTATTGTGTTACATGCAAAAAAACCAACAACAGTAAAAGAACATTGTGGGTGCAAAGTCAACTTTTCAAAGGTTAGGAAATGGCAGGTTTAAGATTTTCTTCCCCCCTTCCACTTACAATACAGCCTTTAATTATAAGGCCACATGCTATTTTTTCTGATGAAACTCTGTGCATCACTCAGTGCAATAGATGGTGCCAATGCACAGCTGTGCAATATATTGTTTCATTCTCTTCACCTGCCATCTAGTTCCAGGCTCTGCTTAACTGTACACTAACCAAATCCCTTCCCTCTGTATAAAATAATTTATCTCTTCATGGACTCTCCTGTGGTGCTCCTCAATATGCCACTTGAATGCTTCAGAAGCCAAAGTTAATTTATCTTTAAATTAAAGAGGAGTTTATATTCTCTCCATTTTAAAGATGGGAAGTTGATGAAGTGAGGCTGTGCTTACAAAGCACAGCAACCCACCAAAATGTGCCCTCGCACCCCATTTCCTCCAGTCATCCATCCAGGCACCCAGGCTGGAGCACACGCCTGTCTCAGGGTCTGCATGCAGGGGTGGGTGTCTACCCCCAGAAATGGGGCTGTGAGAAGGAAGGAAGACACCTCCACTGCATCTCTCCGATGTGGGGCCACAACACAACACGTGCAGCCACCACTACCATGCACTTCTGGTTTATGCATTAACCAGCGAGATGAAATTAAAAAGGCAGCTGATATTTCTCAAGAGTCATACAAACAGGTCCCAGATTTTGAGAGGACTTTTATTTCAACACTGTCCACACTGTCCACATATGGCCACCCTTGATCTTATGTACAACCATAACTGCTCAGCATTTTGGCATGGGGTCGTAAATTCTCCAGGATCTCCAGTGAGGGAACTAAGGAGCACAGTCAAAGTCTGTGCTGCTAGATTTTGTCTGCTGCTATATTTAGTCCAGCATTTTTCCAAACGGAGGAGTATCCACACATAAAACACAGGATCTTTAGAATGGGCCAGACGCTTCTACGTGACTTGGAGCCTAAAGCACAGCCAGTAAGAATAACAGGTCCATCATTCCCCCAAAGGAAAGGGTTTGCATGCTTGTGCAGAAGAACCCGGCAGCCATGTCACAGGAGGACGTAAATCCCTGCAAACAGCTCTGTGGCCACGGTGGCACAGGTTATCAGTGCTCTGGAGTCCAGACAACCATCAACAGCACCTCGGTTCACAGCAAAAAGCTCTCAGTAATGACTTGGCCATTCGGTAACTAGATCAGCAGCAGAAAACACCCACCTCCTCTGGAGCAGAATTCATAGACATCTGCTGGTGTCTGAGGCACAGCAAGGCCAGAACTGTGGATCCCCTGCCAAGCAAGGATCCCCTTCCCGTGTTTCCTGATAGCCATGAGCACTCCTCTTTGCCCTCCCAGGGCTCACCCCTTTTGATTCTATCCCCTCCAACCAAGCCTGACTCTAGCTCTTCCCCATGTTGTCTCTTTTTTCTAGCTGTAGCAGTAATAAAAAGCATCTGTTCAGTTACTCAGAGTGGAACTTTTTTATGCATTTCCTAAGCCTTTCATTAGTACGCCTGTCTCAGAATGTTTAATTTGTTCACCCCAAGAGCCTTCTTGCCTTTCAGATCTTTGAATATCCTTTATGCTTTTTTTGTTATGTCTGCCTGCATCTCCTCCCTGAAAGTGCTGACCAGTCACTTTGTCACATTAGTTTTCCTGGACTCAGTGTTCTTCAAGTGCTCGTCTTTTTTATTTTACCCTCATATCTCAGAGCGATCTCTCATAGCCTCACTGACTCCTTTTTATCATCTGAATTTTTCATTTACAGTGAAATTGTCTTCAACAATACTGTAATTATTGTTGCATTTATAATCTAACCTGCTTTCACCTTCCAAGGTAGCAGTCCGGGCGCTGTATTTGCTGCCCACGGGGATTCACTCCCTGGGTCGCTGTGTTTATTGGAACATTTTGCTTCAGCCGTCATATTGCTTCCTTGCCACAGTCAGAGAGAGACTTCAGGGAGGACTCCTTGCACTGAACGACAGCCATCTCTCATTTTCAAGCCTCTGAGATTTCAGGGACTCCTGTACAGCCAGGAGGTATTGCTATACTTAAAGTGATCACCTCTTAAATAGCACCGAATTATAACAGCTTGTGTTTGTTATACCCGTAGTTCTGCCCACTCTCAATTAAAAAGCAAAAGGTACTTTTTTAAGATCTGCTCCTTTTCCTGAGAGCCTGTCAGGTGATGTTTATGCTGGAGTGAAGACTCACTGTAATAATCTTTCTTTGGCAGCATTTACTGCACAACTCAAGTGGCTCCTACCCCAACAATGTGTGTGATCTGACAGCTCTTTCCTTTCTACCGTTCCTCTCCCATCTGTAAAGAGTTTTGTCCTCTCAGTCCCTGCAAGCTAATCTCAAGCTTTCCACCTGTTGCCACCCCCCTGTTCCCAGGTTTCATTGCCTGTTTGTGAGAGCAGAGGGGCTGCTGTCCACTCCCTCTCCACGGGGGTGCTCCCCAGGTCATTCTGTCCAGCATTTAGTGAATTTGTCATTTAGTGTTGCTTTCTTCCTCTTCCTTTTAACTTCCCGCACACCTAACATGAATGTTTGGGCACATTCTCATATTTCTCAATTTTGAATTTGTTTTATTTTTCAAATGAAAAAAAATATACTTGCCATACTGCTAAAGTGAGAACCCCCCCTCCACTGCATCACTCAAAACCAAAACATGCAGCTATCCAGCTTTCAAAAATAAGCCAGAATGCCCAATGAGGGAATTACCTTCCCTTTGCTCACAGTTTCTTTTTACCCCATAAACCAGCCTGTTCCTTCTCAGTCCCCAGCTGCTCCCAAGCCAGCTGCACCGGCAGCATGGCAAGACCCATGGCGCGTTTCTGGGCATGTGGCTTGCTGCGCAGCCAGCAGCTGGGCATGCAGCGCAGCGCAGGTGGGACAACAGGGCTCTGCTTGCCTGTGGCAAAGGGAGAGGAGGACTAAGTTTTGCTGGTATGGGCGTAGGCAGAGAGGAGAAGAGAGAGAGGAGGCAACCTCTGCAAGGAGGAAGAGAGAGGAAGGATTTAAGGGCAAGAGGCAGTTTTAGAAGGAAATAAAAATTAAAGCCCACTCCTAAGTTCCAGACAGTGCCTTTCCCATCCCCCTCCACTTATCACCTATCACAGCAAGTAATAATTTCATCAGATCACTCAGAAAGGGGAAAGGATGGAAAGCTAGAAAAGCAACAGCCTGCATCCTGAGAAAAAGTCTCTGCTTATAACCTGGCATTTCTCTCACATGGCTGCTCCCTGCCGCTAGTGCTTTAAGATAGTAATAACCTTCCCCGCGTCTGTTTATGTGGAAACTGTCTAATCCAGTCACTTCATCACAAGGAACAGGCTGTGGCACCCCCACCCTTTCCAGCATGAACCTTTTGCCTTCCTCCTTCACGTGGCAACAACAGGATCTCAAAGTATTCACTTAGTCCTCAATTCTCTACCCAGGTCTCAAAAGTCATATTTCACTGTATCAAATACTAAACGTGGGATGACATTTAATTTTCAGCACAGGTTATATACCATTCCAGAGCAGCGATCTATAGATCTAACACTCTGATATGTGCTATATACCTGTTCAGCACATAACCACACATTTAGAGCAATACTGTTGACTTGCCATCCAGCTATTTAAAATAAATTAAAAGCAGACTCAATTTTCACATCTGCTCCCAAATCTCCTTGCAAATTTGCAACCTCAGTTTTCTTTAGACACTTTTTTTTTCCCTTTCTCACATATATCACCTTTCTTGGAGTACAAGAGATGCAAGATAACAAATTAAAACTGACTATTCAGGGAGAAGCTGTGTGAGTGATCATTCTCACACATACCTCGCACTGGCTGGCCTCCCTTTTGATGGGACACGGCCCCCACAATATTATTTGGGGCTCACATCACCACGTCTAGTACCTTTTAAGTCTTCACAGTCCAAACAGAAATGAAACCTCAACTTAGCTTAAAAAATGTAAGCCCACTCCAGGGGTACATTCTGTCTATAGCTTTGAGTCTTTATACCCTTCCCTCCTCCCCCAAAGACTAATCCTAACTTTTCTGGCCTTGGACTCCCAAGCTCTGTTGATTTACACAGAGGTGTCTGAAGAACTTGCGATGGTCAGCTCTTGCATGTTTTTTTCTGCTCCTGAGTGGCTGCACTAATGGTTTGAGCCCTTACAAAGAGCACCAGAGCAGCTTGGGTCACATTAAAGGTCCAGCAAGTCCAGTACCTCATCTTTAACAGGAGGCAATAGCAGATGCTCATTATAAGCTGCTATCAGTTTACACTAATATGCCAGGCTGCACAAATCACAGCTGAAGCCTCTGACTCATCCTCTATCTTGGAGTTAGCTGCTCTTGTTACAACCCTCACTCCTGCTTTTGGGAGTGGATATGGTGGGGAGAAGGTAATCGGCTTAGCTGCAGCTACTACTTGAAAGGAGGTTGTAGGAAGGTGGATGTTGGTCTCTCCTCCCAAGTAACAGGCAATAGGACAAGAGGAAATGTCCTCAAGCTGCGCCAGGGGAAGTTTAGGTTGGATATTAGGAAAAACTTCTTCCCCGAAAGGGTTGTCAGGCACTGGCACAGGCTGCCCAGGGAAGTGGTTGAGTCTCCATCCCTGGAGGTATTTAAAAGACAGGTAGATGTGGTGCTTGAGGAAATGGTTTAGTGGTGGACTTGGGAGTGCTAGGTTAATGGTTGGACTCAATGATCTTAAGGGTCTTTTCCAACCTTAACGATTCTATGATTCTATGATCATAGAATCACAGAATGCTTTGGGATGGAAGGGACCTTTAAAGGTCATCTACTCCAACACCCCTGCAATGGGCAGTGACATCTTCAACTAGATCAGGTTGCTCAGAGCCCCATCTAGCCTGTCCTTGAATGTTTCCAGGGATGGGGCATCTACCACCTCTCTGGGAAACCTGTTCCAGTGTTTCACCACCCTCGTTGTGAAATTTTTTTTCCTTGTGTTCAGTCTAAATCTACCCTCCTTTAGTTTAAAACCATTACCCCTTGTCCTGTCTCAGCAGGCCTTGCTAAAAAGACTATCCCCATCTTTCTTGTAGGCCCCCTTTAAGTATTGAAAGGCTGCAATAAGGTCTCCCTGCGGCCCTCTCTTCTCCAGGTTGAACAACCCCAGCTCTTTCAGCCTTTCTTCATGGCAGAGGTGTTCCATCCCTCTGATCATTTTTGTGGCCCTTAAAGGTCTTTTCCAACATAAATGATTCCATGATTCTATATATAAGGAAAAGTGAACCAGAACCCACAGATTCTTCCACATGTTTTAAGCGTGACCTCTTCCTTTTCAGTCAGAAATTGAGCTGAGCCTCTAAATTGGTATAGCTATCTGCCTAGCCTCATTCTTCTGTCCCTGACCCCAAAAATGAAAGTATTTCTTCTGAAGCTTTTATGTATTGTAGATTTGCCTAGAAAAAGAAAATGTGTCTGAATGTGTAAAATAAACAGTAGAATTAAAAAACAAGAGATTTTTACCTTTGTCAGTCTGAGCATGCAGGTACTACTTGGAGTAATAAAAGCTGGAAAATTATTAGATCAAAGTGATATTTAAATTGGAAGACATCCCTTAAAGTTATCCTCTTTAGAATACAGTTTTTCACATTTGAAGGGCTATTAAATCCCATAGAAATCCTCATGGATTGTCGCCAGTGGGAAAGGCCGTGGATGTACAGCTTCTTGTAGGAACAGGCATTTTTGTTTGTAAATGCAGCCGGACAGATAAAGTTTGGATCAATGTTACCTTGTATTAGATCATCTGGTAAATTTGCTTTGTTTAATGGGCTTGTATGTGTTTAAATAATTTACAAACTACACAGTTGCCTGATGAAGCGTTGGGAAGTATAGGAGGCAAGTAACAAGAGTTACTTCTTTCAGAAGGAAGGATATGTAGGAAGACACAATGGACAAAATCTGACCTTCGTAATATTGGTGTGGTGTAAGAATAGCTTGGTTACTAGCAGATGGCAGGACAGGTTAATATTTTGACTCTAATCTCATGAACTTTATGGGCAAGTAGTGTATCTTTAGCGCTGGGCCAGAAATCATCACTGCTTTACTCTTAGTTTGGTCTTTGGACAACTATAGGGAAACAACGCTAGCCAAAATTTGAATGCAGTACTAGATAGAAAAATGAAGTTTCAGTCAAAATGGTATTTTCATAGAAAGTACCCAGCCTCTTGCATTTTTTTTTTCATTGTCAAAATACTGAATGCTTAAACAGCACTAAAACTCTTTCAATTTATCTCTGAAAACTATTAATTCCCCTTCTCTCCTCTTCTAGATAGAAAAGCCCCATATTTTTCCTTGCATGGAACATAGTTTCCTAGCCAAGCCCACTAGTAAATCAAAAATTTTCACTACTTTTGCATGTGTGTAACTAACCATGCAAAGTAATGAACATAGGGGCTGTGGGATTTCTGTGTACTCTGTTTTTTTCAAACTCATTATCCACCATGGTTACAGCATTTTTCTTCTCTATACTCCTTATGCCTTCTTTTTGTTACACTGTAAACATAAAAAAAAAATACTTGAAGGCAAAATTCATAACAACAACAGGTTGGAACTACTACCAGCTTTTAAAAACCATTGTTTAACTGAAAAGTTTTAAAGTAAAAGCAAGTACATGAACTGTTGAAATTGTCTGCATGAAACATTTACAGCCAAAAACTCCATTCCATAAAGATAGATGGAAGGACATCTTTTATGCAAAAATAAAACAATTTATTTGCCTGCAAAGCTGACATCTTGTAAGCATGCCTCTGGAGAACAAACTGGAGCACAGAGCTGCAGAAAAATGCAAACCCTACTTGCCGAAGCATTCCTGCATCCACATGAGTGACCTAAGGGAGGGAATGTGGAGCCAAAGGTGGCAGTGAAATGTAATGAATTAACCTGCCTCCTCCCATGTGAAGAAGTGTAAATAAAAATCAAAGGCATCTTTATCCCACTGACAATATGGTATGCAAGGTCACATGGCCTAATATTTTAAGAGGATTAGAGCTAAATCTCTTCAAACTTTGAAATGGCCCAACCAAGCCTGTGAGCTTTTCAATTTCAATGGGTGCACAGCATGAATTCTACGATCAGCTGGAATTTGGCAGGAAGAGATGTAGTGAAGTGGACTCTGAAACAATTCAGTCCTGCAGTGATTGGTTTTACAGGTATCTGTTAATTTGGAGCTGTGCAGGAGGTGGAAACAAAGCGGATCACCACTTAATTATGAATACTCGACAATTAATTATGAACAAAGTTTGTGCGAAAAGGAAAAAATCCTTGATATTTATTATTTGCCAAATTAGGAACACTATTTCTGTTGTTTTCCTTCATTTCTAGAAGAACTGCAAACACCAGGGTCTAACTGGAGCATCACAAACCACTTAAACAGCACTTCATCACTCTCAAAAGCCATAGCTCTCTGAAAACATGCAAAGCATACAGGAGAAAGCCCTGCTCTAGACAGAGAAGAACAGCCTTTTACCAAAACATCTCTATTTGAACCTCAGATGTTATCACATGCAAGATGCATGCAGAGTAAATCTATTCACCAGATGGGGAAAACTGCTAATTGTCCAGCAGAATCTAGCCACCAGCTGGCAGGCAACTACCATCACACAAACAAGAAGTAATCCCAATAACCACACATAAAAATAGCATAACAACATGCATTCAACCTGAACCATCAATTGTCGTTAGGGGTGCAGCTGACAAAAAAAAAAAAAATTCATCTGCTCGGAAAGCAAAGTGTGTGAATTCACGTGCTTGTGTTTTAGGAGTATTGCAAAATGCTTCCACGCTAAAAGCAGCTGGGGAGATACATTCCCTCTAATGCTGATAGCTGCCCTTTGGAGCTCAGACTTGATCCTCCACATATGAAGAGATGCGAACATTTGCTTTCCAGAGTAGTGTCCCAGACAAGTACTTTTCAAATACTTGTGCAAACATGGTACCTGCAATTACCTAGGAATTGAAACTGCTGATCTGCCTGAAAGTTTGGAAAGATTCAACAATTTTGGCATGAGTGCAGAACCCTTCTAGATCTTAAGAAAATTTTATTTTCTGAAAAAATGAGAACAACAAATTATTTATGGAAAAGAAGCAGCTGATGAATTCTGGTTAGCTCTGTACCTTTTATCCTTTCATGTGGAAGTGCTGATGTGGAGACGCAGCATTTCCTTGCCTTTGCCACAGACAAAGTTTTTTTTGCACCTCTGTCGTATCCACTTTCTTCCAGCCTTCCTGTTGCTTCTATTAAAAGAATTAATGAGTTAGCCAAGAGACCCTTGGGTGAAATGGAAAACTGCAGAAGAGACACTGAATTTTTCAGGAGAAAATGTAAGGAGTTTTTAACCAACCACAAGACCCTCTCAGAAGGCAATGTTCAGCGTGTGTGGACTGAGGCTCTCTCAGTAACTCTTAAGACAACAAAAAAAAGTGCTGCTTCAAAAGTTTTTTTCTTTTCAATGTTATTCAGCCCCCGTGTGTTCCCAGAGGCTTCCCAGGCAAAACTCGTTTGAGGCAGCAGGGCTGAGAAACTGCAGGGTGAGCTCAGCGTTCTCCAGCTGCAGTTCGTTAGATCAGACTCTCCCCTGTGCACCTGTGTGTCCCTGAGAGGTCAAAACAGAAGTGTTGAGGGGGGTTAAGTTACGAAAAAACCAAACAAACAAAAAACCAACAAAAAACCAAAAAACACTCAAGAAAACAGCATTTCTAGAAGGCACAGTCAAGTAAGCAACATTCTACATAATAACCCAGATTTAAGCACCTATCTGAAGATCTTAATTAGTCCATTCTGCTGTTAATTTCACATATCCCCTCTTTGCCTTCAGTATCTTTATAGAACAATTTGCAGGCAACTGCATCTATGTTTAAACCCATATCCATCTAGGCAGGATATGATTATGATTATTTATGATTAGTCCTCCAAGCATTCCCACTTGATCAGTGTAAGAACACTGAGAAATTAACCCCCTGCACTCCTGTCCCAAAGTAATCCCCTGCACCCCACTAAAATAATAAATGTTTTTTTCCCAATGAACCTTTTATGGGTTATTTTTCCTTTTCTGATACACTCTTGTTAGTTTTACAGAACATTCTCAACTATGTTTTTACTTGAAAGAAGATGATTATCTTTTTATTCTTAGATATTTTGGGGAAAAAATACCAGTCTGCAATTTGGGGCCAGCGGTTTTATCTGTTCCTGTCCCAAGTAAGGTGCCCCAGGACTGTGTGTGTCAATGTTAGAAGTGGCGGCAGCTGCCAGCGCCCTCCAGACTGAAATGGGCACAGACACAGTGACACCGGGATGCCCTATCGGTTCACCCAGGCATCCCCTGTGGGCCCATGAGAGCACCCTGTCCCCCACTCCAGACCTCCTGGCCACAGCTTGGACCCCTGTGGTATGGTCAGAAGAAGAGGTTTGGTTTATTCAAGTAGGGCTGACCACCAGGGACCCCCCAGAGAACACTGCTCACAGGATTTGTGCACCTTATTATCCCCTGTCCCATTTTTGATCCTCCTTTCTTCCACCCTCATACCTCCCTTTGCCTACCACAGCCTCTTCCCAAATAAATAGCAGCTGTTTTTTTTTCCCATGGGTGCCAGTTTTGCTACATCTATAATCAAATAAAGTATTACTGATATGGTTACATAGGCGCTGGTGGCTTTACAGGGCTATGGCTAGGAAGGTCCCCAGTGCTCCCCAGCTCAGTTATCTGTGAAGCCTGGCTGTTTCTCATGTAATTCCATCTTAGCCACCTGTGAAATCCAGCCATCCCTCATGGCGCTATCTCTGACTTCTGTCAGCATCTCACACAGTTATCTGTCACATCCAGCAATTTCTCACGTCATGTCCTGTCCTTTTCTGCTGAACATCCCACTCAGTTGGCTTAACAGCAGGGCAGGACGCATCCAGAGGTGCAGACATTTGCCTGCAGCCCTAAAAATCAGGTGAGGAGACCCAGCATCCGACTCGCTTCTCTCTTCCAAAGTGAAATGTCTTTTTGTGCACAAAAGATACTGTAAACTCATTTCCAGCCTTTCCTGACCAACCTTTCCCCAAAGGCCACTCTGAAGGCAAGCTGCAGTGCAGGGCGGTACATTTGGCACTCTATTTTCAAGCCTAACTATTTTCCTATACCTAATGCTTGAGTTTTTTTCTGGCTTCTGGTTCATTGGTCCTTTTTCTGGGCCGTAACTGAGGTGATGATACACTGCACTCTTCGGAAGGGTTACTTTCTGCCAACAAACCTAACAGCGAAGTGCTTGTGTGTAATGGGACACATGAAAATAAGAGGCCCTTCAGATCTTGAACATAACATACCTATGGAGCAGTCTGACTGAAGTTTAGCTGCTGATTCAGACAAATATAAAATGAAGTTTCATGTGACAGATACTGAAAATGTAATCCCTGGTTTTCCCTGCTGTCTTGCAATATCTCCACCTTACATCAGCTTTGGTTGTTAGTCTGACCCCACAGCAGGCTGTCACAAGAAGGAAAATATGGCGGGAAGCTCTTTGATAGCATAGACAGCAACTCACTAATGCAAGCTTAGTTTAGGCTGCAGGCTCAATGCTTTTTTGACTTGAATCATAGGGGTGCCTCTTCAAAGTAAATGCAATCTGGAAGACTCCGACTTCTGCAGCCATGCTGACAGCCATATGCTAAGACAGTGGAGAAGCCAACTGTTCCAGACATGGAAGACCTCTCTCACCAAAAGGAACACTGATATGGCACTTCCATAAACTCCAGTTCTTCATGCATGGCCATTGCTGCTAGATGACTTCTTTTTGTTGAAAACAGATGTGACATCATGTTTCCCAGTTTATTTTTGCTTTTCCATAGCCATGGACAGATTTCTCTGAATAGTTACCTCAAAAATGAAAGCATTGGGGTGGGGAAAGCCAGTCATTTTTGAAAGGTCCTGAGATATCTATTTAACTTAGAACTATAAATAACTGTTGGACAGTACAACAAAATAACATCTAAAGGAAGCCAATATATTTTCAACATCGAAGAGGCAGAATACTATGTACTAAAACAACAATATATTGACTTTTCTGCCATCGGCTCCTTTCATTCATAAGCTTCTGAAGCCCTCAACTCTGCTGTTCATGTCCAGACAGTAGCTTTATAGAACAGAAAACATTTTCTCTCATAAATTTACATGATATCAACATAATCCTACTTAATGAAATATAAAGGGGAGGGAAATACAGGCTGCAAAATTAGCTTTTCTGGGGTTAGAAGTGCACTATGGGTAGCAATCAGAAAATGCCTGCACTAACTATCAACCAAGTGAGCAGACTTAGCACATCACAGAAATTAATGAGTCTGCATGTAAAAGATGATAGCAATTCTTTCCTCAAAACTACCTCCTTGCTTGCAGCACAGCAAATGCAATTTAACTTCTCCAGGCAACAGAGATGGTTCTCACTGAAATGTAGAGAGGTGAATGCAGATGCCATGTTCCTTAATGCAAGGAATGCAATAGGGTCCTCTGCCCTAACTTGCTCTGCCTTCCTTCAGGCTAAGGGGGTCCCAGCTGCACTCCTGCATGTTCTATATGCTATGTTTCTAGCAAGATATCTATTTGCTGAAATACTTGATCCTTTCATGCTGTGGTTCTCCCTCCCCATCTTCCTAGTGGCATTTCTAGGTAAGTATCTTTCCTTACAAAAAAAAAAAAGCTGGGGGAGAACTAGCAGAGAGAATGAAAACAGAAAGCTGAAAAGTAAAACAAAGCACAGCGTGGATTTGTATCATTGAGATTCCCACACTGGTTTATTTCCAGCCAATATCACAGTTCCCCAGGCCACATTCACATGCTAGAGATGGTCCACGTGGAATAAATGGCCCATCTCCTCACTTGAGAAGCTGCCACAAGCCTAGAAAACAATCCACCACCTGGGAATGAAACAAAATGATAAGAGGGTAGGGATCATGACACTAATAGAAACATTGAACCAAGACAAAGCAGAGGAGTCTGGAGTGTCATCACCTCTTTGAAAGGAACCTGAAGGGAGAGGGCTAACAACTTCCAAGGAAACAACCTGTTTGGGTGCTCAGCACAGGCTGGGACTTCAGGTAGGTCCCTGACACAAAACAACTGCATTTCAAGGTGCTTTCCTCTAATCAGGCAGTTGGCCATCTTTCTTGGTAGGAAGAAGCTGAGGGGTGGCAAAAGGGACTAATACAGAGAAAATTAAACCAGAAATGAAACAGCTGAAAGACTGTGACTTGCACTCTTGTTTCTACCTCCCATGAAAGAGACAAATGTCCAGGGAACAGGAGAATTTAATCATATTAGTGCACAGGTCTTGACTGAGGAGTTACAAGATCAAGAGTTTACCTTAAGAGTGATGAGTGAAAAATTGATCTGAATAGACATATTTAAGTATATTTAAGAATTAAGATTTGTTAAAGGAAATTCCTCCTTTGTTTTCTCATTCCATTATCTCCAATGTCATTGTACTTCTGTCATGTGAGGACATTCTAAGGGTCTTTTTCTGCAGGGACTCTCTTTCTTTCCCAGTGTGGTCTTTTCTCATCAATCACTCCCAGCCTCTTCTCTCTGTCTTCTAAATGTCTTGCTTCAAACAATTGGCTTCAACCTTCCTGAACAGTGGCTTCCTCAGCTCACACTGCATTCACACCTTTCCCCATCTTCTGCAGCCTGCACAACTATGCCCTGCTGCTCCAATCACTCAAATACTTCACACGCACAGCAGTCATCTTTCTGCAGAGCGACACCCAACTGCATCACACAGAACCATGAAATTGAGGAATTAAACATGATATTCTGCAAGAGAGTGATTAGAAGAGGACTGCATGTTCAACCAAATTAGGACTGATCACAGTAATGTACCATTCAAACAAGGACAGGTGATGGCAGGGCTATGTGCACCAAACATATTGCCATGGGGACTGGAGGCCTTGCACAGTAAAAGTCTTACTACTTAGAACAGTTGAGTAGCTTGCTTCGTCTCTGACGGAGTCTGCTGCTTGTCTGCCAGCTGTCATATTGTCCCTATCTGAGGGAGCTTTTATACTCGGAGCTCATAAAATATACTTCTGATGAGCTCTCTTTGCCTTTATAACGAGACAGATTATACTACGCTGAAGATATTTTCAGACATGTTCTCAAGAAAAAAATAAATCTGATACTCCAGAGAGAAACTTCACCTTAAAACTGAAGCTGTATAAATAGTGCATATTTTTTCCCCAAAACTATGTAGTGCAGTTCTGCAGCGGAGTTCATTGAGGTCTTTACCAGTTGATTTTACTTCCATAATTATGAGAGGGGTGTACGTGTTTTGCTTAAGAAAAGAAAAAGCATTACCCCTTTGCCCCTGTCTGTAGTGCATAAATGGTTTATGCAGAACACATACGCCTACTGAAGTGGGAAAGGTTTGTGAGTCCTCAGTATGCCAGAATCTCATCACCAAAGTATACACACCAAGTGTCTTTACAAGCCATGAAACATGTCATGCATTAAAACTGTGTGTGATTTTACCAAAACCAGTGGAGGGATGAAGCTATTAAATTATTTGCTACTCAGTAGCTATGGTGGGGCAACTACACTTATTTTTTAACAACTCCATACTTGGATGATACTCAAGGGGAAAAAAAGTATATTCCAACATAAACAAGGACAAATTTCATTAGTCTAAAAACCTACACAAACAATAGCACTCACTTCAGCTGCATCTCAAATAAAGAGGAAACTCATCTGAAAGTTGGTCCCAGACTTTAGGGTGCTCCATGCAGATGGCAAGATGCACCTACAAACCTATTGAGGTCTACAGAGAAAGACCACACAAATCATGCATCTATACATTTCTCCAAGCAACCCCAGAGGCAAAGCCTAAGTACTGCTGCATTAACTCACTCTCAGACAAATCATGATCACCGCAACCGCACATCAGGAGAAGGGGAATACAAGTATCTTCTGCTGCCTCTTCCAACCATGTGGACTGGTCCATGCCAATCAGAGGACAAAAACAGACCAAGGCCATCGTCTATCAAAGCACTCTCCAAACAACCTTAAAATTAGAAATTAAGAAAATAGCAAGAAAATTACTGTGTTACAATTATTTATGACCATGCTGAGAAGAAAAGCAGACTGTCGGTGCTATTTGTACTATTAAATCGTTGCCTAAAGCATATCTATTGTATTCTTACAATCAGGAACCCAGGAAGCTCCTTTCCCAGTCATGCGCCTTATTCTCTGGGTAAAGAGTCACACTTGCCCAAGAAATCTTTTATTTGTTCAAGAGGAGAGGCAGAATATTACCCCCAAAACAGTTTGTTAGTTGAGGTGCTCTTGCAAGCAGCAGACATTCGAAGTCACTAACTCTTCAAAAATGTGCTACACCCAGGCATCTGATGTCCTGGGTGGATGCTATCACAACTACGCAATTGTGTAAAATTGACACAGCATTCAAAGCATCATCACTTTCAGAAAGGTTTGCCAGAGTACCTGTGTTTTACGTAGAAAACAACACTGCTGGCAAACATGAAGAGAAGATACGTCAGGGAATCTGGCCACAAAACTCTTACATTTTCAGCCCGTGACCAGATGTAGGTGGGAGATAGCTGCTGAAGTGCTTTGAACAGTCAGTATGGCAGAAACTCTGGGAGTGTGCAGACCAAGTTTCATCACTGGAGCTGCATTTGAGTTCTCAGATTCCCAGGTCAGGGTACAGGCCCAGAATGCCTTCCAACCACAGAAACACACTAGCAAACAGCTGCAAAAAGGTGGTGTATCTGGACAATCAGGGAAAGTATCCTAAGGTCATGATGTTAAATTTGGATGCAGGACTGGGGAACTTTACACAAGAAAACATAATTGACTACAATCTTTCAGGTGCAGAATAGGGCAGGCTTTAGGCAGGACTTTTTTCTAGTCTTAGGAACAAAAGTCCTTTTGTGGACTTCGGTTCTTGTCATTTAGTTATCTGGTCCCATATAAAAGATGGTACATCTGACATTCCTTCACCTCTTTCAGTGCCTCGGAGAGGACCCACAGGCAGATCACACGTCAAAGATTACCTTGCATTTGCCCACCCAAGCCCTCCTGGCTGGATGGTGCAGACAGGAAGACAGCTGGGTCTTCACCTTCTAAAAAGAAGCAGTAGACTGTTAATAGCTGACAAGCCATTTGTTGGGGCTCACTTCTTTTCATTCCTGTACTATTTTGTACTTTGAAGTTTTTTGTAGACCTAAATGAAAAGGAAAGCAAATTAAACTGCTGTAGTCCCACTGTTGTGTGCTGCAAATGGTTACTGTTCAGCAATCCAACTGAGCAGGAAAAGCTGGCAGACGGTCCACAGTCCTGCCAAATAATAGTTGAAGCTCCTGCTTTGATTTTTGGACACTTAATGGATTGGGCCGAAGCTATCTGAAAAGTGGCCTGTGACACAGGCCAATCTTAGGAGTGTTGACTGACATCCATGGTGTGGGCTTAGCTAATGTTTAGATGACCTTCAAGGGTTTTAAGGATAATCCTCCCGGGCTGAGATTGGGAATAAGACACTTTGTGGCCCTGAGCTTTGCCATAGGGCACCCAGTGGAGGGTGCTTTTCTGAACCCCCAGGGGACCTTAGCTCGCTCATGGCCTAAGTTGTTTCACCACTTGCTCTTGAAAGTCTTGTAGGAGATTGCAGGACTCCATAGAGAACCGAAATGAATGGGCAGTGAGTGAAACAGGGAAGGGGGAGTGGAAATATCAGATAAGATATAGTGCTACTGTATTTTTGACCAAGAGTGAAGGAGCTTCTTACAGCCCATCGTGACAGCAATTTCTTATTTTGGCCCCAGCTGCTACTTCTTTCTTTCTTTCTCCTTTTTGTCTCTCTTTGAATTTCTTTCTTCTCAATTTTTCTCCCCTTAACAGTATATCTGCCTCTATTGCTGTGACTGCAGCTTGTATCTATAGCCAGAATACCTTGAATCTGTGAAATTGCAGTAGCTTAAAGTAAAAACCAAGCTAAGGAGATGGGTATATATTTGGGCTGGTACACAGCTGCTGGTAGCTGCTCTAGTTAGTTTAAGGCCATCTTAGGTCTCCTTGTACTCCTATCCTGTACTGTCACTATAACTGCAGCAGCATCTCATAATAATTGGCATCCATGTTTGGGTTTTAGTTAGTTTTCCATTAGTATTTCCAAAGGCTTTACCATGGAGGGGTAGAGCTGGTTGGAGAAAGCCCCGTTCAATGGATAGTGCTGATATTCCCTGTGAACCACTGGTCTGTAGATGCAAGAGGGTCAAATGAATAAGGGAAGTTCAGTCATACATACATATTATATATATATATAAACACACATATATATGATCGATACATGTATTTGGTTATATCCCAGTTCCATGTAAAGTGATAATCAGCCTGACACACTCTTTTGCTCCAGATAACCTGGTCTCCACATAAGCAAAAAGCACACACATGGGGCAAACACAAGCCAGAGCTTGCTCCAGGAGGCAATCCAAAAGCAACCATTGTATCTTTTATTCTCCAAATCAAGTTTCAGAAGACTATTCATAATCAGTTTATTCACATAAGTGTCTGTTTCTTCACTCAAATTCCTGTGATACAATTGGTATCAATTGTACAAGATCCGTGGTATAATTAAATGCATGGAATAAGAGAGTTTTCCCTGGACAATGCTAAATTGCTGTCTACTGAAAAGGGAAGTTGTTTTGAAGAAATTCATGATAAAGGCAAGGCTGTTGATCTACATAGGCAGAAAGACATATCATGCCAAGTTTTATTTATGTATGTTTTTGTTTTTTCACTGTTTTGTCAAGCACCCTGCAGCACAGTTCAGTGATAGCGGGTAGTGTTTGAACGAGTGCGTAAAGGATGTCAAACTGAGTGTACAAGAATGAAAGCATTGGCCTCAACTATGGAAGGTCTGGTTCATTTAAAAGCTAATTCAATGATACAAGCCTTCACTCAGCCGGTTTGCTGAAAGTATGCAAGCAGACTTTTTTCTCTTCTTTTTTCCTTCCTGCCTTTTGAATGTGTGTTGCAAGCCTCAGGCATCTGTTCACAGGCTTTCTCTTTCTTACCACGGAGAAAAAGCTTCTCACCTGTCTGAAAGACGGAGTTAGGACACCATGCCATTCTAATTAGCTGCGAAAGAGTTTTCTTGCTTCCTTTTGGTTCTGGGCATGCCTTTTTTTGTGTTGCTCATGCCTCCTAAACCTCCCTCAGCTACATCACCTCAGGACACTCACAGCCTGGTACAGCAAATTGTGAGATGCTCAGTGTTTGCCTCTGATCAGTGCTGGTCCTCTGTGAGCTGGCTGCTGTGCCGTGGGGAGGATGGGGAGGGCATGAGGCAGGGATGGGAACTCTGGCTGCTCAGGGATGGAGCTGATCACCTCCTCATTAGCCTTGTTTCCAGTCCACTGGCCTGCAGAATGACAGTCTGGAGGTCACTTGCTGGTTTGGATCTCCAGCTGGGCTCGTTGTGACACCTAGTCGGTAGCTGGGGCTGTCTCATCCTGTTATAATTGGATCGGTCTTCTGGCTTGTCTGGGCAATGGAGGAGTTTTGTAACACATTCATGTATATTCCGATACTGTATGTACTTATCTTGTCACAACTAAGGTGACTTAGTCACATAAGAAGAAAGGAAAAGAATAAATCCTTCAGATCCTGCAGGATAAAAATGGCCTTCTTGAATCAATCTTCATCTGACAGTAGTGCAATTATGGATTATTTACCAAGATCCAGTCTCCTACTCAGAGAACAAAAATTGCAAAGGTGCCTGGTGCTAGTAAATTAGATAACACGCAGGGTGATTTGTCATTATTACAGATCATTAGTTCTTTTCATGTTTAAACTTGCCCTTTCCAAAGACAGACATTTTGGGCGTCTGGAAGATACAATATGCTTTAATCACAACTCAACTGGTATGTTAATCATTGCACTGGATTGATTCTGCTCTCTTCCAGAAAAGAGCATTCAAAGTTTTATAAAGTGAGAGCCACAAATGGACAAATAAGCCTTTGCCAATAGGCTGTAAGGTCAGGAACTTTATCAGCAGCCACAATGTGAAAGTTACTGCTCTTTCACCTATTCCTGTAACCAACACTGTCCCCATCCTCTGTTCCCCAGGCATTTAAGAAAAGAGATCTCTTAATGGGAGATATGTGAAACTCCTGGAGGTCTGACAGAACTGTCTGAACTGGACCACTTGGAAGTGATGGCATCCTAAAATCCTTTTTTGTGGGTGGGAAAGTGTTACTGTGCTGCCCTCTAATGCTCACAGCCTTGCATTCACTCACAGATGCGGAGGTTTAAGGTTAGTGCCACTGAATAGGCAAAACACTGCTTTTTTTGTCTCCTCTCATCACATAAAATTGGAAAAGCAAGGCTTTATGCTAAATTCAGTGTCGCTTTTCCTATGCAAGCACACTTGTTATTACGCAGTGAAAGTATGAATTACTGTGCGCTTTGGGGCTGTAATCCAATTTGTGGATATTTCATTTAAAGTGTGCCATGAGTGAATTGTCCCACAGTGATGTATTGATAGGCCCTAGGCTAATACTGTCACTGAGAGGTAAAATAAGGCAACTCAGCACAGCTGGAAAAAATAGGGGAACTTTTCTTGAACAAAATCATGATAGATGTGTTAGGTTCCTGTTCCTTTAAATTTTAGAGCATATAAGAATGATGCACACTGGTCTATTATATCTTGCAGAACCATTTCACAGGATCACTTAATCTTTTTCAGGAGCTTCCCTACCCTGAGTTTCTTATTGTTCTCCTTCTGCATCACCTAAAACCCTGTCAAAACTTAAAACCAGTATCCTAATCCAAGACTGACCATCTGAGCTTTGTGCTTTCACACATCCTGTTTTGCACTTAAATAGATGCCAGCAGATCCCCCTCCTCTTCTTCCTTGCAAAGAAAGAGGTGCAAGAAAAGGGGGGTGGGGATGGGCAGGAGGTCCAGTTTAAGGCTCAGCAGCATTCAGCCCCCCCCATTCTAGCTTCAAAATTTGACCTTGGAGTCTGAGAGCTATGGCAGCAGCAGCAGTAACACCTTTACTACCAGGGTGGGAGCAGAAGGAAGAAGAGGAGGGAGGGAAGGGATGCAGTCAGGGAAACATGTCTACAGAAACCCAGTGAGGGCCAGGATCTAAACTAGCTTATCAAGCTGCATAAATATTAATCGTATCGTTTAAGCCGACATTCTGCCTCATCTGCAGAGTTTCACTATAAGAGGTTTCTCTAATAGGGCATGATGTCTCCAAGCACCTTTTATTAATAATTAAAATGTTGTATCTCAAATTACCACCCGGTTCATGGAAGATAACGCTGTGTTGGCAGTGTCAGGCAGAGGATATCCTGGTGCATAATGCTGAGGTGAAGGGGTTAGGTATGCAGCCTCCTGCCTTTCTCTTCATTATTTACATTTCAGTGCTTCCTAAAAGCCATGAGATTGTGGCCTTCTTGTGCTAGGCTCCTGCTCCACACCTCTTTTCCTCATCTGCAAAATGACAATGCTTTCATTTGTCAAGCACTTTGAGGCCTACCAATGAAAAGCATCATGTATGAGCTGGCCTGAAAAAGGACTTGTGTGCCCAAGAGCTTGTTTGTCAGAATATGCTAGTGGGGTTATTAAACGCTAATACCAACAAATCTTGCCTTGACTGTGTCCTTAGACTGTTACAGACAAGTTCTTTCCAGGCACATAGAAAGAGGTGGTTCTGGAAAAAGAAAATACACATTAAGAAAAGAAAACACACATTTAGGAATTCCTTTCTGTTGAGGAGGGACAGGAGACAAAGGCAGCACAGTGATTCAGGAGTGCTTCAGCTAGGAGTGCTGAAGGGCACTAACAAGACTCAAGGAGTGACGGTGGAGGAGTGTCAGTGCCATGGACTGGCCAGAAAAGTGGAAGGGTAAAGCCTCGACTCATCGTATGGCTTCTTGTACACGGGAATGCATGCATGATCAGCAACAATCCTCCTTCAGAGATCATAGTTATAGGGAGCAGGAGAAGAGTAGTAATTAAGGGAGAAGATGCAATCAATCCAGATACAAAATATTTTAATTGTGAGTTTGTTCTTTTTTTACTTCGGTGATGAATTTACGTCTGGCCACAGGCATAAAAGTCTGTACAAAGGCAGGTCTGTGGCTTCTGGTCTGCCATGACAATAAAGTGCAAGGAATGAAGTAGAAACTGCACAGACAAGACTGAGCCCACACAATGCAAAACAGACCCTGGCACAAAGATGTCTAAGGAAATGATGATCCAAACATTATGGTTAACATGGTGTAATCCATACTGTATCAAAATTATGTGTTTAGCTCTGGATGTGGTGAAGCTGGAGCAACCAGAACTCTACTGGGGTGTGGCATTAGAGTGCACCCAACCTCAGAGTGACTTTTCTCTGGCCAACTGGGATGTCCCTAGATCACCCTCTGCTCTGCTTTTCATCTGAAATGAGCAGAGCAACTGAATTTGTGAGCACCTGCAACTGGGTCTGTACTTAGAGGTCCCAGTGTTTATACCAGTGCAAGCAGGTCTAGTTGTGCTTGAAATTCCTTGTGTGAGAAATATCTTTTTGTGTCTAGAATGGTGTAAAAGGGTTTCAGAATTGGGGTCACATCATTTGCAAAACAATGTCTTCCACATTTTTAATTACTATACACATTTACTTTACATGTGAGGGGAAAAAAAATCACTGATGGGAATTGAAGTTGCCAACGCAGCTTTGAGTGAGCTACCAGATTTTTCCAGACATGGAAAGTTACTTGTTCTCATTTACTCTAGCCATAAGATTGCATTAATTCTAAAGGAAAGCTGGATGCCAGATTTATTAGTCAACAAATCTGGAAGAAGAAAAAGAAGTCCCTAAGAAACAGATGCTGATAAGATTGTTTAGAAAAAGGTTTGTTTAGTATTAAAGAGCAGACAGTACAATGAGGCACTCACATAATAGAAATAAACTTTTTTATTTCCTTTTTGGTAACTATTTTAGCACCCATTACCTTCTTCACTTTCCTTTTGTGCTCCTTTTGTCATTGTTTTCTAATTCCATGTTCTCAGGATAGCTGGTTCACAGGAGGCTCTTAATCTTTTGGCTAGGTGTTGTAATTGTTTGAAAACAAATTAGATAGCTAAACTGAGGGACAAGAGAATTAAGAGACACGTCTGAGGTCACACAATAGGTTAATGGCTAATCACAGTTTGAATCCAGGAACTTCTAGTTATTAGACTTTTGCTGCAATTGACTGTGTTGTTTCCTGCAACTCTGGAGTGCTATAATATCACTTGAAAATTGATGTAAGGGTTGCATAGGTGAAAATTAAAAATGTGGTCAGGAGAAAAAAATTGAGTTATCGGGAATTACTAGCAAGCATCCAACACTGATCACTTCTTAAACAAACAGAATGGACTCTGCAGAGATATATATGATACCCCCAGAACAATTAATCAACTCTCAGAAGTGGCAAGTGTCAGTAATAATATCTTACCTGTAGACCACTGAATACCCAGTGAAGACTGTGCTTGTGATAAAATCTTTCTTCCTTTTGTTTCCTTGGTGGAATATCCTGGCACTTACTGCTCTGCTGGGAATGTTATGTGGGAGAAATTCTGGAAAAAGGCAGAGTACTACTCTCCTTCACCTGTCTCCTTCCAATTAAACCTCCATGGATTTATGTCTTAATAAAACGGCAGTTATACTCTCTTTTTTCAATTCATCTTTGCTGTTAAAATCCACTACTCCAAACATAATAGGTATTGTCTGCAATTGCTTAAATTGGGCATAAACATTTATTGCCTCCCTAGCTAACAAATGCAACCTTGCTGTTCATAGGAATGAGGAAAATTCTACTCAAGGTCAAGTGACCTGATGTTTTCAGGCAGCCTCATTACCCACATTAGCACTGTAGAAGATGAGGCAGAACATCTGGTAGTGCCATAAAAATGATAGAAATGTGTGTATATTTGCTTTAGCTCTTCATGCCAACATTGAGTCTGTGCTCCCATTTTGGGTCAATGTTCTGAAGAACTGCTAGGATCTCAGTGTTTAAAGTTTAGCTCAAAAGGTTTCTTGGTCTCTGCAATTCCCTGTGTCTGAAACAAAATCATGGGGATACCGAAATTGGCATCTCTGGCTGCTTGCCAGTACTATCGGATTTCAGGCAGAGATGGCTTAGCAAATCTGATATGCATTTTGTCTCATGCGTCTGACACCTGGGAGGTAGCTATTTATTGGAGAGCTATCAGTATTCTTCTGTCATCATGTCTATCAATGAAGTTTGCTCACCAGAATGAAAACGAGTTACAAAACTGGAAGAAGAGAGGATGCTTGGCAGCATGACAATTTTGGTGCTCCTCCATTGCTGCCGTCTGATGAGTTTCTGCCCCAGTGGCTTTGCAGTATGCCTTTCAGACTCTTTGGAGGGCGTGGAAGGGCAGCAGCCTCTCACCAACCCCTGCAGGAGGAACGTCTCTAGCTCATTCGAGGTGCACGAGTGGAATTTACTCAGCTTCTTGGTTTTTTGCCTGACTCCAACCCTGATAAGAGTAGTTCTGGGTTTATTTTGCATCAGTGGGTTATGATCGCACACTGATAGCTGAAAGATGTTGTTTTCTGGCTTTTCATTCCTCCTGAAGTCTGACACATCTGAGGTGCGGAAGGAGGGAAGTGCAAGATCTGGCTCTCCAGCTCCTTGTCATATGGAAATGCTGCTGTTCAGAGTATCTTTAGTACAGAACTTAGAGGAGCTTCCCCTCCCTTTGAGGCAGGGGAGCACTGCAGAAGAGTGGTGCTGGGCTGAAAACCTGCCTGAGATACATGTACAGCATGGTCCATCTACACAGTATGACTGCTGTGTATCCCATTAGCTCTCCTGCTCATTTCAGTACAGTGCAAACATCTCTATTCAGCGTTCAGAAACTCCTGCTGCAGGTACTGTGATCGTCAAAAGCTGGACCTTTTGTGGTCAAAAGATCCCAGAAACCCAGTCACTCCCAGAAGCTCCAGAATTAAGGTAATGAAAACAGAAAGATATCTACCAAAGGGTTGCTGTGGTGTATACTGTGTTGATCTGGACCTGTGATGTAGAAGGTAGCCAAGAAAACAGGGAAGAGCCTGGTGGGGAAGTGTCAGACTCCTCCATGAAACTGGTCCTACCACTCCCACCCATTCCTTCCTGAGCTGCATGTTTTCAGCTAAAGTGTAGAAGGGACAGCAAGGCCGTCCTCAAGGGAAAATACTTCAGCCTTGGTCATCATACTGCTGCGGCCAGGGATAATAAACACAAGATCTACACACTTCTGGTGACTGGTTGGAAACTGCTGCAGACAGCAGAGTGTAGGAACAGTACAGTGATTAACAGTGCTGCCCTTTCCAAGGTGGCCTTAGTGGAGTTCCACAAAGAGATGTGAAACCGAGATAATCTAAACCCACTACTTCACTCTGTATACTGTATTGCCTTAGTACACTTCCTTGCCTGTATTTTAAAGTGCTTGCAATTCAGAGTAATTTAAAACCTCATCAGTACTCACTAGAGGGTTGGGGTTTAGAACCTCAGTCAATTAAGTCGATGTAGATGAGTAATAGGAGTAAAACTCACAGTTTTCAGTGCAGAAAAAGAAAGAAAAAAGAAGAAAAAAGATTCTATAGCCTAGCTATTCAAAAGCAATTATATTTTTAGTTACACAGAGAGACATTTTCAGACTTCTAATTGCTCCAAATCTATCTGCTAAAGAGTCATTACATTCCATTTTAACCCCTCTCTGACACCAGGAACTAATGCTGTAATTGAACTGTGTCACCAGTGATCTCAGTTCAAAATCATTAGTAGAGTTGTTCTTTTTCATATTTGCTCTAACATTACTGCTCATTGCCTACAGGCATGGGGCCAGATTTGCTGCCAGCATATGTGGGTACAACACTACTGAGATCGGTGCTGTTGTGTCCAATTAGGCCCGTGATGAGGCTGGCCCCATGTGCTACGAGCCTTCATTAACCAATGTATTCCCATTACAGACTGTGTTCTGTTCACCCAACTACATCCTCTGAAACATGTGGCAATGCAGTAGAATAAAACTCAGTAACATCATGCTTTTGAATTCTCCCCAATTATTTTATGTCATAAACCCATTTGGGGGCAATTTCATATCCACACACATGATCCTGATTTCATGTGCAGACAATAAAAGAACAATACTTTTAAATAATTTGGGCTGCAATGTGCTCTTGGAATTGTGATACATTGTTGATCTTACTGTGTATATGTAAAATACCCTGGGATCATCTCCTTCCTCTCCACAGACCTTGCTTGAAGAATGAAAGAAACTGAATCAGAATAATCACAGTAAACATGTTAATAAGGTTACATGCAGTTTACTTATCAAATTAAAGTACAGGTTTTGTTGTAGTCATAAAAAAGAAACATTAAATGTCAGGAATGTTGCTAAATGCAGGCCTAGAACATGATATTTAACTATATACACTATGATAGTTATTGGCAACCGATAATGTGAGTCCTATAGCAATCCTTTAATTAAGATTCTACCCACATTTCTACTTTAAACCCTGCCATAAAAATATGCTCTGTACTATAATTTGGAATACAGATCTTAGCATGGCAGTGATTTTTTTGGTTTGTTTTGGTTTTAATTCCAAAAAATCATTCAGCCATTTTATAGCAGAGAAAGATAAAGAGTAAGCTGGAGGTTTCCAAGCCCTCAGTTATGATCTTACACAACTCATCTGAGTCCAAGATTAATGCTTGCAAATGCAATAACTCAATCTCATTCCCATGGCATTAGACAGCTTAGAGACCCGCATTTAGTCAGCGGGTACTGGAAGAGTTTGTTTGTGCCAGTGTCTATCAAACCAGTTGATTCATAACCTGCCTTACTACTCTGAGCACATGTTGACCAAATAGATGTAATTATTTATGGCCTAACATTGCTTGTGCCCTCCCTTGATGGAGTGTACACCATTTAGCTGTTAACACGTACTGCAAAGCTCTTGTCAGTACAACTTACTGGCTTGAGCACAACCACACAACTAACCTTTGCAGGGCCAGAGCTGGCTCATATCTCATTAGTGCAGGGGACAGGAGAAGGTGGTTTGTGACCGTCTACATATGACTGCGTAGACAGTGCCCGAGGAGAAACTGCTTTCTGGGACAAACTGTGGCCCATAACCTGTTAGAAGTGTTACATTGAGACGAGCGATCCCGTTTCCATTTTTACCTACCTCACATTGAAACCAGGCTCCCTAGGGACAGAAAACTGAGCTTGTACCTGGGCCAAGATCCTGGTTAACTAGGTCACCGCTGTGACTGTGCCACCTGCAGTCAGCTCAGCTCCCAGGGGAAGAGCAAATGCCATGTGGTGGCAGCCACAGAGTCGCACATGCTTCAAACACCGCTGCCAAAGGAAACAGTCCTGCTCTCTCCCGGCTCTGGTGGCTGGTGGCTGAACAGCTCTTTCGTCTCTGTGGAGAAAGCATCAGTGCTAGTGAAGGCACACAGTGGGATGGAGCAAGGAACTGATCCTGGATGAAACTAACCCAGAGGCGGGGTGGGGAAGAGAGAGAGAGAGAGCGAACCTGGTTAGTTTTAACCTGCTTGGGTACTCAATCTTGTTCCCCTCCAGCCACATGAACACTTACAGCATTATTCACAAGCAAGCTGATGCCAGCGCAACGGGAGAGTGACCGGCGCGTGGGAGCTGTGGAGAGCGCAGGTTAACTTGTAACAGCCCTGCTGCCTGATGGCAATTTAAGGTGTAAGGGGAACTACAGCTTGAAAATTCAGGCACAGTGGTTTAGTGATGGCCAGCATCACTCTCTAATCTACTGTGTCTGTTTTGAGAACCGAGTTTTTGACTCAGCCTATGATCAATATATAACAGCTTTTGTAATTCTGAGGAAGTAGCAGCATTAGAAATTACTAACATCCTGAAACTTTGGACTAGCTCAACGTGTATACACATGTTTTTTCTCTGAAGCTTAATAAGAGTTTTTACATCATTATTACACAATTTTATCTAAATTTACATCAGTTTTATTATTATATTACTACCAAATCAATAATATGATCTATTTGCAGTATTTACTTAGCATAATAAAAACTGAAAAAATAACTAAAAACAAAATGAAAAAAATTTCCCAAGCACAAATGATATTAATAGACTGTAAAGACTCTGTACTCCCAGCTCCTTTCACTTTAGGTAGGCATTAACCTGAGCTTTTCTAAAGCACTCAGTACTGCTTTAGCTTAGCTCCCCAAGCTCAGAAACCACCCACCCACATAAACATCCCTGACCTTTTCATGGCAACTAGAGGGATGCTGTGTGAAATTCTCCTACCAGAGCTCTCTACAGCACGCCACAGACCTGCTTTTCCCCCACTTTCCTAATTCACCCAAAAGGTACCTTCACTTCAGCAGTACCAAATGCATCCAGATCATACAAGAGGCAAGACACTAGGATAAATGCCGATTATTCTTATTAGCTGTTGGAGAATAATCATTATCATTACATTTCCAAAATTAGGTTCCACATTAATGTCTTCCTGTGGTGCCCTTTACATTAAACCACAGAAGTTTAATCTGCAATGACAGTTTTTCTTGCTTCTGTGGGATTATTTTATCACCTTAATGTTCCTCTAATAGATGGTATTTTTGGCATGTGAAATGATGAGTGTGTATTGTAAACCAATTAGGTTTTATTTAAAAAAAAAATTGTGATAAGCAATGGAAAAATATCATGAAGCACTGAGAAATGCTTGAATTTCTTGATGGTTTCTGCCTTCAGAAACTGTGGTGTTTAACCAATCTGCTAAACCATTGGAACAGTTTTATTTTTAGATTGTATGGATCCTGTGATAACATTTTTCCTGCTCTGTAGAACTAATTACCATCCCATACACTATGATACATACCTTCAGCTTAAATCAAAAGTTAGATTTATTCAGTGATTCTTTCTAAAGGAACAGGAGACAAAGAGATGCATGCCCTCAGACTAATTTTATCCTGTGGAAAATTTCATTTTACCTACCTTCATATTTTAAAGAGTTAATTTCCATTTTGACTGCATTTTATTAATAGGCCACTGGAAGCTTATAAACACTTCAAGGCTTTTAAGATTGTGTTTTTGCGAAAATGATTAATTATGCAGTGTTATGGATTACGATGCCCTCTTTTCCATGGTTTCCGGACTTCTTGCTTGTTGTCATGTAGCTCCAACAGTTTGATGAACACAAGAATACTTTTTTCCCATTTGTTCTAAAAGAAAGTGTGATTCTTTATAAAGGACATATTGCAAATTGAAAATCTGCCACTCACACAGTCAGGTTGTCCTGTGGTGCATATCATATACAACTGCTCGGCACTTTTTTAAAGACTAGTTTAGTGCTTGTGCAAAACCCCAGATTATCAGCTGCGGAGACTGACAAACTTAAAGCCAGCAGGGACAGCGGCAATCATCGAGACTGATTTCCCACACAATACAGACCATATATGTTCCCTCACTAATTCTTCCAAAAGAGAGAATTTTTCTTCCTGGAGCATGAGAGCTATTTTATCTATGAGACAGCAAAGGGACAGTGTCACCTTCTACTGTGATGCCTCATTTTTTGCTGAAACAACATCTGAATAGTTTCTTTACAAAAGTAATCCTTAGATTCTTTATGGATCATGTGAACTGTAGCTGAGTAAATCTTGAAACAGCAGTCTCTACTGGAGAGTATCCATTTCAATTCTTAATTAATATAGACAGTTGTGTCCCAGCCCTCCTAACACAGACATACCTTTTCTTCTGTCTTCCTGAGAATATCACAGTGAGTGACTTTTTATTCCCAGGAATATTAGTGCTTTTCTCAGTACACAGGCACTCAGAGAAATTGCACTTTTGACTTAATTGCAAATTCCTACATTGGAAACCTGATCTAACAACAAGCCCACTTTACTCTGCTTGGAGGACACCCCCCTCATTGCAATGAAATGGTTTTTCAGATGCAGGCAGGGAACAACTGATATGCCAGGAATTGTGCACCAATGTTGTCTGTCTGTAGGGCAGTCTGATGGCCAAGTGCATTTGGGAGCCCTGGGGTTGCTTCACTGATGAGGCACCAACAGAAAGATGTGCTGATCATGAAGAACTACATTCTGACCTGGCCTGTCCATCCACGTAGCGAAGCATGGTGGGGAGAAAGAGAAATCTCTTGTTCCCTCAAAGATTTTTCTTGTTACAGGAGACCAGCAATCTATATCTTGTGCAGTAAACAGGCAGACAGGGGTGCCCAGTCCTCTTGTCCCTAATATAGTAGCAAGCCCAACTGAGCTTGCACAGACAAGAAAATAGATGAGCCTAGAAGGCAAAAATGACCTATCTATCTCCTCTCTAGTCTGGGAGTCGGGGTGGAAGGGATTGCTGTGACCTACAGCCTGGCATGCACTTTGCACGCAGAGCTGGACAGACACATGAGGTCTTTCCTCCAGGGACACTGAGAGATGCAATTCTTATCTGCCATGAATAGTTAGCATGGAAACAAACCATTTACTTAGTTTCATGGCTAAAATGTAGTAGCTATGCCCACCATCACTTCTCTGTTAGGATCTGACATACCAATTCATAATCATGCTTTGACTATTCTTTGTGCTTTCCACCCTTATTCTTGGAGTAGTTTGCAAAAATTGATGAGCTCTACCTTGCATGAAACGCAGGGAACAATATCAACCCCATGTTACAGAAGGGAGAGGCAAAGTATGCTGACCAAAAGAGTGTGGACGTGTCATCTTTTACCTACACCTGAGCTGACAGAAGGAGATACTGCAGCTTACCCAGTGCCCAAGGCTAGTCACCACTCTCCTGGCAGAACCTACCACTCCTCCAGGCTACCTCAGCTGCTCATGGTAAAGCTCCCCAACCCATTTCAGCCTAAACAAGTGGGCTTTGCTTAAGAGGGTGGTAAGCAAATCTCTGCTAACCCAGATGGATTCAAGTACATTCCCAAAGACAGCTCAGGATGGATTGCTTCAGGCAAGGATTGGTAGCTAGGAGGCAGGGTTGGGCTGGTAACCTGTTCAGCTGGCACTGCTGTAGCTGGAAAAAGGATGTGTGCTCACACAGTGACTTGCCCAGGGTCAGACTGTGGCATAAACAGACTTAGAGTTGCTTTAGTTAATAAGCAAAAGATAAGCACGGGGAAGGCAGGAAAAAGTTCACAGCAGAAATTCTACAGTGCAGTAAAAAGAGAAGATATAAGAAAAGCCAAGGGGAATAACAGTTTTCTTTGTTAGAATAAAGTCCCTTATTCAATATTAGACAAAAGCACCTTTTCTGTGATTCTTCACTTTTTTGCAACAAAGTCTTTACACAAACAACTCCTAGTTTTATGAGGCAGCAACCAAACAATCCTTCTCCAAAACTGTCAGACAGTGGTAATTAAAGCTGCTATTGAAGAGACTGGATTTGAACCACCACTTGACAGGGAGAGAGCATTATGCAGTACCCTGCACTCCCTCTGCATCACGCAGCCTTTCCGTTGCAATGAACTCACTAAAACTGAAAGTTAAATCACATCAGACAAACACATAATGAGCTTGTGCTGCAATGTTTAATAAGTTAATCAAGTATGCTAATGATACATATTTACCAGAAAAGAATTTGACTCAAAATCAAGTCAGGAAACAACAAAGGCTAGTAATAAGAACAGCTTTGCATTGACAAAGTCCAGATGAATATGAAATAATTTGGGCATCAAAAAGAGAACAGAGAAACTGGTAATAGATGGAGCTATGAAGAAGAGCTGAATTTCACAACATATCCAATTACAAAAGTCATTACTGATGGGAATAGCAAAACAACTTGTCTATACAAAATATGAGTAGAATTCAGTGGATTAAATTGTCTAAATCTGTACCATATTTCATGTTTATTTTTAAAAGTGGCTTGATACTGTGGAATTTGAATCTGAATCCCAAAGCCTTAGAACATCTGGAATGTCTCAGCTTTTTAGTTGCTTTATTAGAAATTGAGGCAATTATAAGGTTAGGGTTTCAAACTTTATTTCCTCTCTACAACATAAAGCATGTTTGGAGTTGCTCGGGTTAAGGTTTGTGTTTTTCTGATCAGTTCTCATGTCTTCAAAAATAAAATGACTGGAGCAGAATCATCCCACTGTAAAAGCCCCAATTTTAGGTAAGAAACGGCACCCTCTCTTGATCTCCTCAAAACTGTGAGACTCATTTAGATGGCTGAAAATGAAGGAAGACCAAAGTGCATCCCAACTGGGACTTAGCGACATGATTTTCACTGAAGAGATTTTGTATTGAATAGAAACCCCATTTTATTTCTATTTTCTTTCCTTTAGAGAGGAAAACTATTAGTCCTCTCTGTGTTTAGAGTTCCTAATTTCCAAAGGCAGGGGGGAAAGAACCAGTAAACCTCATTGCAATACTACATAAGTGTGAAAAAAATTGTTTTTTTCAGTGACATCGGTGTGCTGGGTAGATGAGGGGTGAACCCAGAGGTGCTGCAAGGCACAGTGGCCTCCCTTGTTACTGCCGTGCTGTGCTGCACTCCTGTCCCTTCAACTCTTGTTGATTCAAGGTGGCATGTTCGCAGGGTGCAGTGTCACACCCTGTGAGGACTCCAGCTAGGATCAGAAAGCTGTATGGCTATGTCAGTCCACAGCATCTATTTTTCTGCATTCAGTGACATATTGATGCAGGAATATTGCTTCCAGTTCTGCTGCTAGCTTGAACTAAGCCTGAATAAAATGTTTCTGAGCTCAGACATAGACCTATTATAATGTGTAATGGATTTATTTGGGTGCATTATGTTCATCCCCACCCCATGCCCAAATCCTTCATAGTCCTTCAGCAATGTGTAATGTCTGATACTGTTTAATGTCTATTTGACTGACTCTGGTTGCACCCTCTTTGCTCAAAAGCATGCTCTCTAGGGTCAGCTGGTACTGGGCTTTAAATGTTTATTTAAAGAATCTACACTCTCTTTCTTTTAAATCTTTTGCCTTCCTAAATTTTCTTAGATTGATTCTCAGTGGTAGTAATTCAAACTCAGAATTCAGTAGTTCTCAACCATTTTGAATTTTTGCACATACTTATATTTTCTTACAGAAACACATGCTTTTTAATTTAGTAACCTGGCTTTGTTTTTCAGCATTTGTTGTCCATAAATATCGGTTGAGCATCTTGCATGAATAATTCCCAGAATGTGGGCTGTTCTCAAGCAACGTGCTCTCGGTTACTTGAGCTTTGCGACTGGTTAACTAAAAGGCAGAGCCTGTTTCTGCTCCCACATCAGAGGGCAGCAATATTTCAATCTGAAGAGTAAAGAGTAAAAGAGCTCCTTTGATACCCAGGATTATTTATGCTTGAGTCCTTAACACTCCAGAAGACTGATCTGTTTTTCATACTAGCACTTTTTAACAAAGTGTGAGTGCTGCCTAGTATTTTATTTCTGAAATTCAACTTTGCATATGTATTAGGGTCAGCACCAACAGCTACTAGCCCTTCATCAGAAGGTTAAACATCTAACTGAAGGACAAAAGACGGTGTGACAGTGCTTGAATGGTTAATAATATTTTTCTCTGGTAAACTTCATAACCCAGGTGTTAAAACCACTTGGACCTCAAAATGATGCCTCTTGTTAACTCATCATGTCTCATCGTCAGTGGCTTTCAAATGACAGCTTCATAAAATCCCACCTAAGACCAGCAGCCAGCAGGGTAGATCATCTGATGTCTCTGAAAGATTTTGGTTAGGCTGCTTTTGATGGCCAGAATACAGCATGCCTCACACCTTGGCAGAGAGGGAGACTGCAAGAGACTGCATAGAGGAACAGAAGGTTTCCTAGTGCTGCCTCTCTCTTCCTTTGTTTCTTTCCCGTTCTCATCTCAAGGGCTACTTTCACTTGGTCTTTCTGACAGTTGCACTTTTGCCTCCCAGTTCCTCTCTCATCAGTTGTTCCGCTTTTTAGAGTAAAACACATAGACTAGGTGGCAAGGAGACGTTTTGTGGACTTCAGTGAACACCTTTTTCCTTCAGGGTTAACCTCATTGCACATACAGAGGTCTTCCTGTACTGTCCTTGGCTCCTTTTTTTCTCCTTTCTCTACATTGAAAAGCTTAGCCTCAAAGTGCATTTTTCTCTCAGCTCTTGCAGCAGGAAAAAAGCATCTGTGCCATAGCTTTATTTTTTAAATTTCTTCCAATTGTTGGAGAGACTATTTCTTTCACTGACTGTCTACATCTAGCTAAAAAATAACTCAAAATAATAAGAAAGCAGTTTAACACATTGAATATCTGTGCGAGGCGTGCACTTCACTGCGAGTCTTTTCTCCCCTTCGTATGTTCCTGTTTAGTCCCTGTTATTGTTCACTCAGCATTTTATAATGACAGGCATATAAACATTATAGAACCGTGCAGCTGGAGCATGCCTGAATGCAAATTAGCCCACACAGGAAATTGTGTAATGCACTCAGTACCTGAAAATAAAGATCCAGATAATGAAAATGGAGATAGTTCTCTGGATGTGAGTGGAATTACACTAATTTACAGCAGCTAAAGATTTGCCTATGCATATGCCTCAACAAGCAGGTGAAAACCAGCTTGTCCTGTTCATAACTGACATCTTTCTTGGCACCGTTCCTCCCACTGGCCCCAAAATTAGATGTAAATTGCCCCCCTTCCCTCAGGACTGAAATACCAGGGCTTGAGGGATTTGAATTGGACATGGTTTAGGTATAAAATGGTTTTAAGAGCACAGACGTGTCAATCCAGCACAAAGGTTAAACTTCTTTAGGGAGAGAAAGCTCTACAGTCCTGTCCCTTGCCTTGAACTGATATGTCCTCCAGATAAAATGCCAGAGAGTTCAGGAGGTAAGGAGCAGATTTAGAAAATTGTAATGAAGGGATAAAAGGCTCTTTGGCAAGCAGTTGATGCACTGTAGCTACTGGAGAAAGCAAGTCAATTGAGCTATGATGACAGAAGTGGAGTCCTTCTCAGTAATTCCTTTCTCTGCCTGTCCTTTACAAAATTTAAAAGGGATTATTATGTCCCCTGAACAACTAATAAAAGCAGACCTAAAATTAATTAGTTTTACAGCATCCTTTCACAGAGCAAATGAGTTTTGCACCAAAGACCCCCAAAGAGTTTCTGTGTTGGATGTGGCAAATGGAAGTAACAAATACCGTAGAGTGAACAGGTTGGGCTAAAGTTCCCACATGGAGATTTTGCTTATACTGAGTATGTTCTTCGTTTTAATTACTGCTTTATGAAAAACTTTAGTTGCCTCATATACCATGCAAGCCTTAAGGAGGCATTTGTAGTGTTTCTTGCCCTTTAGTTTCCCTCACGGAAAATGTTGATCCATCTGCCTGAAGAGTCATTGAGGTTCTGAATCAATGCGAGGAATGAATGGCGAATACCCCATGCCTTACATCTTGAGTGGCTATTTACACCTCAACAGAAACAGACTAAATCAAAATGACACTTTTTGATACTTTGCGTTATGCAAATTGTTCCACAAGGGGTAATACCAGCACAGAATGAGGTCCAGAGACCCACAGGAAAAGACTTGCACAGTAATTAAATGCGAGCTGAATGAAAGGCTGCTGGTAATTCACAGGGTAAAGGGCTAAATGACTTCATTTTGCAGCATGTGGAGGAACACTCAGGAACAAGGCAGTTACTTAGAGCAAAACACAGCCTTCACATAAACCTTTAAAGACCTTGCACAGGCACAAGCAATGAAAGAGCTATATGATAGCAGAAGATATTCTAACATCACACAAAAAAATTCTCACACCTTTAATATCATATGAGTGGAGATGTCTCCAATTGATAGGTATGAATTCTTCTGTACCGATTTGCCTGGAGCATTATCACCCTTGGCTCATTGTGACAGCAATAAAAAGCATATTGTACACAAACTAACACAACCAGCAAGTTTCACTGCATGTTGGGAAACATAATATCTGTCAGCATAACCCACCCCCCCCCATGCATGTCCCCACTCTTATTTTATTTTTGTTAGTTTTGTCAAAAAACATGAAGTCATCCACAGTCTAAGAAGGAGTTTGTATGTAAAGAAAACAGAATTAAGTTCAGAAGCTACATGATGCTACAGACAACCAGTATCCAAGTAGTATCTCATCTATCCCAAAATGATAGAAGGCTAATTAGAAAAATACTTAAAAAAGTGCACTTCAAAACTTAATCTTCAGCACTGTGTAAATAATATTCAATCATGGCATTCCTCAATCTGACCTGAAAAATAACTGCCTGAAGGTTCAGCTGGACTTGTCTTTTCATTATTCAACACCATTGTTATTCCTTCCCCAAACAGACCTAAGGTAAAAGTGAGATAAAGAAAAAAAAAGGAAAAGCCTATGCAGTTGTGCTCTTGAATGTCTGTCTGGGTTTCTTGGTAACGTGAAATCAGTGGTGTGAACATGTTGGTTTTAAATTCCTTCAGTGGTCATCGAGCGAAAAGTGCAGAAAGGTCAGGGTAGCACAAAGCTAATACTGGTTCTATTATTATTTTTGTCCTTATTAGCTCCCTAACACAAAGAAACTGCTACCTCAGCCTCAATGAAGAGCAAGAGAGGAGCAGGGCATCTTTCTAAGCTTGTGTTCCCTGGCACATTCATCATTTTGGTTGATTTCAGAAGACTCCTTTAGTTATACCACACTAGACACCAAGACACTTCAGCTGGCTTCAGGGGCGAACTTTGTATTATATTATACTGTATTGTAGTGTATTGAAAAGTGCATCTATTTCAAGCTCTATGGAGGTCAGCAGAGGAAGACGTTATTAAAGAGATTTGAAGAATGGTATGAAAAACATGGCATGTTTCAGGGTTCTGCTGTGGTCCTGAATCCTTTAACATTTATGCACAAATTGGGTGTGATAAACAAGAGCAATCATACAGCTAAGATGAGGGGGCGATCACCGGGAGAGGCAGCAAGGCTCATTGCAAGATCAAAGCTAATGTCCCTCCATCCGTGGGGAGCTCTGAGGAATGTGAAGTCAGAAATTTGAATATGGGGTTTTTCTCCTGGGTGCCATCAAATTCCTGTTCTGTTACACATGATTGAATGGGATCTGCATCAGGGACTTCCTATATTCCTGCCTAATCAGGTGAAAACACAGTGAAAGATGTGACTAGCCATCTGTAGGGAACAATTTCTGGGCAACAGATAGGAGCACACATTTGCCTTGCTATAAACTGATTCAGCCCGGGATTCATCACCCATCCTGAGGTCCTGCTCCAAAATTCACTGTGATGGATTATATATGCCATTACCAGAAACATCTGAGAAGACATTTCTGTGGGCTACATTTATCAGCACAAATACAAATATCCTTTGTTACAATGGATCTCATGCCTGGTCTAGGCTAGAAGTAAGGGTGATTGCTGCAACATCGTGTTTTTTCAGATGCTTTCATAGGGGGAATGCAAAGAAGTTCAAGAATGAATGTTGTGGGGTTGTTTTGGTTTTTTTTTTTCAGTTGGGAAAGGAGGTATAGGCCAGTGAAAACAGATGTCCCATGAGACCAGATACGAAATCAGCCCAACTCAATCAGTCACAGAATGGTTGTTCCAGATGGTGGAAAGAACAGGAGGAAAGGATCTACCACCCACTGTGGAGCAATATAGGAGGAGAAAAGAGAGGAAAGAAGCCCAATAGGTGCAAAGAATAGGCTGAATTTGAGGGGAAGAAGGTCTGACTGTGACTTAGCTGGGTAAGAGAAAAGGTTTTCATTGACTGGAAGGTTAAGTGATGTGCAGAAGTTCTCAAGCAGCAGCTTTCCACATAAAGGCTAGGTTTTGTTTTCTCCTCTTCTTTGTGCTGGGGATACAGGTGACTCCTCTGTCAGCATGTGAAATAACACCGCAAGACAGCACACAATGTGACTGAAGAAAACTTTCAAGACATGGGCCCAAGAGTAAATAGCTACTTCTTTACCTTGTATTCAAAATAAGTGTCGTCTTTGCCATCAGCAACAGCTTATGATGTAGCACCTGTGAGCAATTTCCACAAAAGAAGACCGTACAGTCATGTCTTTTTGTTTTAAGTCTCTGTAATAGGACTGGGAGATGTAGCAACTTGTAGAATCCCAGCAGTGAGTTTATGAATGACGCATGAAACAAAATCTCTTTCTGCCTGATGCAGAAAGGGAATACCAGACAGGGTTGCAAGACCACTGCTGGGTTAGGCTGCTTGATGTAATATTCAGTTCAGGCACAGCCAGGAAAGTCCATCAAGCACATTAGTTTAAAAGTAAATACGTAAAAACACAATGAGAAAAAACAAAGAGATAACGATATTAAGTTGTTTGGCATAGTGGTTTTTTTTTCCCCTCTTCTTCCCTCTCCCTTGCTACCATTCTCTTTCTCAAAGCAGCTGTCTTCACAGATTGGGAAAGAGTAAAGAGTGTTTTCATCACTCTTTAAATACATTCTTTAGGAACGCATCTTAGTGAAATATACCTACTACATTTCCAAAGGAGGTCTTTCACTTAAAAACAGTGATCTGTGACCTTTTTAATAATGAAATCTCTTCCCATATTGCTCATACTAGTAGAGGGATCTAAGAAACACTGGAAGTTATTTCTATGGTGTAAAAAGAAAGCTGTCTTTTCCCCAGTCCATTCTGCTTTTTCAGATGAAAGGCCAAGCAGCAGTGGCTATATGAGGACCAAGTTCATATATGCATGTACCTAAAAGGTGGGGTTTTATTTCTTAAATGACAACCAAACATGATCCAAAGCCTAATGAAGTCAAAAGGTCAAAAGGCATCTTTCAACTTCAAGATATTCCACATGAAGATTTTATTTACACTATTTTATACATCACTTGGAGTTCGAAATTCTAAGTCACAGAAACCTTATCTAAAAAATACAGCACAGGAGGTGGAAACTACACTAGAAAATAATTTCTTTTCTGCTATATGTTTCAGCATAGGCAATTATTAATTACCAAAGTCTGTTACTGGTTAACAGGCATTTGTAACAGCCTTTAGCTGAATTGCTTGTGCCAAGGGAGAGATGCGTATGAGAATCAATACACCTGGCATTCCCAGCAAAGATGACAAATCAGCAAGCAGAATAAGTCATCTTCCTACTCTCATGAAAAAGCCAAACATGGAAATGTATACTCTTGATGCAGATGCACCAGCAAAAATCCCACATCGATGTAATATGAAAATAATCCTTTTGTTCCCTGCTTCCTACATCTCCACACTGACAATCTTCAAAATCTAAGTGCTAAGATTGATTACCTTGTCCGGCATTTTGTTAAGATGTAGGGCTGCAAGAACTTTTATCTTTTATTAGATTTACAAAACAATTAGAGAAAAAAAAACTAAATACAGACTTTGGAGTTCTTTTCTAGGTCTCATAAGAAGCATCACATCAAAAGGAAAGCTAAAAACAAGTTGGATATACTTGCTCGTAGCTTAATCTAATTTTGCTAATTGATTAGATTTCTTGAGAGGAAAGCACTGACAGAGATGTGACACACATTAGCAGGAGAGAGTTGACAGATCTTATGGAACAGACACAAAAAAGAAACCATTCATGTCCATGAAAATAAGGTCAGATGGCAAATTGTAATGGCGCATAATGTAATATCTTAATTATCCGCCTTTTTAGTATCCAGAGGAGTTACAAATTTTAATTCCAGACTTATTATTTGATGGGGTTTGTAGGTCCCCCTTGAGGTTTGCTACTGAGAAGTCAGAGCGGCTTTGTGAAAAATACTAGAGCTGAAGATTTCTACCGTTTATTGATTATCTGCAGAAGTTCTTGGTTCTGCACACTGATGATTCAGTTTCACAATGACAACACTGGCTGCATAGGATATCAATATTCAAGAAGAGTGTGTGCAAATTCGAAGTATTTTGATGGTTCTATTTATGGGGACATTCTAGATGTATACATTACACTATCCTGGAAGATTTGGGTCCATTTATTAAGTATTAGTGTGTGGAAAGTTTTCATGAGTTTGGTGAGGATGGTACTGTTTGAGAAGCAGAAATGAAGATTCTGGAAAGTGGTATTTACATGCATTATTTCTAAGGTCTCTTTCAATCTCTGGAGATACAACAAGTTTTGCAGAAACTGAGGAAGTACTGCTCAAGCTATACTTGTGGACGCTCATCCATCAGTCTTTTAAGGATACTCTTATGTACTTAAGAGAGACTGAGGAACTCAAGGTGGAAACTCAGATATACGGATCAGTTATATCAATCAAGAATGTTTATAGAGAGGAAAAAGTGGAAAAAGCCTGTGTTATGTCAGAAGATGAGAACTTCAAAGCCAACCTTGAAGGGTTTGCCCTTCAAGGGAGCCTAAGTGGAGGGGTGGGGAATGAACTGTTCCCCTTAGATCTGCCAGCAAAAAATCTAGTGTCAGTGTTATTTAGGGAGCACACCCAAGCCTGACCACTATCTGCAGTCCATTCTCTCCTATCCTACTCCTTAGCTTCCACAGTTGTTGCATCAGGTGTCAGAGGGTGCATCCCTGCCTGTTCTCTTAGCATCTGTTTATGGACCTGTGGTCCATGAATCAGTCTTATCCCTTTTTGAACCCACTGAAAATATCTGCCTCTACAACCTCTGTGGCAACAAATCCCAGGTCATTATCGCTGTATAAAAAGTACTTTCTTTCATCTGTCTTCAGCCCATCTCCTACTAACATTCCATGAGTATTGCATGTTTGATCAGTAGCAGTTCTGCATTCATCTTATCCACAGCCTTCATGATTGTGTAAACCTTCATTTATCCATTCATTATCCCCCTGTCCCATTTCTGCTGTACGGCACAGAATATAATGAGTGTATCTAACAGTGGTCAGGTAGAGATGTGGCTGGAAATAAATTATATTGGCAGATAAAAACAGTACATTCCTCGCTTTCATATGTCAGTGCACAATTATATTTGAAGACCCACCCTTCAGTGGGGGCTGGATACCTATTTGGTTTTCTGAAGTTTTTCCAGGGAACAGCTGCTCATTCCTTTGTCTGTGGAATGCCTGTCATATTTGAAGCACTGAAGCATCACAATTTTAGTTCAGAGGTGTGAGTGCAGACCAAAAGGCAATCTGAAGGCAGGAAACCTTGGGGCAAATCCTATATCATAAAGTTCATAGGATGCCCCTCCAAGTCTGCTGTTACTTCCATGAAGAAGTAAGAAAAAAAGCAAAGCTGGATACTACACAGCACAGAAGTCCAGGGACCAAAACCAGTCCCTGGGTACTCAACATATTCCCCTGGAGTGAAGTGAGCTGCTGCCTTCAGCAACCCAGCATTTAACACATCTGACACAAGATAGCAAACTAGCCAGCTGCTTCCAACTGGTGGTATTACTGGCCAGGAGAGAAGAAGAAAGGAAAAGCTGGTGCATAGGTGCACCTGCTGAGGTGAAGACAAAAACGGCAAGAACAATTAACCTCTGACATACGATATAACATATTATGGTCATCACCAGCTTAATTGACTATAGTGGCTGCATCAGGAATATGCTCTTAAACATGCATAAATCTTGCAAGGTTCATTTGCAAAATGCCATGTATTTGCATTGTATGGGAGTAATTTGCATTTATCTTCCCCAATCATTTTCAGACAAGTGAATGTTAATGAAGCTCCCCAGGTAACTAAATATTAAGAAGATTCAGAATGAAGAAAAAAAAAAAAACAAACAAAAAAAATCAAAGCCTCTTAACCACGTTAAAGTGCAAGGCATCTAAAAGTTTAAAGTAGGATGCAATTCTCATCAGGTCTCAGGAAAACTTTACTCGCGAGACATTCCCGTGACGGGCACAGGCCAGCACATAGTATGCTATCTTGAAGCCTGGAGACCCAAAGTCCTCTTTCTAGATCTATCAGTTGTTTCAGCTTCTTGGGCAGATTGTTTTGCCATTTATCCTGGGGACAGGGAGGAAGGCTGTACACAAACTGATTCTGCACCTCAGCACACACAGGCTCTACAAAGCACTTTGCTGACAGACACAGAACATACTTCAGCAAGCAGGGAAGAACGGGTGATTTGGTGCAAGCACATAGGAACTGGCAGAAAATGGGTAATATCTGATTAGGTCTATCTGCAGATTCCTCATGCCTAAAATGGAGCCATTGGCACTTCACTCCATTGTAATATAGTTTCAGATCATGGGAGTAAAAGCACAACAAAATGTTTGGGAGTGCTTGAATTCTGCATATTAATAGAGTGACCTGCCATCTGCTTCTCTGCCCATGCTTATGGGTTGTTGCTCCATACTTAAGCACCCATTCACATGAGAGGAATGTTTGTGTGGCAGGCAGCTAGGACTCTATTGTACAGGTCTTTACAAACATTGCAGTGTGTTTTCCCAGGCATTTTTAAATCTGTCTCCAAACACACCAGTTTGCCTGTGTGGTTTTGGTTTTCTTGGTTTTTTTCTCAAGGAAAACAAATCTCACATCTTAATGAGACACTAAATATTTTCCAAATGCAGATATATACACACACACACACAATATTTTTATATATATTTATATACATATATAGACACGTATACAAGTGCAGTGACAGAGCGACGGGATGAATATCAACTTTGAAATTAAATCCTGCTGTAACTCTGACTCCAGAGAGAGACTTGTGGGGCAATTAAATGTTATTTTTGCTGACAAAACTGCCTTGGGAAGTTTCTCTGTGCTGCCCTGACCCAGCTGCTGCCCCGCCACAGCAGTTTGCTGTCTCCTTGACAGAGGCAATGCAATTGTTTGTGGAACACTCTGTGTCTCAGACCCTTGATACAGTCCAGGGCAAAAAGAAAACCTCCAGAAAAAAAGGCTTTTGTCCTTGCATTTTTTTGTTTGTTTGCCTTTTAACGCAGATCTCCCTAATCTTGTCCACAAAATGATCCCACAAGCAGTTGTGCTGGCACATCTAAATGAGTGTGGGAGCAGGCATGAAGGGCTGAAGGGCAGTGGAGGAAGGGCAGCTCATTTCACCACCAAGGAACACATACCATGTAACTAATCCTAACAGCTCTCTACAACAATGAACCAGAACTTCAAGTCTTCTAAACTATTTACTGTACTTGATTCACGTATTTCACTCTCTAAATATTCTAGGTGTGGGTGTATTTTTTTAAAAATATTTCTTTTTTTTTTTTCACTAAAGCATACTGACAAGAGACTATTCATTTCTTCCAAAATAGTGTCAGACAGTGAAATGCAGCTTTAAGCTAAAAGAATTATTTTTATGTAACATCTTTCTTGTCAGCGGAATAAACAACCAGCATGCATTTCCAGCTGGTGCTCAATTCTTCCTCATATCTGAGTCAGCCCTTGTGCATTATTATATGACTGCTATTGTTGCTGTTTAAAGTATTCAGATCGTTGGGTATTTGTTTGCTCAGTGAAGCAATTTTTTTCCCCTGAGATAAATAATTGCGGGTATTTTATTTATGGAAAGCTCAGTACTGAACATGTTTATACCAGCCCAGCAAAGAATGTAAGTGTGCGCTTAACTTCAGGAGTATAATTTCTGCTGCACTCATCGGGGACACTATTTACCTGCTGAGAGCAAAGCATGTGTCTTGCTGGATTATAGCCAGTGTGTTCAGAACCTCCCAAAATTGAGCTTACAGCTAATTGAAGTTACTACATGCACTTCAGTAGGAGTTAGCCACCTAAATACCATTGGAGATCTGGTCTTAAGTCCTCCTTTGGAATCCTACTAATCCCTTTTTTTCAGTCATGTTTTACAGCAGTTCATACACAACTGCATGCTATTTGTGCTTCCAAAAACATCCTTTTAACCATTTTAAATTGGTTTCCTTTTCACCTTATGGTGTCTCTGTATTTTTCTACTACGCAAGCAAACAGGTGTCTCTGTCTGACCTTCTCAATTCTAGTCAGTATTGGATATGTTTCTGCTATGCCATAATTTATTTGTTTCTCTCTAAAGCATTCACCTTTATAATCACTATGCACACAGTAGACATCTTGCTATGCCTCTGATATTTTTTTCTTGCACTTCTCTGGACCCATTCGATTTCTAGTGTTACCCTTTTTGAAGTGTTGTGCCCAGAATTGTATTCAAGGTGAAGGTACACTCTCAGTTTACATTACGATACATTCTTAGTAGCATTCTTTTTCCTTCTTCATACAGACTCTTGTTTACTTAACTTGAATCTCAGCTTCCATCAACAGGTGGTTTTCATCAAGGAGACTATGATGAAGCCTTCTTTTTTTTTCTGCAGGCACACCAACTTAGAACTGATCAGGCTATAAGCAGGTCAGTATTTTGCTGTCAATTTGCTTCCCTTCAAATTCTTTGACCACCAGCATTTTGTCTTGGGTTTAATTGTCTCCTTCTCAGGCCCTTCTTCGAACCTGGAGAAACACTGGTCCACACACCAAATCGTGGCTGTTACCATCTAATTTATGCTTCCTTCGCCTGTTTCCTGGTACAGCTTAGGTCATTCTCCACACATACATCTGGCTGAGGTCACAGTCACATTGAAAACAGAGGTAGGTAACTCCCCTTACACTTCCATCCCCTACGCAATGCATACGGATAAGCAAGAAAACAAACAGAAGTCCTACAGATATAGATCTCCACATCCCTGGGATGCAACTTCGTGTTGCTTCAGCAGCAAGTTTCACTACCTAGGAGTAGGATGCTCCCTTGTCCAGACATGTAGCACAGTCTATGTTCCTAAAACAGTTCTTTCCTTTTTTGCTGTAACAATGCTATTTTGTATTGTTCACAAGCTTTGCTGTATCGTCCTTCACTTCTTTACACAAACATTGATGGATATACTGGACCCTTCCAGTCAAAGGGGTTTTTTTTATTTATTTTGCAAGTCAACCCCTTCCCAGGCTGAAAACAAACTGCTTACTATAGCCAATCCTGCTGACAACTTAGAAGTTTCTAATTAATTATATGACCCTTCTTTCTCATCCCACAACTGCATAGCTGCCTTTATGGTCTCCCAAGGGACATTGTCAGGAAATCTACAGCAGGTGGGAGAGCTCATGTGTCATCTCCTACAAATGAAGGCTGAGAGACTACTTACCCAAGCTCAAGCACAGATAAGTACCCTAAAATTAGCTGGGCATTTGGTGGCAGCAGCTGTATGTAGCAGTGCACTGCAAGATGTAGAAACAGATGGCACAGCAGAAAGTACGGGTGTTGTGTTTGCTGTCCAACTGGAGGCCTCTCCACTTCCTTCCTCTAACATCTTTGCAGGGTTTATTGTAGATAAAATGGGATTCCCTTTCTGCCCCCCCTTCCTGCCACTTCTGCAGTCAGCTTTTCATTCATAGTTGGTCATTCCTACTGCTTCTTTTCTAGTTTTGACTTCTTTCTACTAGTGCCTTCTTCTTTTACCTGTACTCTTATATTTTTTACTCATCATAATGACACTCACTTTAGATGGTAGCAGTAAGTGCAAAAGTATGGTTCCCATGGGGTTTTGACATTTATGAGGAAGGTAAGTGTACATATTAGCATTTAGGTCAAAGCAGTCACTGGAAAAATTTTAAACATTTACACAAAAGAATGCGCATGGATGTATGTTCTGCCACAAAATGCCAGAATATAGAATCATAGAATCGTTAAGGTTGGAAAAGACCCTTAAGATCATCGAGTCCAACCATTAACCTATCATTACCAAGTCCACCACTAAACCACGTCCTCAAGCACCACATCTACATGTCTTTTAAATACCTCCAGCGATGGGGATTCAACCACATCCCTGGGCAGCCTGTTCCAATGCTTGACCACCCTTTCGGTGAAGAGGTTTTCCTAATATCCAACCTAAACTTCCCCTGGCACAGCTTGAGGCTTGAGGCCGTTTCCTCTCATCCTATCGCATGTTACTTGGGAGAAGAGACACTCAGAAACAGTCTGGCAGGAAAATCAGTGAGTGGCAAAGGGCAGCAGAATAGCATTTCTCAAACATCCCCACCTCCTGCTCTGGCCATCGCCTCACCGGGAGAAAGATAAGGTGAAACTGGGATAGACATTTTACCTATGTGTTTGTAAGTGCTTATATTCTTTTTTTCCCTGTGATTGGAAGTTTTTGTTTATTGGCAATGGATTATATAAAATTCCTCCACTTGAGACCGCTTTGCCCAGGACACCATCACAATTCATTTGCCTGTAGGACCTCCAGTTTACAAATGCAAGCATATATGGACAAAGACAGGGGATGCACTCTTATCCTCCATGCCCTAGCTTTCCCTAACTACTTTTAACCTATAATAGCTACAGATGTGAGCCCTGTGCATTTGTAAACTAGACAACAAAACTGAACAGTACTTGCATTCACATACTCCTGACAAACACAAGCCACAAAATCCCCAGGCATTCACGAGCCTGCTGAAAATTGTTATGACCTTCACTGTGACATGGGATAGAGTGTCTGGGGGCAGAAAGTAGTTGCTGATCTGTGATTGCTTTTGAGGAAGTGAATCATAGTCATGTTATCCCAGGACAACAGGGTTGCATATCTTCCAAATCACTGAAAATTTCAATTTCAGTCCACAAGTGGCATTGTATGACCTGGTTTGATAAGAGCTTCTTCCTCTCTTTCATCTATTGGAAATAACTGAACTGTAATCTTCAGACCCTTTGCAGTCTTCCTTTACAGTTGCTACTATCTTTTCTTGTTAATTAAAAAGTGGAAATGAGATTTACATTGCATTCCAGGATCTTCAGCATACAAACATCATGTATGAAGCTTGTTTGTAATCCAGCATGGACACTAGAGACTGCAGCAATGAGGCCCTGTTTTCTTGTGAAAAGCAGCTCTGGCAAAGTTTGGGGCACCCGTTTAAAAGTGTTTTCTTTCTGTTTAATTTGGGAGAAAAATTGAGGGCTGTTGCTTCACAGGAAGTGTTAGGGGTGACACTGTTTGCTCATGCTTCAGCATGTATAAAGCAAAAATTTACATCTTTTCCAGCTTCTGCCAGAGTACACAATGAGCAGAGAAGACATATACTTAAATTTATAAGCGTAGGCATACCTTAAGGAATTGGATATCAAGGTATAAGTGCTTTCTGTTCCTTAGGAAAAAATATTGTTGCAATCACAGACTGTAGGAACTAGCAGTTCTGAAGCTTAAAAGAAACTCGCTTTTTGGCTATAAAATATGTATTATTCATTTTGCCCAGGTTAACTTTATTTTTCTTTTAAAGAAGCTTTGACACTTCAAACTGGCATTTGTGAATTTAGTGTAAATCTTTGCAATATTAACCAGGTGACAAGCTGGCTGCAGAAAATGAGAAATATGACCTGTGGAATTGCCCATTTAAACAGAAGCATGAGGAGTTAGGGTTCAGCCTATTTGCAAGCACTAAACAAGGTGCTCAGACATCTTTGCACTGCCTGTCTACAGACATTGCTCCCTCCCAGTGTCACAGTAGTTCTTGAGTAGACATTAAAATATTTTCTATATAAATCTATTTCTTTCTTTTTTCCATCTCTTTCCCAAGAAATTAGATTTAAAATTAGTAGTACTAAGTAAACATTTCCTGAGGATAATCATTTAAATACAAAATTGAATTAGGTCTGGCCATGTTCTAACCCACTTTGTGTTTGTCTTTCACATGCTTCTAAGCAAGCAAATTTTGCTAACGTAAGTGCTCGAGAAAAGTTTTGAAATTCACAGTAAAGCCAGTGTATTTTGTGACATTTGATGTTGTTTACGCAGAAGGTGTCTGACCTTCCAAAATCCTTTCACACATCCTTAACGCAGAGACCAGGCAATGATTCAGGAAATGTTTTGGCCACACCTTCTGATAATTATGAGTGCAGATGCAGCCATATTACCAGAGTGGTAATATGTTCACTGCAAAGTTAATTTGGGGAATTAGCATCATGAAGGATGAGCAGAAAAAGCAGCCAGGTTGAAAAGCCAGACCATGTCACTGTCTCTGCTGGTGATGCACTTGCATTATTGTTTCTGGATCATATATCACTGTTTCTTAAGGCTGCAGAAAGTGGAGCTGCTCCAGCTGATTCCTTCTCAGTGAAATACTGGAGAACCTGTCTGTCTTTTTGGACAAGTTACTGGAAGATAATCCACAATTTAGTAATTTAGAGTTGGCACTGTAGATGTTGTCCAATAAGGGCACTGTAGGTGCACCAACAGTATAGTCACAGGGTGGGAAAATATCACAGACACTGATGAATTCAGTTGCTGCTCTTCATTTGTGGTAATAAAACCGAACATCTCTCAGATAAAACACACCTTGCTTTCCAATCGTAACACGGATCTCTCTGCCTCCCCACAGAAATAGCAAGATGGAGCCACTCAGAAATTTTATATGGGTGAGTGTGGCTGGTTTTGAGTGGAGGTATCTGTGAAACAACACAAAAAGAAATGCACATCCACTTCTTTTTTCAGTAGAAACACTACCCTGAGAAAAATCAAGAGCTTGAAGCTGAATGTTGACTGAAACCCACTTTGAGCAGTGAGCAAATACAATGCCTCCCAGTGTTTAATTCTTTCCACATTAAGGGCTACATGAGTAGAAAGGGATTACCTCAAAGATACCCAGCTCTGTCATCCATTTTTACTCCTAACACAGAGCTCTGTGGCCCACGAACTTTGGCAAACACCAGAGGTCAAAAGGGTCTCTTCATATACCAGTTGCAAAGATGTAAATGTAAATGAGGATAGGCAAAGGACATCAGTTTTCAAATGGTACGTGAGAGTAATAACAGTGAATGGGTGAAATTATCCACCCAAGCAGCTAAGGCTAGAGAACATCTAGGGAAATACTGAACAAGCCAGATGGAATATTTCAGTGAACATCAGCATAAGAGGAAAAAAAGACTCCAGTGGAGAAAAGCTGAAAAGCTAAACTCGCACTGTGCAAGAAAATGGGATTAACTTAATACATTCACCTTTGAACTTGCAGAGAGAAAACAAAATGAATGTTCCAATCAAAATATTAGAAGATTGTTGCACCCATATGAAAACTCTGCATTTGGTCACCATGTGTTCCCAACAGTTGGCAAAAGAAGGCAAGGCATCTGGTTGCTTTGTAACAGCCTTTCAGATATCTTTCGTATTGATGTTGGAACATCCTGTAGAAGAATAATTTCTAATGGAATTACAGATAGTTTTAAAAGTAGAGGTGGGTAAGGCAGTGGTAGCACAAACTAGAGCAGCTATAATCTCCATACAGTGCGTGCAGGCACACCAGGCAAAGAAAAATCTGTGCATGGCACAAAAACAAATGCAAAGTCTGACATAAAATTGCACAGTAAGCTCTGTTTAAAAAGAAATTGTGTGATAGCAGATCAAGGAAACAAATGCACTCTTATATTTAAGAAAGAGAATGAGCTTAGGCAAAAGTCCCCAACAAATCTCAGAGCTGTGAGCAGCTAACAAAATCCTCATAGATGATAGCTTTGAAGAAAAATAGTTTTACAGGAAAGGCACTGGGCTGAGCCTCAGGAGGTTGCTGTCCCCATTGTTACACTGCTGCACATGGTCTCTGGGACTCTGGAGGGGAAAAAAGATTCAGCAAACCTTTCCTTTATAAAATAGAGATAATATTTCCCCTCCCTGACATCCTTTGCCATATCTATTTATGAGGCAAGAACATCTTTGCATTTACTCTCAGATGAACCTGCCAGGAGTTACTGTGGAAAACAGCGTTCCAGGGACACCTTACAGAAGAATGTGTGTACCAAGAGAACCGTTCTGAAAACCTGCAGATTCAGAAGGAGAATATGAGGCCATGAATGCGACTTACACAGAGGATGTCTTTCATGAGATGGCAGGGAGGCTGAATCCACTTGCTTCTTTTCATGTCAGTCTAGGTACTTTTATGCTCTACAGATTGTCAGCAGGTAAATCTTACAACCCAAATGGGGTGTCTTGAAGTCCATTGGCACATATTCAACCAAAGGGACCTTTAGTGGTCCCTTTGACCCTGCTCTGAACAGACTGAAAGATATCCTGAGGTCCGTTCCAGCCCAACTGATTCAGTGACTCTATTGTTCTATGAAATGCTTAGACTAAAAAATAAACAAAATTAATGACATGATTTCTGTCCAGCACATGGGCACAATGAGGGTCTGACCTTATGATATGGCTTGAGGCATGCTGAAGAAGCAGGTCCAGCTCTACTCCTGAATATCTCCATCACTCGTGCTCCTAGCCATGCCTTCCCACTGCTCACTTTGAGGTCACTCTTGCACTTGTGTAAGTCCCACAGCAAGCCACACCAGCCCAATCAGATGGCAAAAAGGGACAAGATGAAGCAGTTTCATTTGAGATCAGATGAGTCATTGTAAAGGAATCAGGAGGGAAAGCTGATAGCTGGGGACAGATGGGGGGGAGAAAGGATGGTGAAAGGAGGAGTCAGAAGAGAGGTTACGACAGCTTCCCCCTTTTGTCAGCGGTGAACTTGTACATCAGCTTGGCCATATTGTGAAAACATATCCTAAAACCAGGATTAATTTAGATCTGCAATTGATCTCAAAATTATCCCACTTAACCCATGTCCTGTCAAGCCATTGTGTGATATATGAGCACAGCAAGCAGGGGCTTTTGGACCTCAGCAGAGCTCTGAACTCAGGAATTTAGTAGTGACAATGCCTTACGCAGCATAGAAAAAGCCGATACTCTTGTGCACTGTGTGCTGTCATGATGGCACTGTAATGTGGTGAAGGAGATGTTGGGAAAATGAGAATGGTAGAGAAAACATGGTCTGAGGGGCTTGATCCTTTACAACACAGACACAGAGTTACAAGCAAGGATGGAAGAGAACCAGAGCTTTACATTCAAGGAAAGGACAGCTCTGTGCCTGTGGGACAGAGCTGGCTCACAGCTTGTCAGCAGCAGAGGTAAACTTCAGTGGCAGGGCAACACAGGACAGACGGGTGAGGCCGTGCAGAACAGGCAGGTGTTGGCATGGGGGAACAAATGCAGTTGCCACCCTTGCCTCTTCTCTGCCTTCTTCTGTCTTGCCAAGCCCAGCTAGCAAAGCCAGCCTGCCTGTCATGGCCCATCATTACTTCTCACCAGAGGCGCATTTACCTTCACACCCCCTAGTCCAGCCGGTGATGCTGCTTTCACCCTACAGGGCAATGCTCAGCCCCTTCTAAGGCTTGCTTTGCTGCCCCATATAGGCAGTTGCCTGCTTCATTTTTGCCTGAAGCCAGCCCTGCTACCAAATCAATTCCTACCTTGTAAGAAGAGTAAATCTGAAGAGGAGAGTACACTCCTACTCCCACTACAAATTCTGCAAGGCTTTCCAGCATCAATATCTATATGCAGTCATCTGAACACATGCAGGGCTCCTAATTATACACTTTCCTCTCTTATTTATTCTGAATGGGGCAACATGATGACTGCAGTGTAGTGCTCCATAACCTCATAACAGGATATGTCTCTCTTCAATGACCTGCCTGTTGCAGGCAAACAACTTTGTGTATGTATGTGTCTTTGTTCGCAAGGCTGTGCAGCAAAAAAACCCCAGCCCCAAAATGCACTATAAGGGTCATAAATGGAAAACAACAAGCCCTTGACGCAGGAAAATTATACACTCAGGCAAAGCTCAGGATAATCTAGAGCTGCTGAGATCATGATGAGTGGTACAAAAATATCAGTGATAATGGACGCAGAGCTTGCTAGGCAGAAGAACATATGTTATGTAGCCTTATGAGTGAATGGTATTTAGGGACAGTCAAACTAGAGATACAAAGACTGTAAGCCATAAGAAGTGATTGTATTGCAAGAAAATGTCGTTCCAGACAGAATAATCCCAGAGCTGTAAGTATACACTTCGTATTATTAAGGAAAATTTAATCCCAAAGAACTGAAAATGACTCATTCCAAAATAAAAGGGATGGCTTTAGATCACTGTGCTTGCTTCTAAATTTGAACTTCCTCACAGCTTACAAGAGTTTAAGACCATTTTTTAAAAATAGATCTCCTCTACAATAGAACAGTTACAGTTAACACTATGCTAAAGTGGCAGCAGTGGTTGGCTCATCTCAGCTCTTGAATGGAGAAACACATGCAGCTTCTAGGGCTACCTAGAAATGGAGGAGATTTGCTGTTCACATAGGCTGACCAAATGAAGAGTAGCCTGAAGGAGACTTTGTCATTTATGAACCTTAAGGAGAAAGAAGAGGAGCTTTGAGAATACCTCTGCCTTATATCTGGCAGCAGTGGGGCCCATATAACTTAGCACTGGGAAAGGACCACCTTTTAAGGCAGTGAAAGGTGGCCTGGCTAGGGCGAAGAAAATTCAAAACAGCTTGAATCACATTAGGGCTGTGCATTGGTTGAGTGCACTGATGACTCTGACCATGTCTGGGAGCAAAATTGTCTCCATTCTGGTTGCTTTAGTGTTTTGTACTGCTTTAGTCTATTATTTCCATTATTTACCAATTGTCCTCAATTTCTTCTTCTCCCTAGTTTGAATATGTGGGATAACACTTTGTAGGAATACAAGTCATCAGCTGCCACAGTCTAGTTGTTTTATTGTCTTCACTGTTTCTGAATGGCACCAGTTGGTGCTAACAGAAAAGAACCTCATGGGCAGCACCGTAGCCTCGCAAAGCTCCAACATATGAGCTGGGACCAGTTTCGCCACAGGGGTGCAATTGGTACCTCCAGTTGCCCACCCTGCCCTCCAGCTGTCCACCCCCCAAGGCCTCAAAGAACATTCCTGTGCCTCAGTGGCACCCACTTCACAGTCCTACATGTTCATCTGATCCACCAGAGAGGAAGGGTTGGACTGCTGGAGAGATGTGGAGTGGCAACACATGGCCCTTTCTATTTTGAGGTGAAAGCCTCCAACGGATGTGCTACAATAAACAGCTGGGGCAGTAACACATTCAGTGGTCACAAATGTTTTCTCACTGAATGAGTGAGCTAGATCTGTATGGGGTACAAGGACAGGGCTGCTGCTTGAGCAAGTGATTTCTGCAGAACAGATCTGCAGTTCATTCTTGCCAAGAAAAAGCACTAATGTGACTTTGCAAAGTTTTTCCCTCCTAAGGTCAACTCAGAGAAGAGTTCAGCAAGCCCAGAGCTGTATTTCTTTTCTCTGGATGAACGGCTACCCTAAATTGTTAGTGAGGTGCAATTTAAAAGAGCTGGTAATAGATTTGCCAAAGTCTTCTCTGTAGAATCGATATTAGCTTGTACTCATAATAGCATTTCAAACCATCGTGTACTGAAGTCCTGACCATCTGGGCCAGGAAATGGCAATGGGAATTAGCATTTCTTCTCTGCTAGCCCCCAGTATGCTACCCTGTGGCTATTACAGCCATCTATTTTGCATTCTGGTTCCCCTGTGATATCGACAATAAACAGTAAACAGTGCACTTGGTAATAACTTCTCCAAAGGAAAAAAAAAATGCTCAGCAAAAAAGCATAATGTAGACACACTCTGTAGGAGTTTCCAAGATGGTTTGCAGCAGCTACTCAGGCATCAATGCCAAACAAAATTATCTGAGTGGTAGAAAAAAGTCCCCAAACAGCTGCCACAAGCTGTAGCAGGCCAAGTTAGAAATAATGAAAGGAAGATTTTATTTTTTTCCTGAGCATTACAAGAAATGGGAGCAGAACTGCGTAGCATGGCTGTACCTTCTAAAGACTCTTCTGTTGCACATAATCCTTATAGCAATTTACATATGTCACCATCTGCTGGTACCCTCCATTACTACATTGCAATGTTATGTTACTCTACAACTTCAACAAGATGATCCATAAAAGTCCCATGACTGTGTTCAGAACAGAGTGGATTGAAGATGTCAGTGTAATGGAAATGGCCAAACTGGTGTGAAACCACCAGAGCTTGAGATAAGTTTGCAAATTTCAGCCCATATTTTTGCCTGGAGAACCACACAGGAGGTTTAAGAAAGCCATGCCTGGGGATGGAGAAAGGGACTGCCACCCAGAGTAACTTGCTACAGAATGATAGAGGGATTTGTTTGATTGCTTGTTATGGATGAGAGAAAGGAAAAGGTCTACAGGCAGCCAGGGACAAAGTAGCACTTTAATCACTTTCCTGTCCAGTCCTTAGGGTCCTAGCTTGTGCCTTCCCATCCTTTTTGCTTTACAGCTGCCCGAGTTCTTGTCCAAACTCCAGTCCCGCAGTCACTAATCTCAATGTCTTTTTTTTTCCAACTTTTTTACAGTGATCTTCTTTGGCTTTTTTGGGTGATCTTGAAGAACAGCTGACAGCTCCACTTTATAACTCTTTCGGATGGTGAATCTGCCTAGTAAGGCTTTCTTCGTCCAGAGATGAGAACAGCTCTTTATCCAGTTCTTCACCATGGATCAGTGCAGTGTTCACAGGCTAACATTGTGTAATGGTGAATCCAGTAGTTTTACAGGCTTTATATAAAATAATCTTCCATAAATTAGTCTCTGTATGAAAATATCATGTAAAAAATATGTGAAAAAATGCCTCATGGCCGCTTTGTTCTCCTGCATACATAGATTTGATATGTCCATCTACTTCAAAGCTTCTATTCACAGCCAAAAAAGTTGCATTTCTAATTGCAGGGAAATGAATACAAATGGGCCACCCTGCGGTAAAAAAATGCAGTGAGGACAAGTTGTGTCACATTTCCTCCCAGGTAAATTTACTCCAAGCTTAACTTCAATTGGGGAATGGGGTTGGTCTAGGTGAATTTACCTTGAAGTGAAACTTGGGTATGTTTTTTTCAGTATGTTTTTTCTTTGGGACAGACAATACTTTTTAGATCAAGGTAAAAACCACTGCTTGTTTAGCAATGAAGACCAGACCTCAGAGAAGCACTGAAAAAAACAAATTAATAGCAGAATAGAAATTTCAGAGGACAAAATGTCAAAAATACACCACAATTGCTTGGTTTTGTCACCTTCCTCATCTCCTGCTATCACCACCTCTTTTTCCTTCACAAAACCGGTAATTGCTTAGGTTCCTGGCAATACTTATCCACGTTTTAGTCACTGAAATATAACTGAATTGAAGAGCCACAGCTTCTGTGTTTCTAACAACACCATAAATACAAACACTTTTTGGTAGTGGTGCCTTGAATGTGAATCTTTGCCCAGGAAAAACTGAATTATTCTTTGGGCAAGCCTTGACTATTGACTGCAGGTGCCGCTGCACCTGGCATTAGTGTAGGTGCTTTCAGTGCTCCTGGGGGCTTACCACCCCCTCCGAAATGCACAACAAGGAGCCTCTCAGTAATAAAAAAGGAATTTGGGGATTATGCTTTGGTGAGGGTTTATCTATTTGTGGATTTGGATGGAACATCCAGCCTCGTACTCCAGACTTGGACTCAGCTGTTAAAAACTGCAACTTTGAATCATCTGTTTATTTTAATCATCAGTTTATAGACATTAGATTGTCTTTGTCCAGGTCTCATTGTATGTATTTTACATGAATAGTGTTACTTCATCTTTTTGTAGCCTTTTACATTCAGGAGACACTCTCTAAGCTTCGGGAAAGATCATAAGAGTTAAATGCTGTACTTTATTTTAAGGAACAAGTCACGTTTGAGAAACAGCTTTATCTAGAAAGGAATTTGAATTTTTTTGTAGCTTATCATGTTTCTGTTGTATTCAGGCGAAATGTCACACATTGACATCTATAGGGGAGCTATTGTCAGTGACCTTTACACTACCTTGAAAAAGCAATAGAAACTTCTTTTTTTTTTCTTTCCCATTTGCTCAAAGAAAGAAGAGGGGAAACGACTCTGAACTCTTTCATCAGCAGCTAAATCTTCACTTATTTCTTAACAACAGTCCTTGTCTAGAACAGGTAACAAGGATCCCAGTCAACAGAAATAACCTAAATAAATCCAATAAATTCTGACAAAACTTTAGAGTAAAACTGCACTGTTCGTGGCATAAAAAGACCCAGGTATTTGCAAGGGCAAATATATTCTTTTTTTCTTTTTTTTTTTTTTTTTTTTTTTTCACGAGGCTGTGGCTCTCCACATAGGGAGACACAAACGTGAGTGCTCCACTGTTTGAAACAAAAATTAAGACCAGTTTGCACAGCGTCGTAGATTAAACAAGAGAAAATGTTAGGTAATTAAATGCTAATGATTCAAGCTGGGTGCTTATGTTTTGGATTACTTGCCTAATAATGTTAGCATTTAAATGGTCAGCTTTGAAGTTAACAAACAGCCCATTAAGATGCAACCGGGGAGTTGCGGGCTCTTTGGGTGCCATTGTTTCAGTCTGGCTGGCTGCAGACTCAACAAAACAACAGTGATGGGATTTACATAGCGAAGACTATTTTTGCAATTGGAAGGGCTAGAAGTTTTTTTTTTTCTTTTAGTGAAAGCTCGTATTATTGAGAAAACAGCATGTGGGAAAAGCCTAAATCTACTCATTTCTTCTGAGTCCTGGGATTTCTATTGTCCCTGCTGACTGCTTAAATACAAATCACTCGGTTCCCAAGCAATGGCTCTGTACAGTGAACATCCTATTTGCAGCCATCGAAACTCTACCAGATTGTTGACTCCTAGGTGGTATTGCTGGGTACTTGCAAGGGTTAATATGAAACTGCACTCCTGTCACTGAAAGTTAAAGGTGCTTCAATGATGAAAATTGCATCACATCATAATGAAAAATCCTCAAAGTAGTGGCTACTTAAAGGACAGAAATAATTAAGAGATAATTGTCGATGGAACAGAATATTCTCCAGGATAATGGGCTCCAGCAAATGCAAGAATAGCACTGCAAAGCCAAAGCATTTATGGAAAATAAATGGCATGGTGCAGCTTAGGTTCTTTCTTCTTCAAAGCGCACAACACTGATCCTGTGACAGTGGTCTGTTATTCAAAATCATTGATGTAGACTTAATTATTTTATCTAATAGCGGTTGATGTGGGAGTTACTTACTGTGCCACTGTAGACCTATTGCATTTTGAGTGCCTCTGAAGAGAAAGGCACTGTGGATTTCAGTGCCTGGATTTCATCAAACGTTTTGTTATCCCTACTGTGACTGCTATTCCCTGTACTTACCACGTGGTGTTAACCAAGGAGAGCTAGTTTTGCATTTTCAAAAGGGGAATGCTGTGACAGTTTGATGTTTCTTGGTGGCAACTGTAAATATTGACATTTTAGTGACTACCACAGAGGGAACTTGATGCAGGTCATTAAAGGTAATGGGGCTTTTATACTGAATTTAAAGTGAATAATTTCAGGCCCTGTTTGATGCATTAGGAGGAGGAGAAATATTCTTAAATTGGCTTTGTTTTCTGCTATCTTCTACAGGCCGTATAAATGCCAGAACAGTCTCCTTGTAAAACTATCTTCTTGTTGGTTTTGATCCTTTGTGATCTGCTAAAGGATTTATTAAAAATGCCATAAAATATGTACTGCTAGATCTCACATCTTAATTGAAGAAATAAGTGATCAGGATATTTAACAAAGCCTTCTTCGTGCCAAAAATGTGAAATAGTGACATAGTTCTTAGTTAGAAACATAAATCAGTTGCATTAAAACAATTTCTTTCGGTTATTCACTTGCTATCTTCATTCTTGTGATGTCATTTCTGTAATTTATTAGAGGTATTTTTCTCAGAAATGTTAGATAGAACTTATCTGTTTATTTTGGTGTTCCATCCTGTGTTGACTTAGGGAGAATACCCTTTAAGGGATATTTCCACATCTTACCACCCACACATGGCATGACCAGAAAAATTATGGCCGTTTTAATGCTGTGTGGGCTGTCTGTAGCTGTACAAAAGGGCATAGACTTGGCCCTCTGTATTTCATGCAAAGGCTGGATGTAATAACTTAGCAGGTTGTGCAAAAAAACCCACAGGAAAAAAGTCAATCCAAAATACAATAATGACATAGATAAAGGGAGATCAATAGTATGATTAAAGTACTAGGATCACACTGAATTTTTTCCAACTGTCTGCAGCTGTTAGAGTGAATGTCTGATGATTTTTTAACTAGCCCAGTTTTAATTGAATAGGTGGCTGAGAAAGTCACGTGAAGCCTGCCTTTCCTTCTGACTCCGTTTTTGTTACAAGGACGTTAACAGCATCTGATCAGCTGTATAACCTGATGCATCTCTCTTGCTTTAAACTTAACAAAAGCAAGGACAGTCAGTAAAATACCCTCCCCCTCTGCCAAACCTTTCTAGCTGTCTAGTTCAAACAAATTATCTTCTTCACAGATATTCCCATCCTGACTGTCAGGTCATTAGCTAGGAGATCACTACAAATCATGGGTGATTTTTAAGATAAACACACCTCTTTTTGTTACAGTTTGATCTTTTTGTTACTGTAATAACAATGCCTATAAACATTAGTTAGGAGTACACAGAAAAGTTTGCTATGCCTAGCTTAAGCCCTATATGTGAATTTGCCTATTGGCCTTAGTGAAGATTATGCCGTCTGCACCTTGGATTTAGCCTGGATTGCTCCTAGAGAGGCTGATGGCCACTTTTTAGTGCAGTATATCTATTTACTTCTTACCATATATGATGTTTTTATCTATGTCTGAGAGTTAAGAATATGTGGATGTTAATTCTGAACAAGTTGGCAAATCTGTTATCTTTACTACAATTTCTCTGGCCTTGTTAAGTGGGTGTTGTATGGATGACACAAGTAGTATGGATTACTGCAGTTTTTCTGGGCTTAAGATTTATTATTGTGTGTTGCAGCATTTTAGAATGGCAGTCACAATCTGGGGTCTGCTCCGAGTGCCAAGAATGGCCGGTTACAAACTAGCTCTGTCTGTCTGTCTGCCTGCCTGCTAAAACCACGTGATGTAGTTCATGGTGAAGCTGGAAACAACTGCACTGGCTTCTGTAACCTTTTCTTCTGAGCATACTTCATTCTCGAGTCCCTATCCCAAAGATGCACCTTCTTTGTTTTGCAGCATCTTGACAAGAGAATTGAAGAGCTTTGTGAAGAACTGCAGACCACCTGAGTAGCTCTACTTTTTTTAGGACTCTTCCCAGACAGATAATTTTCAATGCACTCCACTGCTGACACATTTATCCACTGAATGACTAGTGTGCTCCACACCGCCTCTTCTTCTGTCCTTTCTCCTGTGCTGGAACATCAGACTGTAGGATTTACACAGCTGCTGGGAGGAAGTGATAAAACAACACTCCAAAGAGCAGCTTTCAGGTGGGAAGGTATAAGCAGTCTGTAAGAGTGTGGCTGCATGGCATGCAGAAGCTTCTCTTGCTAAATTTGCTGTTGAACACACTCTTAGATGTACTTAGTTGACGATGATGCCACACTATATCTGGAGAATCTACAGTACTTTTCAGAAAAGAGACCCTATTATCCTTCCTATGCCTGAAAGTCCTGCTTTGAGCATGTCCCAGGCTCTCTCCAATATTAGTCCTTGATTTCTGGTTTTATATGATTAGGGGCTAATTTGCATACAGTATGTGAAGGCGCTTCAGAGCTCCCTGTCAGCTGACAGACTCTCCATGCCACTATTTCTGCATGCTGCACTTACTTGGCCACCTGAGGCTGCCACTCTCCATCACAAGTGGCAGTGGTCCCTAACTCCTTCCTTGTGGAATTTTAGCTGTGCTCAAGAAAGGATGGATCCTGCATTGCAAGGCTTCAGTCTATTATCTCCAAGCCAAGAAAGAGTCAATCTAGGATAGTATGGCTCTGCACCGATCCCATTACCAAGCTGTTAAAAATTCAGACCTTGGAGAACAACCAGCACTGCTTATGGTGGATACAGAGAAATTGCTTCCAGGAGAACAGTTAACATTTGTCATATAAATATAAACAAACTATTTTCTATGGCAGCTATTGACTGTCCATCATCACCAGCTATAGATAAAAACTATATATAGCCATCTCTTCATTTGCCTTATACTACCCAAGGCAGTGCAAAACAATTCATATACAGTCAGAACTTGCCAAAAATGTTGCCACCAAACCTGCAGTAACCATGATTTTCAAATAAAAAAAGCATCTTTTAAAATATTCATTTCTATGTTTTCTGTTTTACTCAAGGCAGAAAATAGATACCAAAATTTTCCTGATGTTTTCCAGTTAACCTAAAAAGAAGGTAGTCGTGGATCTCTTATCAGAAAACTAGCAGCGCTTCAGTTTCAGACACTTGCAACCCAAAGAGATGCAAATAAAGACTGTTCATCCACAAAATACACTTTTTAAAATAAAAATTAAGTGCTTCAAAATGTTACTTTCTAGGGTAAGGGTACTCAATGTCCGCCCAGCTGTATTCTCACTAGAGGCAATGGAATGGTTGGCATTGATGTCCGTGGAAATGGTTTAGCAGGTCTAACAGTTGCTGCACTGGATATAACAGGTTAAGATCAGCTCAGAAAGCAGAAGATTGGAATTTCCCATGCCTATCCCACTGCTCTGCTTCTGCAGATGACTAACTCTGCAGCACTTTCCATGTGGACATCATTCAGTGCCTTCACCTCTTTGGCCAGGTCTCTCCTGGCTCCACCATTGCTCTTTACTTACCTTTACCATTGGTAGATTTGCACCGTCTTCCTTCAAAAGGGCTAGTTAGAATACAGAATCATAGAATAGTTAAGGTTGGAAAAGACCCTTAGGATCATCGAGTCCAACCGTTGACCTATCACTGCCAAGTCCACCACTAAACCATGTCCTCAAGCACCACGTCTACCCGTCTTTTAAATACCTCCAGCGATGGGGACTCAACCATTTCCCTGGGCAGCCTGTTCCAATGCCTGACTACCCTTTCGGTGAAGAAATTTTTCCTAATATCTAGTCTAAATCTCCCCTGGTGCAACCTGAGGCCGTTTCCTCTTGTCCTATCACTTGTTACTTGGGAGAAGAGACCGACCCCCACCTCGCTACAACCTCCTTTCAGAGAGTTGTAGAGAGCAATAAGGTCTCCCATCAGTCTTCTTTTCTCCAAACTAAACAACCCCAAGGTTTTATTTGTTTGGAATCACCAGTTGCTGGAAGTTAGTCACTAAGTTTAAAAAAGAAACCTTAGGAACAGTTTATTTACCATCTCAGTAAGACGGAGGTAAAATTGTGAGAGGCCATGGGCCCACAGGAAAAGCTGTGGCCTTTGGAAGACCTGTAGTACTGATGTTAGAGGCACCTGCAGTGGAGGAGAGCCCCCCACTGTTGTGTGTGATAGCTGAGTGGGAAACCAGCTGTGCCTGTGACATTAGGGCCCCTCTACAATTGAACAAACATATCAAAGGGCTGCATCAGATTCTGCAAAGCAGAACTACTTGAAGCAAATTCACTCTGCTGCTGCCACTCTGTTTTGATTGATATGAACAAGTCTTATCTTCAAAAATATATATATAGCTAACATGAGTATTTCTATAATCACTTCAGATTGCATCTTAGAAAGGAAGGCAATTTTGCCTCCTCCCTGCCCCTCCTCCTCCTCTCTTGTTCCCTCCACCCTGGAAAAGTCTTACACATGGTTAAAGCATATGCTAAATGTGGGAGGTAAAAAAAGGACCTTCCAAATGTTCGTGTCTTTGACAGCAAAGCAGCTGTATATACCCCTCTTCTTTAAAGGTATGAATTAGAACTGAAGAACTACTACTCCAAAATCTCTTACCTTTTGACAGATCTTTTTTGTGTGTGGTGGCTATGGTTGTCAGCAGCAGTTTGTTAAGGATCTCAGAATATTTGATATTGGAGGGAACGACCATCTTTTTTTCTTTTAAAAAGGGGGAAATCCAGGAAGAGAATCACTGCGCTGGCCATGCACAGCTATGCCTGCGTTTTCAGTTTGACTCATATGGTCTTGCAATCCTTATTCAACAGTACAGATTTGCAGGCTCTAAAAGGCAGAGTTGCACATTCAGGGATGAAATCCCTTATGTCTATCGATCTCAGTATAATACTCAACTCTTGGCCCAGATACAGCGGCAGTGCTAGGGGACGACACTTACTTACAATATAAAAAAATTTCTTCCCCAAGGTACATTGAATGTGACTGTGGCTATACAGGGAGTGAATCCAGTCCTGCGTTTTTTTAATAGGTATTAGACCGGTTTTCAGGAGAGCCAGCAAAGATTTTGGTTTTAAAAGCTGATTCGCACAAAGAAAAAAAAACTCTAAATATCAGGAGCTGGCTACAAAAGTTTTGGGGAGAACAAAACAAGAGACCAATAGCCACAGGAGGACAGAAAAATGCAGTACGGAAAAAAAAGCAACCGAAAAGAATAACTGTATTTAAAAATAAGGAGGAAGAAAGTAGGCAGGGAAATAAAAAGAACTGACTCTAGGTTAGAGCCAATTCACATAGGTTGACCAACCATAATCAATTGCCCTGTTGGTGGTCTTTAAATAAAGGTCAAACAAAATTGTACTGAAATCCACATGGGGATTATTTAAGTGCTTATTTAAGACAGTGGGTTGCTTGTGGGAGGCAGTGCTCAGTGCTAGTTTCACTGTATTTCTAATAGTGCTTAATTAGTTTATTATTGTATTTGGAATTACTCCTTTCTTAGAGACTTTAAAGTCTTTTTGCACTGTTCAAAACTCTCTTCCATCCACATATGTCCACAGAGCTGCAACAGAAACATAAGTTTTTGAGCTCAAATTCTATATCATCGTCTTTGCATCTTACCAAAGTTCTCAGGCCTCACCAATAAGTTCCTATGCAAACGATCAATCAAAATATCACCCTCTGCTCCATTTGCCAATGCTCATCTTCTTCCCCTATCATTGAAGCAGTATGCCATGAGCTCCATGCACTTGAGAACCTTGTAATTCCAAGATTGATGATGAAATCATGGCTGTTTACCCTTTGGCAAGCTTAGTTATCACGCACAAGGTGACAAAAATATTTATCTAGAATGGTCTGCTGACCTTCTGTTCCCACAGAAGTTGGATACTTGGAAAACATGCAGTAACATAGTCTGTATGGTTGCACAGGCAACGGAAGTGTGTGCAGCTTCTGAATGTAACCTACACAGATTGAAAAAAACTTTTGGAGCAGTGACAGCATTGCTGTATATTCTCCTTGTTTCTGCAACACACAACAATGCTTTAAATCAGGTATACAAGCTTGCAGACAGTTTCCCAGTGGTTGAAAATGCACAGTATCGCTTTGCTAAAATACTTCATCTCCTTACCCACTCAAGGGAGAAGCTGAAATCTTCCAAAAGATAGTCCTGTATGTGACTTCAGCAAATCCAAAACGCGTTTGTTTTTTTTTCCCCCAATCTTGCAATTCAGACCTGTCCAAGACTTTGCAGCTGGATCATTTAAAGCCTCTAGATACAAAACGTGACCGTGAGGGCCCTGTGAAACGCTTAGGTTGAAAATGCTATACTCCTTAGAGCAAGCGGCTTAAGACCATTTTTTTTTGAGTAGTCGACACAGGTCTTTTTCAGAAACTTGTTGTTCTCATGTTTGTTAGGTAGCCTTCAGCTCAGCACATTCACCACCTAAGAGCACCTCATCCCTGACACCCGGCACCGTCAGCCAGCTCTATGCTGCAGGAGACAAGGGGGTTGGAAGGCACTGTTGAGCAGCTGTTGTCACTGCCAATCTGACACAATAAGATATGGAGGGAAGGAGCACTACATGAGAAACATGGAGCCAGCTGCTGCTTGGCTGATTGTCACCCTGCTATCCCATTGTGGTGTCCAGCGTCAGGTTGTGTACAGGATTTGGGCTCATGGAACGAAGCCCGTTGTTTCAGACAGCTCATCTTTTTTTCTTGGCAATAAAGTTGTCACTCCCTGGGAATGAATTCTTCCTAAAAGTGCCGAAGCTAAGCTTGCCTTCAGGAAAGACTGTGGTTCTACAGAGGAGAAAATATCTTTTGGGAGTATTGGTGTGGAAAGCAAGCCTTGGTTTGTGGAACCAGAAAGCAGATTGACCAAAGAGACAGTACCTTGACCTAGTGAAAGAGTTAGATGCTTGGCTTAAGCTGGTGCATGTATTATAGGGTCTAACTAGAACTTTCAAGACAAAAATTCTCTGGATTTGAACAATTCAGTCTCCATTATCATTTCTGTGAGTTTAAGCCTAATTTTACACAGGGACTGAAATGGGAGCACTGTTGGGTCCTTGCACTGCTCACTGTGATATAAATATATAAGGAGCACAGCAACATACAGACCTACTTTAGATTGAAACTACTCTGAAAAGTGTCCTTTAAGGCAAAATTGATTTCATAATATGCGAGTACTGTAGGGAACATTTTCCACTCTTTTTTACAGAGAGTGTGCAAGTTGGTCTCTATTTTTCACAAAATGGTATTTGATATGAACTATTATTAGCTGAAAAAGATAATCTGTTCAGTGAAACATGCTCATTTTCTGGTCCTAAATTGTTTCTGCTCCCTAAAAGCACCAATCCCACAGTAATTCAGAACATAGGCTCTGCTAATGTTATGCTTGATGCACATATTTATCAATCTGATAATTATGCTTAAAATAAGGGAGGGTAACAAAAAAAGGCTGACTGAGAAAGAATTCTGATCAAATGCTAGAGGCAGACACTGTTCATGTCTGCTAGCACAGAGGTTTACAAGAAAACAGAAAGATAAAATGCAATTTTACATTTTGTTCAGTGCTGTTTATTCAGCTCTTTTTCCCTAAGAATCATTATCAATATTCTGTAGTTATTTATGCTTCAGTTTCTGATGGAGCTTGGGCTTGGTCAGCAAATCTTTTCTAGAATAAAGCATTCTTTCTTTTTTATATCTGCTCACAGATGTTTTAGGATGAGATATTGATTATCCTGTAAATGGACAAGAAAGCAGTTGCTTTTGAACCAGAGGCTTGTTTTCCTCCTTACAGCTCTAGACCACTTGCTGTTTTTTTAAACCTAGTCAATCCCCTGGTTCTGTTTCAACCACTTCCCTTCAGTGTTTTTTTTTTTTTCCTGGGCCTCTCCTCTCTCAGGTCCTTGAGGTTGCAAAATTCCTAGGGTATTTCACTATTCATGCTGCACAGAGCTGAGAAAACTAAGGGGCAAGTGTGTGTGTGTTTCTATATATGCTTTAAAAAATTAGTGATGCTGCCACTCAAATACTATTGGTCAGATGCTTATATGGTGGGTTGACCTTGGCTGGTCAGCAGGTGCCCACCCAGCTGCTCTCTCACTCTCCCTCCTCAACAGATGAGGGACAAAATAACACAAAAACGCTCGTGGGTTGAGATACAGAGAGGGAGATCACTCACCATTTACTGTCATGGGCAAAACAGATTCATCTTGGGGAAAATTAATTTAATTTATTGCCAATTAAAAACAGAGTAGGATAGTGAGAAACAAAGACAAAACTAAAACGCCTTCCCTTACCCCGCCTTCTTCCCAGGCTCATCTTCACTCCTTCAGTCCCGACTCTTCTGCTGCAGGAGGGGGGGAGGGAGGAATGGGGAATGCGGGTGGCGGTCAGTCCATAACCCATAACACCTTGTCTCTGCCACTCCTTTCTCCTCATTCTCTTCCCCTGCTCCAGCGTGGGATCCTTCCCACGGGCTGTGGTTCTTTAAGAACTGCTCCAGCATGGGTCTCCCATGGGCCACAGACCCTGCCACAAAACCTGCTCCTGTGAGGGCTCTTCTCCATAGGCCGCAGCTTCCTTCAGGCTATGTTCACCTGCTCCAGCATGGTCATCCATGGGCTGCAGGGGGACAATCTGCTTCACCATGGTCTTCTCCAGGGGCTTCAGGGCAATCTCTACTCTGGCGCCTGGAGAACCTCCTTCCTCTCCTTCCTCTCTCACCTTGGTGTCTGCAGGGCTGTTTCTCTCATTTTCTCACTCTTTTCTCACAGCTGCTGCACAATGGTTTTTACCCTTTCTTAAATATGTTAACACAGAGGCACCAACAGCATCACTGAGGGGCTCAGCTTTGGATAGCAGTGGGTCTGTTTTGGACACCAGCTGGGTCTGGCTCTTTGTGACATACGGGCAGCTCCTGGTCTCTGCTCACAGAGGCCACCCCTGCAGCCCCTCCACTACCAAAACCCTGCCACATAAATCCAATAAGTTTTTTTTTTAAAACTACAAAAGAGTATTTAACTTGGAATGTAGTGGCCATCAAGGACACCTCTGAAAATCTTAGAAATCTGATTTCTTATCATTAGTATCAAAATATGTGAGCTGAATCTCAAGAGACAATTAGCAGGCTGAGAACAAGAGCCAGCTCATGAGCATCTTGTTTTCTTGCTAAACCAAGAAGGATTGGCCTCCTGAATAAGTAATTCACAGCCCTACCAGCTTCCTAAAGACTCGTTTGTACTGGATGCATCAGATAAAGCTGGAAGTTCACGATTATGAAAAACAAAGAAATCACAGGAGTCAGAGAGGTGAGGGCTGAAATATCAGAAGAGTAAATAGGTGTCAGAAGTGAATGGAGGTAGTAACCGGTGTTTATTTGTGCATCTTTGGCCTTACAAGAAGATCTGGGTGGCCACAGAGCACATATGGGGCAGCAGTAAATTTCTGAAGTTTCTGAACTAGAAAGTTCATCATAAGCATACTCTTACTTGATTTTTACAGTCAAACATTTTTGTCTCCCAAGTGCTGTAAACTTTTGCAATAGACACCCATATTTTTAAGTGAAAATGTGTGAATGAAAAAAAATCTTAGCGCCTTCAGGCTGAAGGGCAATTTGGAGGGTGAGGCAAGCACTGCTTCTAGTAGAAAAAATGCCTGAACTAGGAAGAGACTTAATATCCAGAAGCTGGTGTTAGAATAACCCACAAGTGTTGTAACACAATATCACATACCATCTAAGTCTTGGGTCACCACCATTCTCTTACATGGACAGTCATGTGCTCAACTTTTGCCTTACAGTAATGAGCATGAATATCAAGGTCTGTGAAGTTACGCTTGTGTAAAAACTGTGTGGCTAGAGGTCATCATTTAGAAAAGTGATGAATGGAATCACAATAATCTTTAGAAGTATTCTTGAAGGGAGCTTAAGGCATAGCATCTCCTGAAGTCAGTGCTTCCTAAAATGACACCGTTAATGAATGCATGACAAAAGCATTTCATATCACCCACATTAAAGGGAAAGCATTTTGCATCTGCTTGCCTCTTCCGTGAGTTAGACTAATAGTTTTCCATCGCAATATCCTACCACATACTTCCAGTCGGTGAGAATAAAGTACATTCCAACTCACACGTTGAAATAAAGCAGCTCACCAGGCTGCAGCACGGAGAGCTGCTTCCTCTCCTGGCAAGTGCTGTCTAAAAGACAGCACCCTGCCTTGCTATACGCCCATCAATGTGTATAGCTTTACACCTCTTCTCTTTCCTTTTCTCTGTTTACAGTGGGGCTGTAATTGACCCCTACTACTTCACACCTCCTTTCCCTTCCCGAAAGCAGCTGAACAGCTTCCAGGCTATGGTAGGACCCAGTCTCCCCGCCAGGCTGACACTCATGCATCAAATTCTTTGACAGAAGACTTCATACACACAACTGTTGGAAGAATTTGAAGAATTTGACGAGCAACAAATGACTGGTTTGGTTAAGCTGGGAATCATGGTCCACTAATGTGCTGCTTCGGAGCTTTGGGGCTATTCCACTCCCAGTGCAAGCCAAAAGAAAAAAAAAAAAAGGATTCACAGCCATTTGCCTTTTGTTTCTTGAGGTATATTCCAGGCTGAGCTGTCAATGTAAGACCTCTCAGTGAAAGTAATACGGTGCAGTAGGGATTACTTTGCTCTTTGAGGGAAAGACGTTCTCAGCTAAAGAAGAGCCATCAGGTGAAAATTCTGTTTTGCCTGGAGTGTTTTGAAGGTCTGGAAAGCACTTTGTGTATTGAGGTGCCCATGAGAGTCTGGAGGGGCAGTCCACCATGGGAATGCTGACTCCATGGGTACCCATAATTCTGGGACTGGACTCGGTTACCACGACAGCCCTTCTACATCCTGCACCACTAAGACCACACACTCAGAACTACTGATTGATTGATACCTGTAAATATGAAGCAAGTGAAATAAATCAAATTCTCAGCTAGTGTAAATTAGCCTAGCCTGAATGGTTTCAGTAGTTATGCAAAACTGAATCAAGAGACAGGGGAATCTGCCCCAATGTATGAAATGTTGAATAGTAGATAATATTACATGTGTGTGTTTATGTGTTCACATTCATATAACCAGAATACTATCATAGCATTCTGGTCTAATCTTTTTTAAACTCAACCTCAAAATGGCCCAAGTTGATGATATTTTGAGGATATCAGGTTTTGTAAAAAAAAAAAAACAAAACCAAAAACAACAGGGAAAAGCTTGTAATTAATGCATGAAGCTGTATCTCAGCAATACTGTTTCCTAATTATGGCCAGAAGTCCATGGGGCTACTATTCAGAGCTGAACTGGAACAGATCTGAGATTGGGTGACAGCAACATGCCTCTGACAAGATGAGCCATTCAGAGGTGGTGTCATTAAAAAGAATGTACCATTTTTTGACACAACTGAATACAGTACTTTGCCTACCAAAAGACAGAAATATAGTGTTTCACTTAGAACTTCTCTCATTTCTCTCAGAATGCCAGTAAAAAAACCCATGATTCCTTCCAGCTACCGAATTATTCTTGCTTTTAAAACCTTCCTTTTCGCTTTAGCTTCTGATGATTGACTCTCCCTGTAAACTGCTTTGTAATACTCTGTATGAAGGACAGTATATAAAAATAAATTGCATTGAGTTTGATCCAAACATCATTTGACTCAAAATTACACTGAGGTTTTGGGTTGTTTTTTCCCCCCTCCCCATTTCTAGCTCTGACTGGCAAGACAAATTATTTCTATTTGCTATCATAAAGGCTAAATAAAAGGGCAAACAACTCATTGCTGTTTCAATAAAATTCATGTTGTTATTTCAAAATGTAGTTCTCCTTTGTCAGCCCCTACTCCCATATACTCATTCATACACAGTGCCACTTGGATCACTGATGTGTTTGCATATTACAGAGTCTGCAGAAATTATGGGATCAGGTTATACCTCTTTTGGTAAACCTGATCACTGGAGAAAGAGTGAGTCCGTTGGAAAATTAGCCTTTATTTACAACATTGACAACAGTGAAAAGATGTAGCTTCTTGCTATCGTACTGAGGTTATTATCTTCCTTGTAGTAAATCTCAGGACACCCAATTAAAGTTAACTTGCAGCTTGGAACAAGCAGCCTGTAAAGTTTGCTAGGAAGAGCTGCCATATTGTCATTCAAAGTACTTTATACTAAATAGTGCAAGACAGTGACAAAACATCTAATTATCTGATTATGCTGCAAGAATAGTTTCTTATATGTACTGAATTTTGCATACCATCAATGAGTACAGACTGTGTTCATCACTGACTCACATAAACAAAAAAAAGAAAATAAGATAGAACAATGGATTTCAGCTACTATTGTTCCCAAACAACAGAGATATTTTTGCTAGTACTTTGAAATAACAAACCTCTCCAGCAAAGTGGGAATTCTGGGGATGTCCAGCTCAGGAACAGAATTTTTTGTTTCGGATCTGACCCTGCACGAGGTGTGTGGTGGCCAGACACTGGTTGTCTGCATGGCCAAAACCAGGGCACCACAATGAGAGCTGTGCACTGGCTGTTTGGCAGAGGTGGTGCTTCTTGGAGTAAAGAGACTTTCTATGAGGGGGCAAAGAAAAAAATGTACCCTTAAGCTTATTATTTCACATTTGCCTGCCCCTGGCACTGTGGGGCCAATAAACATTTGTATGGTGTGAACTAGGGTGAGGATTAGCAGCTGCTTCATGAGAAGGGCTTGAACATTTGCTCTTACCCTGGAGAGATCCCATCATAACCATCCAGGATCTGCAGTGGAAGCTCAGACCCAGACAGTTAAAGAAAATGGACACATTTCAGTTTTGTGCCGAGGTTTATTCCACAGATGCTCATTTGTCTGAGCAATACAACCAGTGACAAAGGCAGAAGAGCATCAGTAAGGAAGCTGCAGTATTTTCCCATCAGCTTTTCTTTTTTGCTGATTAGGCTTACCATGGCTGGCCTACCAGCTGATCGCACAGGCAATACATCTGGTACTCCATATGCAAAACTAAACGTGGGTAAGGTGCTCTAATTTCTTTTACTACACTTTGGAGCAAGACAGAGGGAGAAAAAGGGTTTTTGGATATCTTATGACAATAACAATTTCTGTAGAAGCAGTTTTTTACTGTGCTGCTACTGCACCGTATCTTCACATCAGCCATAACATAGTCCTGCTTATTCACAGTCCCACCTGTCACACCACTAAACATAAATCATGGCCTCAAGGGACCCTCTTTTCCAGACGGGAGAAGCAATTCAGCCTCCATAACATATCAGTCTCCAGCTTGTCCTGAAAAGGCTGTCAATTGTGCTGAATTATGTATAAAATCAATGCAAGGTGCTGTCTGCCAGAGATGGGTTGACATTAGCAATTTCATTTTCACTGAGGGGGGTCACAAGTCTCAAATCTTCGTGACCACATAATAAGTGCCCATTCCTTCCCTACTTCTCTAGTTCCAAAATTATACCCATTTTGTTGCATTTTTAGAATTAAAAAAAGGTTTCACAACAAGATGATGCTGTCCTGAAACACCTCTTTAATTGTCTGCAACGGGCAAATTTATATACTGTTGTCAATGGGGTACTATTATCATCTGCCCTTTTCTACTCTAATTTCATTATACTCTTTATTAAATGGACATTTGCAAACATGGTTTTTTGTGGGGGATCCCACACAGTGTTATATTCAAGTAACAAAAAATAGCACTCAAGACTCAGAAGGATTTTCAATGGTGGAGAAAAATCTCCCCTGTAATAAGATGCGCAAATATGCGTAAGTACCGCATATCCATGTGAGTTGGGAGGACAAATAAGTTTGTGATGATCTTCAGGGAAGCCTGATGTTTTATTTGACACTGATTATGAACCCTGTCCTTGTAAAATCACCATCGCTGTGCTAGTGTATTGAACAAACAGGGACTGGGGCCCACAGACCTACAATAAATATATATGCAGCATATAGCTCATGACCCAGCACTTTACTGTATGCTTTTTTACTACTGTATGTATGACTGGAGCAGTGTTGAAATCTAATTTCACGGAGTGATCTTTTCCCTCTCCTCTAGAATGGCAGCTGCTCTGATATCCCTGTGGCAGCTACTAAAGATCTGAGTGTCTAGTGGTGTTTGAGACCATCAACCAACAAAATTGCCATCAAAATGCTCTGCCAAATACTCAGTTCTGAAATAGATTTCTGTAAAAGCTCATTTAAACAGGGTCACCTGTCATCACAGCATGGTCCAGAGTTCAGCAAACATAGCACCTTACTGAACACAATGAGTTGCAATAAACATAAAGCCATTAAAGAACATTTTTCAAAAAGAAGTCAACTGACAATTCATAACAACTTGGAATTGTTATGCCAGTCTCTATTTTCTAAAACAAACGAACGTATTCATACTTATATTACTGGTTATTCAAGGCTGTTTGGCTTTATATATGGCTGCAGGAGTATTACAGGCATAAATGTTTTCTCTGAGCTAAATGCTGCTTTGAGGGCATCCGCAATGGGAGCATCTCCATTGACTCAGGAGCTTTGTATCTGAACCCATTTTTGAAGGGCTGTATTCTGCCACTCTCACTTATGTTCTCGAATTCCTTGCTCCAGTAGATGTTGACACTACTGAGTTTCAAAGCAGCAAAGCTTTTCATGAGAACTTGACCTGATGGACTGCTATTCAGCAAAGGATTGCCGTCCAGTCTCTGAAGGACAAGCCTGAAGGCTTGCGCTCAAAAAGTTCCTTTGTGGTCCTCGTCCCATATGAAAACTTTACTGCTGTTGGAGTCTTGCCTTCAAAGAGCTGCAGGCTGAGTGGGAATGTCCAGAAAGCAATTTCTTTTGTGAATAAATGCAAAGGATTTGCAATCTGTTTCCTTCAGAATAAAATCTAGAGCTTTCCAGAGATTTTCACGGCAAAACTCAAAAGATTGTTTTCAAAATAATGGTTAGGGCATTCACTCAGCAGATAAAATACCAAGGCACAATTCCCTTTTCCTGAGCATGGACTGGAACTTTTTACAACCCAAACGGTAGTTTAGGCTTTAAAGTCTTTTCTCAGGAACAGCAAATATTTAATTAGTCATACCAATAGGGAACAGGAAACACCAAAGCAATTAACTCAAAGTTAGAGCTTGGACTTAGATGTTCTGCAGTCAGATTATTTGGGCTCTAGTCAGTGTGAATTCTTGCCACACAAAAAATGGGAAGATCAAAAAAACTCAGCAATAGCCCAGAATTCTTCTGTTATGAGACACGACAGCAGAGCAGGTCTTTGAAGTTGCCTCTCCCAATCCATGATGAGTTTTTAAGGGTTGGGTTTACTTTTTTTCGTTGTTTTTCTTGGTTGCTTTCATTCTGCCTAAATGAGGAAAAATGAGTTCTCAGAAAGATAGGGCACTGAATATTGCTTCCTGACTAGGTCAGGCTAAAAGATTCATTTTTGTTCATTTCGCAATTTATCTTAAAATAACCTTGCTGAGCAAAGTGCTCTTTATTAACTTCAAGTCAAAACATACCAGTAATGATTCTACGTTTTTAGTGTAATTCCCTCTAATCATCCTAGCATAAAAACTCTGCTTGTTTTTATATCTGCTTTATACAATGCCACCAGTAATGAATGTTCTAGAATTGGAACATAATTTTGATTATCTGGCCATTACTTTTGATTTATGGAGCACAGAGACAGCTGGGTTTTTATAAGCTTGCCCTGCAGTACTGCAGATAACAAATGTAATGTAATAATCAAACTTCTGTAACATGGAACACAGAAGGGGTGGGCCCACAGATCTGTCTATCTGTATATACCCATACCACATCAACAAATTTTATCTTCAGTAGCAGGAGTATAAAAATAATTTGCACAATGCTACTATTCATTATTCATACCCAGAGCAAAATATGTTGCTTGCAGAACCAGTATTTAGGCTCTGCAGGCGGGGGTGAACCACCTGAAGGTGGTTTCACGAAATTACATAAATGTATACCACCATGAGGTTTACAACTATATTAGTGTTAAAAAAAAAGCCTCTTAAAAGAAATACATTTTAAGAAATAGTAATAAATATAAGCCATTGTGAACGATACAAAATGTAATTTTTTTTCTGGGTGCCACACAGGAAAATATGAAGTCAACAAGAATGCTCCCCATTAGAAGGAAAAAAAACCCAAACAACAGCCGCTTCAAGGAAGAAGAGGTTGACCATTTAGTTCACTTACAGATTGATCAAAGGTCTGAAAACAACAGCAAAAGCGCTGGTTACAGAAACTGAAAATGGGGAAGGGGAAACCAGAAACATTCTCTCAGGCTTGCCAAGAGAACTAGGAAAGTAGAATTTGTTAATGCAAACCAAAAGGGCTTTAAAATATATATACTAGGAGTGGGAAATGCAGCAAGCAACAACAGTAATTCATAAAGCAGAGAGCATTCCCTTCATTAATAAGAGACAAATGGTCCCAAATACTTTCTAAAAATTAGTCTCTCACAAGGTGGGGGGAGGAGAAGAAAGATGGAAGCAATGAGAAAATAATGACCATCTCATCCAGGTAGCAGCTGATTGTAAAGGTGACAAGGGAACGGTGGGGAGGAATGAGATGAGACACGCAGGTGCCCATGAACTCCAGCTTTTGCGTTCCAGGGGTCATAATGTGGGTGGCTTTTGTGTGCTCAGGGAAGACAGGCAAGAGGGCTGCGGCGACACTTAAATCCTCTGAGTGCCAACAGTTCATTACACACTCACAGATGCATTCTCTACAGCCCGAGCTCCATGGAGAGTAGTTCAGAGAGCACATGCCCACCACCTCACCCTGACTGATCTTTCCGAAGAGCTCTACGGGGGTTGCAACTTCACATTGTCACCACATTAATGTATGCTCTCTGTGACAGAAAAATCAAAAGAGTATACAAATATGAAATCTGATTATAAGTAGCTACTGTATTACTGGCAATTGCTGCATTTTTAGATGTTCTAGTAATCCACAAAGGTTGCAGCGGAAAAAATACTAATTGAGGTGCTGAAGTTTGAAAAGGAAGAGAAGTCTTCTTCCCAGTGATTACTATGTTGAGAATATATCCTCAAGTCTACAGCAAAACAACCAAATCAAAACAAGACTGACACCTTGATTCTCTGAGGCTGTAAACTGAAGAATATGTAAAGCCTGATTTGAGATTTGGCACTGTTCAACTATCTAGGTAAACTGAGGGGGAAAACTGGGAAAGCTCAGTGGTGGAATTACACCAGGAGCTCTAGAGAAGAGGCATCTCCAAGTTCTCCACTACACCAAAAAAGCTGTTTGGCCAGTACAGAAGCAGCAGGTTGGCTAGAGAGCGCCTTGCATTGATCGGTCGAAGGGTCCCTAACAAATGGGATGCTCTTTCCCTGTCCGTATGACGGAAGGCACCTTGAGTCCCTGTGGGAAGCACTTAGCCTTTTTTTCTTAGCCATTCTTCTCCTCTTCTATTTCCCAGCTGGGCTTTGTGGCTAAAGGGAAAATTTTTCATTATTCCTGTGACATATATTAAGCAAAGGGCAACTATCCTATGCTTTAGAGAAACTCCTAGGAAAGATCCTTGCCTACAGTAAGAATAAAAAGTAAAGCTTATGTAAAGAAATGTAAAGGAAATGAAAAAAAGTAAGGACATCATACAAATCTAGACCAGCTCTGGCTCATTGAGGAAAACTGTGTATAAAATTCATCATTGTGGATTAGGTATTAAGGCATTTGAGTGACTTTTCTGCATTTTATTTGAATAATTAATATTGACTGAGGTAAAAGCAGGGACTTTGCTTTCATATTCCTGATCCACAGAGGTAAATCTGCCCAAACCATGCTACTTCTGTTAGAAGGAAGGCTCCTTACGAAGGTGGGAGTAGTTGTATAAGGTAAGAATTGGCAGCGACCTACCTGAGACATCTTGAATGACTACAGACAGGTTGGAGAGACCTTTCTGGGGATGTGTGTTCCATCCCCTGTCAGAAGACATTTTCCCTTGTGTGTTAGGTGAACAGGACCATAGCAGAGTAGATATAAATGTTCTTCAGGGTAAGGAATTTGGTAGGGTTCCAAAAAATACTACATACCAAGAAACAGAACTCCAAAGAAGCAGACTTCATGTGGCTTTTAGCATCAGAGCAACTTTGCTACTTTGGCACCAGAAGAAAGTAAGTGGCTATTGAAAATATTTTTGTTCACAACTGAGAAACATCTTCTGTCTGCAAACCAGTGCACGACAGACACAAACATCTTCCATTTAAAATTTACATGAATTTATAAACATTTTATAAAGCAGAGTCAAGCAAAACAGACTAACTTGGAGCAAGGGGAAGAAGTCAGTGCTCATTGTCTGCCCTATCAAACTGATTTATGTGGGGTGTTTGTGTTCGGAAAGATCACAGTGAGCTTTATAGCCATCTTGTAACAGTGCTACAGCACAGCCGAGAGCACATCACCACCAGTAAATTACCAGGTGAGAACTCAAACATCTGTTGGTTCAACTACTTGGAGGAAGCATGGCAAGTATGTTTTAGACATCCTTCACCCATACTTTGCAATCCCAGAGGAAACACAGGAAGTGTAAGGCCTTATGTATCCATTAGGATGTTTATTCCCCACAAACACCCTTCTCCTCATCTGTTTAGCCCATGAAGTTCAGGAGGACGTAGGCTATGAAGGACTATCATTGAAAGGAAATACAAATTGTAGAAAGGCTGAGATGGGAAAGTTCCTAAGGCCATATTTCTTGCTAGTGACTTCCCTTGGATACAGTGTCTGGAAGGCAGAGATAATATAGATCACTGCCAAATCCCATTTCCAAAATAGGCTGCCAGAATTTCCCAAGACAACTGTAGGGTTTAAAGGTCAGCCATCCTCTTCCTCTCAGTGCAGTCCTCTGACGAGGATTTAAGCATATATCATGGGTACAAAACCTGGTTGTACCTTTCTAGAATAAGAACCAACTTGAAGCTTGATGAAAGAGGATCAGTTCAAATATTTTTTTTCTTGTAAAAACATTTAAGACGCATAAAAATGATTCACCCTTTGTTCTGTTCAGTAGACCTAATGCTAGGTTTGAGAACTATTGCTACAACTTCAAAGCAGCTGTAGAAAGAGCTGGAAGATAAAGCTCCTATTGCTGTGCAGAAGAGCTGAGTGCTCATAAAAGATGACCTCTGCTTCATTCTAACAAAAACATGTGCTATAGCCAGAACTGGAAATCTTTCACAAACCTGTCCCCCTCTCCATATCTTTTAGCATTCAATGTCAATAGAATAAAATTCACCTAGCACTTCCAATATGTTGGTTCCAAATAATAATAATAGAATTATTATGCTTAAAATACATTTTTTGCATAAATTACAGAAAACAGAAATGTGCTAAAAGTGGCCTTTTGCTTATTTAACATGCATTTACAGTTTATAAAAGTTTTCCTTAACTACTCATAGCCAGATTTTCATTTTTATGTCCTGCTTTACATCTTTTTTCCCCACACTGATAATTAATATGGAAATAGCTTAAAGAAGGCCATTGATAATTTTGATACATTACTGAAAAATCAAGGCTTTGTTACAGCATCAAGCTATAGTTACGAAGGCACAAGATAAATAATAGCCAGGTATGCAGGCACTGAAATGCTATATCCCAGTCTGAGGGGACTGCTACCTCTCAACTTTCACAGGCAGCATCAGGAAACAAGAGGAAAGGAGGAGACATGCCCATGAAAAGCACAGTGAAGAGGAGATACCTCACATGCAGTGTTTAATGCTCTCCAACTCAAGATTTCAGGATTTACCTCTAGAAGCCACAGTCAAATTATGTAAATTACTGTTTGAGTGCTGACAAGGCACTGAAGTGGCACCATGCTGAAAAGCATCACCCACAGACTAACTCCCTGCCCACCGAGCCTTCCCAGCACAGAAGGCTGCTACGCCAGTCCCAGCGCCCGGATCCCCTCCCGCTGCTCCAGCTCTCTCAACAGACTGTGGAAATGTGGCCTTTCTGCTGAGTTTGAGCTGTGCACAATTAGGTCCTTAATGAGTGCAAATGTAGACATTAAACCTGAGCAGATTGTTGCAAATCAAAGAAGGCAGAACTGCTGTACTTACTATGTTTGCTTTGTTTGCAAATAAATCATTGTAACAGGCTAGAAACATGTTTAGTAATGACTAATCTCCTAATGGGACTTTTTGATAAAGCTCCATGACCCTAAGCGCCTCCTTGAAGGACACAATCTGATGTGCACTGAAGTTAAGAGGGGCTTGTCTTTACTTCAGCGTAAGGAACTCCAGGTGGCAGATGACTGCCAGGATCTGCAATTTATTTTATTTATGCAACCCACAGCATAATCACGCAATCATTAAACTGTTAGTCTAGAAATGAGCCAAAAATGATGCAAGCTCTTATTTAGATAATGTACATTAAACCAAAGAGCTAGCCATCGATGTGGCACTGAAAATTTCAAATTCCCAGAAATGGCACAGATCACTCTGCTTTCAGCTGGGAACTTGCCTTCCAAATTTACGCCAAATTCTATATGCAGCTTATTTTCAGTCCAGCAGTACCAAATGCTAAAGAAGTGCACATAACTTCGCACGAAACTCAAATGCACTTTGTGTACTTTTATTTACTATAGTCAGGGCTGCCCAGGTAGGACACAAAAAAATGCCAAACCAAGCACCAGATCCAAAATTAGCATTTTATTCAGAACGTTGGGGTCAGAGGTGTATCATTCATATTCTGGTACACAATACAGAGGCAAAGCTGTTCTCAGAAGTCTCTCCAGTTTGAAAGCTCCTTCCCCCTTCCCTCCCCGCCCCCAAAACATACTGTATATTTACTCGTGCCACCAGTATCAGGCCAACTCCCCTCCCCCCTCCCCCTTTTTTTGGTACAAATTATGTAAAACTTTTGTGCTAAGAACTTTTCTCCCTCCCCAAACCAAAAAAATAATAAAAATAAAAATAAAAAAAATATTGAGTACTCTAACTACAGTTCAACAATTGAATCAATGTCACTTGTTTGCAACCTGTTTTGTAAATACTTTATCCATAACGAAAGATATAAACATGCAAAAACCTGAATCCATAGTCCAAATAATACATACACGTGTTCTGAAGTTTCTGCACTTCTCCACAGACTATGCCAATAAAACATTATGTACACATACCATTTTTTACAGTGAAGTGGGAAAAAATACTAGAAATTAAAAAAAGAAAAAAAAGAAAAGTGTACATGGATTAAGACCAAAATGTGTCTAACATTCTAGCATAAGGAAAAAAAAAAAATCAATTCTGCTACAAACTGGTGATATGAAAACTCCCTTTATTTGCAACCAGCTGCATAAGTTTTAGAATTTTAGTGAAAAAAATCCCCTAACATCTAAAACTAGAAGTAATGTACATTGTTCCACCTCATGGTCTTCTCTCCCAGATAATAAAATTGTTCCATGAGGATTTTTTTTTGTTTATTTTTAATCTCCTTATTTTAATAAAAGCAATGCAATGTAACAAAAGCATGTTGAAGCATATTGTGTTTCACCTTACTCCTCCCCACCCCAACATATTTTGTCTCTTTAATGCATCATTTCATAAATCAGTACCATTAAAGCCTTAAACATAAAACTAATTCCGATCTGAAAAAGGTACAAAAAGGCACATAAAATCCCAGTGCTTCTGTACTGTAAAATTCAAGTGTAACTGAGCTCAATATTTTTTTTCCAAACAGCATTGGATCACTGATATTCCACGGAGCCCAAATTGGTTTGCAGCCTAAGCCAAAGCCTTCAGCAAGCACTTGTGCTAGTAGACTACAAAGTTAAAGCCTAGCTTCTGTATGCTTTTGGGGAATATCAGTTGAAATGTTTGTACTTGTCCAAAAACAAAGTTCACTTTGAAGTTCAGTCATCACCTCCACCATACATATCAGCAAGTTTCTTGAAACGTGGGCCCCAGTCATTTAGGTAGTCATAGTCTTGCTCACCACCACTACTTGAGGAGTTAAGAGAGCTCAAGGATCCAGCAGTGGAGCCGCTTCCTTCATAGTCAAAGACTAAGAGGGAGTCATATGGTGGGGCTGTAGGGTCATTGTCGGCTGCTTTAAGTCCCTGCAAGAAGGAGAGGGAGAAGAAAAGATAAAGTTCTGTATCTGAGAGAGAGGCAAAACATAACTGGAATATTGCAGTGCAGTTATCTATCAATCGCCACTTAAGAAAACCAAGTTCTAGTTCTTCTGCAATCCAATTCAAAACAGGATTCAGGTTTTTGTAACTCCAGCAAGAACTTATTTCAATTCCTTTTAAAATGGCTAGGTTTCCAGCGTTACAGCATGGGACGTTTTGAACGTAGCTGCAAATACAGCTCTAGCAAAACCTTAAAAGAACACCACAGCACTGGGACTGATGCTAATAAATATACAGTTTCAGAGCTACACAGCTCAGAACCTGCAGCATGGGCAATATGGGACTGGTTAAACAGACAGATGGGGAAGGAGAAATAGGCGTGTCTGCAAAGATTCACTTTAACAGCCATCTCACATAGCCAATACCATATCCACTGACATTGCTGGCCTGCAGTCCATCTGCGTGTGCCAAAAGCCATATTTAGTTGCGTAAAATTCATGTACCTCTGTAGGCTGCTGTGACAAAAAGATACAGTATGTTGGCTTAAGCCTTATGTGCTTTGCCATAACCACCCATAAGATTCCACCTGCTCTTTAGAAAACACACACAATGACATCAAAACTAAATACATGATTATAACCATTTTTGTTTCCTCATTTCAAAGTATTCAAGTTATCAACACACAAATAGTGGGTCTTCAGCAATTTTAAATTTCTGCTCTCTAGAGCTGAATAACCCAAATTAAAACCAAAAGAAATTGAACAAGAGGAAAGTAGGGAAAGAACCACACTTCTTCCAGAAAAAAGTTTCTTCCCTCCCTGTTTTCTTACACAGGTCCAAACCTGAACAGTAAGTTTAATTTTAGAATATGAGATAATTGCTCTGTGCTTATCCTGAGAAGATTTACAAGTTGAATATGAAAGGCTGAAGCCTGAAGTTAGAAGCCCTCTTGTGTTTTGGATTTTTCAACCTCACAGTTTCTTCCATGGGATTAGCAATGCTTTTTCAAGATCTTCCACTTTGAATAGGATCTACTCTGGCAGGCACTGACAAGGGATAATATATCTTCCAGAATTCTATAAGGCTGAGCTAAGATTTTAAATTGCTCACTGTTAATTTTAACCAGAGCTATTTGTGCTGTTTTTTATTTTTAATTTTTAATGTTTATTTATTTAAAGAATGGCTTTTATTATACTCCCAATTATTTGAAGGCTCGAATGTGCCTCCTTCAAATTCTTTAACATATTCTGTTTTTAGAAAAGTATGTTTTACTCTCAATTGCGTTTAGTCTAAATGTGACATAATGGAAACAGATGTTGATTTTTCTTCTAGAAATACATATATAGCTAAACCCATTAATTAAAGCATATGGCACTGATAAGGTAGAAGAGAATTCTGGTTCTTTATTGCCTATGTAAAAATCATTCAGAAGCGTGCGAAATGTCCCTAAAATAATTTTGCATATCAGTGGTGGAAAGGCCCAGCATATTTATCCAACTAATGACCTCTAATCAAGAACACATTTGGGACTTAAAATGATCATTTCATGTAGTACAACAACATCAAGCAGGTTATTAATAGCGTGCATTAGAAGCACAATTTTGAATTATCTGATAAGAATAATTGGTGATGCTTGTTATCTTTCTCTTTGGAGTTTTCCATCCTGATAGCCATAATAAGGACAAAAGATTGGAGATTCTGAAAGGGCAATTGCAAGTGTTGGAAGACTCCCCTTATGCAGTTTCAAAGCTGGAAACAGTTCTAAGGCTTTCTCTCAATTTCTGCTGCTGAAGCAGAAATGCAACTTTACTTCTGAGGCAGTAACTGGTCTTATAGTATTTACATTTTCCCTTAAGACTGCTTGGAGTGACAGAGACCTATGCTTTTCGAACACAGGTGACAGGGAAAGAGAATAAATACCACTTGAGCTTAAGGAGTGCTGAGGTATGAATCCCAGGTATCAGTGTGTAAAAGTAATTTAGAAAGCTGGTTTGGAGAAGAAATGTTATTTCCCTGCAGTTCTGCCTAGTAACAGCCAGCCAACCATGGGATACTAATTTATTAAAAATCAGTGAACAAAACGTTTTCCTACATCACTGCAGAAATTCTGATACCTATCAGCCATCCATGGCAAGGCAGCAGGCAGCCTCTTTCCCTCTTTTTTTCCAAAGGGGAAGTTGGGTTTTTTGCAATTTGCTACTGGTATCATGATAGCATTTAAAAAGAAAACTGGTTTTGAGTTACTGACTTACAAGATATCATCTCACTAACAAATTCACTGTTTCAAAGGTTGTGCTTACTGTATAATCCATTTCATTCAGAGAATGCAGCTACAGGCCATGTTATGGAGGTATTGACTCAACTGCACAGCCCAAGTTACACTGACATTTGCACCTACCTTCTGGTTAAAAATTCCTCAGATTCATAGTATGACGACTTAGTCTCTAACTCTTCAAACACCAACCAAGTTTTGTGCTATATTTGTGTTGCAAGTTACTGATTAAAATGACAAATACTACATTTTTTTCCACTTTCCCTTTGCTAAGCATATTCTCTGAACCTACCCAGTGCACTGCTCCACTTTGCTGTTGGGTTCTACAGCATGTCCAAAGCTGGAGTTACCGGATGTCAGCTTTGGCAGTGAAATTGGCTTATGAAGTTCCCTTTGGTTTCAGTATTGCCACCTTTTTTGCTTATTATGCCATCCCTTTCAGCGGGTGGTACCACAACCTGCTGTATTGGCACAACTGAAAAGGCAACAAATGGCTGCCAAGAACTGCTTCTACTGATTTTGCTGCCATGGTATTGCCAATTGCTTCTGAAGAGATCTCTCAGTTTTTCCCAGATGTGTTCAAGAATCTCAGAGCAGCATAGTTGTTATAGTTATTGGGTTTACAGTTTCCTGATCTGAAAACCCAAAGTTTTTACTAGACAGAGAAGCTTACTCAACAGCAGAATTGCTGGAGCACACACTTAGGACCAGGTGATCCTGCTGGGAGATAGCGAACTATGTCACGTTTCCTTGCATTTGCTATGCCACCAATGCGCAACAAGCAGTCACAAGAGAGCCATGGCAATACAAAGGTCAGCTTGAGATGTAGGACACAATGAGCAGCAATCTCACTTTTTTCATCTTCCTCTTTTATATGTGTCATGGCAACTTTCACTAAGAAGGAGATAAGGGGCAGAAGAGGAGAAACTACAGTGCCTTGACTAAGGAACAATGGTAACCTGAAGTTACACTTTCCTTAGTATGTGTAGCATTCTCAATTTGTCTCTAATCAAGGGAAAGCAAACACCTCAAAACTTTGAACTAACATGAAACATTATAAAATCTTATGATTTTATTTTCATTAATCCTACTACTTAATCCGATTAATCAGACTTTTGATGAGAAGGAAAGGAAGAACAGACCCCTATAGGGAAATATGAAAAATTGTTTAAATCTGGAATCTTTTTTTTACTTGACAGGAGAAAAGAGAAAAAAAATCGAGGGACCCTATTCTGCTTGGGGGTGCACTGTATCAATAACCATTTACTAAGAATGAATTGAGGGTACTCCATGTCCTCATGGGATGAGCCCTTTGGTTTGTAATTTAAATTTAATTTACCTCAGGCTATGTCCTCTATTGATTAGAAATATATTCTTAGCCACAAACTCTCCACCACAGTATAATTTGTTTAAGATTTCTAGGGACAGTATAGGTGGCTCCTGAAAACAGGGTTAACAAAGCTACCTCAAACAGGCCTAATTTATGCTGTCCTGCAAATCCTGACTATTTATTCTATGTTAATTATGTTCCACACTCTGCAGGTTATGTTTTAAAAGGCTCAAAATGGAAAACAGGGTCTACAGAGGATTCTTAATAACACATGACTCATTTCACTGACTTGTTTGTACACTGGACTGGAAGAAAAGGAGGTTTTTCCCTTCCCTCCTTAAATTAGAGATTCATCTATCCATTGAAACAGACAAAACAAGAAAGTCCCCGAGGTCATTTAGCTTATGCCTGCAAAACATATTTTGATTACAAGGCACCTCTGGAACCTTCTTATTTTATAAAGTTCATAACTCTGTATGTGTTATCTTAACTTTCTAAGTGTTATAAAAATATTTGAAGTTTTTATCATACTTGTAACTTGTTTTTCAACTAAGAAGTCATTACAACACTACAAAACACTCATACTTATGTATGTCTCATTGAGTTAGCAGATTTAATACAACTGATGACAGCTACGTAAAGAAACAGACTACTGCCAAAAGGGAAGAATCACAATGACCCACTAGGTCTTTTTCACTTTTTGTTTCTATGGCTCTGTAATAAAAGAAAGAATAAACCACCCCATGCTTGCTCACTGATGGTAGCTAAATCCTCCAATATCTAAAATCAATGACCTATAGTTCTTTTTTGACAAAAGTTGGAGTAATTCAGAGGCTAATCTGAACAATGCTGGCTGTGCATCTGAGGTGCTGGTGAGCATTCAACAGACTAAATTCCCACACGTGGGCCAGTATCCCAAAGGATCATGCTGATCAGCACCTCTGAGAATAGGGCCAAGTCCTCCAAAAGACCAGACTGATCTCCAAAAGTGTTGCATCTTTTCCAACCAATGGGGTAATGCAGACTTTGCTACCGAGGTACTGAGGACTCAAAGGCAGGCTCTCCCTGCTCAGCTAGTGACTGGGCTAGTTTTGCAGGTAGTTTGGGTTAGGGCTGCCGAAGGGAAAAGTTACGGTATGACTTGTAGTTACAGTGGAAGAAAGTTCTTTCCTCAAGGATGTTGAAGCTAGATGCAGAGAGATAGAAACTTTGCCCTTTCTTATCTTGCTATGTTGTTTTCACAGCTCAGCATATCTACTGTATGAAAAGCCCTAAGAAAGGTCTGGTATGGGTTTTACCCAAGATATGTCTTCCATTTACTCCAAGTAAAACTGAGAGGAACTTAACCAATTTGTTTGGGTATAATCTTGCCAGGACTGCAGGTAAAATTCTCTGAAGAGAGTCTGAAAACCTGTGCAGCCTGAATGTTTATCCTCTAGGCAGTGATAATTTGGAAATTTAATGGTAATAGTGAGTACTATTATGAAAGAATGTCGTGTGTCGTCGTCCCCCCCATCCCCCCCCCGACTTTTTTAGAATCACATTTGCCATGGGAAGTTTTAACATAAAACACAAATTAAGATGAAACTGTTTTGGAGAAACAATCTTCATTTCCCTCAGACTTCTGGTGAAAACAGACAGAGCATGGACAACCTCTGGGTGGCTACTGTCTGCTAGAGAGAGGGTTAGGTGGAATGCCCCGTAGTAAAATGATACATTGCTGTGAAATCCTAAGAAAGAAATACCTTATGAAAAAAAAAGCTAAATATATAATGCTTGAAACATAGAAACTACCTCATATAGTTCCTTTCAATCAGAGGATATAATTAATTCTGAGCTAACTTGCAGACAAGAAAATTGCCATGTTTTCTTTAATTTAATGTCAATGACGTTATTGACATTATTTTACTGTGTAAGAACAGCTGGGAGAAGCTTTCTCTTTTGGTGGATGGCAAGTGGAAGCATGAAGGGAAGTATTGATCTAATACAATAGACGACAGTAAGAAAATGACTCCATGCTCATCTGTACTGCAATATAAACATAAAGACAGCACATACTGTTTCTACAGCTGCATGTGTACACATTGATGCTATAATCTTCAAGAGCAATAACCTACTGAAAAATAGTATTGCAAGAACAGATTGGTAAGTAATTAAAAATTGTAGGAGGCTGGCCAAACTCTGGCTGCTTTTTGGCCTTTCAGGAGAATCACACTCATTCCTTGTCTTGGCTCTGTAAGAGAGCTTGATAGCTGCTTTGAGGACAAGAAAAATCAGGGTATTGAGGATCACGGGTTCTTCCCGACCGCCTGCCAGGTGGGTAGTGTCTGGTCACAGCTGTGTGAGAATAGGATGGGAATCTCTGATTGTCTGGAAGAAGATGAGGAAGCACAAGGAAGTTCTTGTATGCATGCTGCCTTGGCCAACAATGTAGGCCTTTTATTGTCCCATGTCTCCACTATTTTCCAGAAACCGATTACAACTGTAATATTTAGAAGTGCAAGGCATCAAAAAATCCTCTTTGTTGAGACATCTCTTTCTAATACAACTCTTCCCCAAACCTGGAGTCTTTTAAAATACAATGTCTTATGAGAATATTTGTATGTTTCCCGCTAGTCATCTCCCTGTAGGTTTTTTTATAATTGTATCACTGTATACCGTAAAAGGAGCAAACTCAATTTTCTGCAGCTTGCTAACACAAGACTTTAGTATATCAGCCTGACTTCTCTTTAAAGCAAACAAGAATAAACACGTTTGTAAAAACAGTTCTGCAATACTTGTCCAGCTCTAGCTGCCAAGGAAGATATGAGAAAATGAGAGAAAATAATTAACTACTACTATTCATCTACAGAATATAGCTTATTTTTAAGTAGTAGTTTTTGGGTTAGTATTTGTTTTCCTATAACTAGCAAGCACAAGAAGCACACTGTATCTTAACTACCACAAAACCAATGATTTAAGACTGACCAGTGATAGAAATAATGAAACAAATATTTGTAGGAGCATTTCTTTCAGAACTGTGAGTAATCTAGTATAGTCTGAATCTTACTTACATTTATCTTTATTAGATTGAAGAATCAAAGATAATGCAAAGACTTTTAAAACTCTATGACAAGACAACTATTAAAAGCACTTACGTAACATTTAATTTAGCTGCCCTGCTCACTAATCGTATTTGAATTCTTTTGGTCTTATTGAAGGTACTGAATTTCCACTATTATCTGGATTCAAAGGGTAATGTACGAGGAAAATGAAAATGAACTTCCATTATTAAATTACTATGAACTAATAAATGAATTTAGGCTAAACTATAATTTTGTTAGTCTATTTATTACTTGGAACCCACAGAATAATCCTGCTTGGAGATACTGTGGTTGCAGCTGATAACGTATTATGAATGTAATTAATATAAACGCACAGAAGTTAATTGATATATCTTCTCTTTCTGTTTGAATGAGTTAATTAAATTTGTCTGCACTTTAAAAGAACCTATTTACTTCTATCTAGCAAGAGAATTTTAATTGTCTAAGTAAGTTTTAAAAAGTTATTATGTTCAAACATAACACCTACTCATGCAGAGTACAATAAACAAAAGATAAAAGCTTATCAGATCTTAGAAGGAAACTCTTTTTCTCTCCTTTACCTCATTAATGAAGTCCCCAATGTCCCCAGGATGAGGAGCAGCTGATCTGACTGGATACTGAGGTTCTGCATGGATTGGCCTTTCATCAAGACGTCTGATTCCAACAGGTTTGATGGCATCTGGTTCCACAGTGTCAGGCTGCTGGAGCTGGCTCAAGTCATAATCCTGCAAAATATGAAACAAAGACAGTACGTTAGGAGAATTTCAAACAATATATGTCAGGGGGAAACATGAGGCGGACAAAAGGGAAAATGCAAAGTATCATTTCACCATAAGTCGTATTTTCAGGATTGTAATGCTTACTGAGAATAAGTCAATAACATTGTTATTTGCATATCAACAGGACCTTATTTGATATACTCCCTGAATCTACCATTTTGATTCTATTCCATCAGATTTGTAGAGCTTCTCATAAGTTTTCCATTGAGAAGCAAGGATTTGAGTAGTGCTATTAAGAGACTAAACACTTTGCCTAGTAATGATGATTTACTGCATAGAGCAAAGATGCCAAATCCAACTCTTATTTTTCTAAGCAAATAAATGCCAGACATTCTCATTCTGAGAAAGAGGCAAGTGCACTGCTCTGCAGCATTTTATAATACCTTCAAAGAATGAATTTAAGACTCCTTGCTGATTTCATGTGGCTTCCATAATATGAAAGCCAAAGGGGGAAAAATGTCATAAGAAGTACAAAGCTCCTCAGATTTGGCCTTAATTCTAAGCACTTTCTAGAGATTACTCGTGGATCTGTTCATTAAGTACTTGATGCCGCAGTTTCAAACTCTGGCAGACTGATGCAGCTAGCATAGCATTATGAATTCCAATAAGCAGTACGTATGTATATAAAAATTTTAATTAGATGAATGTTTATGCGTTTAAGATAGATATGCCTGAATACTATTTGTACAGTGTGATGCGTTTCAGCATTGTCATTCACCTCACTGTTCTCATGTCTAGAAGGTAGTCATGCTCCAGGATGCCTCTGCACAAGGCACTGGTAAAAATGCAGAACAAAGAACTGCGCTTAAAGGCTTAAACTAAAGCCATTCACGAACTACCAGTAGACTGGGGTTCATGCCAACTCTACTGTATGCCAGATCCTGCCCCACAAATAATCCAAGCAGCTGAGGAGCATCCTAAATAAGCCGCTTTATCATCAGTCTCTATTTTGCAACAGTGGTGTTCTGGTAAAAATCTTATTTATAATCTCAACTTGCTGGAAGTCGTCTGTGCAGACAATTACATTTTCATCGGTTCCTTACTGGCTCCTAAAGGAAGGAATGCAAGTATTTACTTCTGCTGTCACTTCACGGGATGTAGGTCCTTTTTGAGAGTATGACCTACTGTGACCCCAAACCCAGACTTTTCAACAGGACGTCTGCTGACCGCAGTGAAGGTAGTTTCTTGGGAGAGTTGTAACTATGAAATCCACTATACCTTCTAATTTGTTACTCGGGTCCTCAGCTGACTGCACACAAATATATAGTCAAAAAAGGTGGAACAGCTCCACTGAGATCTGAGAATGCGGTTTCATATCCTTTAATTAGATTACAAGTTCCTTGGGGCAGAGCTGTAACTTCTACCCTTCGGTTCTTCATGTACCAAACAGAATAATAAGTGATCTCCATGAAGCAGTATGAATTGGAGAAAAGTAAACAGAACAGAACTTTTTATCCTTTCCCTTTTTATTACGTAAAATAAATCAAAATAGTTTAGAGACATGCTATCAGAAAATCCTATCAAACAGAGAAGAATGTACTGTTTAGAATTTATAAATATGTAACACAAGAGTGCTTTTCATACCCACCCAAAAGATAAAGGTGGAAAACACCAACAGGGAAAAATGAAAAAGACTGGGTTTTTTATACTAAGCATTTCATTATGGAGGAATTCAAACAGGTATGGTTAAATAACAATGTATCAAAACCAGAAGAGCCTCTCTGGTCATTTCAGCTTAATAAAGATAAAACGTTTTTTCCACCCACTCATATATGCATACAATTCTTTTTCTCATTAGCAGTCATACAGAAATGCAATATGAATCAAGTCAGTCAGTCTAGTATCTTCACATCTAATGCCATCCTCTTTTATGTAGGCATAGTTTGAGACATCTCCAGGCTCTATAGCTAAAAAGACAGCAAAGATTGCCATCCACAAGGCAACAGCAGTGCAGAATGTGTCCTTACGTGGACTGCCACTTTGGTTTTCTTTTCTAGGGTAATTTATGACACTGCCATCTAGCCTTGTATCAGAGGAAATTTATTTTGCAGGCATACGAGTGTGTGGACAGGAAGAGAAGATCCATTGTGCTTATTACTACGGACTCTCAAGATCTCTGGTATCATTAAAATCAATACTAACTGTACATCAGCCAGGTATGGCAAGCCATCCACCATGTCCCCAAACTGGCTTAGTGTCATACAAACACAACATGATGCAATACCTCCAGCTGTTTCAGCATTCTGTCTAAAGTCAACTCCACTCAATTATTGCAAAGTAAAAGAAGGAAAAATGTTTTAAAGAGACAGGGTGTAAGCTGTTTAGGGGCTGCTGAAATTCCATCTCTTCACTCAATGCTGCATTCACAGCTAGAAAAAATGGGAAAACTTTTCACGTATTACCTAAAGCTCCTGAACAGACTTTAAGGTTAGTCTCAAGCAGTTTGTTAAGATAGTTAACTGCAGAAATGACAGCTAAATGGAAAACTGTGGCACATCACAGAGAGAACAACACATGCTGGTGTAGGTTGGGACAGTGAGCTTTGAGCAACATTCTGGATCATTATTTTTACTCTTAATTTCAGGACCACAAGACAACAATGTTTTGTCTTTGCTCTAGTCTTTTTCCATATAACCTGTTCAGAATTACAGTCTGCTGAGGGACTAATGAGGAACAAGACTAGGCCCTCCACTGGAAACATACTTGAGCAAAGGTTGTGAGCATCTAACTCATATGGCCTACATTTTTGTCAGAGGTATTTATTCACTTATTTATGCTGTTTAGCCCTAACTCCAGCAATTTCAGAACAAATACCTCTTTCCTTTCCTTCAGTTTGGATTTAAGCAAATCCAGAGGGTTTGTCTGAGTTTTTCTCCTCAAACTTCTGGACAAGCTTAGATTGTTGATGGAAGGGAGAATATAGTATTAGTTTTTCTCTATTGGAAGGTCGCTAGAACATGCTAGTTTGCTCCCATTTTGCATCTAGCAAAAACTGAGGCATTTAGAAACCAGAAATTTAGACTAGTCTGACTGTTCAGTCTACAGTCAACAGGGAAACAGAAACCTTGCAATCTACAACAGGGATCTAGGTGAAGCACCCTGAACGATCCCTTATCTATATACGATTCCTTGCTTATGAAGGGATCTGATGCCACTGTAAGAGGCAATACAGCTCTTTAACCACCAGTTATCTAAAAGGTAGATGACATCCTTAATGCTTTATGCTCTCTTGATATAACCACCAGCACTTCTGTCTCTTTGGTTAGCGTCTCCAAGATCACTATTTGGTCTTGCTAAAAAAACCCAACCAACCAACCAACCAAAAAAAAACCCCAACCAAAAAAACCCAAACAAACTGACATCTGTATTGAAGCAGAAAAACCTCTGGTTTTGATTTGCCTTTGTTTTAAGAAAGAAAATAAAATCATGATGTACTAAAAGGGCATTTTATCAGAAGTTGTATCTTGTGAAATTAAACAATCTCAGGAAAACCCTGCAAAGCCCAACCAACCCCCCCCCCCCCAAGCTGATTACAAACTTTGACCTTATTAGCTATTCACTTAGTTCTAGACAACTTAGACCATTACTAGCTCCCACCTCACATTCCTGAAACATGAAATCCCAGTGAGACAGTGCTGAATGTCAAAACCAGCTAGCCAAGCCCTACAAATTAACCATCTTACCAGATGTGTAGGCAGAAGGGTCCAAAACCCCAAAAAGCACTTCTTTAAAAACATCTACACAGTAGTTCAAAGCACAGCCCAAGTATCTCAACTTGAATAGAAGAAACATCCAGAATAGAATAAAGGCCATTTTATATTCCCCAGTAACCACTGACTTACAGAGAAACAAGATAATGCAGCCTTCAAAATCTCTTCCCTTAAACAACTTCCTCTTGTGCAAGGCAGCTATTCATTTAACAGCACTTGAGCAATAATCCCTCATACAGCAGTCATGAGTTACGGCAGTAGGAGAGATTTTTTTAAAAAGTACCTTGCTTTCTAACTGACAGTTACCAGATTCTACAATCCCTGAAAAAAGAGGGGATAGGCCAGGAAATAAAGTTTCTCAGAAGCTTCTAGTTTTATAACGCTAACTCCCCCCCCCCCGATTAGCTGTTCTGGTTGTGTTTGTATTTTAGAAGATTTACTTAAGTTCTTGGCAAAAATTTAACAAAGCAAAATTTTATGCAGTAACTGGACCTGCTTTATATGAATGCATACTGGAACATTATAAAGCAGAACTGCAAACAACAGAATCAAACCACAACTTACTAAAACTATAAAATGCTATGCATAGACGGGACTGACTTTTTTCCAGATAGGAAAACTCTGAAAAATATTGGAATACATTACATCGAAATTGAGCTTTCCCCTACTAAGAAGTTTTCTCTAACACTAGGAGTGATACCTCCTAGTACATGCAACCTGACATATTCATTAACGATTTATGAATCTGCCTTCTCTGTTATCTCTGGGCTCTCAGTTTATTTCCTGACCATTCACTGGACTGTGTTATACTCTTTTAGGGATGACTTGTTTTTTTTTTTTTACCATGTACAGAACTAAAGCTTTGGCTATGCATGAATACAGGCCTGGACAGATGACTAATATAACAAAAACACTACACCTGTTTCTCATTTTCAAAGTATGCAGCATTTGCAAAGAAATATGAAAGTTCAGATCTATCCCCATGCAAGAAATAATCAATTTAATTGTCACTTAATTTGACCGTGAGAGCTGTAAGCATCAGATCACTGAACAAAATCAGCTGCAGTGGTCTAAGTGCATGTGAAGCAATGCTGGCAGAAGTCTGCATTTCACCCACCTCTTTTACAGGATAGTGCCTTAGTGTAAACCCAATTTTATTGTTGGCTTAAGAGAACAAAGCAAACTATGACTTGAAGTACCTATGGATAAAACACATGTTCTGCTTTGCCTTTATGTTTCGAAGACAATTATTGCCTACTCCAATAGAGAAATGGGATGGGGAAGCAAGGGAAAAGATTTTTTTTACACAGCTGAATGTTCCCATCCACCAAGGTCTTTTAAAAACAAAGGAAGTGAAAACCAATCCTGCTGTATTCTATCCCCGAACCCACCAAACATCACCCTAAAAAACTATGAGAAATTTGCACATAAAATATTGCCCTGAGTTCTGCAAAACGCTCCAACCCACCCTAAATCTTACATTTGCTGAAATAATGGGACTCCAAAAAAAGCAAAGCAGAGAGGACTGACTAGATGTAGGCTGCAGGTGGGAGGCTAGTTAAAACACCTTCGCTCACAGTTGCTCTTTATTTGCCATTCACTTTTTGATTACTTTCTGCCATATTGCTTTTCCCATTTGTTTTTATTATAGATGCATCTGGAGTATTACAAGTAAATCATTTTAAGATAACCAAGAAGCTAGCTTATCTTTTTTAATAATAAAAAAGGTGAAAGTTAAACTCCAGCTGCAGATAAAATACAGTAACAGGTGTAGGCTCTAGATAGGATAAAATAAAACACAAACCAATTTTGTAATGGAATTATGGAAACATTACTTTTCGTATGATGAGATAAAGATTCACCAAGGAATGAAAGTAATTCCTCCACAGGAGCACTGCATGAGTTGCTCATTCAAAAAAATGAAGTTAATGTCTTAGTAAGCAAACACAATCCCAAAAATAACTACCTTCTAATTATAATATTGTATATTCCTAGGGATATCTTAGTAACAGTTATTTCATTATCATTAAAATTTCTAAACATAGAACATGTTCCAATCTTAATGCAATGCAAAATAAAGGTTAGAAAGTGAGAGTAAATGATCTGAATAACAGTCAGATAGGGTGGTGAAAATAAAATAAAATCAAATGGTTTTATAAAGTTCATTGAGTAGGTAAGGACCAATCTTAAGACATAGGCATACATAAAGTTATCACAATAAGAAAAAAAAAAAACAAACAAACCCACAAACAAAAAATCCAAAGGATTACTCAACGATTTGTTTTTATCAATGACACACAAATGCTGGAACAATGCTACCTTTTCTATAAAAGAACAATTTGTTTAGAATTTAGATCCTGTACACATAAAAATAAACCATTATGGTTTTTTTTAGCGCTATTATCACCTTTAAAATAAATGCTACTAATTTTCTTTCTCTATATAAACATGTAATAAAACATGACAAAAAGCAAGCCATTGACTATGCCTGAATAGACTTGTAAGAAAAGGTGATGTAGGAACACGCAGAATCCTTAGGAAGAAAACTACTTTGAATAATTGTAAAATCATTGCGTTGGAAACTCTTGTGCTGAAGAGCTCTGAGGGCTAAATTGAAATACAGGTTCAAAACAGCTGATCTGCAATACTTTCAAAGCATACCACTCACTTGCTCAGGCAACTTGCTTCAACAGGACCACCTGCATGAGCAAGTACTACTAAAATTCAGAAAACACTCTAGAAATGGGCTCAAAGGAGATGAGAGGATCACCTTGTGCAATGAGATGTATACAAAGGCAATTAAATAGAAAAAAATGTGTCGCATTTATCAGGTTGACATATGCTCCACATATCCCAGTCGAGCACCCACTGCCTCGATGTAGATCACACAAATGGCCTGAGATGAAATTGAGTTAGTGATGCTTACGGGTTGTGATCTGCTATGTGCGTGAACTATGCTGCAGACATGTGCTAAGTGCTTTAACGCTCAGCCAACATGAGGTTTTGGTATTTAGAACTGACAATAGCATTACAAGTTGAGAGCACATCATGCCAGGGGAGAATATTCGTCATTTGTATCTCACACCTCCTGTTTGCTAAACAACTACAAGCTCTACATCATGCAGTCCATTAATAATCAAGACAGTCACTACCAGCTTCATAATTTGTACCTAAACTAGGCATGTCTATTTCAGAATATAGCAAACTGTAGTGTCCCCCACCCCTCATCCCAATTGTTGGGTTAAAGATTCAGATTCAATTAAAAAAAACCAAAACAAACAAAACCAAAACCCCAAACAAACAAAGAAACACAGCAAAACAAAAAACGCCACAACATTTCCCTCCTCCTCAAACCCGTAACCAAACCAGTCCCACTGACTTCTGTGGAATCAATGCTGACTCAAAGCCTCTCGTGGCCCAGTTCCTGTAGTCAGGTAGCCAAATTGTTAAAACTAGAAAATATTAAACAAAATCCTGAGAAGAATCCCAGACTTTCTATCTGGAATACCTCTGCTTCTGGCTCCTTCCTCCCTGGTCCCCAGCTTCTGCTAGTACAGTGATCTTTCCCGATACCAGGAAAAAATGTTTCTGCCTGGAGTGACAGGGGTGCTGTACAGCTTTCACAGCTAGTTTTTCAGCCCACATTTCTGAGAAACAGAATTTTAGGTGAAAAAAGTCAGAACATTTCCGGTGTTGACAACGCTCTTCAGTGGGGAGCAGGCTGACTTCAGCTGTAACCCACAACTCAAGAGATTTTTCTGGCTTAGGGAATTAAAAGCATTTTTCTCAACTGCTGTGGAGATCACATGACCCTGTGTACATCATGCCGGGCTAGCGGAAGACTATGAATCATTCAAGAACCTCAATTTTCTTTACAAGCATTCAGTCTGTCAGAGTGAACAATGCAGGCCAAGATGGCCTCAAATGGGATTAACAGGAGACCTTCATGATGGAATAAACTGCTCTTTTATGACAGACTTCACATCATAATTCCTTGGAAATGCTAGCACAGCAGGGCGGGGGGTTGGGGGGGGAAGAAAAAACAAAACCAAGCAGGAATCCCACCTTATTGTTGACAGTTACTATGACCCAGAGAAACTAGCTGGAACTTGGAACTCACCAAATTTGTTGCGGGAGACATTACTCTGATAGCATGTACAAAGAGTTTGAAAGGAACATGCTGGGCATGCTTTAGCAGTTTGTGGGTCTGCCGTGACAGCTAAGAAACCCAACTGCATAGCTTCCAAATAAATAAATAAACCTTCTTAAATAAATAAATTACTCCAAGAGCAAAACCACAAGTCTAAAAGTAGTCTGGTTCAGGATGCAGAGTCCTAAGTTCTACCACTTATCTTCAAGCCCTACCAGACATATCTTCAAGTCACCTAAACATCTGCGATAAACAAGAAAAATTATGAGGCCACACAGGGTAAATCTTCAAGTATTCATCCAGAAAAACAGGTGATTTTAAAAAGGCCTAAGTAATTTGCTTGCTATAAATAGAAGTAAGTAATTTTCAAAGGTATGGATTATGAAAATATCTGAAGCTTTTAAAATATTGTTTTCACTGAGATTCAAGTGAAGCTTTGAGCATCCTCTCCCATTTTGCTGCATGAGATGCACCCTGGGTTGGATGGTTCTGCGTTTCTGAGTCACCTTGTGCACTGCCTTCTACCACAGCTGCTTGTTCAATCAATCCTGCTGGTTTTGGGGGAGAGTGCACCATAAAAAGTTAATATTGATGTACAGCATTTTCCTCTGACATTTTGCTGATGACTTGTGGATGCAAGGTTGACATGAAATAATTTTTCTTGATTTTAATAGAACAGTGGCAGTCTTACCCTATGAGGCCTCATTCTGAAAATAGATTTTTGATGGCAGTCTCATGCTTTTTTAGAACACTTTAACTTTGACAAAAATGCAAAGATCTTTATGGCCAATGACTTTTGCCCACAATGTTCTGCACACAGCTTTGCTTGTACAGTATTTAGCTAAGCCATGGTTTACAAAAATGAGATTACTACTTGCAGGGAACTTGCTGGCACATTTCAAAAGCTGAGCATTCCAAGTTGTTAAATCTTGCATAAAATGCGTGCAAAACCAAATAAAGGAGAGAACCACCAACAAATGAACCTAGGAACTATTATCACCTAGTTAAGCACAGGCAGAAATTAAATTTTACAAAACGTCAAACCAAAATAAAGTAAAATAATCTCCCTGAAAACCAAGACAGAACTTATTTCCATCATCTATTGTAGACAGAAAATGAAGTGCCTACATGAAAAGTTTGTGCGCTCTAGTCAGCCGTTCTGGACAGGAACAAATTCCTAACTTTGGAGCTGTGGGAGAACCTACCCCCTTTTTGGCGGGGTCTACAACTCTTGCTACAGAAGTGGTTATAAAAGCTTACTATACTTTGCATGAACTTTTATTTTCATTTCCTGCAATGTTTGTTATATTTGGAGTGTATAAAGACCTTTTAGACCCTCAGACACTATGGTCTACTGCACAATGGATCAGGAAAGGGACCAGTGTACCTGCACTATGTGGCTGGCAGCTAAGACAATTAATTTGCAACAATGGCCTTAAAATTTGTCTCAAGAAAGCAAGTAGGGGTTTTGTGGCTAAACATAATTCAGTTTTCTATAAAGCCCTTAAACCTCTCTGCGTCTAGGTGCTTCCTCTGCTCACTGTGAGAGGAAATGATCCTAATTTCACATTTCTTACCACTCTACCGCTACTCCACCCATTGACAGTTTTTCCTTTCATTGTGTGCACTATGTGCATTCACTGCTGGTGAAAGGCTGCATTTATGGATGGTTTACATCCTACTAATCTCTACGGCATTCACACAATGTTACCTCCTGCCACACTACCCTGACTATACCTCTCACAAAGACAGCACTTTCACTGGAGAGAAGCACAATACAAGACGGACAGAGGAGAGACTTCAGCACCATTTCTAAATTATTAAGTATTTTACTCTCATTGTACACTGTTACAACAATACTTAAAGTTTCTGATCTGCAGCACCACCTCTCCCAACACTACTCTACCATCACCTATGACTTCCCAATGAACAGTATACACTCTGAGAACCTTACTGACTCTGTCCTGAGGGGCTGTGTGGACAGTAATTAAAAATCAAAACCACATGAAAATTGCTGAACAGGTCCTCCAGAGAATTACGGGTGAACAAGAGCTGGGGATATGTGAACTGGAAAATTAGTTCTCACAGGACTGAGTTTTCTTGATGTTTTTTAAGTCTGTAACTCTTCTGTGCAATAACAGATGGACAAACAGGATGCAATTCTTGTACTCAAACTATCTGTGCATAAGCATCTGGAATACATACACAGACTCAAAGGGTTGTCTTCAATTTATTTAGTAACATAAGCAATTTTCCAAAACTGCATAAACTGAAGTTTCCTTTTGCAAATTGCTTAAAAGGAAGTTATGCAGAAAAGCCAGGAAGTAGGAACAGTACTTGGGGAAATGCAGGAAGCATGGAAATTACTAAGGGGAACACAAATTTCAGACAAACAAACAAGCAGAGGGAAGCTATTAATGTATGTACCAGTGAAGGGAGACACTTTTCAGATAGCTCAAGTGCCAGATGACTGTGACTGGGGATGTGTGGAAGAATTACACTTAATTTTTCAAGGCTTTTTGCTGGAAAATTTCTTAGGCTCTATTATATGCACTGCTCCCTTCGTAATTAATACACTTAATTTTACCACTAATAATGTGCATAAATCTTACTATTTGTCATGTTCATAAAGCACTTAATAAACCTCCTCTGAAGGACGGAAATCACACTGCTTGGAAATTCACTAACTTGGAGAGAGAGGGAAAAAGAAGCTATTCTTAGCATATACACATCACTCCTAGTCCTCTGACTATCAGCAGTGGTTCAACCAGAGGTGACGTGAGAGTAAATGCATATGGCACCTGCCTGAAAAGGCATTTGAAAAAACACAGATGTACCCTGACAGCTACTTGAAACATAAATACTTTCCAAGCTGAAGTGGCCAATCTGTCAATAGCCAGCATTACTGTATATCTAGAAAGGCATTTACCCACCACTAAAAAAGGGTCATATTTGGAATAGACTCTTAATCTATTAAGCACTCTGCACTGGTGATTCTGTACAACAGGATCTCAGACAAAGAATGAAGAAGGTTTACAGACTGCAATGAGAGTGGATGTTAATTTTCACTTAAATATAACAGCCTTAATTGGAATATGGTCACAATGCTGTGACTGTAAGTGGACAAGATACTGGTTTTACATCTCATCCAAAAGGCAAGCAATTGGTATTTCTGGAACTACAAAAAAACAACATGAGAAAGCAATGTTATATTTCAGGTTTTTAAAACATTACTTATTACCTTCTGTATTTAATGCAAGAATTCGCTATCTATCATAATGTGTCAATGGAAACAAAATAGATAAAGTGCAGAGTGAAGTGCAAATCTATATGTAAAAAAAACCATTACTTATTCCTCACCTGATCTTCTTCTCCACCGCCTTCTTCATCGTATTTCAGAATGTTGTCTCTCACATCATCTTCTGGATCAATCAAGAGCTGCTTTGCCTGACGCTCTTTATCACGGCGTTTCATCCATACCACGAACATTAAAACTAAAACTACATTGCAAAAAGGGAAGACACAAAACAACATCTTGATTCTGAAGTACAGTCACAGAAAATTGTACAAATTTAACACCAAGATTAAAAGAAAAAAAAAAAAGCCAAAGAAGTTGGTTTTCACTGTTTTGGGTGAGGTTTTTTTTTTTTTTTAAAATAAAAAGTTTCATAAAAGGCAGCTTAAGCAAGAGATGTTTAAACTCAGGCTACTATAGGCAATTTGATTTGGAAATCAGTCACATATTCAAGGTCATAAGTCACAAATCCATTCCACTTATGTCTGCAACATAAACTTGTCATGAAAAGAAGTAAGAAAGACCAAGCTTCATAAACAACTGGATTCAGAAGGGAATCTCTCCAGTAGTGGCAAGAATTCTAAAAGATTATATTATTTATATTTTTTTCTGCCATGTCCCAAGAATGTATAGCAATTTATACAGTTCAAGTAATTCTGATGTTTGAACATCACCAAGCTTAGGCCATTTTGGCATACAGCTCAGCAGTCCACGAGAACAGACCATATCGTTGCCTAAGTTTAGATTTATGTTTAGAAGCAAGAGGAATTAAGGTTGAGGAAAATGCAGTGCCATTTAAAGCCATATATTTTTTAATCTTTAATCTCACCAATTTCAAGTTATACTGTTTATTTACAAAATAAAGCTTGTTAAAGAAAACCAAAAGAGAAACAAAATAGAATAAATGTAAGTAAATTAATTTCTTATACAACAGGCATGCTTCTAGTTACAACCATCTTCACAGAAAGAAATTCCAGCATATCTAGAATGTCAATAGATGAAGAGTATCTTAAAGGATTTGATAGTTTCAGTAAGGCTCTGTTAATCCAATACCTAACATTTTTAAGAGTGTCTTGTATCAGAAAAATAATTGTACTGTGCTTGTGTACAGCCATGGGCTTAGCCAGGCTCAATTTTTTTTTTTTTTTTTAAATTACCCCTTTCCATCATTTCATGTGTTCTGGACTGGTGCACAGTATACTCTGAACAGATTAATCCCTTCCTTGTGTTCCACCACAATCAGAAATCAGTTAACCATAATGTGTAGGAGAGCTAGCATTTAATTTACTACACTGGACAGACACTTAGTCATGATGTTTAGTCATCTCCCTTATTGAACGCACTTGACAAAAATAAAATACTAGCACAGCTTTATGTAATGCTTAAACACATATACACATTGCTGTTCCTGCATGGCTGCCTGCCTGTCGGGCCTTATATGAAGGGCTGTGATGTACTACTTTCCAAAATCATCAAATAGCCTACTTACATTAACCTGAAGCACAACAGTAGTAACACCAGAGCACTCCCTCAAAAGGCACTGTTACCTGCTGTGGGTGACGTCAAATCACACAGTACCAGCAGCACAAGAGAGACAAAATGTCTAGGGGCTTAATCACATCTTTAACCTGGTCACTCACTGATGTAACTTAACAAGTGCCCATGGACATAGATGGAAAGCCTCTTTTACAAACCCACTGTGGGGCTTGACTGCCATGCAAGTGCTAATTATGATCCGTCTCATAGACTCCTAACCCTTTACCATCAGAAAGTTTTCATACTTGTCCAAGACATTAAAGTGAGAAGCAACAATTCTTGGACTTGAGTCTTTAATCACTCCCCCGTCTTTGTCAAGGTACATAGGACTAAAACATAAGATGGTACTTGCAAAACGAAAGAGTTAGGATTAAGAGATCTATCTACTCACTGAGCAAGATGATGATACAAAGCAGAATTGCAATGATGGCACCAGTGCCCAGCCCTGCGCCAACGATCCGGTCAACGTCAGTGCAGTCCCCATTTATGTCACATTGGCAAACTTTCACTTTCAGCACGGAAGTGCTAGATGCATGTGGATTTCCAGAATCTGTAATTACTATGGGCACATCGTAGATACCAGCCTCCAGGAACCTGATCCTTAAAGAGAGCTGGGCGTGATCACCTGTGTGTGAAAATATGGCACTTGTTAAAAAGTAACATACTGTTCATGTGGGTTTAAAACACTATTGGCAAAAATGGCTCATCTTTGAGCTCTGCGTTAACTTATTGTTCAACCCACTACATGACACTCAGGATAACAGACTTCTTTGTTACTGTGAACATCTTTTCTTTCGTAAAATTTCTTGTTCTTTGGGGAACTTACACTAAGGTGTTTCCCCATTCATATTAATCAAACTCACGTATGTTGCGGAATAACAGCAAAGTAAAATACAGAAAAGTATATGCAATAGTTTCTTTAAAATAATTCAGATTTCTATAATGTTAATTACCACTAATTCGAACAATAGTCCAATTCCTCTTAATACTAGCAGGTGTGTCAGGCAGTTCAAAGGCAAATGGGCCTGCATTTGGATCTATGTCAGGGTCTACAGCAGTGATGTTAATAGCGTTAGGCTGCAGTGTTTCACAAGTTGTGGCTTCTTTCGGATTCACTTGGGGGGCATTATCGTTGATGTCCAGCAGGTGTATCTGAAGTGTGCCAGTTCCGCTCATCGGTGGGATTCCTTCAAGAAAAGAAAATGGTATTGAGCCTGTTTCCAACTGGAAAGTTACTTAACTGAAGCTATACCAACACTTTTCAATTACCACATACATGCGTTCACCTCAGTTTTGGGATTCTGTCTTTACCAAGCCAGTCTAACACCGTCACTGCTCCTGCTAACACACAAATTCTTATATAGTCTATACTCAGAAAAACTGCCCTACTTAGCAAAAATCAGTAAATAACTGCAGATCCACAGATTAGGGACTCAACTACTTTACTGACTAGACAGCCAGTTCCTCTCGAGAGACAGTCCACATCAAATACTTCAGAGAAAAAGGTGCAAAATTGGGATAGTTTATCCTCTGGAGAAATTATTTTTTAACTTCGAAGACTTATGATCACCCTTTACCACAAGTGTGCTATTTAAATTCTTTCTAATACTGACTTTCAGCACGCTACTTCTAGACATTCTTGCTATCCATATCGAATGTGTGATGCTTCCATAAACCTTGCTAAAGTCACACATTTATGTGAACATGTGGCACTGAATTTCTCAGTATAATTAGCAATGGTTCTCATTCCACCCCCACCCCCCCCCATAATCTTCCAGTTCCATTTAATTTTGTTTTCCAGAACAGAGCCAAAAGGATAGAAGTAGCTGATCTAGCTTTGTTATACTATATCAGTTCACAAAATTTCACTGTTTGTCTTCTCTCCAAGGTAAATAGCCCCAGTGTTTCAGTCTCCCCCTCTAATGCGAAAGCATTCCTAACTGCACCTGTCCATCTTTCTGGTATCAGCTATTAACAGTACAGCACTCCAGCTAAACTCAAAGGACTCGTTTCTGAGCACAGACTGTTAATTGTCATTAACACACTGACAATGAAAAGACACTTTTCCCTCTGCAGTGCTGTAGCCTGAATATGGAAAAACACAATACCCCTCCCTCAACACGTTACTCCTCATAAAGTCCACTCATGCTGTGCATTCACTCAGCCTATTGCACTCCTGTGCAGGTTTTTTTCAGTTTTCTGTAAACTTAACTAATGTAACTAAGCCAGTGCCTTTCTCCAAACTCATAGAATTATTTTTCAGCCTATTTCCCGAGCAGCTGGGAAATATACAAATCTGATACTCATACAGACTTTCGACTGGATGTATTCTAAGCATATCTTGTTTTCTGCCCCAGGTAAAATTGAATGCCATTCAACCACACAGAAGAATGCTTTTTGAAAACATATACAGTGTTGGCACATACCGTTATCAGAAGCAAGAAACGTTGCATTATACATATTGTTTTGCACATATATTGACTCTCTGTCCAAAACAGCTGTAGTAGTTATTTGTCCATTAACAGGGTCAATTTTCAGCCAGTTTGCAGGATCTGAAAGTTTTGAGTACCTGTGTATTTGATCACAAGATGTGTTATTTATCTGCCAACATAAATATTGGCAACAAAGACAATATTAGTATTTTAATTTGTATTCTGAATACGTTTTTGGAATTTGGAGACAACATTTCACGAATTTCCATTTATTAAGCTTTGTTGCTAAAATTCTTAAAAACACGTATTAAACACAGTCCTACATTTAGATTCTTGAAGTGTCCATGTAAGTTATCAAATAAATCATACAATTACTATAAACCATGTAACATTCATATTCAGACTAAAGTAAAATAATTCATTAAGGACCCCTCTTGCTTGTTCTATACCTATGGAGCTGGTCATACTAACTTTTACCTTACCAGAGCACTGAGAGCAGGAGAAAGGTAACACTGGATAGAGAGTGTTAGAGCAGCACTAACTCACGTTATTCTAGCACTTCCAATATCACTTAATTTTTTTAGAGGCCCTGGTTTTACTGCATGCTTCTCATCTTAATTTGAAAGAGGAGTGTCTTTCAAAATCATCCTTCTATCTGATAAATTTGCCCTCGGACATTAATCAAGTGCAAGCTATCTTAGGTCATTAAAAATGCATATATCCTACAGTCCTCTTGCTATCATGTCTATGATGGTTATGTCCAGAAATGAGCAAAATATCAGCAACAGCTAACCAAAATGAAGAGAAAATAACATTGTAAGAACCTTGATTGTGAAAGGAAAGAGAGAAAGTAAGTTCTGGAGTTTCCTCCATGTGAGCTAAAAAAGCTGTTGGATAAGCTAGGAACCTGAGTCCTGGCCCAAGGCTAGTCACTGTGCCTTAGCTTTGCAGTCAATGACCATGTTTTAAATGAGGTATGTGAAAGTACGCTTTAAGATTTCCATGTTTTATCCTCTTTACTTTTCTCATTTAGCATAGTTTTACGTATTAGACAAATTATGATCAAATTATGATCATAGCTATCAGCACAAGAGTTTGCAGATGGACAACAACAGCACTTTGCATTGCTGGAGAATAAATGAGAAGAAAACCCTTACGGTTTGGTCAACAATCTGACGTGGTTTTGCTGCCGTGTCAAAATTATTCGTTAATTTAAATTGCAAATGATCTTAGTTCAAACAAGCATGTGTGTGCTCTGACTGAACTTGTTGGGATGTCACATATACTTTAACACAGGTGCGTAACTTCATTCTACCTTGATGGAGTGGGACTTAGCATTAGAAGATGACCCAGTTTACACATCTACGAATGCTGGTCAGGTCACCTCTACAGCCGAAATTCCCTTTAGAGAGAACTGCACAAAAGCAACGGGAGGCATTGGTATAACTGTGCTATCGTAAATGCAGTCATTTCATATGCAGTCTCTTTGATCCCCACCCATTCTGTAACACGGATATTGCATTCCATTTGTTAAATAACTGCAAAATGTTTATATAGACCTTAGAGAGGTTTGCTGCATGTAACGATCTGGGTCCTGAGCAGTGAAAGTTGTCAACATGCTACCAGCAAGCAGCCCTTCTTCTTGACGTATGAGCTTAGGGTTTGGAACAAAATATGGGCTCTCATTCACATCAATGACCGTAATGGACACGGTTGCTGTTGACTGAGGAGGATGCTGAATCCCCTTAGCCAAAGGCACTTGATTTTCCGCAGCTACAGTAAGTACGAACATCCTGTTGGTCTCGAAGTCAATAGGCTAGGAAAAGCAAAGAGCAGGAAGTGTTAACATTTACTTACAATAGTAATGGACACACAAAACCATTTTTACTTTAAAGCACATTTTTAAATATCACTTGTACTGTTTTTCTTAAAAATGAGCACAGAACCTAAAGAGAACACAATCAAACACCTCAACACGACACTGCGTTGGGGCTTTGCTTAGCAGCAGGAGCACTCGAAGTCAGAACAGCTAGAAACCTTGTTATTATTGGATTTAACTTACTCTGGTACTGCCATTAGTGGTAACTGAGGAAACAAGTAGTTTCATCAGATGATGCAGAAACTCCCACCCTTGTGCCAGGCACTCATATGAGCAGACGTGCCTCCTGAGGAGCTCTCCTAGGGACAGAAACCTGCCTCTCTCTATTATGAGGAAGGTTTCCTTTGAACAAGATCATGACCATACCTAGCCCCGTAGATCAGAGATTCCCATGCCCTTAATGTTTCACTAGAAAGACTTTGTAATCCCAGCTAATCCCACTGCTGGTATACCTATAGCTGCCACCTTCACAGTCTGGACAACTTTCAATTTGGGGACTTCCTCGCTGAGCCAGAAGTCCAATTTAAGGAGAAGTAAAAACAGTTTGAGGCTAGAATTCCTCTGTTGGGCTGCACAAGGGTGAAGCATTCCCTGAGACCCGATTCGCTTTAATACTATGCACTGTACTACTCGCAGTGATTCTAGGCTTGAAGGAACCCCGTACTGTACAGGGGCAGTTGGCAGTATGAAGTCAATGACAAGAGACAATCCAATCTTCATTACAGGTTTACAGATCAACTCATTGCACTGCCAATAAAAACTGTAGGCAGGCTTCCAACTCTTCCCACCCAAGTCTGGGTGCTTGAAGGAGTGCTGCTGGCCAGACTGCAGAACTGCCATTACCACCTCAGGCTGATTTTCCTATGCTGTTTAAGAGCCTCTGATTTCAGATGGTATAGCTGACCCCCTTCCGAACAGGTCGATCGTTCCCTTGCATTTGTAGGAAAAAGTTCCTCTTCCAATGAGGCTCCCACATGCTGCTACTCTGTTGTTAAAGCAGGTCAGATGTAGCAAAGCACTGAGATACTCTGGCAGTAGAGGGGATAGAATTTGTTAATAATAAATTTTTAAGTGAGCAAAGCTATATCAAAAAGGTTAGAGATGTGGAATCTGAGGCTTGCTTCTCTTTACAATACTTTAGTTTAATCTGAGCATTTTTAAAATTCACTTTTCCAGACATTTCTAGATTGATACCATTCCTATATCTGAAAAAAAAATGCTTATGGGCCTTATTACAAAGCCCAGACACTCACATAATTCTTGCTAGACGACTGCAATATAACAATTGGTACCTCTGGGGAAGTGCAGTTATAAAACAGTTAGTTCTTAAAAAAAAAAAAAAACAAAACCAAAAAAGCAAAAAAAAAAACCAACAAAAGACTCAAACAAAAATAAAAACCCACAAAAAACCCCACCAAACCAAAACACCCTAGTGTGAATTACCACTATAGCTGTACAAAAATTCTATCTTTTTCTCACCTACATACTGAGAAGATTAAAAAAAAAAAAAAAAAAAAAAAAAAAAAAAGAGGAGGGGGGGGGCCGGGGGGGAAGTGAATGCTTTAATTTCCAAATGGGAACACTGGCATCTCACACTTGACTTTGTAAGTGGATTAGCCAAAACTATAACAGTTCAGCTCAGAGACGACACACTTATCAGAGGGCCGTGAGGAAAGGTGGCTACTGCCTGGCAGGTTTAATTATAGAACCACATTGTTATTATCACTTGAAATAAGTCATCCCTCAACACAGAGCTGTGTTGGCTAGAGAATGAAGATATTTATTCCATAAAAGGTATTTAAATGAGGTTTTAAAAATAGCCAGTCTTTAAAAGCCTCTTGTAGAAGTAGCCTCCCACCTACCACTTCTTCCACTCTGATTGTGCCTTGACTGCCTATCTCAGTTCCGTAATGGGCACATGTTGACATAAAACCCGCAGACAACAAGCATGACTACTCATGGAGGTCAGAATGTAGGAAGCTGTTCCTTTACACTAGCAACAAACACTAAGCAAATGCTTTTTCAGAGCCTAATTCCTATCTTTTGGCAAATAAGGCTTCAAAATCTGTCATTTTCAACAACCTAGCCTGATTTTTAAAACAGATCAGTTGGAATAGTCCTGATGGCATAAGCAAGGAAACGCTCCAAGAGATGGATGGCTTACTCCCGCAAGAGAGACGGTGCCCATCCATTTTACTTTCCAGACTCGTGCTGGTCTCAGGAGTTCACGTCTTTCCCTCTCGATGCTCTCCCCCTTCTTCCATCTCTGCTTAATTCTCTGAAGCGCAAGTATCTCTTACCTTCACAACAGTCACCAGCCCATCATTGCTATTGGGATCGGTCAGGATGGTAAATCGACCTGTCGGGTCTCCTCCGGTCATTCGGTACATCGCATTCCACGCAGGCGTGTGGGGCTGATCTTTATCCGTTACCGTCAGATTCGCTACGATCACATCCACCCTGTTTTCCGGTACTTCCCCATAGAACTGCAAAAAACAAGAAAGCTTTTTACCTCGGCTGCAGAAGCGCACAAAAGCCATGCCATACTGAACATTCATCAACGTTAGGGAGCGCATCTCTTCACTGGAGCTCTAACAATTTATCTAATGAAGTTTACCTGAGGCCACCTAGAAAAATGATGGTTTGATTCCCTTGACAGCTTTTGCCTTTTGGCCTAAGCAGACTACTGTATCTAAGGGATATATATCCTGCACGTATTTCAATTCTGCCTAACAGTACACTATTTAATAAGGAATAAATATTTACTGTCTGTGAATTTAATAAGAAAAGAGGGGAAGGGTTATAAATATGCACATCCTTCAGTTCCTTCCACCCTGTACTTACAGTCATGGCGGTGAACTCTGGAGGATTGTCATTGACATCTGTCACAGTGATGACAGCAGTTGCTGTGTTTGAAAGACCATATGTTGGGTTTCCTTCCATGTCCGTAGCTTGAATTATTAATGTATATTGTTGTACTTTCTAAAACACAAAATGACACCAACATAAGTTTTAGACAAAACTAACATTACCATAGGACAGCAGGTGTTTCCAAAATTGCATTTTGCTAAGCAATGGAGCCTATCACACTGTTTATTCTAGTTAGCATCACCTGAAATGACAGGAGCAAAGTTTGTGCCACAGGAATACAGCACCGGGTTGCATCTCACTACATCGAACTACGGCTTGATTTTCTTCAAATATCACCAAGACAAGAGCAGACTGCTTGTTTCCTACTCTCAAAATCAAAAACACTTTATACAGTTAATGCTATTATCACAGATTTAACAACGCTTTTCAAATGGGGAAAAAACAAGAGTGCAGTTTATACTAAACTAAGTCCTCAAAAGCATTTAAGAGAACTGAGCCAAGGTAGGTTTGTTGGCCAAACGGCCACAACTGCCAAGGTTTTGTTTCAGCCGAGCCCAAGTATAAAACCGCTGTTGCAACTTGTGGCGATCACTATGGAAACCGAAGATGTCAAGGCTAACAGATACGAGTAAGGGCACTAGGAGAAAGGGTGGGGGGGGAACAACCACATGGGCTATTTCCATAAATGTTAAACACCCCGGCCGAAGATGGCTGCTGCCGCCTCCTCCTCCCCCACCACCACCACGCGTGCCAACACTAACGGCCCTCGGAGCCAGCTCTTCCCTCACGGCAGGAACGGGGCCAGGGCTCCCTCAAGCACAAGAAATGCCCAACTGAGACCTGACTTCAGACCGGTTAGATGTTTAAAACAAAGTCGACAAGGTTGTGCTAAAAAAAAAAAATAAAATTAGAATGATGTTTTTTGTGTAGAGTTGCTGAGAAGCTGATTTGGACTCATCAACGGTTTCTACTGTGAATTGCAAACATTGTGTATACTTTTTCATTTGCCAGTTCAGTTTCCCAGTTCAGAGAGACCTAGGTGTTATCATTCAGTTCTTTCCAAAGAAAACGCACGAACGTAATAAGCTGCTATTACTTGGAAATATCACTTTCACGAATGGTTTACTAACACTGGCAAAAAAACTCCTGGCAAAATAAAAACACTTAAAGAATAGCACAGTTTTTCTACTCAGTACCTTATTTTCTCCCACTACTTAAAGACTGAGGTATATGACAGATGACTTCTCATCGAAACTGTTTACAAAAAGGGACTACGGATATCAATAAAAAAAAAAATAAGCAAGGACAATTCCACTCATAATGTCTAACTTTTTTTCAAATTTTGGCCAGACACCAGGACAGACATTAGAGATCTAATGGTTATGCACACTTCCAAGCAGCAAATGAGCCACTGAATAATAAAAAAAAAAAAAAAAAAAAAGTTTTTAAAATGAGCTGTATGAATCCTTATCTCCCACCGAAGATAATTTATGCTCATGTCCCCTTTCGCAAAGGAACCCTCACAACACACCTCAAACGTGTATATGCATCCCACAGTTCTTTGAAAAAGCAAGATTAGTACCATTTATACAGAAATGCAGTATACATGTTTAATAATGTATAAATACGTATACGAATTCTGGCTTGGAAAATATACTTGCAAGTGACCTTCAAAAGGCTTAAATAAACATCCTACAGGTCTCCTTCATGACACCAACAAGAGCAGCAGTCAGAAGGGAATCAAAGAAATACTTTTACTACTTTCACCCAGGAAAAAAAAATATACTTTACTTATTGTGAAGCAATAAAATCTAGAGCAGTACTGAAACAAATCCTGCAGCCAGATGATTCTATGTTATTGAAACAGCAGGTGCTTCTGATTCATCTGGGTCTTAACACATTGATCCCAAGAAGCAAATTTCATTAAGGAAACTCCATTATTATTACATGGAGACTCAACTTCCGTACAGTCTTCTTATTTAATTCCAGCTGAAGCGGTACTCTAGAAACTGCCCCAAAAAGTGCCCCAAAAGACAGCATATATGTGTTTTTGTTTGTTTTCCTCCCCTTCGAGCGCTCACATACAGAAGATCAACTGCTGGGAATGAAATTTCAGAAATCAACAAGTGCACAACTTTCCAAGCATGGCAAAACTGGGTGGCTCTCCTCTTTTAACTGCGGGTTGAGAAGGAGCCAGGAATAAGCCGTGGAGCGTCTGTCAGCAGCCTGCCCGGAGACTTTGCAGCAACACATCTGAAAACGAACTGGCAGCTTCAAGAAAGAATGCAGACCTCATCAGATCACATCTTTCCACTTCAACACAGGCCAAATAAAAGAGCACTTCGCTGAATTAACCTCACGTGAGGCAGGAACGTCAGTGTGTAAATTTAAAGTACCCTGCCTGACTTCTTCAGCACCTCCAGCAGTAAGGCAGATGTTTTAATGCTGAAGTGAATTCCACAGCAATAGCGGAAGAAGTAAGAACAGCTGGATCTCATAAAAGAGCATCTTTTGGGACAGCAAGTGAAAGACAACTTCTGCCTTTAGCTGAGTCCCCTACCTAAGCAACTCTCCTCCCGTGCGTGTTAGCATAGATAATGCATTGTGCATGTTAACCTAAAATACTAGCAGATGAGGAATGCTATCGGAGGAATCACTTTTTTTTTTTTTTTTTGAGTGCTTACAACACTTATGGTCCCATAAATAACGGGTCGCAAAATTTAAGAATTTAAAATCGTGTCTAGTACTTTATGAGCCTAATTAGAGCTTTACAAAGAGAGTCAAGACTTAGAGGAAGGGCAGAAAGGCAGAAGTGGGTAGCCCAGCCGAGGTTCCTGGACAACAAGAAACCTCGTGCAACAAGGCACTCCCCAGCCCTATCAGAAGACCTCCTTGATTCAGATCTGGCTTTCTAGGCTCCTGGTCATTTTAATTTAATTGACTTCCACGAAATGACTCAGGAAATGAAGGAAGCAGAGCAATGGCTTGGGAAGGAAACTATTTTATCTCATATTAGTCTAATTTAATATTTGAATGATTTAACATTAATCATTAATATTCAACATGTGCAAGAAATGTTTATAAATACTCATTTGGGTATCAGTACAGTGATCCATCAGGAAAACTGATGGCTTTTCCAACTGTTAATGCGAAGGCCTAAGCTCCACAGACAGCTGGCTTCTTCCAAGTTAAATCACTCCGGTACAGATAGTCACTAAGTAATAAAACTCAGAGTTATCACTATGTCCTTCTGAAAGTTCACCAGTCAAAGATGACCAGGGGATTTTAAAAACAAGGGCAAAGCTGCCCATCATTCTTTTAATTTAATAGGGCAATACTGTAAAGTTCAGGGTTTTCCTTTCCTCAAATACATCTTCTTCAAAACCAACTTAAAATAGAATGAATGTTAATAAAACTTTAAAAATTAATTGCAATATCTAACAGTCTGTTTAGCTTTCAAATTTTCTGATTGCCCCTTTCAAACTGAAATGCATCAGAATATTAATAGCCAACCCAGAGCATCAGAAAGAATTTTGGTCTCCATTTTCAATAAGTATAAGCAAACAGCTAAAAGCTGAACAGCAAATCCAGTTCAAAAAACATTTGGATTTAATTAGCTAAAATGAGGTTAGTAAAACAGAAGCTGACACAAGATGTGCTGAAATAAGATTTGTTTGGATTTTATAGTTTGTTTATAAAATAATGCTTATCTCTTCCAAAGTTTTCAAGTGGTTCAAAAGCACAGTTAGTCCATGTGACAGATCTGGAGTTGGGAGAGAAATATTTTTATTCCCACCTCACAGATGGGTGAACCAGATCAGAGGATCTGGCACCATCCTTCTCTGGTGGTGGGCACAGTGAAGAACTGTGTAGGCAGAATGGTCTTGCCCAGCATGCAGCAGGGAATTACTGATAGTTATATTTTTTTAATTATTATTTTTTTAAAAAGGTTTTGAATGTGTGTCCAGGCCTTGAGACAAGTCTCTATCTATGCAGTTTACAATACCGACTGGTTTATTTCCTAGAAACATGCTTTTCAGATTTTAAAAGTGGTAATATTTTTCCTGGTTTACTTCAATAAGCAAATTACTGCAAATTTAGCAACAGAGCATCCAGAGGATTTCAAGTATTTACCACCTCTCTGTGAAGAGCAAGGAAGAGGACAGAGGGAGGAGAGAAGCTCTCCTGGAGCTTCCAAAATAAATAAAACATATAGCCAATTCCATTTTCCATCTACTCTTTCTTTTCCTCAGCAAGAGGCAACAGCTGGAGCTGAGGAACACCTCCCATCTCAGCACCCAGGCCGAGAATCTGAGGTCCTTATCTGCATCACTCTGCTTCAGTGTGTACCTTACAAACAGGCTTTTGAGACAAGATCCCTTCCACAACCCCATGGAACCGAGACTAACTACATTACAGAACACGTGGGTCCAATTTTCATCCTCATCCTAACTTCCTCTTTTCCAGGGAGAAAGTTCTGACTGGGGAGGGAGAGAAGTCTTTGTAAGTTACTAGCAAAAAATTTGCTTCTTTACAATATTAAGTACAACCCAGCCTATGGGATTAGGACCTGCCGTACCTCTCTGTCAAGCCCAGCTGCTACGGTGATAATGTCACCAGTCTCGTTGTTGATTGTAAACATGTTTGGAGAGGGGCTGCTCGGGGCCTGTGACAAGATTCTGTATCTCAGCATCCCATTCTGTGCATTGGGATCATCAGCATCGATGGCAGTAACAGTCATCACGTAGGTTCCTAGCAGCAGGATAAATAATTGATGTTATAGGAACAGTTTACTCAGATTACATAAGATCACTTACAAGCAATGGTCAAAGCATGTATTTCTTTTGGTAAACTCTGCACATTCCTTTTCGTACTTAAAACAAACTGGTTAAACCCAAGACTCGCCAACAGAGTAATTAAAATACATAAGAGGAGATAAAAATACTTTGTGTTTATAAAATATCAGATTTGCTTAGAACTGAAGAAGCTCCATAAACAATGAAATCCTACAATTCTGCCACAAATAACATTTCTGTAACAACACAGCTCCTCAGTTTAGATAAAAAAGTTACTAATTGGGCCAAAGGAAATATATTTAATTTTCAGAATTGGTGCACAAACTAATAATGATTGAAAATCAATGTAAATAACACTCTTTCAAAGATCTTCGAGACGCACATTCTTTTCATTTCAAATGCCAAGTCAACACCGCAAAGTGAGAAAATACATTTGTTGAGCTAACCTTTCTAAAAAATTCATTTTGCACTACTGACAAATTAAGAAAGTGGTTTCAGCCATAGTGCAAACTTTAGTCTGAGCCAATTAGAATTTTAAGGAGAAGTGAACAACATTTAGGGTTTTCTTGAGAATTCAAATGAAACTGTTTGATTTCAAATCCCAGTATTTCCAAAGCCTCTGAGATTCAGAACTAGAACTGGATCTGCTGATATTTCAGAAGCCTTTTATACCCTGAGCTGTCAACTAAATGAATGTCAACGGCTATCATGAACATAACTGTAAGAGCTGTGACACTATAAATAGGATTTTCAAAACCAGGAACCTAAATGTCATATTCTTAAAGATTTCTCTGTTTTAGTTTATGTATATAATGCTTTATTCTTTTGGAAATTAATCCTGGCATGCTAAAAAGTTAATTAAAAATAAGGTGAAATAGTAAGACAGTATCTGAGATTTTGCTCATCACATTAATAAGACACCTTTAAAAGCGTTACAAGGCCTGAAAGCACCCCCTTCATCACCATCAAAACGTTACTGCGTACACTTTGAAAGCCCATGTATTACCTGGCTTTGATCCTTCAGGGACTGTCCCATTCCAAACCTGGTGTAAGAATTCAGGTCTATTGTCATTCATATCAATGACATTAATAACAATATCAATAGGATTTTCCACCTGGTTTCCATTTACATCCACTGCGTGTGCTCTCAGCTGCAAAAAAAAAATCATTAAAAGTATTAGAATTTGCACAACATACATGCACAAATAGATACAATAATGGTGGCAGGAAGTTTCAGGCCAGACATTTTCAGCTCAATGTATTTTGTTATCTGCCACTGCTCCCTCATATCGACCATTTGAGTTTTCAAGTTGCTAATGGAACTGCTGTTCAGACTTCTAAACTACTCTAAGCAGCAGATTTACTACTTTGATTTGCTGAAAATTATTCTGAATCATGTAATTTTGATTAATACCAATGCCTACTGTCATATATAAATCTGGTTTTAATAATGACCATTAGAAAACAGACTCTAGAAATATGCAGATTTATATCAAACAGATAGCAACTTATTAACAATCCACAGGGAATGAACACTGGCATCACTTTCAAAAATTTTTCACTCATATTATGGATATTGAATAGACATGAACTCGTAGGAAAAGCATACAGAACAGATTTGTGTTACCTGAAACACTAAGGTAAGGTTTGTGATAAATCATTGCCAGTAAACATACTGAAATTCCAGGCTAAAATTAAGCTAAAGTTTATGGACTGAGTTTCAAAGATACTGAGACACTTAAATTTAATGCCCCGATTGTCAAAAAGGACCGAGTAACTACCTTTGACAGTCAAGTTTACCTAAATCATCTTAAATTGGACAGCCAAAAAAAGGGAACCCAGTACTTTCTGCAAATTTAAACCTGGCAATTGCTAGGCAAAAAAGCAACTTTCTCCTATAGCAGTCCTGCTGAAGCCCATTATATATATACACACACTCACACACACACACACACACACACACACATATCTTCTGGCCACAAACCTACTAGAAAGGAGCAAGCGGGCGTTATTAACTCACCACTCCGGAAATGACTCATATAAATGTAAATTCCTAAGTCCGTAAGTCTCGACTTGCCAATGCCAAATTCTCAGTAAAAATCTTGCGGATGCCAGAGCTATTGTGCTCTTGTGAGAGCCATTCCCCCCGCCTCCCCCTCCCACGGATGCCTCCTGCTGCCTCCTCTGTTCGGGAGCAACACTCAAAGGGCTTCCCGGAGCGCGAGGCAAGGAGTGTTGTAATCCACGACATGCTGGAAACTCTCTCTAGGAGCTGACCGACTTCTGTAACGATTTCAGCGTGGTCTCTCAGAAGCAGAGACAACTTTAGGTCACAGCCTGGTCTCCCGCCTTCCTTCAAACCCTTCTCTTCCACTAATACTGGAATCCGTGGTCTACTTTGTCAATTTCTTTAGAGCAAAGAATATAATTTTCATAAGTTGACAGACCTAATTTACAATTCCATTAAAACGCTTAGATTTGCCCCTGAAAATGAAAATTGGTAGGCTATTCTTCCCATCCATTTCTCAAATAACAGCTGCTGCAATTCTAGTAGCAGTCATGTCCTAATTTAAGCTGGTGAATTAAAAGTAAACTTTTGAAAAAATATACAATACAGTGGAGACTGTGATCAATGGTCTGTATTTGAAATATAAGCTACAGTATCCATATTTCAATCTTTTAAAATTACTTTATCTAAATACATTTAATCACTGTTTACCTTATGTTAATATATTTAAGCTGCTTACACATAGTAAGAGTTAGCCTTAATAAGTACAATAAATACAAATCTGCCACAAACTCTTCAAATCATTTCTCATAGAAAACTAAATGCCGGCTGCTCAAGTCATATTTGAAGCAGATGTTAATCTTCAATTTGATAATCTGATTTATGGTAAATTAAACTCTTACATGAAAAGAAGCAATCTGCTCCCGGTCTAAAGGCTTTGTCACAGACAGCTGTCCTGAGATGGGGTTGATGATGAAGATGCCTGTTGGAGGTTGGTCAGCTCCTGGGCCAGTCACACTGTACCGTAGCGAGAGGCTTTTATCACGATCGGACCTAATCTATGTGTCAAAAAAGATAATGTTTACATTAGCTACAAACAATCAGAGGATGGGACTGTTGCTGAGACAAGCAGCAGCTCTTTCTTTTTTCCCCCATCTTTAAGCTAAACTTGTAAAAACAATTATTCTGGAAATTATATATAGTTAGTATAAAGCTTGAGGTTTTCAACTGCACTCTATGTTTGTCAGAAAGCTGGTCAATGAATTTTCAGGAACATAAAAATATCCCCTCCTTACTTCCCACAATAGGATGAATTGTATTAAACCAACACAAATAAGTATTCTTACCTTAAACAAAATTTAGATCCTAGAGAAAACATATACTATCATAAAACTACATAAGAAATATAAAGTCTGCTTTGGGTTTTTTCCTTCCTCCTGCATCTTCCCAGACCAAAGCTACTGACTCTCTTCTGCTACTGCCAGTAGCCCTTTAGAAACTCACCGTTTGTGTTTAAAGACTGAACTTTGGTCTCATCTTCCAAGGAAAAAATTAAAGGTCAGTGCATCTGTGAGGGGCAGGTCAATCACCAGCGTGCCAATCAACAAAGCAGAGCAAAACTATATCCTATCACCTTGGGCTAATGCTCTACCAAGTTCCAACAAATCCTCATTGAAGTTGGTCATGACCAACCAGTACCATGGTTGGAAGCCCTCTCCTGTGCTGGGCTCCTGGCAACGGCCACGTCTGTGCTGCAGAATCCTATGGAGCAGCTAGTGTCCTCATCCCATCACATCCCATTTCCTCCTGCCTCCTGATGTACTCCTCCTGCTGACCCCCACACCCTTCCCCAGCTGGAAAACTCCAGTGCAGAAGACTGGAGAACTCCTGAACCAGCAGAGATCCTCCTTAACCACTTAAGGAAGTTATCACAGCACTTACCACTCGAACCAAGGTCACGTTCCACCAGTACAGGAGCATAGAGACAACTTAAAAAAAAGCTAGTCGATACAGCCCAGCCCTATATGCACAGAGGCAGCAACATAAACCAGCCCAAAAGACTCTGATAAACGTTTGGACTATGAACAAGACATCATTCACACAAAATCTCTTCAAGAGGTCTCCAAGGGACACTGAAACCACATTCCTATTAACTTTCTTACCCTAACTAATTCCTGAGGAAAAGGTCCTCTGGAATTTTCTGGTAGGTTGATTGGAGGAATAACCCAGTCTCTCTTCTGCCTCTTCAGAGGGCTGCTGTGCTTGTATTGTTGCCATGGAAATATGATGTCTTCAATTTTCTTTTGGTCCTTTCCCAGGTACAAGATAAAATTAAGCACATGTTAGAAGGAGAATTGCTAGTAGATGTTACAAAATAACTCAGATACAATTACATAATTGACTGAAAGGCTGTCTTTGTGTTCATAGAACTGTTTTATTTGCATTCACAGTGCAGTATGAAAATAACCAATATTATTTACAATTGCACTGCAAAATTTTAGGAACTCCTTTTCTTCCTTCCTTATTCAAGTTGGAGGAGAAATGGAATTATAAACCATTTATAACATGGCACTACTGTGTAAACTATTCTGCACTTTCTGAAAAGTAGTTAATATTTTGCAGAATTTAATATTATGCCTTTATGTATTTCTCATTAGCCAGAACTTCAGTTCAGGTAATGTGCTACTGTACATTAAATTTAGATCTGGGTGTGCTAAAGTATAATTTGAATTCCAAGAGAAGTTTAATACATACTGGTAAGGAATGTCTCAAATATTTATGACCCTATTAAATCCCATAGAATTAATGCTGTAATTATTTTAAACCTATGTCAGCCATGATGGATGCAGTAGATGACCCACTTTACACATTGGGCATTAATCTCTGCTGGGTGTCAACATTCCCTTCCTATTCCCTTCTGTATTTGCACTCATTTCAGCCTTTGGATGCCAGCACACACACAGCCATGCTAGCTCACTTAAGGGTGGAGACAGGGCAAAAAAAAAACTTTTTCCAAATCTTTTCAGAGAAAAACTTTTTAAAGAAATCTAATCAAATGTGCCACAGAGTAAAAACACATGCCCAGCTGAAGACCAGATTCCACTACTCTACATTCTGCTGATGGCAAGGATGCCTGAACTGGATCTTTGGAAAGAACAGGGCATGCCCTGGCATACCTAAGCATCTGCTCTTTTACTAGACTTTTACAGACAAAATGACATTTCCTTTGTTAAAAACATGCCTTAGAAGATTTAAAACCATCATCAAGTAAGCAAACAAAAAATTGAGGATTACACAGCTTTGGTCTCCAGTGTGTTCTCAGGAAAAATGTCTTGCATAACCACACTGTTTATTTTGACATTATGCTTAAATCTTTAATGTGTGCCTATTATAGGTATGTTAACCTATGAATAAATTTTATTCGTTATTTCTGAACTAAGCACTTTGTAAGAGAAGGTAAGAAACAGCAGGCAGCAAGTAATATAACAGAAAACGATAGTAGACCTAATGCTGTTTTCCTAAAGGAAACGCATTGTTATTTGTATATTGCTAGGGTTGATTTTTGTTACAGTACGTGGTTTATCCTATGGCAGCTTCCAGCAGAGGGAGACTATCTTCCTTACCAAGTAGTGCTGGAATCATGAATAATTTACCATCTCCATTTGATTATGAAGGGACAAGACAAAGCCAATATTCCCTGCCAGAAATGCTTTCCTACTACTGCTGTAAATCTACAGCTCCCATCTAATAAACGTGACTGATGCATTCTAGCACAAATTTGTTTGTTTTGTCGTTATATTTAACTGCTTGAATAAATACTGTAATACTTTCAAGCAATTTAAAATAAAGAAATGACCATGTCCGACTTCAATTCAGGTATAAATCTCAAACTAAACAAACAAAAAGCTCAAACATAAATGAATCCTATATACTTAAACGGGCATGCCTTTCCATGCCTTAGCAAAACTCCAGAACAACAGGCTATAAAAACGTTCTTCCTGAGGCTCCAGCTATGCATGCGCTAGTCGTCCCTTAATAAAACGCCTCATGGAGAGGTACATGACAGACAGAATCAAATCCCCATTTTTAGGCTTGTTTGTGGAGATACATGTATACAGGCTGCGTTTTGTTGTTTTACCTTTTCTGAAGCCCCTGTGAAGGCTGGTTCAGGGGTTAGCTTCACTCTCATTTGCCATTCTTCCTGAGTTTCCTTGTCTTGAGCAGACACGACGAACTCTGTGGGCTCTGCTGAAAGTTGAAAGCTTCGCTCTGCATAGACCACACCATCTTCACCTACTCTGAAATCTTCTGGCTCACTGCTTCCAAAGTGTATTTTTTTGTTTCCATCACAGCTTCGAAACCTCACTGTAAAACAGACACAAAATGAAGAACAAAAAATGAAAAAGCAGCCCACTTGAACTCACTGTGACATAAAATGCATTAACAACAAATAGTCAAAAGCAGAAAGACTTAACTTGTTGCTGCTGTTATCACATGCAATTATGAGTTAAGACTTGTAGTTTAGGGGTCACTCCACGTAACAGCGATATCCTTCTGTGTATTGCTAGGGAAGAGTTTTTAACCCTATATAGACTGCCTCCCTCCCAAAGACCCACCCCCCCAGTAAGAAAACCATTTCCCTCCACATCCTATCCTACATTTCAGTCTGTTTCCAGTGGAAAGGCTGCAAGCACTTTCACCTCAACCCTCACCAATATCCAGTCAAGTCAATTCATTAAAAACACTCAACAAATCTAATTACACTGCAACCATAATAGCAAACACAACTGTGCTTCCAGTGCCTTCTCTGCCAATGGGGGTAAGGCAGAAACCCAAAAGTCCATTAAGAGATTAACTTCTGTGCCCAGCTCAGCCTGCGATTCAGCTGTATCATCTCAGGTAGGTCACTTATGGGCTCTGGGCCCGAGTTTCCTCATCCTTCATCTACAAGACAGAGGCAGCAGTAAATACTTACCTCACAGAGAAAGTCTTTAAGTTAAAGACTTCACTTTTTTTAAAGCTATTTCAGGTACCCCACATATCCATTCATCTACTTTGGAGTTACTCATTCTTGTTTAATCCCTGCCCCGGCTCCTTCCTTTTATCCTGTCTGAAATATGCACATTGGAACAAGAAGTCAGTAAACCTGATTGTATAGATAATGATGTGAAGTGCGCAAAGTAGAACTGATAACTGGTTGCTGCTTTCTTTACCCAATTGCTTTCACTACCACATATCTTCTGGGTTACTGCAAATAATAGTAGGTAAAAAATGAAAGTGTGCTTTTATAACCAATGATTGCTCTTTAATGTTTCCAAAATATTATGAAATATTTTGATTGTATGGGCAATAGAAGTGCAAAACATCATTATGAAGGTTGTACTGAAACACACATAGTTAGATGAAGATGAAATAAGGCTTTATGCCTCATTTCAGTTATTGGACTTTTTCTACTGTGCTAAACCATGCACAAACTGTTTGGCTTCAAAAGCTAAAGGTCCCACTCAAGAAAAATCACTACTAAATGTCATGCATCATATGCTTTCTTCTGTAATGCACTGTTTCCAGGAAGGTATAGAGAAGAATCATACCTTTTTGTATTTGAACTTCAAGGACCCTGATGATGTTCAGATAACATATAAAATTTCTTTCTTTACTGCACCCTTTCAGTTATCCCAAATCCTCCCTTTGACCTCTCCTGACAGAAAAGACTGTACAAAATACTTCTTTGAAAGGGTCCATCATGTACAAAAATAAGACAAAGCACAGCACTCCTCAAAATAAATGATAAAATGTGAACCTTCTTAATACTGATCTTGCTGGGCTTGGCAGGGATGCTGCTCTTTCCAGACGGCTCGCAAAGTTTGAAGGTCTCCCTCGATGAAATGCCAGCCTCACCTCAGGGAGAAGAGCATGCCAAGTCCCACAAAGCACTGAACCCGGGAAGAACAAATCTGCCTGGGTAAAAGGCTAAAGCCTCACTGCTAGGGCTCCTCCTGTGGTCCTCCTTGTAGACGTTATCTCAGGTCTTCCTCATTAGCAGTGAGAGTGCTTCACTGAAATGCTAATAAATACTCAGCCTCTTGCATAAGTTTTCATATATGTCACTCTCTAGGCAATCCCTATTGCTCCTCAAGTCCATCCTGCCTGCTCCATAAAGTACAACTGACTTCCTTTCCTATGGATCTACAGATCACAGGTCTGCAAGATTTGGAGAAGGTGACAAAACCTCTGGTTTGCTGTTCACGTGGGAGGAGAAAATTGAAGGCAGAAGGTCCAGTTCCCGGATGTTGACCATCTCAGTGATCTCCCACTCTTTTCAACATTGAGCATCGCAGCTTGAGTCAGCTTACTGTGATAGTATGCTGAAATGCAACAGCCAACTGACAAAATGCACGATTCTAAGCCAAGGATATAAAACTACCAGTTATAACAACTATACCAGTACCCAAAAAATCATTACCACAGTCTCAATTCTGTAAATCTGATTAGCCAACCTTCAAGAGCTGGATATCCTGCATTGTTTAGCACAAAAATAAAGAGGTGTCCAAGAAGAGATTACTCAAAAGTCACTACATCTAATGACTTCAGAACTTAATGACTGGACAAACAAATAGCACTGTTCAGAGGCACAGACCACCCATATCCCAAGCAGAGAGAAAGGTAGGCCTCCTCCAAGCATCATCTCCATCCACAAAAACAACTCTCCGTTACAAACAGTTCACATTAAGAGATTAAGGAAAAAAACAGCCAGCAATATATCCCATAGCCATGTGCCTCTGCTGACCTCTCATCTCAGCTACAGCTGCTCTCTACATCTGCTCTTCAAAAGAGTGTCTTGACCAAAAGGACAAAGAACAAGCCAGATTCACCTCTGGCTCTTCTCAGACTTACTTCTGAAAAGTACGGAGTGGGAAAGAGAATGAGTATTAATCTAAACTTTGATCATTACTGTTTTTTAAAAGTTGAAATTTAAAATGAGTATTACAGTCATTATGGTCCAAAAGACTAAGATATCAGAACAATATTTTATAAAAAAATTGTTTCCCAACTATTGCACAGTAACATAATATATTCATTTTTTATATATTCAAATTCATAAAGAAGAGCATTTCTTTCCCCCCATCTTCTTACATATAAACTCCAGTAGCAAAAAAAAAACCCAAGAAAAAAAACACCCTGCTTGCCACTTCTTTGATATTCCTCCTCCAGGCGACTGTATATTATGAAATTCAATGAAAATCCCTTTCCTTTGACAGTATCCTGGTAAAAACGTACAAAGTTGTCAATGCTTTGTGAGAATTATTCTCCCTTTGCAAGGAGCACACATTAGCAAATTATACTCAAGTAAAACCAACCATAATTAAATTGCCTTGAGAGAGTACAGGTTATGCAGCAGCTACTCTCCCCCCAACTGCATGGTTATCAGTCTTGTAAATTCGATTTAGATCACTTTGCTTCATTTTTCAATGTCCAACTGGTATGAACAAAGAGTGATTTCTGACTGCAGGTTTTTAGGCAAAGTTTTTTGCAAAAATGCATCAGGAAACTTTTTTTCACTGAGAATAATGACTGTTTATACCAATCGTGTTCTTTCTAACAACCACATGGAAGGGAGGCATGCTTTCCAAAAGTCATTTTGTGTTGACAGATCAATCGTATGGATTCTTTTCATTTTAAAAAGGGTTAACCAGATATATCGTACAGCATCTAGTCACTTTATATGCAACGGAAAGAGTAATCAAGTATCTTATTTTACTGCGTTTTAGTAACACTCTCCACATAAATGATCAGATGAGTACCTCACAATCTGTAAAAACAACTCACTGATTTTTAAATATTTCTCTTTTGAGTATCTTCTGCACCTTCAGAAAAGTATCTGCTTTTTCAAAGATTTCTAAGTATATTGTTTGAAAGTGCTAGGAAGTATTCAATCATGATCTGAAATATAAACTATTCTGGTTTTAAAGAGAATACCTTTGGTCCTATCAGAACAATACCACGCACACCAGCTTTGACACATGGGAGTAAATGCAATTAGTTCACATGCTCAAAATAAGGCCATGCACAAGGATTTACAAAAACCAAGGTATTTAAACAGAAGAAAAATTGTATTCAGTATTAGCATATGATTATTATTATTAAACATTAGACCCTAAGACAAAAGACAATTAGTATCCTAATTTAGGAGTCTTTTCTTGTCCTAAAACCAAGACAAGTATAATCTATTAAAAAAGAAAAACAGAGAACCTCTGTGACTACAACATTCTAAAACAAAAATCTGCAGCTCTGTGGTATTAAAGCAAGCTTTCAAGTCAACACTCTTGCATGGAAGTAATTACAACATATGCATACATGTGTAGTGTACAAAACATTAAGAACTAAACATGCAAATTCATTTAAAGTGCACTAGAGAGCTATACCACTCAAACTCAGGTCTAATGAGATGAATGATTCATAGTATCTATAAAATGTCTAACCTTATGTACCTTACTAGTAATCTTCAATTAACTAGAACCATTTCTCAGACAATAAAAACCCTTTTTCAGTTACTCATGTTGGTTTGCACTCTTTGACAACCTGCTTCTGCTCTTTTTATCTTAGGCAAATAACACCAGAATTACTTGACCCAAGGACTGAGCACAGAATGATATAATAGGCTATATTATTAACAGCATTTTTTTGTGAAAATATTCATTTACAATACAGAATATTAATACAGAATTTTCAATACTCGCTTTGCTCCCATGACAGTTGTGTTGAGTTTGTCATCTGGATTTCTGCACTTTGAAAATATCCAATTCACTTCTAGATAACATCCACATACACACAAACAAAAAAGTGTATTTCCTTCTGTAAATTTGCTGGAATGGTATTACTCCTCTTGAATGCTATTCTCAACGCCTAAGCGTCAACCTCAAGGCTAAGACTCACTTAGAAGACATTATGGAAATTGCAACAAATTCCAAGTGCTAACAACATGCACTCCAGCAATACAGTTAAGAGCGTATATCATAAAATGGAAAACCCAGGTATATTTAATCCACTCAGGATCACTCTGCAGCAGATAAAATAAATAGAATAAGAGAGTAGCTTACATACAACTACCTGCCAGATACCACTTTTACCTTTCACAGAATGAGAAATTATATGGAAACATTCTGCTTGAACTGTCTAGCTATCTGCATACTTAATATCTGAACACTACCTTCCCTAAGAACACTCTGTATTTAACAAGTCTTCCTACTTTTCAGACAGAGAAACTGTTGAAAAATACACAGAAATGCCTGAAAAAAAAATTAACTGCTTCATAAATTAGTCATTTGTTCAGACTGGTTATTTCTGTATCTGTAAGGTGATCTGTTAGTCCTACTAACACAGCGCACATGCTCATATTTCAGCTCATGGCTTGTTAGAGTGGCACGTGAAATGCCCATGAGACATCCTTTACTACAATTATAGATAACCTTCAAGAGAATTGGGGTTTTGACATCATGGTGGACCGTTATAATCACAAAGAACTGAACTACATTCTAACTTGCCTTTTCCATTACCAGCAGCACTTTTAAAGTGGGTCTGATTTTAGAACTTCCTGAGACCAGCTTAAAAGCATTATTTAATTTTTGATTTTTTGATACATGGGTGGTCTACAGCAACCAGGAAAATGTCGTCTTCTGACCTGTAAGCTAAGAAAATTAGCTACAGAAGTTGCTGATGCAAAATAAATATAGAATATAATAAGGTTATTTTAGACAACGGCATTTTCCTACGTGTATAATTCAATTTGTCAATAGATCCTTTAGAGATACTTCAGTACAACAGTGTTGTTTCTAATGGGTTCTTCTAGTCTTTTTTCTAATCCCCTTTTCTACTTTTATATTCATGCACTGTCGTTTATCCCGTACTCCAGACCATCCAGAAAAATCTCAAAGTGCTACTCATTTTGAGCCTTTTTGGAGTAACCAACCTGCGACTCTTTAAAAGAAAGCCTGGCTGTCAAAAGGCAGCTGCTTACCATTTTCTGAAAAGCAAGCCTGCTAATTCAGTAACTGCTTTTGAAAACCTCTGCCTCTGTGCTGAGCACTGTGTTCCGCCACCCCAGCCCACACCGAGCAGAAGGCTACTTCACTGGGTCACACGAAACCAACTGGAGTTTTGCCACTTACTAAGGGCCAAATATGGTCACTTACTTCTAATTCCTATTTTCACTTGACTTCACAAGCTTTACAACCTGGTGCCAAGTGAAAGCCAGGCTATGAAGCTCACAAGTTGGGGGGGGGGGGGAACCAGTCACACCAAAAATTTCAACTGAGATAAAACTGGGGATACATTCAAGCTATTTACCAACTTCAGGTGTTTCATGATCTGACTCATAGCAGCTTAACTTTCCACATTTCTATGCTGTGCTGTTTGCTTAATCATTTGTCTATTCAGTTAGGAAAACAATAATTAAAAGGAAAAGTGATTTGCAAGAGTTATGGTTTAATTCATACTGTACACTTATTTCATTAACTGAAAGCAGTTCCAGAGTGATCTGCAGCAGGCATTAGGTAAAACTTAGTACTAATATATGACTTTGTGGAATTAAGATGCTAAGTGAGTAGTCTACTGCTAAAAAGCTATCGAGTTGTATGAAAAGTTGTGTAACACACTGGTAAAAATAATTTGTGCTAGTTACTGCAACTAACGCTCATTCAATGCAACTCTCTTTCCTGCCTCACTCCCCAGACTGCTTGTTCTCGAGAGACGAATATGCACGTTTCCTAAAATAACATACTTTCAAAGCAATCTGGCAGCCTACACAACAGCAGGCCAGTGGACATAGACCTCCCTCTCCCTATTTCTGCAGCATACATTTTTCATTCTTTTGTACAGTTTGTACAAAATTCGTACAGTTGCATTTTGAGATTTTTTTTCTTTTCAGGCATTTTCTTACAGGTGCAAATAGGAAGTATTTAAAGCCCAGCCCATACTCTGTCTACATTAGAGGACTGCCTCCGCATAAACCCTACTAACTCAAACACTAAAGTCTGTTTTTAAAGTATTTTCTTTTACAGGCAGCTATCACCAGACTATCCGATTCCTGCATTCACAGTGAAAGACTCGCACAGTTCTTTAATAAAATGCCATCTAGTTTCCAGTTCCCATAATCCTCTTTGTTTACAGAACAAAGTCGTAACAGGCATGCCAGAATGAAAATGGGGATAATGTTCTTTCTATTCGATAGAAATGCCTCTGCAGCTTTTCAGAACAGGAATACCAGCCATCAGCAAAACACAGGACTGGTATCTCAAACAGAGTCCAAATTATATCTGATTCACTGATCCTTTTCAGTGCTTGCCTCTACCACTCACTGACACAAAGATCTTTTGCGCTTTGACACCCCCTTTGTCTTTATTTTAGAAAAAATAAAATGCAGAAAAAGAGAATAAGCATCTTCGAGAAGGGGAAGTACTTATATTTCGACAACTGCTTTTGTTTTAAAACACAAAAAGGTTTCTTTCCCTCTGCTCTGTATTGTTTAAGGCAGTTTCACTATAGATGAGCCTATAGGCCCCTGCAGAGTTCTGCGCCAGCTTTTTTCCTAAATGATGCTAGGTGAAAGAAAACTCCGTAATAAATGTCATTTCTGTACTCTGGACTATGCAGTGCGCCTTTAATACTTTCCCAAGTATACCAATCTACACAGTAATAAAAAGAAGGATTAAACACTAATCTCTTATACCCATAATGCATCAACCGAATACACCTGCTAAAATCCAATTTGGTAATTAAAAAATATATCTACTGAACAGTCAAACCAGGAGACTAAAGGGAAAGTACTGTCTCTGCAGATAGCTAGCAGAAAACAGTTTCAAAATTCAGGCACTTAACACAAACCTATTTTTACTTCTATTCATTTTTATGTGACCTTAAGCAGTGTAAGAAACAAATACCTACAATTATGGTGCAGCAATTAAAGGGCAGTTTCATTGCTACAGTAATGACTTAAATATCTAGTAAAAACTAGATAAGCAGCTTTGCCTTTTAGTCTATCTTTAGAAAATGCAAAAAAAGAGTTAGCTTCTTTTTTCCTCCCAATCTTCGCACACACCCCCCCCCGTTGACAATAAGGAGAGCAAGAACAGGGAATAGATGCTTTTATATGTTCTCTTTGCTAACTGTTAGGGGCCCAAAGTCCTTCTAGGCTTCAGGTTTCACATTTTTTTTTCCCTAGCTCTTTTCTTTCTTCTTTATTCCTCCTCCTCCCTCTCTCCCTAGGTGTTCTGTTTTCTAGATTTTTTTTTGAAACTTACTTTATTCCCTGATGCTCCCGTTTTTCCTGCCTCCTCTTTCAACTGTGTTCCTCACCGAGGTGCGGAGGTGCCGAAGCGTTACTAATTTCAGGCTGACAACCCAGACTGAAGCTCAAGGCTTCAAGCACACCTAGGCAGACAGAGCCTGTCACTGGAGGGCTGTCTTTAAAAAAATAAACGAATTAACTAAATAAATAAAAATGCAGGCTCCTGGAGTTTCTGTGAAGAGCCAGGACTTGCTGAAATACCAAACGGGCAAGTACTTTCAAATGAGCTGATGATCTGTTTCACCAATTCAGCTGGTCAGCAGTTTTCCATGGTGGCTTAAGCCCCCCCACTAAGAGGGGTTTAGGAACAACAACAGAACATAGGAGAGAAGCATGCATATATCACGTTTAGGCTGTAGGTTACTTCTTACCATGAAAAGAAATAAAATAAAATTAGGGATTTTTCTCATTAAATTACAGGACTGCTCAGGCAGAAGAGTGTTGTATTTGCATTGCATTGCAACAAACAAAAATTCCCAGCTCTGACAAAATGGCAGTGATCCTGCCAACACTCCTGCTTCCCATTTAAACAAAAGTGTCTTGAAACAGATGTGGTACCATTTAATGTTCTGTATTCTGCTGCATACCCTAGGATACCACCCATTGCTTGGGAGCACATTTGGCAGTCCCTCCCAGGTGGTTATGGATGCAGCAAGGGGAAAGGGGACAGTTTTCCCTAAAGTTGCTCTTCAGCTTCATGAACCAGTGCACATTTGAGCGTGATGACCCTCCACAAACATCAGCACTGCTTCTCCTCTCTCCTCTCCTCCCTTCCTCTCTCTGATCTGTCCAACACTGGTCGCTTTTGTCATTCCCCTACAGGTCATTCCTCTGGGCACACTACGGTCTAATTCTCCAAAACTGCAATTATTTTTAATGATTTTTAAAAAGCTCCTTAGTCATCCACAAGTTACCATGGCAGCTCTGTGTGACGCTTCTTTCCTAAAAAAGGACTTCTGCTATCTCCGGGGAGAACCTGGAGAATCTCCCAGCCAGCAGAGCTGGACGTGGACACTCGGACACAACTGCATCAGCATCCCCACGTAAACAGTGGGCACAGCTGATCTCAAAGCAGAACCACGCTATACTACAGAGGTGCTCATCACCTTAGCAAATGGATAATGATTAAAAAAATATCCTATTTGCTTCAACACTGTGCTTTTGGATCAAAAAAGGCCAAGAAACCTACCAGTTGCTGAACAGGGTGGAAGAAGAGCAGAGACAGCCTAGCAGTATTCACACTGATGTGTTAGATAGCAATAAGAATCATAAATCCCAGGGATTATACTATCACTGGATCATGTCCAGTAGGCCTCAGGCAGAAAACTAATTGCCATGGCAGCTCAATGTTATCTAGTCAGACCTCAGGTTTTTATTATTATTAAACACAGATATCTGACCTTAAAAATCAAAAAAGCACTTGGTGACTGGTGCAGGCTAGTACAGCGTATTTCACAGCCGGGCCACAGCAGTACTTCCCATAACAAAGCAAAGGACTCAAAAAGCTAGGGTGATATGTCTATCTCATTATAAGGAAGTACCTCTGGGTGAAAGTAACCTCTAAATGGGTAGTTTCACCCTCTATGTATCACTTTCATCATTTAAAATGGCAAAGGTACCGTGCTAATTAATCATTAAGTAATTAATCATTAAAGAGGGGGAAATACCAAGAGAACTGGCAGGAAAATGCCTAATTTCATATATTTGAAGGCACCTCTAACCACCTGGGTTGTTCATTCAGTAGCTTCTTATAGCATCTCTCCAAATACACCTCACATTACCGCTAGATGCAATAAATGTGTGTAGATACCTTAAAAATAAATGAAGGACCACTAGTATTAGCCATCCTGTTTAAATGAATTAGAAATATATAGGGAATCATGTGACACTGCTGACCATGGAAGTTCACCTGAAACATTGCAACAGCATATGAAACCTTAAAGTTGTTTTCAGTCCTACACATAGCAGCAAAGAGTAATTAATACATATTTTACATGTTTTTCCTCTTGAGCGCAAATAAGTACAATGACCAGAAAAAAAAATAATCCAGTGCTGGAAAACGTTTGTAGTTACTGGCACTTAGTGAATGGTCCAAGATGATTATTTTCACTAACCTGGTCTCCTTGTATGACAGGGTGACCCGCTTAGTGGATGAGGGGAAGGCTGTGGATGTTGTCTACCTGGACTTTAGTAAGGCCTTTGACATTGTCTCCCACAGCATTCTCCTGGAGAAGCTGGCTGCTCACAGCTTGGATGGGTGCACTCTACGCTGGGTTAAAAACTGGCTGGACGGCCGAGCCCAGAGAATGGTGGTGAATGGAGTCAAATCCAGTTGGCGGGCGGTCACGAGTGGTGTTCCCCAGGGTTCAGCGTTGGGGCCGGTCCTGGATGAGGGGATTGAGTGCACCCTCAGTAAGTGTGCAGATGACACCAAGTTGGGTGGAAGTGTTGATCTGCTGAAGGGCAGGAAAGCCCTGCAGAGGGACCTGGACAGGCTGGACCGATAGGCCAGGGCCAACTGCATGAGATTCAACAAGGCTCAGTGCCGGGTCCTGCACTTTGGTCACAACAACCCCATTCAACGCTACAGGCTGGGGGAGGAGTGGCTGCAGAGCTGCCTGGCTGAAAAGGACCTGGGGGTGTTGGTTGACAGCCGCCTGAACATGACCCAGCACTGTGCCCAGGTGGCCAAGAGGGCCAATAGCATCCTGGCCTGTAACAAGAATAGCGTGGCCAGCAGGACCAGGGAGGTGATAGTGCCCCCGTACTTGGCACTGGTGAGGCCGCACCTCGAGTACTGCGTTCAGTTTTGGGCCCCTCACTACAAGAAGGACATCGAGGTGCTGGAGCATGTCCAGAGGAGGGCAACGAAGTTGGTGAAGGGTCTAGAGCACAAGTCTTATGAGGAGTGGCTGAGGGAGCTGGGGTTGTTTAGCCTGGAGAAGAGGAGGCTGAGGGGAGACCTTATTGCTCTCTACAACTACCTGAAAGGAGGTTGTAGCGAGGTGGGGGTCGGCCTCTTCTCCCTAGTAATGAGTGACAGGACGAGAGGAAACGGCCTCAAGCTGCGCCAGGGGAGGTTTAGGTTAGACATTAGGAAAAACTTCTTCACCGAGAGGGTAGTCAAGCATTGGAACAGGCTGCCCAGGGAAGTGGTTGAGTCTCCGTCCCTGGAGGTATTTAAAGAACGGATGATACAGTGCTTGAAGACATGGTATAGATGGACTTGGCAGTGATAGGTTGACGGTTGGACTCGATGATCTTAAGGGTCTTTTCCAACCTTGACGATCCTATGATTCTATGATTAATTACTTTTATCTTCTTGGTTGATTACTTAAACCATATTGTCAATGAGATAAAAACCATCCATCGTTGCACTGTTACCAAATCTCAACAGCACAAAAGGAAAAACAAAAGAGGAAGAGAAAATTCAGCTTCTTTGGGTCTGAGCTACGGACTCAGGACCTCAGACTTGAGTCTTTTCAAATCACCGTTTTATTTCATGTAAGATACACCTGGCTCTAGGTAAATTAGAGAAACACTGGCTGCAAGCAGAAGTAGTATCATTGCCTCATGTCTGACTGCACCATATAGTGCAAACTCTTTAAAATGACCAGCATGAGGTCACTTGCATACAGCTGACACAGTTTCAGTCAAAATTCAAGTGATGCTATTTTCCTTCAAGAACACTTACCATTCTTTGCATATGTTGTCTAGGGATTACAAAATTACGAGGCTCAAATAATCCACTTAAATTCAAATTGACAGTAATAAAATTGACAGGAGTAAAAAAGGTGTTATGCTAGGAAAAAACACTGATAAAAACTGTTTTCTTCACAAAATGCAGACAAGCGTGACAGCAGCACAACATGGTACCTGGATTAATACAGGAAGGGGAAACAGAAATAGTCCTCAGATACAATATGCAGACAAATGAGAAGGATACAGACAGACTTCATTCAAGAGGCAACTTTCAATACAGCCACTGCAAAATTAAGACATACTTTAGGATCCTATGCCAAGACAATGCTGTGCAAATTAATGCAATTTATTCCAGGTGGGAACACACAGAGACAGACCTGGCTGAGCAGCATCTCGTTTAACAATCATGATTCAGTCCAGTCACAGAAGAATGGAAAAGAAAAAGAACAGACCTTCTGATATATTTGAAGATATGCTTCTTATGATAAACGCAATGTATTTCTTTTTGTCTAGACTTTCCTGTGGGCCTTGTGAGCGCAAAACACAAGACACTTGACATTCAAATTGTGTTAGAGTGGAATAATGCCTGAAAATGGCAGGGGCTTGACTGATTGAACTAGAACTAAAAATTCTACTTTTAGCAAAGCCTAAGAACGGGATCAGGATATTACCTTTCTGAACCCTTTTGCTGGGTTGAACAGTTACATGAGCTTCGAGACCAAAGATTAGAGTTATAAATACCGCAATGAAAACCCTACATGTGATAATGGCTCCTAAAGGGAATCATTAGGATTTGTTTCTGGATGTGGCAATTAACTATTACTGTCTGAGTCAAGATTATTTTGCCGAGAAGCAGTGAGGTATTGTACTCTATTCAGTCTTGATTTTTCAATTATTAGTCATGACATCCCAAGTTTCTTAGTAAAGATTACGCAGCATCACCCTCCAAATGCCTAGACCGCAAAGTGTCTGGGGATTACTCCTACAGCGATCAGTATAATGGGAGTGTGATCTTTGACTGAGAGTCTTAGATACTAGATGAAAATGGTAATAACTTCTAACACTTAAATGAATCAAACACAGTCCAAGCACCTGGATAATGGAAACACTCAGTGGTAACTTGCAGAATCAATGCATCACAAAAACAAAACTAAATTTGCCTTTAGAAACCCAAGTAGTGTCTTATTCCAATAGGAAGGCATTCCTCACTTTGCTTACCAGAATACTAAATATTCGTTTCCAAAAGGAATCTGAGTGGAAAAGCCCCATTGTAACAAACATTTCAACGTTTCAATGGCTATTTCAACTGCCATCCATATTCCTCTCAATTTTCCTCAAACGTTTGAATTCCCTGAAAAGACACCTGTGGTATTCACTCATGAGAACAAACATCTCTTTTCACTCCCTCTCCCCCAAAACAATGCCAGTTTACAAAGGGAATAAAGCAAGCCATGCTACACTTGCTATGCACTTCAGAAAATACTACCCAGTGTGTCCTACAGTAATGACCGCTGATGCAGAGATATTTTTCCTTAGGAGAAGCATTATCATGAACATCTTGTATAAAGATCACCGGAATGCTGTACTTTGATAGCTAATATAAGCGGATTCATGATCTATCTAAATGATTGCTGAAGTTACCCATGGCAAAATTCTTTGCTTTCCTGCTACACGATGTGCGGTTCCTCTCCAATAAATCTCAGACACTTACTATAACCGAGACATGTCTTTGTATGCATATGAAAATGCTTTTGGTCCATAAACGCAATAGTTTCACCTACCAAGAGAAGACAAAGTCATTCAGCGAGACAATATACTGAATTTCTGTTGAAACAAAACTGTAGAGCATGAAATAGCAACCTGTCATCAGATGTTGGGAGTCTGATGATCAGCAGCAGCAGCTAAAACCACCCTCTCCTCCCACCTATGTCTGAAGGAATTGACAGCCATCTGCATGCAGGTCTGGCCAGTCTACATCCTGCAGGCGAGGACTAGAATCAAACTCTGCAACGCTGTTTAGGATCTATTTCGCTAGGGTTTAGGGCTATGTTCTAGGAAGCGTAAAACAAACAAAACCCCCAAACAAACAAATAAAAACCCACCCCTAAAAAAACCACAAACAAAAACCCAAAACAAACCAACACAAAAAGACACAAAACCACCTCACCTCACAACACGCACACCCTGAAAACCAAACCAAAAGAAAACCAAGGCTCAATGTCTTCTATTCATTTCAACTAACTTCAGTGCAGGTGTTCTCCACTACAATCTACTGTCTATTAAAATGCGCACACTGTAATTGCAGAATGGACCCATATCCACATCACCCTACCTCATTTTATACTAAAGATGAGGAATTCAGTTGCCCTCAGGAGGAGGCTCCCAATGAATACAGCCTGAGAGCCTGCAAACACAGGCTCAGTAGTCGTCCAAAAGGCACTATCCAGAACACGTGGCATCACGAGTCTTCAGCTTTGTTTGGACAGGCTGCACACAGGGATGGTACTGCGGACCTTCCTGCCCAGTGGAGAGAGTCCACATGGCTGGTACATAACACTGACAAGGTAAACAGACAGGTTTAGCAAGCAATATAACCAACTGGCAGCTGTCTCAGCCAAGCGCTCTGAGTCCAAAGTAACTCTTAAGTTGGGCAATGCCTACGGTAAATGAGTGATGACTTGTTTTGATTTGCCTCTCAGGGCTGAGATCGTGGTATCTAAAGCTCAACTTCCCATGAGAAAGGGACTTCTGCAAACTAAAAGCAGCCTCTCCAGCAGCAGGAGGAAGCAGCAAGTGAAATGGAACAGATCTGACCTTACACTAAACGTCTGAGCTACATTTTAAAACACTGGCACTGAGACATTATTACTTTGCTTTGATATGCTGCCAAGGGAAAGCAAAGAGCCATTGAAAATTGAACTCAATTTAGAAGTCGCGTCCATGTTTCAATAACCCTTGTAATACTGTGTACATAACTTAAGGATGTTACAAAAGACAAGAAGACTGTGATGTCATAAAATAATAATATTCATGTGAAGGTCTTAACAGATTCATGCTTACCAGTGTCATAAATCAGAAAAATTACCAAGGAACATACAAGTGATACCATGAATTAATGATGTACAGTAACTTGGGTATGGAGAAAGGCATTTGGGTAAAATTAACAAGACTTCTGGCTCACAAGCACACAACATGGCTGCTGTTCTTCATTAGAAGTTAATGTTTTGATACAAGTTCACTACAGTGCTTCTTTCTTAAAAATGCAGAGATGTCACTTTTAATGTGCAACTGTTGGCATTTTTCCCATTATAGACCCAATCTACCTGCTTTTTCCTTAACTCCTTTGTTGCTGGATGTCTCTAATACTACAACTCAACTTTTTCTTTGAGGACCAAGGAAACAGAATAACTTGAGACATCTCACATTTTAGTCATGCAACTGTGATTTATCTGTGGTACTCAAAAAGACCTCAGGATAAAAATCAGTAACTGCATTCAGTCTATTTATAAATCACATTCAACTGTCTCATGTATAGCTGCATAGCTTTGTTTTTACTTTAGCTTACCTTCAGATCTGCTGGATTTCTCTCTTTTGCCCAGTACTGCGATGTTAACTTGTTTTAGTATTAATTAATCTCCCTTTCCTTAACACACCTTGTCTCCGCCGTACCTTTTCTTAACCTGCCTTCTATATATGACATAACCCGATCCTCTGCCTTCACATTTTTCAACTAGATGTCTCCCAAGAGGTGTTTGCCATAAAATGTGTCCATGTTGTTCAGGGCAATACTATTGCTGTGTAGGTCCTTGTCTGTTAGGTGCCAGTGAATTCTCTTCTATTATTCTCCCAAATGGGAAAGATGGGGACAGAATAAAAAAATCCTCAGCTCCAAAGGTAGCAGAAACAATGGTCTTCCCAAAATCTTGATGCAGGGTGCCAGAGCCAAGACAAACAGCAATGCCTGAAAAAAATGGATCTCCCTCACCTGGGATGGCTTACCGCAAGGTATTTTAGAAGGCAACATAGGACATATCACTTCTTTCCACTATTGCGCCAAATGCTTTCTCCCCATCACAACTAGAGATGCTCTTATCTAATGATGGATGAAGAGTGAACGTAACTCATGCTATCTTCACAAAAGATTCAGAAACAATTCTTAAAGCCATTCTAACAGACAGGCAAGACCCAGATTCAGAAGACTTCCACAAAGGAATCAGAAATCAGCACAAAGGTCTGTAAAGAAAAATTGGAAAGTAATACTGACTAATCAAAAAATGAATGAGGAAAACCAAAACACGACTCTTGAAACACTGTCCTGAAAACCTGTCACGACCTAAACTATGTATAGAAATCTTTGTCTTCTTATTTAAAAAAAAATAAAGAGTATGATTCATATAAGTGTTTCCTGTCTTGTCAAATAGGACCACTCTCTCTTTGTAGCCTCATCAGGTCAAAAGCATACTTGAGCCTATGGTGCTCATTGACCTGATGGGAAAATTGAATGTTTAAGAGGAAAAAAGCTATGTCATTGCTCTAGATGAAAATGGAAAGGATTCATCTTTCCCTAACTGTCTTTTCAGTCAGGTAGCACTTTTTTATTTTAAAAATATTTATTAATAATATTTGATACTTTTCTTGGTTGCAGTCATCAACTGCAGAAGGCTTAGATGTGGTGGTTTTTTATTAATGTAAGAAAGGCGGCTTTCCCCTTTACTTTTTTCATCCAAGCCTGAAATACATTTGGAAGGCCTAGTCAACAAACGTATGTAACTTTGAATTAGAGGACTGGCTTATCAAAACTGAATGCAGTTTTGATACAGTTCGATGCTGTGCTGTAAAATATTGCTGCTTTCCAAAATTAAATTTACCAAGTTTTTAAAAGGTGTATTTATGTTTCCTGACACAGTACTTTATTACATTTTCTGGACTAATAGCCAAGTCTACATTTCTCATCTGCTCATAAACATCGTGCACATGTAGTAATGATTTGACTATTTCCTTTCCTTACCACCGACGACAAATTCAAAGAAGAGCAAGCAACAAACTTCTTGGGGGCTTCAAATGCACCTACTACAGAACATGATCTAAGGTAAATAAAAACTGTCCACTAAAGGAGGCAGGGAATGGGGCATAAGGCCTATCCCTGCCCCTATTAATGCTGCTTTACTGGGTGACCCCAAGGAACATCCCTCCCGGATCAAACAGGAGGAGTTTCCCTGCAGAAGCAAAATGGAGGTTGAGAGATGAGAGGTGAGGAGGATCCTCTGCTACTGCTGCCAGGGCTGAGCCGGGCAGTTTCACACAGCGCAGGGCGAGCACCACCTGAGCCTAACCACAAGCAGTTTCTACTCCTCCTATAATCACTGTAGGCCTCTGTTTTTCCGAACAAGAGAAGCCATCTCAGCCTCTCCTCGGATGAAGAATTTATGCTCTGACACGCAAACACACAGCTCGAGAATACAACATCAAACGACACAGAAATGCTCTAGCCCTGAGTTTTGCAGTGATGCCGCTGCAGGGGCAGCTCTGCCATGCAGGCAGGACAAGGGGTCACGCAGGGCAGCAAAGTATCAAGGGCAGCAAATTGTTTAGCGACTATTTTGTTTACTGTGCAAGTGGCTTTTGACTAGGAGGGGCAATAATTCTTTCCAGCTTGCCTTGGGCAGTGAAAGCTATAAAAGTGTTTGTACTTGACTGGTGTCTAGGGAAATCAGACCACGTCCTAGGTCTGTTTCTTTATCAAGCTTGCCAAGTGGTAAGCTACATGTGGCACACTTTCGTATTTTTCTTCTCCCTCTCCCCGCCCCAATTATTCCACATAACGTGTCCAGAAAGAGTATTAAGCATGCCAGTCTGAAAGCAAACAAAAAGCAACTAAACAAATCCCTCCAACACTCATAGTATTTAGCAAGCTACTTTTGCGAATGTTTACAATTTGAGCAAGAATTTGTCCTCATCTTCATAGGAAAATACAATGCTATGCAGATCACAGTGAGAAAAATCTCTCTCGGGCTAAAGATTTGCATGGCAAGTTGAAGGAAGCAATAAATGGCTGAAAGAGTTTTATATACAGTTTGGCAGAAGTTACAAGTGACAGTGCCCACTAGCAGGCATTACCAACGATAAAAACAGAAACATGGATTTTTAAAGTTAATTTATGGGCCATTATGTAGTTTATGCTGCACCGCTGTCACATGTTAAATGCAAAATTACAACACAACTTGTGACAACAGGGAATTTCAGTAATAAACTTGAAAAACCATTTTCTCTCCCCCCGCCCCCGCCTCCCCAGCCTCTATCGAGGTGAAAGTGCAATTTTTGTCAAAACTCCTAAAACTGAAGCCAACTGTAAAATATCACATTCTTGGAAGAACAAGAAGGTGACTTTGGTTAATACTGATCTACTTACAGAAAGGAACAATCCACCTTTCAAAACAAAAATGTTCATTTAACATGAAACACTGAAATAATTAAAAATTTAACAGATTATAAATTATGATTAAGTGCAACTACCAACAATAACTCAGAGAAAAGTGCTTTGTCTTTCACGTTATTTTGATAGCCCACAGTAGATTAAAACTAATTATAGTTTCAAGGTCTTCATCATTACGTAACTCAATGACTACACCAGCCAATTTACTAAAAATGTTACATACACATGAAACAAATGATTTATGGTGCAACTGAACAACTAAAGCAGGGCAGCCACAATATTAAGGTGAATTTAAGCAAGACATGAAAAGCCTGAACCAAACAGCCATAGCCTGTTAATGTAGTAAGTCCAATCAAATCAACCTTAAGTTCTTACAAGTCAATATAGAATTCTAAAACCTAAAAAAAAAAAAAAAAAAAAAAAAATTAAATAAGCCCAGCCCCCAACTTCTAGGTATTATTTACTGCACTGTTCTGTTAAAATTGTTGGATGGCATCTACTGGAAATTTGAGTTCACGTTGTTTTCCACAAAACTCCAAATATTGAAAGCGTTCAAGTAATCTTGCTATTATTTATACTTCCTTTATATGAGACAAGAGAGGAGAAAATGAAGAGACTGCTACAAAAAAGAGAAATGCTTGAGTTCTCAGTTGTGATTTCATTTTAAAGTTAAACAAAAGCCTTCCTGGACAGGCATCTCAAATTGATACTTAATAAATAAATAAAACAACAACCAAAGACCAGCTTTTCCAGAGTAAAGTCACTGTGTTTGCAAAGAAAGCTCTAAAGGGAAACCAGTAGATACCAGAAACCTCTCTGTACTACACACTGGTATTGATTTGGAAGAGTTTGGTATGCATGAGAACTGCAAGACTGCATCCTAGGGAAATGAAAAGGAGCCACGAGACGGTTTCTGCTGCCTGGAATCCTTCCACCGAATGGAAGATTTGCTCCTGTGGCTTTTCAAAAAATTTCTCATGGCTAACAGAAAAAGAGTGAGAGGAAAAAAAAATAATCAAGGCTGACAAAGCATGAAGCATGTCCCAGTCCCCCCCTCCTTGATAGTGTATCACCTTGCCCCTCCATTAGGCCGCTCTGCCCAGACCCCAGTACAGTCAGCAGAAAATGAGAGGAAATGTTTCTGATCAGATAGGGCTAAGGGAATACAGGACTGGTCTCAACAACCACATGCAGGCAAGGGGGAAATGCTTCTGCAAGTTTGTTATGGCCCTGGTCATACCCATCACAGGTTGCTCTCATTCGTTCCGCTGCAGACTACAGCTCCACTAATACCATCTTACTCCCAGTCTTTTCTTACTGTCTACAGGCAAGTCCTTACTATCCTTTCACCTGTACCAACACAATGCTTGCAGAAATCAATTTATCTTTAAGATGCTAGATTCTGACATACAAATAAATTAATGGTCTACAAGAAACACTAAATGGATACAGCATCTTCAGGATCCAAGATGGATTTGAAGCATATATAATAAAAGCAGAATTGACAGATGATCTTTAATAAAGATTTCACAATGTACTTAAATATGTTGTCTATCTGTATGTTTATCTATATATTTTTACAGTACATTGGGGTTGCCAGTAGAACAAAATTGCAACCACTCAGGCTGGAATTTGCCGTGAGATAATTTTATTTCTTTTTCTTTTGTCTCAGCACATGGGTCTTGGCCATATCTGAAAGTGACAGCAGGAAAAACAGTTGCTTTACTCCTACAGATGCCCATGCTAACTACCTTGACAAGGCCCATCGTAGGGATGGGGTGCTGTTCTTGACTGTTGCAGCTATAAACCACAAATAATTACGTATCTTTAACTACTCTTCACTTTAGCTAAAAGATCCAGCTTCTCCTGAACAACTGTAGGGAAGCAGAACAACTGTAATTTCCAAAGCCCCTGCCCTCATAGGAGACAACATGCACTGCCCTTGAAACCACTTTTCATCACCTGTTTTTTCTAAGCAAGTGGCAGAGAAGTAGCTTACAGAGAAGGGGCCGTAGAAGCCACAGTTCTGGGACAGATGAGCACTGGAAAACCCTTGTGATCTTGCTGCTCAGAGAACACATACCATGAGTGATTCCCCCCCCACCTCCAAATTCTTCACATTTGCAAATCTGCAAACTGACAAGACAACTATACAGGAATCCTAAAACTGTAAGTATTTTGACTATCTGAACTTAAATTTGAAACCAGCAATCATTCAAGAAGGCAGGACACATGGGCAACAAAGAGCACGCAGAACACAAGATTCAGTACATCTCTATTCAGCGGCAGGAAAGCATCTATTATCAGATGCAGAATGGGCCTGAAATGCAAAGAAAGCCAGCATTGTTGCAGACATTACTGGGAACAACATCCTAACTGCTCGTTACAATTATTCAAAGAAAGATGAGCTGGGACAACCCCAAAATAGTACCTTTAAAACTGAAAAACCAAAGCTTAATTCTTGCAATAAAACTGAAACTGAAGCAAGCATGCAAAATACTTAGGTACTACCCAGAAAACTCATGGATAAAAACAGCTAGAGGTTGGCCTTCACAGCCCATCTCGGCAAGCTCACTATAGAGCAGCAGTGAAAGATGCAGTCAGCCTTTTAGACATGGTTGTCTTGGAGACACCAGAACACACTGTATTGATGACAAAGGAAACAAAAAGCTGGATGCACTTTCTAAGGCTTTTTAGTCTGCTCTCTTTCATGTGGAGTTTACGGAGGAGGGCCTCCCTGGGATGGGTATGCGGAGAATGCTGGCAGCAGGACCAGCTCATTGAGGTAGAAATCCGCACTTGCTTCGGACAGACAGCGTTTCATGCAACCCCAGAGCACCCTTTACCCCCGGGAACGGGCGACATGGCAGCTCCGGCAAATGAGACTCACGTTTGCTCACTTCGAAGGTTTAGCTCTGCATGAGCTTTAAACCCTTCCACCTAAGGATCTTTAAGAGAAATAAAGCAAGCAGTGTCTCCTGGTTTGTGCAAGGGCCCTAGAGCTGCGCTGGGGACTCTCTCCATTTATCCGAGCGGTCTTCTGCTAGGCTTCATTTAAATTACAGGCAGAAATCCAGCAACGTACTTCGAGATAACAGAGACACCGAGTTTCCAGCAGCTAGCAGAGGAACGGCTGGTGGCATTTAGGCTAACTATGAAAACAGCAATTTCTGTCTCACTGCAATTGAGATACGCACAGAAAAGAAGTTCAACAGAAGTTTATTTTTTAAAGAGGCCATAAACAGTGAATCCTTCCTATTCCAATTACTGAGTAACTCTTGTAACTCTGTAATGGGTAACTTCCACACCAAACTCTGTCAGATCCTAGCTTTGTGAGGAGATAGGCCACGCATGTCATTTTTGTCCCCCTTTAACCTGCTCGTAGAGGAAGGCTATTACCATGAAGCAGCACTCAGTCTGAATGGACCTATTCTATGATGTACTGTAATATGTGCATCGTGTACAAGGATCTTTTCAATTTGCAGTATTTTTCATTGATAATGTAATTCAGACCTACATCAGAGGATGCCATGACAACAATAGTAACTACTGGCTTTAGACACATGCTGTCACATGCACCTATCAGTCCTAGAATTAAGTGCCAACACTTAGGTCTAGCTAGACAGTGTGACAGCACAACCCTAAATACATATATGCTGCAAGGGTTCTGACTCCCTGTCTCCACATGTAAACCTCTTGTAGGAGAGGCATGATACTGACTGCTACTTGCAAAGAGAGCGTAGGGGTTGTAGCTATTTCTCACACACACAAAAAAGAAAAGATGGAAGGTCTCACCCTGCCACAGGTCATCTGCTTGCATGAATGTTTATAAATTTCCTGATTTCACAGGCTGCTGACTTTTATATGCTCACTTTAAATTCTGTGAGTACACCAAAAATTGTGCATGATATATCAACATTTAGTTCTGACTGACAGTAGGATGGGTGAAGATGAGATGAACAGGGAAAAATTGATAATTTTTTCCACATCATAACCTCTTCTTCCTTCATGCTGCTCCTCTCCTTTGTCTGTACAGTTGATTGAAGAAGAGGGAAGGAGTGAGGCTACACAAAGATAGGTGTTAACTCCTTGCCTTCCCAGTCTGTTCTGAAGGGTTATAAAATGGAAGAGATATTATCTGACCTGACAAAGGTATATTGGAATAATCAGTACCACCACCATCACACCTTAGAAGACCTCTCAACACCTTTACTTAAAACTACGTATCTGTAGTAGATGATTGCTGCCCTCTCAGAAGTATGACTGGCAATAGCAGAAAACCTGGATCAAATGATGCAAAAGACACTCAACCTGATGGGATCAACTGCTGCTGGTGTCTTTCTGAATCACATCTGCCTATGCAATACAGCAGAGTTAAGATCACCATCTCTCTGAATTTTGGCCCATTTCTCTTGCCACTAAATGCGAAACAGTATATTGTATTAACTGAACTGCTGACAGCAGTTGTGTTTTTTGGTACCACTAAAAATCAAACTATTTATAGATACCACAATATGGATTTTGGAATCTCATTTCGGGCATCATATAGCTTAGGCATATCCAGACCAGGCCAAACATCATCAAGGCAGAATACCTCTCAGTTGGAGAGCCTGTGATTTCAGCAAGGTTAAAAAAAATCCAGAAATCCTGTCCCCCTGTAAAGTGTACCTCAAACACCACCAAGGACACCAGCTGACTGTACCCTTTCCAGGGCTCAGTCTGTGGTGGTTGCTTCTCTGCTAAGGCTTCAGTATCCTGCAGCAACATCTTCTTGCAGGGGCATGCCACAAATAGGGCATACTGCTGTCCATATTGGCTATACCACTTTACACTCACAGCGCAAAGCTTACTTAACTGGTTGACACTGACAAGTCCCTTTTTTGTATGTCTGTAATGTCATGGGTCGGTACTTGAAACAAACAAGATCTACCCAGCATCCCAGCTTTCTTGTGTACAAGCCAAAAATCCAAGGAATTTGGACTGACTACTTATGACTGCAGCATCCTAATCACCTAATGAGTGCTTGGTGGTTCTTTCTGAAGTGCATTCTTTGACTTGTCAAACATCCAGACGTGGAAGTGCCTAAGAGTGTACACCTGTTACATATAATGCAAATCTGCCACTATTGCCTTAAAAAAAATTCAGCAGGGCAAGTACAAATCCAAATTAGTTTTCCAGACTGAGCCGATCTGGCAGAATAAAAATGCCTCTTTGATGCATCATTTAGAGTTTCTTTGATGATGAATAAATCAATACACTCCGTGTACAGATGGCCTATTCCTTGGTGTAGCTACCTTGTGTACCTGAAGCATCCATGACAGTACAATTCAGTAAGATTTATGAGGAAAAAATATTCTGTTCCCTCAGTTAGGAAAATCAAAACCCAAACTATCCAAGATCATTAGGGAACACCAGTGGTACAGTGAAAGATCCTGCCTCCCACAAAGGGGTCCTCTAAGATGGATACAGGTGAGTTCCACACTCTTGATATCATGATTCCTGCTGTGAAGTTTATAGGAATCAAGCTGTGCTATGACCATTTTGTATGTTGATCCCAACAGTGAAGACCAGGCTCACAAACACAGGAGTATGTTTTGATGATGATGCATGAGGCAGAACACAATATACAACATTCCTTCTCCATCTGCTTCCATTTTGTAAATAAACGAAAGAAATATTACAGGAGATTCACATAGACAGCAATTGCATCTATTTTGCAATGTTCCACTAGAGACACATTCTAACAGGCAGGCAGAGCAACTGGAGGATGAACAAGCTAGACACTTGCATACACTTCTGCATCAAAACCACTTTTCAGGTTTGATGCCCATCCGCAGCCTACCTCATTCTTTTAGAGGATGCTCTCAAAGGCAGCTTATAATTGGGGCATGAGGTGTTTTTACACATCAAATCCATGGACCTTTGGTAAAATAATTAAATGACTATAACGTACAGCCATGGTAAGGAAATTTTTAGCAAGCCCTTTAATCTTTCCCTACATCCAATTCAAAAACCAAAAACCACACGATAAAGTCTCGTCTTGACTCCCAGAAAAAAAAAAACCAATCTGAAAGCTCTAATCCTACTTTTAAGACAAACTATAATTAACATCTTCTACCACATCCACTTATAGCCAGGTGCAGTTGAAAAGATAACATACTTTTACTGATAGCTGAATTGTTCCGTTGTGCCCTTGGCATACCAGGTATCTATTAAAATTATTTCACCATAGCAAAGCTGGGAAACAGCAAATTAGAGGTTAGTTCCTTAGAGAGCATTCCCCTCTGCCCCAGCTCAAAATCTAGAGTATCACTGCAGCTCAGTTTCCCAGACCTTTTGTAAGGGTCTGTGCTCCATGTGGCTGATGTACACAGACTGCCAAATTACAAAGCTACCACTGACCCACCTACTAGGTCCTGGTACAACAAAACCTAAACCAACAAAAAGGGACGTAACTGCAAAAACTAGAACCTGGAACATTTTCTTCCTTCCTTTTCTCATAGAAGAGAATGAAACTCCACACACCTGTTACCATCTGGGTAATAAACCTGTATGTTTTCTTTATCATCAATAATCAGCCAATGGACTAAATTTTCACAAGATTGATGCCCAAAATAAATACTTGCAAACTAACATAGTGAAACTTTTATTACTAAGTGGAACAGGTCTTCTCATTCTTTCCAGCAGGAGCCACTTGCTTCCATTAGTCTGCTTTATGGGAATTCTGTTCCCTTATTTAGACGTCATGCATGGTTTATGGATACAATTCTAAACCCAGGTCCGTTTCCCATTTTCCAAAGCCAAACCTGCACCTTAACAGACACAGTCAGAATCACAGGAACAAACGGTGATCATGAAGGAATGGCATGTTTGTAATGTAAACATACACAGTATTATACCACACAAGCAAAAAGCATATCTTGCAGCCCTAGCTAATACATAACACCATAAGGTCATTTGTAGCATTTGCCTGATTGACTGTAAAGCAAAGCCTGAACCAGCAAAATCATTTCTGTATTAATATAAATACTTGCAGTCAATAGGACTACTTACGTGCTTCAAACTGGACATATGTAAATTCCTTGTGGAGATGCAGTCCTGGACTGTTAACACATCTCTGTATTCATATAGCAGCTGAAGTACTGAAGTTTTACACTCCTGCTGCTAAGATCACTTTTATAGCTCCAGCTGGTATTTACATCCATGCTGTTCCTGTGGTAGAAACTAGCAGGATAAAAAATTTGGTAGGAGATGCAAGTAAAAAGGTATGACTGATTGCTTTATTTAGTTATCCGCTTCCAAAATAGCAAAAAATCACTTCAAACCTATCAGAGCAGGCTCTTAATACCATATTTTAACATTATTTCCTCTAGCTCATTTTCCCTTTACTTTTTTAAATCTGTGTATTATATCCCTTCCCCACTTTCTCCAGCTAAATCCCTTTTCTATTGTGCAGATGCAAAAAAAAATGCAAAACGAGCCTGTATGCCTGCTGTGGGATTGTGTCACCGAAGCAGAGGGAAGTTCACTAGAATTATATACTGTCAGCTCTGCTCTACTCCCACTGACGCTCACAGAGAGTCTTACTGTACAGGAAGGAATGCAGATGCAAAGCTCTAGTATATAGAAAATATGTATGGGGGGAGAAAAGCAAAATGGGAATCTTGGCATGTAATAAATATTACAGACACCGACTGTGTGCATAACAGCTTGCTAAGCAGAAGCAACAGGAATGCTACTTCTATAATCAATGGTCTTCCGATCTGCTTCTAAATTATAGGTGTGGATAACTTATGGAGTTGGGGGTAAATCATTGCTTAAACTCAGTAATGTCAAATAAACTATACATTAACAATTAAATGTTTTTCCCCTCTAGTGCAATATTCATAACATCAAGTCTGACAAGTTCCTTTTCAGCTAAAAACACAACTAAGTACACTTCACAGAAAAGATCTGGTTGCCTATGAAGTTGTTAAATAGACTCGGAACCAGTTCAGTTCTCACAGGAGAGTCATTCAAGTTTCTGATGGATGGGAATCTTATTTTCAAAATCCTTTCAACATTTAAGTCTCCAAAAATATATAGGTTATTGCTACCCTGATTCCAAAGTGGTCACATTCCTCTATTAAAAAATCTCTGGTAAAGAGTCAAAGTTTGCTAATAACACTGCTGAAAAACTTTGATTTTTTTTTTTTTAAAGACTGTATCAGTAATTGATATTAGAAGCTCAGTTTCCATTTTGAGAGCAGAACAAAAGAATAAAAGACCAACAGTGAATTGAAACTTTTGTATTAACTTGCTTCCATTAAAAAATGTTTTCTTTGTCCTTTATCCAAAGACAAGTACTTGACATGTAAGAGAACCTCACATATATTCAAAAGGTCCATCAAGAAGCATATTTTCAGAATTACAACTTACCCCTAACAAGATTGATATTGTTAGTAGTTAGGGATACAGAAAAATGCAGAATGTACTCAGAATGTAAACCAACTTTTTTGGTATCTTAGGACATTTGCATGGTCTGTATATACACACATGGTCTACGCACACATACTAATAAATATATATAGATGCATATCAATGCCTTAGGACACCGAGTGCTATTTATCCCAGCCCTAAGTGAACTATATATTTAAATCCTTGATATGGGGATGCTGTTGATGTTGTAGTATTCATGTAAAGGCTCGTGTCTTCAGCTGATCCTCCAAAGAACCAGACTTCTAGAAAGTATCTGGCATTATCTTTTAGCCCATTTTCCACTCAATTTATCAAACAAATATAAACATTTTAAAGATGGCAATGACTGGCTGAAGACAGTGGAATTCATTTCAACCAACTGTAGTGAGTCCAAACATCTCATCATCTGGAAGCTTTCTGTACTCCACTGAAAGACAAATTGCTTTCCTAAAGGGTTAAGACAGGCTGGGCAAACTGCCATCTAAAAATAACTCCCTCTCCACTGAAGAGGCCAGAAGCCCAGACAACATACACTAGACGCTTAACAATGAAGGATAAGTTTTATATGAAGAAGTATCTTTCATTAGGCTAACTCGCATAGTTCAAAAAAAATGACTTAAGATTTGGGGCATACAAACCCTTTTTTGTTTTAAAATCCTCACAATGTTATTCTCAGCTGGGCAAGTATTCTTATTCTGGAACTCAGGGAAGGCGACCTTACAAAGTCGAAAGATTTGCCTAGGGCTACTGTGCAAACCATCAGCAAACTAAGATTAAAGATCAAGTGGTTCTGGATGTACATTGGGGGGTAGGGGGGTGCTCCTTCTCCAGCTGACACCATTTCTCTGATACTTCTGGAGTGCTTGCACTGAACAAAGAGAGACTTGTGAAAATGCCTTAAGTGAGTTTTTGCAGGGCACATTCAAATCATGAAGGTACTTTGGTGTCATCCACCAAATGAATACATTGGCTACTGATGATAAAACCAACCAGTTCAAGTAACAAGAAAATCCCATGCCCCACTAATACGGTGTATGGTTTTGAAATGGTCTAATCCACCTATGCAAGTATTTCCACAATGTCAAAGAACAGCCATCTGCAAAGAGGAAGAAGGTTTTTTTTTTGGGTTTTGTTTTTTGGGTGTTTTGTTTTGTTTTGTTTTTTAATGATAACCTTATACTGAAACAGATTCGTTCTTAATAAGATTAACTGGACTGAAACAAGAGCCTGTTTTTAGGCAGTGTTTCTGAAAAGGAGAGAGTGAGTCAGTACAGATCAGAAGTGGTTTATACATACAGATATCCACAGGGAAAAATTACTGAAAAATTTGTTTACAGTTCTGAGGTTGAAATTGCCTACAGGTAAATAGTCTAGATGAAAATTAGTGTCTGAGGGTGACGGGTCTTTCAAAAGTCTCTGATCTGATATAACCCTTCCAGGGAGCTATAGCTAGATGTCTGGGTACTTGCCCCTCGGGGACTCGTACACGAGTCCTGACCTTGAATGGATACCAGCTGGCCTGGCAAAGGCTCCTACCACCGGGTCCAAAATAGCCTTGACAATATACCCAGTGTGGGTCGCAATTAGCGCTGCCACTTGACAAGGAGTAACAACTTCTCCAGTTTGTGTTGCAGTTGACGGGCGCAAACAAAACGCTTCCCATAAATTGTTGAGCGGTACCCAACTGAGCAGGAAGAATCCAGAGAGAAGCTTTAATAGGCCATTGAAGAAAGCTGTGATGAGCTAAGTATGAAACAGCAATAGACATAATAGTAGAAGATTGCAAAACAAGGGCACAAGGCCTAATATATAAGAAAATGTGCCAGTTGGAAGCAGGAAGGAGCTAACACTGGAAAGGAGAGATCACAACACAATTCTTAGAGCAATGAGTCAGATAAAAATACCAGGTTCCCGTTGTGTTTAGCCTGCAAAGCGTTTAGCTTCATTGCTTATGCTGCCCCGATATCTCACCACGCTCCTTGCCTCGTTCTCGGCAGACAGCAAGCAGCACGCTGTGCCACCAGCTCCCGCTCCCCTCCCAACGAAGGGGCCCCACAAACCTGCGCTCAGACTTGCAGAGGCTCACCCAGAAACAGACTGCTGATTGCTTTACCTTCTTCTCCTCTTTCCATAACCTGTAAGATATACCTCTAAAACGTAAGTCTGAAGTTCAAGAACTGGACATCATGCCACTAAGCACTGCAGACAGGCTGGGAAGCAACACCTCCCCAAAGAGCACTGACTACACTTTGTAGAGGCTCTGCTTCACTCTCGGTACAACCTCGCAGTGTTACGGTAGCAAGGAAGCTACTCAACCTAAAGAACATTGAACACAACTCAGTTAGAAAACAGTGCAAAGTTTCCAATTCATACAGTTACCATTTATGGAAAAAAGTGACTTGTGATTACAGAGGGAAGTCAAATATGACGTGGAAGACATGCCATAAACTTTTTTCTAATTGTCTGAACCTTTGGATATATTTCTTCCCTCTGCGTTGTTAAGATCTCGGATAACCATTGAAGCTAGTGAAAACACAGCATTTCTCTCAAAATGCCCAAGCAGCCAACCACAAGATAAATTTGGACAACTATTAAAAGGCACTTGCCAATCAGGACCCGTCCAGGTTTAAGAGTACCAGCTGCTGAATACTGGCTAATGAAGATACACTATCTGGCACTCCTAGACTTAGAGAAGCCAGCCTTAGAGAAAGACATTTCCTTCTTTACAGAAGGAGACTTTATTCTCTTTGAAAATTTCTGAGATTTGAGGTAAGAAATGCACACAGACAGAAGGGAGAAAAATTAGCAGCTGGAAGCTGAGCCCTTCAGACAAGCTGGCAGATGAGATCACGTACTTACTCTTAACAAATATCTAACTGCAGAAGGTCCATGCAAGTTATGTATGAGAGAGGCGTCCCTGCTATTTGTGTTTCAAGATTAAGAAAGAAATCATGTATGTTTGAACACCTCCTCATTTATTCTACTCACATTTTTAATTACTTTGATGCAACCTCTTCAAAAGTAATTCTTCAACTGACTAACAGCAGGGAGATAAACACGTGCCAGGACACAGGAGTAAGTACCACCCCGGTCCTTCCACAGACACAAACCTGATAACTACAAACTTAACTAGGCTCATATTTTATGTACTTCAGTATATTAGATTAGCGTCAGATGATGCAGAAGGTGGGACGTGAGTGACATAGGCTGTTACAGCAAGGCTCCTAGGTCTGCTCTAGGATTTGCTTCTCAAATGATTTATATAGTTCATAAGAGTTCTTATTTAATAAGCATTTCACTAAATGGCCTACATGGTAAATTGATTGACCAGAAAGAAACAGTGCAGAATCCTGTCCTGCATAAAACAAGAATTACATCAATAACATCTATAAGGCTATTCTCAGCTGTCAGCATTGCAATGAGAAAAAAAATGGGCTTTGTAGCTGTAGAAAACATTCTCACAATCTGGATATATGAAACATTTAACACTGGTCATGCAAAACTGTTATTGAAATAAATATCCACTATTCCTTCTGCATTCAGAAACTACCTTTAGCAGTAACAGTTACGCCCTTCCAGCTGCATGGACAAACATGGTCTCTTCCATCCTGTCAGTAACAGATGATCACTATGACGATGATTTACAGTGACCACAATTAATGAATAAGATTGCATAGCAAAGAACGCAATGTTTCCCTATCAACCTGCTGAAGTAACTGATGAAGCTAAAACAAGCTAAACAGTTTGAGATAAGAACAAAAGAATTCACTTTGTTCAAAGAAATCACTTTGCTTTTTCTAGGACACCTCAGAACAAGTTACGGTTTTATAGTTCTACAATAGCATAGATGGAAGACAGCTGCTTTCAGAGTCACCCTTAGCATTTCCAGTAGCAAATATGCCTGCAGATAAGTATGTGCCTGAGGGTTTGATTTGCCTCTCGAGTATGAAAGTTTGTGAAACTGTTTCTGTCCTTTTTAGGTTGTTACTTCAAACATAGTTTAAGGGTTAGAATATGAGTATCAATTAAAAATAAACCCAAAAGTATTTCTTATGAGCAGAGCAGATCATACTTTTGCTTTAACAGCAGCCCTCACAGACATGCAACATTTGTGTTTCCTGCATTTCAAACACTGATATTCCAACTCATAAACCCTTTTTACGTATTCTGTAACACATTAGGTGTCAGTTGCCCAAACTGACCATTTCATTATATGTTTTAAACTCTGTACCATTTTTTTTTTTCAAGGAAGCCTGAAAATTTACATTTCATTAATATTTACTCACAAGTCCTTCTGTGTCCTCCCCTTGCTTCCCCCCGCTATACTGGCTTCTGAATGGTGCTGAGCAACCTGCTGTTTTGTTTCTTTACCAATACTTCAATGGCTTTTTCCTGGAGAAAGTCGAAAAATAAGGAGGCAAGACCACAAATCCAGTCTCTCTATGTATATCCAGCCTTGTTACTTACCAACATTATTATCCGAAGAACAGAAAACTATTCTTAGAGAAACTATCAAAGTTACAGAAAGATTTATTGTTTGGCCCTAAAAAGTATTCGTTTAACAGCCAGATAGATAACAATGCAAGAAAAAAAAAAAAATTCACCATGGCCATCTCCTAGCGACAAACCTGCCCCAGCATTTTGTATTCTTTACAACTAGCTTCTCCTCATTAGATACCAACATTCAAAAACAAATCAAATGCTGCTTTAAGTAGTCCCATTTCTTTTAGTCTCTCAAAACCAACTACTCCATTGTCTTGCCTCTGATCATTTAGATGTTACACTAATATGTTACTTCTGAACTCAACTTGAGAGAGGGAGGACAAAACTACAAAGACTGTTTAGTGCGCAAGGCAGAAGCTTGTTAGTGCTACCACTGGACAAAATCCTAGCAGAAGAAGGAAGATTGTGCCTATCGTTATTCATTATTAAGGTGAACAAAAAACATGCCCATGTTCACACTATGGAAAACAATCCTTTCAGCTCTGAATTTGAAGCAAGCAACAAGCAAAACTGCAAAATGTTTTTTAGAAGTCCTTTTCAGTAGATTAAAGCATCTTTTAAGTCATACATTTTATATATGGTTAATTTTGCAAGCAATGGAAAAAAAACAGCATTTAATGAAGGATTGTCAGCTTCAACTCAAATTATTACCTCTTCTTGAATAGATACGGGTATATTCATTTATTTCCTTAATGCTTTTACATTTCTGCTTCTAAAACAGAATTTTCAGGAGAAGGTATGCTACACAATATGTAATAGGCCTAATATTTTTAGCCTATACATGATAAAGACATGCTAAATACTATGAGAAGCCCAGGGATATCCCAGGACCATGACAAGTCAGGAAATATTTTGGTTCTCTCTTTGAACTTTTAAGAATTAAAGGCTAATCTCCTTTTTAAAAGGGAGATTGCTTAAAGCTTTCCCCAGTAGATAAAATCTTTACTAGATAAACTACATCTGTTCATCACATCATTTAGAGTCAGCCACACAGATCATCTTGGAATAAAGCATAACAAATCTGGGTGGAGGTTAAAAAGTGATTATTCCGACTTCAGCCCTTGCACACGCACACTTCAGTGTGAGCTCCCCGAGTTCAATGGGGGATTGTGCTCAGCCACCCTTTCCCAGCCCATGCCCTCAACTAATTACAATTTCTGCATCCTCTGGTCCTGCAGAAGTCCCCTTACCTTCCTTTGTGTTAAGGCACTAAGGACAGTAATTTACGTCTAATTAACGGAACTGAGTCATAACGAGCTTCTTTCTTCTACAGGACTTGAATGCTAAATATCCAAAATAACCAGTGAAACCCGGCTTTTAGTCCTGCTCCATACGTTAAGTTTCTGCAGCACAAAGCTGTTATTCAGGCCTCCTTGCTTTGCATACAGACAGAGGGTCGGGGGTTATTCACACTGTCAAATTCTTAAGATGGCAGGCACAGAGGGGTTTTGCCGCCCGCCACCAGCTTTAGTATTTCAGCTAAGCAGCCATGTTGTCAGGCTCATCCTTCGGGACCTCTCAATTTTTCTCCTCCAGCTTTGAGATGGCATCCTTTTACCACCGGCTGAATTGGATGGCGCTCTTTATGAAGGATCCATTTCCACGCCGAAGAGACAAAAGGCAGGATGAAAGGTGGAAGGCAGGCACACAAAGGGCTGCGCATCTGCCCAAAGAAAAGAATGATAAAGCAGTTCTGCTGCTGATCCAAGATGAACTGCCACGATGTCACCAGGTAAATCAAGGCTATCAAAGAAATCAACTAAAGCGGGAACAAAAGCATGCACAAAAACATAAAAAAACCTGAAAGAAACTGAGCTTCTCACTCCAGGAAAGAGGAAACTGTTGGCCGATTCAGTGAATCGAACCACAATAATACAAAACAAACAAACAACATGTTTAAAGATACTGACCAGTCACACCAAAAGATAGGCCAAATTCTTCTTCTGAACTACCCTATTCTTATCATTGTGTTTTAAGTTATATAGACAATGATGACAGTGCATATATTCTGCAAATACTAGTATGTTACTATAAGCATGAAGATGAAAACCAGCCTAAGCAGGACCAGGTAGACCACCAATCCTTCACTGGAAGGACCAACGTCCTTCTTCCATGTCCATGTAAGGTATCAGAACTTTGGAAGAGAAGTCGTCAAATGGGCCCTTCCACCCGCACAGTACAGATGCCTCCACACATGCACTCAACTACAAATGGATGCATGAAAGAAGAGATCCCTATGCTACTTTGTAGGCTTGAACCTCCCTGCTTAATTTTATAGAAAATAATAAATACAGACTCTTTTGTGGGCTACTGAATGCAATAAAGACTTAGAATTAGCTTTTCAATAATTCTGTATTAAAGTAATTTATAAAAGTAACTAAAGTTACTAAAGTAATAAAGTAATTTATTTAAAGTAACTATTTTTCCCAAACTAATTTTAAGAGTATCATCTTTAGTGTTAAACTATCATGCCTGATGTCAAGCGACATGTAAATAGTTATACATCCACCTACTCATTTTTATCTGTACTCTACCAGAAGTGCAAAGTTGTGACAGCAAAACAAAATCTCAGACTAAAGTTATTAATATTGAAATCAAGTCAGTATGGAAACATTCAGAGACTAGATTTTGTGTCAATATGGTCACCTTACCTGCAGCAACCTGCATTTTCATACACATATATATCTACCTTTGCAGCCACTCTTTCCAAATATGTCATGGAGCAAAGAACAGCTTAAACAGGCATGGCGTTTAGTTTTCCGCTGTTATGACTCACCTCCCGACTCCCTCTACATCATACTTTTTATGTAAACTTGTGCTAGTAAGACAAAATGATAAGTTTTTATACTATGAAATTAATGCAATATGATTTACTGCATAAACTTTTAGTGTTTTTTGGTTACAACAGATTGAATATATTAAGAACTACACAGCTTTCCCGTCCCCCTCTGTGTTGGTCAAAATAACTGATGCATATTATGCTAATAATCTAGTTGCTTGCTAAAAATATTTAAATTGCTTAATAGAAAGAAGAAGTTATTATTTTTCAATTGGTTAAAAGCACCATTTGGTGAAACTGAATTACACTAAGAGCGCTTTCAATTTTACAACCATATGAAAAGAAAAAAAAAACAAGGTACATTTAAAAAATCATGCTTGTCAAACATTTATTTTGTTAATGTGCTATTCCAGTCTTCCATGTTAATGGCTTATTAAATGTAGTTTTCAAAGAAATTTACCATATAAAGAAAACAATTTAAGTGCATCACACTATATTAAAACTAATCCTCATTTGAAAAAATACTGGTAATGAAGTAAGTTCATAAGTGGAATTGCTTTCAGAAGCAATACGAGGTTTCAATCAATTAAAGAATTGGTTAATCAAATATTAATATTCTTAGTAAAATGACTCTAGTCTCTTTAAACCCAAGCACAAAAAGCAAGATATGTAGTTTTCCGTTTTCCCGCCACATATTATTTTTCTTTATATGAAAACATAGAAAAAGATGCCATATCAAGAACTGCATATCATGAGTTCCTCTTTCTTCAATCAATCCAGTTCTGCTCCTTCAAAACTGAGTCAAACGGATTTGCAAAGGTTCATTCACATCATTCGCATGTAAAATGAATTTTTACTGGAGTAGTACACAGTGCAGATAAGAGGACAAGGGGGAGGACAACTGCTAATAAAAACATACACCAAACATGAAAAACTATTTCCATAATCATCTTCCCCCAATAATCCAGGTGAGCACGCAACTAAAGCACACACCACTAAAGCACAGAATTGGCGATTTGCCGATGAGACCACTTTGTGAAGAGCACAAGGTTCAGGCTGATGCGTACCATTTCTCAGAAGTTCCCAGAGTACAGTTGCCCGGAAAAAGTATTTTTGAAATAGTATACACAGTGTTTCTACCCACAGAGCACAATGCAAGGTGCATCACAGATTACACAAAACTTTCCCTGAAAGAACAAATAAAAAGCCTGACCAACAAAGCTACGCATGATTTTCTACTTCAATACTTGCAAAGGACTTCAACAATATCAAATCTGGTTTCTTTAACATTCATTTTATTCGCATTGTTTTCTACTCTTCCATTTTAACAAATTTTTTAACACCATTTATGCAAGTAAACTCAATTACGAAGAAAACCTTGGCTGACTGACAATACATCAATGGATGACATTGTTGTGCTAAACTCAGATTGCTTCAACATGTGCTGTGCTAGACCTGAGAGCATCTTACCTTTTCCTCCACTATGAAAACTGAATGTAAAAGCCTACTTCCTCACATAGATAAAAGTTTAAGTGGGTATAATAAGAATTTACTTCTAAAATTTAGCAGTGGTGGTCTATGAAATTTTAATGCCAGACAAAGACGCCAGACAGGATTCATTTCTGCAATTTAAGTCTCAAATTTGTTTAATTTATGGGCAATGTAGTCATCCATTTAACAGCCTGCCAAAGTAAAACTTGCAATTCTATGGGAAATTCAATTTCGAGACAGGGAGAAAGATGGCTGGAACACTGCTAATAAAGAGTGAGTGTGTGTGTCCCCGTGTGTGTGCGTGCACATGTGTTTTGTTTTGTTAGTAGATGCCTCCCAACGGGAAGCTCCCCTTCTTCTGGCTCTTCCAAATACCAGGTTCTTAATTCTCAGTTATTGGTTCTACCTTGTTAGAAACTCTATTCTTTAGTTGGATATAAAAGCCCTTTTGTTCCTATTTTTAGGGAATGACCAACAAGAACAATAACAGCGACAAACATTCAGGCTGGAGAGAACTAGTTTTAGGCCTCGTCTCTATGGAGGGTCTTTTTAATTGCTCAGTCAGGTTTTTCTTTTCTTTTGTATTCGTCCACCAATGCAGCTGCACTGATGTCAAGCTCACACAACATAATGGGTGCAACATTTTACAGCAGAGCAAAACGTGTGCATCACTATTTCTACAACATTACAGGGGGACAGGATTTGCAATGAAACATCAGCATTGTTTCCCACCCCCTGAAGTTTTTGCCTTTATAAGACTTCTGTCTAGGAAATGCAAATCATTTCAAGTAGATTAAATTAAGTGTTTGACAAAGGCTATCTGTATGGGGTTTTTTTTTTGTGGTATTAGGAGTTTATTTCTGCATAATACAGTTTCAGCAGAAAATGTGCAAATGTTCTCAAGAGCAAAGCTGTGGCCAATGCATTTTTCCATTTCTGGAACAAGGAAATATGCACTTTTCCTACACACAGCAAGATAATACCTTGCAGCTGTTTACATAGTCATAATAAAAAGCCAATATCCAAAAACTGGATATCAGATCCAACTTTAAAACATTACCTCTCAGTTCAAGGATAGTTAAACAGTAATAAATTTTGATCAAAAGAAGTTCACCATCAAGGTTACATTAAAAAAAAAATTAAATAAATATGGACTTTTTGCCAATATCAACCCCAAATATTGCTTTAAAGGCACTCATCTCAGGCTTTTGTTAAGATCATAATGATGACCACTGAGTCATCCAATCTTCTCTACTTTGGAAGGGACTCCAACTTAAAATTGGAAAAAGTCTGAAATATAACACTAAAGCCATTTAAAAACACATTACTTCAACAGCTTGGGACATGGTGAATCGAAGGGTTGACTTTTGTTCTTTTTTTCATTTCTGAATAATTATATGAACAGAAAGAAGCAAAACCTCTTTTCAGAAAGGCAACGTTTTGTTCACTTCAGAGCAGAATTCACATGCCAGCACACATTTCTTTATGAGTATAGGACTCTGAATAACATTTTCACGGTATTGCAGATCACAATATAAATCCTGGGTCACAATTAAAGTGTCCACTAGGTCCGTCACGATAGCTAAAAATTCCTCATGTGACCTAGCACAGTACAACGTTGGTACGTGCTGAAGGGACAGCTAGGGCAGAAACATCGCGTGTGTGACTGAGGCGGAGAAATATACTGCATAATACATGGTTCTCTCTGGTGCTCATTTCAGAAGCAGGGAAGACTACCTGTCAATGATTATACATTCTCAAATACCTCTTTTGAGTCACAAGAAAGGAAACACAAGATTTGGAAAGGGGCACTAATTTCAGGAAGGAATTAAAAATTCATAAAGAATATCCAGAATGATGACTTTTTTTTCCATTCCCCAATCCAAAAGCAAGTTTCCATAGCGGGCGGTGGCGGGAAATGGGCAGTCATCATATGTCTTTCCTCAGGACATTCAAAAAGAGCTAGGAACACATGGAAGCAAGCAGTTGTTGGAAACGTTTTTTCCTTTCATGGAGGCCTACAACATTTTCCACTGGACATGTACACCTCCATGTAACAAACAAGCCTACTGATAGCGGAACTTCTTTTCTTAATACCACTCTAGCAGACCTTCCAAGATCTACAAACAACAAACAGAAAACATAGTAATTAAATAGCTATCTTCATTACAAGTGAGATCTAGAACTGACACAAGGCATCTGGCTGTAGAGACAAGGAAGTCATGGTTGTTCAATGCATTTCAAATCCTATTTGTTGCTTTGCTCTGCCATAAGATGTTTTTTGGAAAAAAATCTGCTATGCCAGAAAAAAAAAAAATCTGAGATTGAGAGATTTTATCTATTAGGTAACACTTCTGGAGGGTAATGATCCTTTTATTTGCTTCTGTTTGGAGATCAGTCTTTCCTCACTGGTGCTTACTTGCACCCAGTGGGGGCAATGAAATTCAAAACACGTATTTCTTAAAAGTCTGCTGTTAAATTTGGAAAAGCATATATTATTTGGGGGAAATAAAAGATCATTCTTGCTTGCAGTGATCTCTTGCAGACAGCTGCCAGATGGGACAATTCCCCAGACTGATCTGCTTTCCCATTCTGTTTCAGATACCCCAGCTTTCCTAAATAATTTTAATTGTCTGACATAAAATGTCTGGCAGTAAGTCATACATATTTCTTCTGTAACTTGCTGTAAAAATTCTACTAGTTCTCACTAGAATAAGAGTTATCATCATTTACACATTTGTAACAACCTCCTCCTGTCAACTGCTCCTTGATCTTTGTTTTAAAAACACCATTCAAACATACAAAGTGACTAAGGGTTACCAGGTCAAGAAAATATACCTACAAAAGGACTACAAATCCACAGCCTCTCTCATAACCAGAATATGGCTAAGTTGCTATGCTTCTTTAAATCATTTTCCCCTCCACCAAAAGAAAACTTAAATTCATTGCATCTGCTTGATGCTGATGCTCCCTTGTAAGTCAACACAATAATACTGGCAATGACTTTCTTCTTCTAATGACCTACAGGAGAAAAAGAACATGGCATACACTGTTTGTGGCTACATCGCCCAGAAAGCCTAGAGGCAGGATAATTAGTGATAAGGGCTCAGTCTACCCTATTATCTTCTCTTACTAGTCCTCCAAATCCTTTGTTTGTCCAAGTCTACCAAAGAGAAGAATAAAGACAAACCAAAGGAAGTTAAGCAACAAATCTAAGAAGGAGCCTGGCAAGAGCAATTCATATTGAAGATTAAAGAGCTGAACATACTGTATATCTTGGCTAAGCAACAAACGAGGGAGTCATAATAATTATCTGCAAAGTATCTGAAGGACACAGACTAGGGAGGAGGAGAAGGAGGAGAAAATCTGTAAGGCTGCATAACCCATGAGAGTACCACAAGAGCACCAGCCTGCGTAGGTAAGGACAACGGAAGCAGAGTATCAGGAAAAGCCTTGAATAAGAATCACTTTCCACGCAGTTGCGTTTAAACAAGTAACCCTTCCCCTGACTCTCTCAACTTCCAAAACCCTGCACCATCTCTGTAGAAAAACATCCTTTCAGGTGGCAACAGCTCTTAGCAAGCTACGTGACAGCGGCCAGTCCATGTCGTTCACCTGCAGAATTTGTTTTCTTCTCTGCAATTTCGATGTTTTCCCACATGGGCTTTGCTGGTACAGAAGGAATTATAAAACATGGATTTGGAAAGCACTATCACTGGCCAGATGAATAAGAGAGGATATATATATATTTTAAATGAAAACCACAAACAGGAATAGCAAAATAAGAAATCCCTTAGAGAATCCTTCTCAATCACGAAAACCCCCAAACCTTTCAATAAAAAAACCCACCAAACCCACAAAACAACAACAAAACCCCCACCTACTTCCAGAGAAGAATCTGGAGGTAATACTCTGACATGCTTCGGGAATTAACACCTTACCACAGACAAAGGGGTGAGAGAAATAAGAAGCACATCCCTTTTTCCTTTTTCAGGTGTTGAGTAAGATTTAGTAAATCTTAGCCCATCTTTTTTTCAGTTACATCAACATCTGAAAAGCATCCATAAAGCTGTTTTATGAACCACCTTCCAGAAACAGCACTGAACAGGGCAGAGGCAAAACAGTAGGGCTGCTGAACCTGCATATTCATGCACATGTCAAACCAGTGTAAGATAGAGCAGATGACGGAAGCATTTAAAACCCAGCAGTTCACGTACTTCTACATAGGAATTTCCTCACATCGGCTTTCTAAGTGGCATTGGTTTAGAAAAAACTATCATGAGAAAGGAAAAAGACAATGTTTTTGGCTACATCTCACTCATGAAAGCCTGTACATGACTCCACAAGATCAAGGTGGAGATGTCTGCTGAGGCTCAAGGTTAGCAACACCGACACTCTAGGACAGCAAATTTACATCTAGTCTTTGAAAGGGTCTGTGGTTCTCAGATTTACTAAATTGGAGAGGGAGATGCAAAAATAAATCTAACAAAAATATCTGGCAATAACAAAAGGTACCTAATTGTCCAGGGAAAAAACCCAGCCCCAAACAACTAAACAAACAAATGCATCACTGGATACATACTTCATAGGTTCATAGGGACAAAGGAGACACTTATATATATAGAAAAGGAAAGGCAAAGAATGGCATTATAGCATCCTTTCTAGAAAGATCCTTTCCTGAACAAAGTAATACATTGATTATAAACTGTGAGCCAAATGCAAAAAGCATATACCTAGGAGAGCACAAGTAAAATTATTTTTGGAGGGTGATGGAGTGCTTTGATGAAGTACCAGGAGGAAGCAGGTTTTTTTATTTATAAGTATATAAAACAATATAACTGCACCAGTATCACTGGACAAACTTGCCAGAACTAGACCTACAAAAATAAAGGCTTAGATGAATCCACCATTTTTTTTAATATTGAAGATGATAAAGAAAAATGCACTTTAAACTTAGGTTCCAGACTGAAAATACAAGGCTAGCAATTAGAGGAACATAATTAAAGTTCTACAGTAAGCATATTTTATGTAAATCTCACTGATGAACAACACACTGGGAAGTACAATGCCATTTTTACAGACACGCTTTCCAGAACACACAGATTTTAGGGTGAGAACAGAATACAGCATCCTATGTTGACTTTTTAAGTTTGCTGTCTGAATCCTGTACATACCACAGCTTTCTATTCAACTTCTAGAATGAGTTCCATTCTATGAAAAGTGCTTATAAGAGCCTCCAATTTTAGACAAAAGGCCATTACAATACCTTTTATAAGGCTTCCCTCCACCCTAAGGGGGTGTATTTAAAAAACTCACCCCTTAGGTATGGGATATAGCCTCCTAATTGGTAACAGCTTGTTCAGATATCCTAAAGAGTTTTCTGGCAACACTGACCTTTGATGTTTGCTGCTTACAGTAGTTATCTTTTAGAAGGAGAAAAGCATCATTACTTTCCTCTGTGATAGCTATCTGTTAATAGCTGTAAATACAAATAATGTCATAATTGTATGATGCTTTTTCCTCAAAAAACAAGAGAGATTTATTTCTAACATCAATTTTATTTTAACAACGTAACATAATCATTTTTGCCTACTGCTTTTACGACAGGGTGCCGCCCCAAAGAGCGGTCCCCACAGCCACACAGCCCCCCCCAGCCCCGCCCCGTCAGCCTGCCCAGACTTTGCACCCTCTGATTTTTCCCTGTAGCTTAGGCACAGTTCACAGAATTTACATTTCCCTTCTTGTAGTCTGATTTTAAATCTTTATGCAATATAGTGCCCCTTGGCTCCACACACTAGATAGCAATTAGATTTTACGCTGTTTGAGGGATGGCACTCAGACTACCATGTGACCACTCCTTAATTTGACTGCTGCCCCCTTTAATAACCAAGTTCTTAAGCAAAAAACACATTATTTTACTTTTCTTTCTATTACTCAAGTAATGTTTGTTTGCAGTCTCCAAAACAAACACAAAACTAAGAGGAAGAACTGCACCCAAGTTACCTGATCCCCAAATCCTGGGCAGGCTGTCAAGTTAAGATGCTTACTTACAGCTTGTCCTTTTAGAAAGTACCAGGATTACATTTCATCCTTTTATTACCCTCCCTCCTCTCGCAAACGTACCCTTTGGCAGAGCCTGTCAAGTACAAGTGTCTTAAATGGGCCGTCTGCATGGAGTGAATTTCATCCACAAACCCCATTTACTGCTGCTCAGTATTTGTATATTTTGTGCATGAATCTTCTACTATATAATTTATGCAGTCAGTTCAAAAGTACATGGAAGTCATTAGATGAAGCCGAACATTTAGTCTACTCAGAATTATGTTATGGAACTCTGAGCAGCATCAGAAATGAGATTATCTGAGTCGCAATGGAAGAGGGAAGAGAGGATAGAGGGTCTTCGGTCAAACAGACCCAGGCCTTCCTTAGCTAACATTATGCACTTCAAGTTTGCTCTTTGAGAAAGGAATTTAAAAAATAGTAATTGTAATACCACATGGCACAGAATTTTGGCCACTTCCTTTGTGGATTACTAAACTGCTCCTTAAAATGATCAACATCTCAAAACTTCATGGAAAGCAAGAAGCTTTAACCTATGCCCAAACAGCTGACGTAGATGTTGGGGAAAGCATGGTTTGGTGTCAAAATGACCATAACAGAATCCAAATAAACTTCAACTAAAAAAACCCTCTTGAACAGTTTTGCTTATACAAGCCATTAAAGAAATTATAACCTTTTATCTTTTTTCAAGTTAATATACCTATGAAAAAATAATTTATAAAAGAAACCCAACAAGAATGCTTTTTTTTGGTCATTGTTTTACGAGTATAAAGAAATTAATTTTAAGAAAATAATCTTTTGCTGTATTAGAAATCATACTTGTTTGTAAATTTCTAATTCTTCTATGCATATAAACACATGCCACAGACAATTATGTATGTACATTGATTAATTTATGTTCCCAAAACTGCACACAACCTACAGCTTGCTCCTTTAGCCCACCTGCACACAGAAAAAAATTAGTGTTTGCAAATGCCTCGTTCTGAGGCAATGCTTTCTTGAAAAGGATAAGCAAAAACTTTCTTCATACATTTTGGTTAGCCAGCCTGCAAACCAGAAAGGAGATGAAGACAAACCGTTACTATCTTCTGTAGCTCACCCTTTGCTGTCTACCAAAAGAAAATCCTCCCACGTTGGGCCTTAAAGAGTGGTTTTCCTTTAGTATCATTCTTGTAGCTACTGACAAGATTTATCTTGAAAGAACTCCTTGCTTACAATACAGATATTATTCTTCCATGAATTATCCAGATTTTTTTTTAATTGAAACTGTTTAAAAATCCACTAGTGCCGTTTTGGTTGACAAACAAAACAATAACCTGCAACTAGCAGGGAGGGGCCGGGGGGGATTGGGAAGTGAGAAATATGGGGTGGGAGGGGGATTGCAAGGCAGTTAATTAAAAAAAAAAAAAAATCTACATGTTCAGTGAACATGGCAAATGGTGAAGAGATAAACAGACTCATTTTCTAACACTTTAGTCTTGGCGTTTGACCAAGAGGTCCCTTCCCAGCAAGGAAATAAAGCCCTGCAAACTACCAACCACTCAGAACATCTGTAAGTATAAACTTCTTTTGGACATTTATTCATTCTTAACATATGCCCTCATTAACTTTTTCTTCTATTTTTTTTTTTTTTCAGCCAGTGCTGAAGGACAGAGGGGAAGTACCCAGCTAGACAGGTCCAGCCGCTGCGACAGCGAGCAGCCGGAATGGAATTGCCCGCACTTGGGGCTCCGCCAGCGCCGGTGCACCCCGATGGGCCGGTGCTTGGGGTTTCACTGGGCAGCTGCTGCCCAGCTCTTTCCAGACCGTTAGGAGAGACCTCAGCAGCAAAGGCTACTGAAAATCGGGTTTGCTCTGAGCAGCAAGGTGGTTGGACTTCTGTGCTTTGCTTGTACTTGAAAAAGGTATGGCGTTTATCTAGAAACTTTTCAAAGCTTGTAATATCCTGGTCATCTCAGACACCTAAGTCTAGTTAGCCTTATCATTGTTAGAAGGAATTAAAAGGGGGAGTGAATTTCCCTCCCTATTTTTAAGCCGACACCACCTCTCCCCACCCTGTAATCTCGCTTGGAGAATGAACCCAGCCCTTTAGTACAGCATCTTGTGGAAAGGCTTCCTACAAAGCAAAACCGCAAACATTTAAGTAACTTGACAGATTATAGGTTTTATGAAAAAATAAGTTAACTTTGGTCTTGCATCACATCCCAAGAGAGCAGGAGACAACTGCAGCATAACTTCTCACCATTCCTGCACAACTATTTATGCCTCCTCATTGTGTAACCCCTGCACTTCTGGTCTTTCGTTACCCTCTCAACAATGCACACCATCTCTTAAGAATAATTCTACCATTTGGCGTATTATTTACATACTACTATTGAGGAAGAGCAAAAAAACAATCCCTACTCCACTGTGGGAGTGGGATGCCTAATGAGATGGTCCGTTCTCAGCACACAAATTTCATGTGGGCCTGATGTCTTAACTCCCAACAGCACACATCTCACAGGGCTGTCTCATACAGGAGATGAGGAGGCTGTACAAGAAAGCAAAGGTACATTTGCAGCATGATCTAGTTAGAACCAATAGCACTAGAAATATCTACCTTACCGCCTACAATGTTTTTGGCATATGCTAGCAATGGATGGTACCTTTTGCTTTCCACCATCTGGATGTGCCATAACTTAAACATACGCACAAGGAGGTTGCCAACTGCTAGATGACAACGGTAATCTGTTCCCGTAGGAGAGTACCACTCCTATAATGCTGAAGCAATGGTGCATTTGGCTTTTGGGGTACACACTGAAAAGATGAGGCCTTTCTGGTTTGGCAGGTTGAGGATCCAGAGGAGGAGGAGGACGGCAGGAACAGTACCGAGAGCAATGCTGGACTCTGCATCTAGGAAAGCAGGATGAAAACGTGCAGAGGGGCAGGGCTGGGTCCTTCTTTCAGGAAGGTATGAATATAGTGGGAGTATAGGGAAGACAGATTTGGGAGTCCTTCAAGTAACGCCAGAACCTCTTGATGCATGGCGCAAACTTAAAAGGTCAATTTAGCCTACATGCAACTACTCTGAAAACAAGTGAAGAGTGGAGCAAGCCTCAATCAAAGAAGTTTGGGGCTATTTTTGTAACACTGTCATTAGTTCTTACATACAGAAAACCCTAGAGAATGTCTTCCAAAGTTTGCCACGAAGCAAAACCAGCTTTTTGAAGATAATTTAGCTAACTAGTAAAAAGGATGGAATGAACTTTATGTGGCATTTCAACAGCCCTGTCCTGTGAGAAGATTATAGACATCACAAAATACACGTACTGTGCAATGGTTAGACCACGGATAGCGATAATGATAGCCTGCGCTACACAGGGCTTTTCATTGTCAGTGAGCTTTGCGAACAAAAAAAAGCATCACCACAAAGATCCTTCCTAACAAAATTTTGCCTGAAAAAACATGAAAGAGCCTTAAACCCCTGACACCTTCCTCCCAACTTTCCTTCTTGACCACATCCCTTTTTAGACGTCAGCTGGCAAATAAGTATGCCAACTCAAGTCTCTTTGCTCTCAGGGAGTGTAAAAGATGACAGAAGACCATCTTGATTTAATGCGATGGCACATTAATTCTCTCATGCATTAATTCTGTATCAAACCTCTGAACCACACTTGCCAGTGGTTCACAGGGCTAACACTGGGAAAAGGAAGGTTTCAGCAGGGAACATCAAGGCAGATTCTACAGAATTGTACAGCTGCTATACACAGCAACTTGATAAAACCCATCCCCTCCAAGTCAATATATTTTAGCAGTAATTTGGACCTGTAAAAATAATAAAACAAAAAACCCTGCACCCACAAAAACTTCAGTTGTCACCAAGTGCTAAAAAGTTCAATCCCCCTACCAGAACTGTCACAATTTCTATTTTCTGTTCTTTCTACATCAAAAATAACTTCCAGGGTGCTGTACCGCAGTGTAGTACTCTCTTCCTCTTAAATATTTTCTTTGGGCATCTTAAAAGCTGGGTTAATTTAGCAGGCAAAGGGTACAGACAGCTGGGTTGTATGTCAGGTCTACCTACCTAAGGACCAAAGATTCTTCGTATTACTGTCTGGTAACTTGAAATTACTAGATCTACGTGATTTTACATAGCCAGACAGACAAACAAATGAGAAGCACAAGACTTTTGCTCACATTGCTATGATTTTTCTTTTTTCTTCCCCACCTTAACGTTATGTTATTTCTTTTACCAGTATTTTTCGTGTCACCTTTGCATGTTTGATTGTCATACCTTACAGACTGTGCCAGTGTGGAAACAAATGACTTCACTATCAACGCATGGCAGGATTTGACCCCAATTCCTCCTCTTTTAGCTGTAAAGGATGCCCACAGAAACACACTCAGCTACTTACTATGCTATTAGAAGTATTCAGCACTTAAATCTGCACTGCTTGTTTCCCTTGATGTCTTAATTTTTGCTTCAATTTTGACTGAAAATTTCACTTTTACATTTTAACTTTACTTAATGCACGAAACAATAATGACTACCAATTAATAACAGATCTAGTGGAAAGGACAGCCAATATCCACATGCTGAAGTTCATGGAAAACCTTGTCACCTGCAGATAACTTCTTAAATCACACCCACTACAGGCTCCTGGAGGCACGCAGTCCTTTCTACTTCATATCTCTGCTCTGTGGCCAGAGACAAAGTCACTGGACCAAAATAAACCACAGCCGCTTTCTGCTGTTACCATCCTGGGAGCTGCCTGGAGATGACCAGAGATGCCTTCAGCATCTGACCTCCACACAGCTGCAGCAGGACGGCGGCTGAGCTTACGGCACTCGTGCCTAAGCGCCCAGGCCCCTTCGGATCTGCCACTGGGCAACGGCTACAGATAAGGGCCATCAACTCACTGCCACACCTCTTATGTCATTTGCTTTAAATAGCCTTGGTATCTGCAGCGTTCAAAGAGAAGTTTGATGCACGTGCACTTTCTGGTCTCACTCTGAATTCACTCAGTCGATACTTTTTTATTTCTCTTTATTTTTTGTGACTTAAAAAAACAGAAGTAAGAACTGTATTAAAGAACAGACACTAACTGGTAGCAACAAAAAACTTCTTTCTCCAATATACAACACTGGATTAACAAAGGCTGAAAAACTAGAGAGGAAAAAAAAAGAAAAGAAAAAAGGTTAAACCATCATCCTCAGCTTTCTCCATGCTAACAATACCGACATCAAAAGGTCAGCAGTTACTGAAATTTGTCTTCTATGAGGAGTTCAACTCTGAGTCTCTGTTGAGGTGAGGGGGGGGTTCCCCATTTTTCTCACTTTTCTTTACAAAAGACTATTTCAGCTGAACATGTAAAAAGGCTTTATGTTAGGGTTTCTTACATTGTCTCTTATGCTCCAAGGAGCGAAACAGAGAGCTGCTCTTTGAGAAGACTTATTTTTCTCTCTAAAGGCTGTTCTACTCAAGATAGTCTTTAGGAGCTTATTCTATAGCTAGACCCTTCTTAAACAGGAAGATTATCTTCTTTGAGACTTTGCCTTTTTTTCTGTTTTTAAATGCACTTTTAAGAAATGCACCTCGAGTCACTCAAGACTTTGAAGATTGCAATTGAGCCTTCATTCCCAGTACAAGGGTGGAGCACACGTCTAATCTCCTTAGACAGAGATGAGCTTTGCTTGGTAGAACTGGTGGCACACTGTGCCTCAGTAAGCCCAGCTGCCCATTGCCCTCCCTCCCACGGCACATGAATGCCACCATGCCTGGGGGCTGCCTGTGCCTCTGCCTCCAGTATCATGCCTGTCACTGGGCAGCAAGACCTCACTAGTACATGTGGCTCTGTTCAGAGCCATCTAATCCCAGAGCTTTCCCTCCCAGCTGCACAACAAAAGGTTTCTAGATCAGCCCACCACACTCATAGTAAACTCAGATGGGCCACTGCTGAAATAAATCTTGCTATGAGCTACAGTAGTGCAGTGCTAGTAAGATAGAGAACCAATATGGTACAGAAGCAGCAATAGGACACAAGCTACCTTGACCAATAACACACACAAAGCCAAGCAGTATGACAGACTGTGACAAATTACGATATTTAAGGAGACAAAGTTTTGTTTCAGTAAAGGCAACCAAATGACTTCCAAATAGCCTTACACTTACTTTGAGCTAGATACTTTTCATCCATGTGGTAGTCTGCTGTATGCATGACTATATCCTTTTAAGAGCAAAGGTTGCAGTTTGGAAGATGACAAACTGAACTGGGTGTCAAAAACTGGTATTACATACTGAGCGCTGTTCCACGAAGAATGGCAGAAAACGAAGACAAAGGCTGAACAGATTACATAAAACCAAAGTTTTTTGGTTTTGTTTTAAAAAAAAAAAAAAAATCAAAGCCTTTAGTACACAGCACATTTATTGCATTATTGAAAAGTCCATCTGTGTCTCTTAACATTTTCAATAGGAAGTTTTCAGGCATAACTGCTCTAAACTGTGAACCCTGCTCTGAGTTTTTGAAACCATTCTTAGCATTTCATGCTAGAAATCCTGTTCTTCAGACTTTTCCAAAGTTGTGCTTATCTTCTAAGTCAAAGTCATACAGCTATATGTGTTCCCAAATACCAAACACCACTGCTTTTGAAATTTAGGTAGTGATCAATTTAAGCCCGCACCCAAGTATAAAGACAGACAACACTAATACCTGTGCTGAATTTGTGACAGGGGGAAAAAATATGAATACTTGCACTAGTTTACCTTTTTTTCTCACACAGTTATGAATTACGTACATCTTGACAGTTAAGTGAATTCTGAGAAGAAAAGGAAAGTAGTAGTACCAGTACTGCGTACGTGCTCTGCAAAACCCTCAGATCATTTATAGACTCGGTGAGATGCTTAAATCGTCAGGGCCTGGCCTTCCAGCGCTCCTCACTCCTACAAGACTTTACCTGGCTAAGCAGGAAGCAATGAAGTAGGTAGGGAAAAAACAAAAAAAGAAGGGGAAAAAGAAAAAAAAAAAAAAAAAGGCAGTTCTTGGCCCTCCTTTTTGGGGAGATGGAGAAACCAGGCAGGAAACACTTCTGAGAGAGCAGGGGGGCTGAACAAAGGAGGAGACCTTTTTGGCAGCTGCCACCCCATAGCCAACCTCTCCTACAGCAAGCACAGAAAGCACTCCACCTCCAAACCACCTCCAACCCTTTTAACATTCCCTCTGACGCACCAAAGGATGTGGGCTCTAGCTCCCAACTGACCACGTTTTTCTGCAAAGTGAAGGAATTCCTGGAAAGTAGCATGATGTTCCCTGCAGCTCCTATACTAGATCAGCTCACAAGGTAATGTGCTCTTCAGCACTGTATGGCAAGATGCATCTTCAGTGTTAACCATGAACTTCTACAAAGTAAAATTAACTTTAAGCTTTGAACGCAACTTCTGTGCTGACTGTAAATGATGAAAATTTGCTATTTTCTGCTGCTTTGAGAACGTAAATGAGAAAAAACAAAATCATGCATTTGATGAAAGCTGAGCATATATAACTTCATAGTCACTGATGTACTGCATTTATTGTTTGAGAAAAACAGACCTCCCTCGTTTTCAGATCTATTGCAGTTTGACTGAAATATGAAAACATTACAAAACTAATGTGTAACTATCAGTCTTAAATTGTAATGGTAACTACACATGAAACTGCATATTTCCACACTTTGTCTCACTGTGAATTTCTCAGTTTGTGACTTGGAACAGAAGAAAAACCCATGGTAAAGTTAATCAAATCATTGAGACTTGTTACCCAAGTCTGTTTTTCCCCCATGCTTTCCTCCTTCTTCTCCCAGAATACTTGCAATAAGACCAAGATGCACGTTAACTGTCATGAGCTACGTACTGATCTCTGCTCAATAGGTGCACAGACGCAGGTATATAAAAATTCTTTCTTTTAAAATGTAAGCTTTGATTTTTGTCCTCTTTGAATATTCGCATTCAGTGCCTTGTACAGGATTCCAGAAAACCTAAACATTATCAAGTTTCTAGTACTCCTTGAAATTGCTCTACTTTTCCCAGTATTACAGTCTAATTCTGAAGTTTTGGACCATGACAAGTATTCAACCATGCAAGGCAGGCACTCAGTGAATTCAGATGAGGAAATCATTCTGTAATACTTCTGTCTAAATAGTGCAGATTTATTTTCACAACATTATCGTAAAAGCACAAAATATTTCAAATCTTTGTAAAGGAAAAACAATGAAAAAGAAATGCCTCTCATTAATTTTTTAACTCAACAATGAAGCCCCCCCCCCCCCATTAAAGTCTGCTTAGGAAATTAAAATTATTGGCAAAGCCACACTGTATTGCATCGAAAAACCCCCTCTGGCCACAGCTGTCAGCTTTTACTTTTAGTATCAGGATCTGCCCATGGGCACAGAGATAGCTTATAGCTAACAGGCTCATTACGAGTCAAGGGCAAATAAAAAAAATAATCCATGTAAACCAGCATGAAACGCTAATGTAACTCTGGATCTTTAGATTATGCAGTTGCACATCAGTATTCTAATTAAAAAGAAAAGGTACTATCAAACATCCAGCTTTAAGTGAAAACCCATACATACTAGGAAAACATCAAGTCACAAGAAAAAGCAAGCAACAGAACTCCTGACCACTGCTTCAGATTAAAATAAAATCAGATATCAAAAAATCTTTAGCTGAAGAAACGCACCTATGCCATCAGATACATTCTGTTCTTCATCATACAGAAAAGCGCACTAATTATTAGGCTCCGGAGACATCCTTATTCCCATTTATCCCTGAACAGGAAACCAGCATCACTGTCATTCCCTGTAATATTGATATAACATACATAAAAATAACTTTCAAATATTTTCCAGAATATAAGATCTATTAAAGATTATACAGCATCTCCCTTTTCCATTTGAGATATTCCAAAAAAGCAAAAAATCTAAATACTAGAAACTTACGACGTTTGTGGTTGATTTTAGACTAGCCAGATTTGCCTCGAATTTCAAGTATTCTCAGAAACTCTGGAACTAATCTTCCTCTTTCTTATACCACATTTATACTTATGTAAATCCACCAGTTTTGATGAATTACTTTTATGCTGACCACTAATTTAAGGGGAGAAGTAGATTGTGCTATATAAAGATTTTTGGAGTAGATAATTTAAAAGGCTGCTTCTTTTTTTTTTTTTCTTAAAGGGAAGCTTTAAAAATGCTGTCCAAAACAAATCACAGTCTTCAGTTTAAAAGGAAGCATTCCTGTTGTTTTCAACCCAAACTTAATCAAACTGATTATTACAGGTCACAGGGAATGTTTCTTTTTTTTAACCCCAGTTGTCACAGCAGAAATACCTGGAACAAGACTTCAGCCTTAGCTCTGGGTATTTTGTGCCTGAGAAGCAGCAAGCCCTGCCACCACAGGAACTTACTGCAGAAAAGACCTGTAGACCACTTCTGAAGACTGCTTTCCAAAGTCCCTGTGACCAAATGGAGAGCCCTGGGGTTCTTCTGCCTTCCCCCCACAAAACGCTACCACCCTCAGCCACCTATCTTCCCTCTCTGCTGCGAGACTCGACGGAAAGGCACGTGCATCCTTGTCTTGCTGCTCTAGTTCTGCTGCTGCCTTGGCGTCAGCACATCTTTATTGGTAATTCACAGGAGGCTTTAACCCCCAAAGGTGAAGCCCAGGCAGGCAGCCTGCGTGATCAGCCTTGCTGCAGGCTGGCAGCTTCCAGCAGAGAGCCAGCATGCATACATGGAGGCAGCGGCATCCTCATCTACAGCAGGAGGCTCCAGCAGAGCTGTCCATCTTCACACCGAAGAGTTTGAGGAGCAAGCATGCCGCTGAAGCTCCAGGAGCAGCCTGGGTAGACTGTCATGTTTTACATGAACCCAGGTGACTAAATAAAAGAGTTCAAGAGGGGATGCATGCAAAAGTGGCTTGCAGCTATGGTAGTCAGCTTTGCTTGCTTTGCTTTGTCATGCTGATTTGCAGCAAGACATACGACTCATCTTGTCTGAACAGACTGCTGCTCGTTTCGGGGTTTACTGCTGGATTGTCCCTGGGAGAGGGAGAGACTGGATGGACTGAAGAAAAGAATAAAATGCTGCACATCGTTCTCATATTTCACAGAAGGGTTTGAGTTAATGGTGAAATATCCATGATTTATACGTTCATAAAAAAAGTAATCATAGCAAAAAGGTCATCTCATTTGCATACTAGATGCTCAAATCAACGACTCTGGTTCTGCAGACCTAAAATGACAGTAAAGCAATACTGTTGGCCAGTCAGAGACACAGGATGAAGACCTCGGTAGAACATGAGGGATATTTACAGATACAGCTAGGATGCACTTCTGGTATGACAAAGTGATTTAGGCAGAAGATGCTGCCAAAGGAGGTGGTCTTGCAGTCCGTGGTCCCATCTCCCTCCTGTCCCAGAAGCCACTGTGGCGCAGCCACAGGACAAGTTGATTCATCTGGCCAATCCAAGGGAATATCATTCCTCTTTTGCTCCAGGGTAAGCCTGCCGTTTAATTAGCACGATGCATTGATTCATACTGAGGCTGCACAACCACTATATCTGCTGCACAAGAAGCATTTGGACCGCCGGGTAGGGCTAGGAAGAGATGTGGGACTGCCCTCTCCAATGGTAATTTACCCTTAGATCCCTTTAATTGTAATACAGAACTTCAGCCTTAGACGTCAGAAGGCAAATCTGCCCAAGCTCCTCTATCACCAGTGAAGATGCACTGGGTTGCCTTCTTCTCTGAAGTGTGACTCGCATGAAGAAAGCAGTACCATTCAGTCCTGCATCAAAACAGCTCTTTCCTCCTGCCCCCCACTCCACCACCCTTTGGTCCTGCTACCTTCTACACTACCAAAACAGAGAACAAGCTTTAATTTAGCCACCTCGTCCACAGCAATGCAAGTGCCTCTGCACCAAACCTCCCACTGCATTTGTGTCTGGGACAGCGAGGCACAAGTAGGACTAGTATCAGCAAACCTTATTTTACTGCACATCTAGTTTATGTTTGTCTCGCACTAGATATGCTTCTCCATTTGGGAGCTGCTGCTCTGCAATTCTTATATGCTCTAAATTGGGGAAACTGTACTCTTACTGTGAGGGAGCTTGGGGCAATCAATCTCCTAAATTGGCCTCCTAATCTTCCTGGCCATTGTCAATAACCCCACGTGCCAGCATCTTTTAAGTCTTTCAATCTCAGACAAGTTAACTGTCTTTTTCTAAAAGCCACGATACTGCCTGGAACCTGCAACATCCATCTCGGAGGGCTTTGGACACCCGATGATTCAAGTCATGGAACGGCTAAAAATTCTGCAGCCTGCAGCAAAAACATTTTACAAGCTAAACTTTAATTTTCATATTCACTATAGTGAAGAAAATTTATTTTGAACATTTTCTAGGAGCATCAATTCAAAAGATGAGAAATACCACATTCATCTGCATGCATGTGAGTTCAGAAAGGCAGTAAAGAGACTGTATAAATGAGTATTAACCCCCCAATCATTTTATCAGAACTAAGTGGGTATATTCTGAAACAACCCAAAACCACTTGCCTGTCCCTTACGGAGTATGACAGACCTGACTGTCCCCTTGGCATCTCCAGCTCTTTCTAAAGACTTGTCTAATATTACCATTTCGTTAGTAAAACATTTTCCCTTTTGTTGCTGGTAAAATTAGCGAAGTTAACATAAAGTATGAGATATAAAATGAGTAATGGTATCAACAAACACAGTTTGCATTTATCGCACAAAGGTGACCTTGTTCCCTCTCTTGGTTTATGGCACAGTACACTCAGAATTCAATTTATCCTGTGGCAGATCAGTGCATGGCTAGCAAAAATTTTAAAGTGAAAGACAGCAAGATTCTTACTACAGCAATAATGCAAACAGAGACTTGAGAAGTCTAGCACCAAATAAAAACAAAGACCTCTACACAAACAAACCATGTTTTGACCTTCAGTGACATTTTGACACTATGTATAGCCTGGAAAAGTCTCTGCATCACAAATACATGTGGCTGACAGACATTATCAAAACACTTGTGCAACAGCTTATCAAACCATTTATCTATCTCTACACCTTCTACAAAGCTATGCTTTACAAGAAGGTATTGCAATTAAAAAATATGTATAGGGAACTACATAAAACCCTTACTAGACTCTGCTCATCTGCTAGGCTCATATTCACAATATTTTAATTGTTTGCAAATTAAAAACATCAAGTCTGACCCAGAGGAATAAACACAGACCACTTCCAACAACAATCAGGAAACAAATCAACAACAAAGTATTCCAAAAGTCCTTCAGATTTCTTTCTAACTAAAAGCGGTTATCAATTTATTTCACAGTATTTTCAAAAAGAAGTCATCATGAAAAATATGTAACATCCAGTTCACAGGTAACCTAGGAGTTCATATTACAGGATTTTCAGAGTTTGTAGAGGAAACTAAGAAAGGTTATCCAATCCCTACATGAGAGAAAAAAAAAAAATAAAAATCTGCAAACATAATTTTCATTTTGATTCATTCCAGAAAAACGTGCACCTTCCTATCCCCCCACAGTAATCCTTACCAGGGAACTGGAGCACCAAGTTCATTACAGCGTATTGATCTACCAAACAAAGGGGCCCGCGTCCATCGATCGGCTCCAGCTAAGCCCCGCGCTGCTTGGGAGGCCACGCGTGGTGCGCAGCTGCGGATCACACGTTTTCCTCCCCAAGTGGACCCAGGCAGGGCATTCTTCTACGGTATGCAACAGAAGTCACACAAATACCTTCTAGCAGACAGCAAGCAGCCTTCAAAAATAGCTTTTTCCAAGATCTTATTTGGTTATCCTACAAAAAGTTTAAGTACCATGTGAAAGCTGACAAACATTCAGAGCTTACTTCTTTAGTCTATTATTGATGTCCTACAACGATACAGGCTTGGGGAGGAGTGGCTGCAGAGCTGCCTGGCTGAAAAGGACCTGGGAGTGTTGGCTGACAGCCACCTGAACATGAGCCAGCAGTGTGCCCAGGTGGCCAAGAGGGCCAATAGCATCCTGGCCTGTAACAAGAATAGCGTGGCCAGCAGGACCAGGGAGGTGATAGTGCCCCCGTACTTGGCACTGGTGAGGCCGCACCTCGAGTACTGCGTTCAGTTTTGGGCCCCTCACTACAAGAAGGACATCGAGGTGCTGGAGCATGTCCAGAGGAGGGCAACGAAGTTGGTGAAGGGTCTAGAGCACAAGTCTTATGAGGAGCAGCTGAGGGAGCTGGGGTTGTTTAGCCTGGAGAAGAGGAGGCTGAGGGGAGACCTTATTGCTCTCTACAACTACCTGAAAGGAGGCTGTACCGAGGTGGATGTTGGTCTCTTCTCCCTAGTAACGAGTGATAGGACGAGAGGAAACGGCCTCAAGCTGCGCCAGGGGAAGTTTAGGTTGGATATTAGGAAAAACTTCTTCACTGAAAGGGTAGTCAGGCACTGGACCAGGCTGCCCAGGGAAGCGGTTGAGTCTCCATCCCTGCAGGTATTTAAAAGGCAGGCAGACGTGCTTCTTGAGGACATGGTTTAGTGGTGGACTTGGCAGTGATAGGTCAACAGTTGGACTCGATGATCCTAAGGGTCTTTTCCAACCTTAACGATTCTATGATTCTATAAAAGAGGCCTCAAAAATTAAGTAGCATCTTTGTGTACTTTTATTATTTTCTAAGAGGAACACACAACACTACTATGACTCGGTAACTTTCCTTTTCATTTGAAATCAGCTGGAACATAAAACCCACAGACTCTGAGACAGTGGCCACCTTAAGCCAAGCTTCATCCCTGTGCTATGACCTGCCCAGCAGACTGGAGCAGCCACGCAAAGCTTTGCTGGGATCACAGCACGTATTTCTCTCTTGCAAAACTGGGTCCTAAAGCCAGGTGCACCTGTGCTTTTGCAGGCTTTGCTTCCTTTAAGTAAGAAACTCACTGAAGACTAAAAAAAAAAAAAAAAAAAATCTTTTATTTTAGTTACCACTTTGGCTTTTCGGGTTTTTTTTGTTGTTGTCGTTCAGCATCTATAAATTACAGAGCCTTTGTTGCAAAAATCAGGAGGAGGAAATAACTAACAGATCATTTGCAGTTGTAACAACTGATAAAATCACCTCCTCTGGAGAAAATGACCCATTTTTATAAATATCATGTATCATTCTTAAATATTTAATTTGCATACATGCATAATGACAAGATTTTAATTAAATGAGACTTGACACAGTCAGAAGTGCAGATAGTGACATGCAGCATAAGAATGAGAGGTGTTTCTTTTGTTGTTTGTTTGTTTTTTAACTTTCAATGCAATATGGACTTCATTCCAGTTCTGGGAAACATGCTGAATCAATTACAGGTAGGCAAAAACACCTCCGACACCTGAAACGCTAGATGTGCTTTTTGCTCCAAGCTGTTAAAACTCCTGCCCTAATAATTCTCTGCATAAATGCACTCCAAGAGGTTAAAATTTCACTCTATTTCATTGCTTCTCTCTTCTCAACAGTCTGGAAAGCACTGTGATACTGACCTTCTCCAGCTACCTTCACACACGTGAATGCCCCCTGCCTGTATGTGCTGACCCAGTTTCCACTAATTTCAGCTGTATTTCTGCTTTTACGTAATAAGTACCTTTTCAACATAAACTCCTTCAGAAGAAACCAAACCAACCAAGGCTCTTTTTGCATAGCCTACCAAGCAGCTATCAGTTAGTGGCTACTGGATGCAGACGACAGACTGGATCTGAACCTGTGACCTCCAAGGGACCTACACTCCCCCATTAGCCATCCCCTGAGAACCGAATTAATCAATTATTTATAAAAGGACAAACATGCACTAAAGCACTGTAAAGGGAAAATTGCGGTTATTTGAACAGAAAAGCACATACTGAATTAGAAAGCCAAAGACTTTCACTGACGTATTATTTCTGCAGTGTAAAAAGCATACTAGCTGCTTTACAGAACACTCTTAACACAAGTATTTTGGGTTTTGGTTTTGTCTGGGTTTTTTTTTCCCCCTTGAAGAACTCAGATGATAACCAGCACTGAAAGCCAAATCTATGCAAACAATAATTGGATTTAATGAATGCGCAGTGATAAGGAATTGATTTAGGGAAGTACGTTCCAAAAACTTCTAGCATAAAAGATGATGCTGACCAACAAACACAATGGACAGCTAATGGAAGGAATATGTGGGGATGATAAAACCACAGTTAACCCACTGATATAGTCACACTTCCATCTCTCAGCAAACAACACGCTTACAGAGGGTAGTTAGCACGTTATTAGTGTGTCAATGACAGAGATGTTTTATAGATTAAAGAGTTTACAAAGACCCCGAAATCCAAATTTTAAATGTATGATCTTTATTTACCTTTCCCTGCAACATTCTTATGCAACAGCTTTGTTGCGTGGTTCTCCTTTGTACAAAAATAAGTTTAGAAACTACTTAAGCCAGGCATTAAGTTAAATTCAAGTTTAAGAACCTGAAATCTATGCAGCAGAAAACGCTACAACACTAACACCAATAATATTTTATGCATCCAGTTTCTGGCACAAGGCTTGAAAGTTAAATGGCTACACCATACAGCAATGATTTTAATAATGAACATAAACATGATCCAAATCCAGCAAAGTCAACAGAATAATTTCCACTGACTCAGCTACGCATCAAATCCTATGTACACAACTAGTTGACAAAACCTGAAAGAAATGAAGACAGGAAAAACCTCATATACACTCAGTATTATGTTACTGATGTTTAAAAGCCACTCACTTGAAAAGAGGAAAAAAATATTCCTTTTCTTACACATGTGCTTGAACCAAAATATTGACCTAATGTAACCAGTGAGGCACCATTAACAAAAGCTCCATGCTGAAAAACTTACTGCCACCCACACATAATTTTGATACAGGTATGCTAAATGCAGAAACGAAAGTCTATTTACATAGATGTTTTGCTTGTATTTGATTGCCAGTTTACTTGTATTTGAATATCAATTTGCAAGCTAATTAGAGAACATCGCTGAGCCCATTACAGAAAAATAGTGCTTCACCATTAACTGCAGTGCCATCTCACTAATTCCTTTAAAGACTGGCTTCAAACACCATCTTCATCTCCATTCAAAACAATTAGTGTACATTTATTTCGCATTTCAAACTGCAGAAAATCAAATTTTTAAACACTTTAACAGATTGCACTGCTATTTTGATAGCTTTTATGTTACAAATTATGCTTTTAGGGATTCGTAACTTTCCTATTTAAGAGAATGTTAAACTGGAACTCACAGAGGGTCTTAAATAATTCCTCTTCTCTACAACCTGGGAGGCATGTGCCATTAACTTCCAAAACCAAACAAAACCTACTTCTTAAAAGGCAGCACAGTGCACAAGAAAGAGCTTGCTCCTGCAGGCGAGCAGACAAGATCATAATATCTGCCACTGCTCACAGGTCTGCCAAAATGCAGCAGACAGTAAAAGAGAAGAGGAAAAATTCAAAAAGGACCAGTTTCTGAAGCTCTGCGGGCAGCTCAGAGAAGGAGGAGATGCACCCGAGCTGTGCTGTGCTGCTCCTCTGCCTGGAGCATCTGTGCCCACCGGCAAGCAGGGGCTGCAGTGGGGTGAGGGACGGCAGCCGCGGGCATCGCTGGGTGCCCTGGTTCTCCGGGATGATCTGCAGCGGGGCTGGTGGGTTAATGGGATTGCTCGCTGTCATCTGCAACCCAGCTATGAACCGCCAGCACAATTCGCCATTACGCCTGGATGGGGCTGGGATGCAGCAGGCAGCAAGGGACAGGCAGGGAGCTAATCCCCAGCTGCCCAATACTGGAAAAAATTAAAACAGCAGGAAGAAAGCTCCTGGTTGCACTGCAGGGAGAAAAGGGAAAAAACAAAACAAAACAGCCTAACAGAGAATCTAACATAGTGCAGTCTCCATCAGCTATAACCTTTTCTCTCATCACCCCTAACAGACCCCTTTTCTCATTAATTTATCTCCTTTTCTACAGCAGGTCCCAGTAAATCCACAAAGCAAGCTGACCAAGGGGAGAACTAGCCCACCACAAAAAGCAGGGATAGTCTTGTGTCAGATAAGCTTGTTGATCTAACTCACTCATCCTGCAGCCACATCAAGGAAAGTAAGTTGCATTTTTGATATAGCCTCTCCTAGCTTTACTTAAGGCTGGTATTTTCACATGCATTTAAACTGCACATCTATAATCAAGGTGATAAACAATGAAAAAAACATTATTGGTATCAATTCACTTGTAGCAAGAAGCAGCAGTGGGTTTCGAGACCACTCTAAAGACACTGATGGACTCTGAGCATTCAATCCCAATGCTGCCTCCAGAACAGCGGACAAGCCATGTACAGCTATAGGTACTTCTTTAGTGAACCTCATATCCTGGTTGTAAGATCAGTTTATCTCCAAAAGGCTCTTCTTTGTGCATGTTCTGATCTTGGCTGAATACTCAGATAATTAAGTTTCTTGACATTAGTATAAATTGCAAAAAAATGGGAGATGTTGGCATCCTGTTGTCATTCTGATGTCAAAAATGCCTAGCAGTTTCTCTTAGAAAAGCTTCTCAGCACTATCTGCTTACTTAATTCACTTTGGTGAGCTCCACTGGGTCTTTGGCATTTCCCTCAGGACGGATATCAGCTATCCATGACTAGCTCAAACTGGATGTCACAAGGAAATCCGAAAGTACTCCAAAATACTTTCCTTCCTACCTTAGGGTGCTTCTGCCCTCTTCTTTCAACCAACGCCAAGTTTCTCTGTTCTTTCTAGAGCTGTGAAGAACCTGTGCTCTCCTTTCCCCCTTGAACTACACCAGGGTCTCTATTCATTCCTCCACCCATTCCAGCATCCTTCATCACCTGGATTCTTCTGCTTCTATCCTTTCCCCAGCGTCAGCCCCACTCTCCACTCCAGAGTTTCACCCCACTCATCCCCCAACATTATTCTCCTTGCTCTCTGGAGGACAAATCACTCAGCTAGGGTATACAGAGAGGAGTGGAAAACTCTCTGTGTTGTGTTAAACTGGAAAGATTTAAAGGGTGCCAAAGGCCAGTTACTCCTTCTACAGCCTAATTAAAAGATAATAGCAACTCTAGTCATTTTCCTTACATCCACAATCTGACATTGTTCCCTTGCACCCTCCTTCTGCTCCTCCTATCTTCTCAGTTCAGCAGGGCTGACTCTGATGCCTAGGACATGTCCTGAAAGTTTGGAATTGAACTCTTCCAAAAGTTATAATTTCCAGGTTAAAAAATGCCCCCATGTTGAGTGTTAGAAGTTCAATCAAAAGCAATGAATCTGCCTCACTGCATTCAACCAAAATCAGAGCAGTTCAAACTGTACTTGGATTTTTTGATTGACATTCAAGTCTTTGACACAGTAGTATTTGATTTAATGTAGTCATTAAGTGTTTGAATACTATTGGAATGTATCTCTATTTAGTATGGTAATATGTTCTGTAATAAAGGGCATTTTCCTAGAATATGGGTTCAATAGGATGCTCTAGTAAATTTGTCTTCTGGATTGTCAGAAAAATGACAAATCAACAAAAGATGTACTGTAGTCTTAAGCGAGAATTTGAATGTGTAATTATACATACCATGTGTCTCACGTTATGCTAACACAGATGGCCCCACCCGAGTTTCTGCTCCATGTATTCCATACACCAATCTACCCACAAAAAGAATTTTTTTTTTTTTAATGCAGCTGTTGCAAGCAACAGCAACTTTTCTTCTATCACTAAATAAATCTCCCATACCTAAGGGCACCTTTGTCTGCTGGGGAGACTTTCTGCACAGCTTTGCAACCACCATTCCTCCCAGCCTCCCCAAGAGCACGGGTCAGCCTTGGAGAAGGCTGTAACTATAGCAATTCCAGGTGAAATAGTGGCCCCTGGGGAATCAAGGCCAGATGGCATAGTTTAAAACTGAGCTAAGGCTACACTCAATGGTGTTAGAAACAGTATAAAGCTAGACCCAGCTTCAGAGGCAGAAACAAACACCTACTTTGCCATCCCCTGTTGAGCCATGCCCAGAGCTTACTGGAGCAGCTGACAACTCGGCTCTTGTAATTCATATTTCTGCACACAGAAAGGACATTACATTTGAGATCCTTGTAAGTAACCAGCTGAATATAGGAAAAGGGAATAAGTACTAATTAATTCAGTGCATTCCAAGTAAATGCACCATAAACAGAAATGACTATCAGAGCTAGACTAATTAACTAAGACAGTAATTTACACTTCCCAGAACACTGCAACCATTCAGAATTTCTATAATTTCTCTGGAAGTATATTTTTCTCTTTATCAAGATGTAGTTATAAGAGTCTACACTGGAAAAAGAAGCAGCATTCCTTTTGCAGGGAATAAAGGTGAGTCAAGTTTCTTCTCTGGAAAAAGTGGACAGCCCAGCTGAAGGGTCTCTACACCAATGCATGCAGCATAGGCAAAAACCAGGAGGAGCTGACAGCCACCGTGCTGCTTGAAAGCTATGACCTCGTTGCCATTACTGAAACTTGGTGGGACAAATCCCATGACTGGAGTATGGCTATCGATAGCTACAGGCTGTTCAGAAGGGACAGGCAAGGAAGGAGGCGTGGAGGGGTTGCTCTCTACATCAAGACATGGATAGAGTGTGAAGAGCCGTCTCTGAAGAATAGCCACGAGCAGGTAGAAAGCTTATGGGTAAGAATTAGAGACCAAGGTAACAAAGGGAACCTTGTGGTTGGTGCCTACTACAGGCCGTCCCGTCAAGGGGAGCCTACTGACAAAGCCTTCTTACTCCAGCTACAGGAGGCATCGCACTCACAGGCTCTCGTCCTGCTGGGGGACTTCAGCCACCCCGACATCTGCTGGAAAAGTAGCACAGCAAGCTATAGGCAATCCAGGAGACTCCTGGAATGCATCGAGGATAACTTCTTAAGCCACATAACAGACAACCCTACCAGAGGGGATGCAATACTGGACCTGTTGGTCACCAACGCAAGTGAGCTAATCAGTGACGTCAAGACTGGGGGCAGCCTGGGCTGCAGTGATCATGCACTGGTGGAGTTCGCAGTCCTGAGGGATGTGGGTCAGGCAAAGAGTAAAGTCAGGACCCTGAATTTTAGGAAAGCAAAATTCCAGCTCTTCAAGGAGTTATTCAACAGGACCCCCTGGGAAACTGCCCTCAGGGACAAGGGAGCAGAACAGAGCTGGCAGGTCTTTAAGGACACTCTCCATAGAGTACAAGAGCTCTCGATACCCAGGTGTAAGAAATCAGGCAAGGAAGGCAAGAGACTGGCATGGATGAGCCAAGACCTGCTGGTCGAACTAAAGGGCAAGAAGGAAATGCACAGGCAGTGGACGCAGGGACAGGTATCCTGGGAAGAGTACAGGGATGCTGCCCCGTTGTGTAGGGATATGGTCAGGAAGGCCAAGGCATAGATGGAGCTGAACTTGGCAAGGGATGCAAAGAATAAGAAGAAGGGCTTCTACAGGTATGTCAGCCAGAAAAGGAAGGTCAAAGAAAGTGAACCCCCTGATGAGCAAGACTGGCAAACTGGTAACAATGGACGGGGAGAAGGTCAAAGTACTCAATAACTTCTTTGCCTCAGTCTTCACTGGCAGCCTCTCTTCCCACACCTCTTGAGTGGATGGACCACAAGGCAGGGACTGCAGGAGCAAATTCCACTGTAAGAGAAGATCAGGTTCATGACCACCTGAGCAACCTGAACATACATAAGTCTATGGGACCTGATGACACGCATCCCAGCGTCCTGAGGGAATTGGCTGATGTACTTGCCAAGCCATTCTCCATGATATTTGAAAAGTCACGGCAGTCAGATGAAGTCCCTGTTCATTGGAAAAAGAGAAACACTGCACCCATTTTTAAAATGGGTAGAAAGGAGGACCCCAGGAACTACCGACCTGTCAGCCTCACCTGTGAGGTGCCTAGGAAGATCATGGAACAGATGGTCCTAGAAGCTATGCTAAGGCGCACTGAGAACAGGGAGGTGATTCGAGACAGCCAGAGTGGCTTCACCAAGGCCAAGTCCTGGACCTGTTGCAGTGGGTCCAAAGGAGGGCCACAAAAATGATCAGAGGGATGGAACACCTCTCCTATGAGGAAAGGCTGAGAGAGTTGGGGTTGTTCAGCCTGGAGAAGAGAAGGCCGCAGGGACACCTTATTGCAGCCTTTCAATACTTAAAGGGGGCTTGTAAGAAAGATGGGGACAGACTTTTTAGTGGGGCCTGTTGTGGTAGGACAAGGGGTACTGGTTTTAAACTAAGAGAGGGTAGATTCAGAGTAGATATAAGAAAAAAATTTTTTACAGTGAGGGTGGTGAGACACTGGAACAGGCTGCCCAGAGAGGTGGTAGATGCCCCATCCCTGGAAACATTCAAGGACAAGCTGGACAGGGCTCTGAGCTACCTGATCTAGTTGTAGATGTTCCTGCCAACTGCAGGGTGGCTGGACTAGATGACCTTTAAAGGTCCCTTCCAACGCAAACTTTTCTATGGTAATAATAAATTTAGGGTTTTTTTAACTACAAAATTTGTTTCCACCTCTAATCCAAATATTCCGTAAAAGAAAAACATTTTGTTTAGTACGTTTATAGGTTTCTTTTAGAATGACTTCTAGGACTCAAGCGATAAATTCTTTGATACTGGATATACAAATTGATCCAAATACCACAATTCCGTAACAGCTTTAGGGTCCACCAAGGGATAATGGAGTTACATTTCTGAAACATCTGTCCTTTGCGCACATCCAAAACATTGCTGAATTTCTTTATTTACATTAATTCTCTCTTTTTATGTATATGTAATGTTCTATGTACAAGCTTGCAATGAGAAAATAACATTAATCAGTAGCTTAATACTAAAGAGTAAAATTGGATATCACGTGCAAATCAGCCATAGACCTTTACAGAAACTGAAATGAGACAAAAGGAGTCACCATTCAAATAGATATTTTACCACATCACCTTCAGTAAGGGGAACATACATTATGTATACTCTAGGATATATTATGTGTTTAACTAAGGAGCAGGGAAAAGGGAATAAGGAAACCACATCTCAAGAAGAGAAGCAAGGTTCTCTTGCTTCAGCAAAAGAAAGCTCTGATTTTCAGGGGACAAGTATCTGGGAATACATTAAGAACTTGGTACGTGAATAGACAACAGGCATCATAAAACAGGCACTGTGCTAATGTAGTTAAAGCAAACAGAGGCAGCTCTTCCAATCCAGGATAGTAAGCTCAATACTGACACAGGACAATTTAGGATGCTGTGTGGTACAGAAAGAGGACAAACAGAAAAGTTGGTTGAAAAAAGAAGAGGAAAAGGGTTAAAAAGGCAAGAGACTGAGAACTGGAAAATAATATAAAATAACAAAATAAATCAACAAGGCACGGCATCACCAAGTAATGGCATTAAAACTTACTCTGCTTCACATGGAAGAGGGCAAAACTACACCAACTAAATGTTAAGCAGGACTGGGGAAAAAAAAAAAAAAAAAAATATATATATTCCCAACATAAGCTTCTGAAAAAAAAAAATTCTCACTCCCACTAAGGCTTACAAGAATAACTAGAAGGATGGTGGTTTGTGTGTGGGGTTTTTTTGTTTGTTTGTTTTGGGGGGGGGGGTGGGCAGGGGGAAGGGTACAGGAAGAGAATTTCAGGAAAAAAAAATAAATACATTTGGGAAGAATTGAAACATTTTTTCCCAGCTTGCCAGCAGCTCATAGAGAGACCCCATCCATCTGAGATTCTTTGGCTGTCTGCCTGGAAGGAACTTGTCAACTTGTCTCTTTGCTTAAGGCAAGGAGACTTCAAGCAAAGTGGTTACTGTTTTCATTTTTTTTCATGGGGAAAAAAAAAAAAGTCCAAAATTTTTTTTGCGGGGAAAGACTAATTTCCCACTTGGAAAATATGATTCTGCTAAAAATACTTTCCCTAGCTCTACTGTTAATGTGCACTGGGATATCAAACCCACCAGTGCATGCTACTATAGTAAGAATACAATTGTACGTAAGTTGTTTATAGAAAGGAATGAGACATAAGCCTTAAAAGATACTCTGCTGACTTCAGTTTTAAGCATGACGACTTTTAAAAAAGAAATTTTATTCTTAGCTGACAATGGGCATTTTTATACATAGAATGATAAAACACCACTAGCAGCAAAAAAAGCCGAGTGGCTTCACCTGGGACAGACAGCACCCATGTAACCTCCTACATCATGAAAAAACATTAGTTACTTTTAAATGCCAAGCAATTCCCAAGTACCGCATTCCCAGCAACGCGTTTCTGGGTTGTTTCAGACCAACTGTTATTTTCAATAGTAAACTACAAAATAAGTCAGTGGGAATGCCAAAATCAAGTTTTGTCACTCAGTTTGAAAACATCAAAACAAATCTTATTTTCTAAGCATTTCACTGCTAGAAGAGAAAAGGCAGCAGGGACACCACGGCTCTGTTTAAGTATACGAAATCTTTCAGCAAAAGCCTAAGGAGTAGGAGTGTGAGTTTTACCCCGCATAAACTGGATAACCCCGTTCATTTTACGGTTTCACGAGCACTCGGTACCAGGCTCAAAGAGGAGGGAAGGCGTAAGCATGCCTCTCTTGGCAATGCTGTCAGCTCGCTCCAGCTTAAATGGCTCATGAAACTGCACTGTTACCCATCCATAATTACCGCTTATCTCAGTGATCAACACCAAAACATTTTTTTGCTTTACCATTGTGCAACTCTAAGAGCTTAGAAGTATTTTATAGCTACACAATGCTCAAAAGGATACATTCAAGAATCTTGTCTAGACAACGAATTTGCTTAGCAGAGAACAAAAAATAATGTGTTTAGTAACAGGACAGACAATGTTAAAATAAAGTCTTTGAAAGGTAAGAAAGCACTAAAATAAACTAGCGGAGTAAGAATCTCTAAGATATGATTCTGCAAATAACCACTCAAGTAACCTTCCTAGGTGAATGATTTTAGTAGAAATGCATTATTTGTATCTTAAAATTTGCAGGATATAGAACAAAGATTAGATAAACAGGCTGGGCGTACATATGAAACTGCCACAAGTACTTTTTCTTGGATGAACTACAAAACTGCGATAAAACCAGCACAAGCAAGGGCATTTAATATATTAAACGTAACTCCCTCTAACTTAACCTCTTCTTCTCCAAATACTACATCTTGTGTATGGTCCTCCAGACAATAATCATATTTTATTTACAGAAACAATTCAGAAGTACTGTGCCTGTAAAATTGGGTTAGATATCTACTTCTAGTAGGTGATGGCTGGTGAGTTGTTACTTGCATACATTTTCTTTTTTTTTTTTTTAAATGTTGGAACATTTAGTCCTAAAAAACGTAAAGGTATATTAAATTCTGAAAGATCTGGAGGCCCAAATAACTCCACGGTTTTATCACTAAGACACTTTCTAGAGATGCATGAAGTTTCTTTTAATTTTGTTTCAGATATTATTATTTTCATTTTCCTTCCTTTATAGAAACTAAGGTACTAGGTCTGAGCTCACCCAGTTCCTTAGTAAAAACCACCATAATTTCCCTGAAGTGACTGATACCAAGTGGAACAACATGTAAAACATTATAAATAAATTCAAAATTAGACCTATAGTATTTAGCTTACATGCGTCTAGTGACCTGAACGCATTGCATCTTTAAGTCAGACTTCCCAGACTTTGTGCAAGACCAAGTGTAAGGCATCAGGTTTAAGAGTCCCCAAGGCTATAACCAGTGAAGTCTGTACCAGGGAACACGGGAGCACAGGACACTGGTGACACTATGCCAGAAGGAAGCAACAGGACATAGCCCATACTGCAGGCTCTGTATTGCAGGCTACCTCCTACACACCTCAGTCAAGACCTACTAAAGGAGTAGTTTCCAGCTTCTTTTGCTGCGCCTTCCCAACTAACTGCATCTCTTCCCTACAAGAGAGTCTCTGTTTTCTCATCCTGAAACCAAGGGCAGCTATCTTTCTCTTTCCTTACCTCTACCCACATTAATAAAGGTGAGTTTTGTTCCCTTTTCCAATTTATGTTATTCTGAATGTATTGCTCCACCGATTTTTTGCATATTGTGACAACTGAACATGTAGTGGCCTCTCATTCCCTCATGCACAGAAGAAGAAATTAGTAGAGGCTGACATATCATCCTAGCCATGCGAATGAAAAGACAAAGCCATCAGCAATTATAAAGACTTCTTTTTTTTTTTTTTTTTACGTGATAGGAATGAGTCTGACCCTCTCTCAAAAATAAGCACCACCTGAATACAGAACTAGAAAAAGAAACCTCTCCAGAAAATAGAGTACCCTGTAGTGCATGGTGGAACCCTGCCCCATACTCTCAGGTAAGTATTTCTTATAATAACACTTTAAAGAACAGATATCCTATGTTATTGTAACAACAGAAAGGCACAGAACAACAAGCCATAAAACTCTAATTTTATTTAACTTTTGGTGAGTAAGATGGAAACTGAAGACCTTAAGAGAGGCTTGATTCCCACTGTGCAAGACAAAAGGAAATGAACAAGACAGATAATAAATATATGGTCATTTTCTTGGTCAGTATTTTAAGAAGTGACTTGCCAAGAAAGCATCAAGTCATGTTCAAATTATTCTGCAGCTGGTTGAGAGGACCATAAAGCCTCTGTGCTTGTGGTATCAATGCACAAAGAAAATTAAAGCTTTCACCTCTAAACCATATAGAAAACCTACAGTTACACGCCTTACTTCTGAATTCATACTAATATAAGCATGCAGTTAGGCAGGCGAGGCAGCCGAGATCAGAATCAGGCCCATGGTTATCCCCAAGAAGCAAATGTCATGCAACTATACTTAACTTGCAGCGTCATCTGAATCTAGTTTAATAACCAGAAAACAGGCTTTTGACAACAATAGTATCTCAAAATGACAGTGTAATTAAATTTAAGTCAAAGCTATGCAATGACGGACCATATGTTTATGTGTAACCAGCAAATTATATGCTTTTAAGCATGTCAGAATTTCAAAAGAATTAACCATTGCAGTAATTCAATTGAGGAAATAGTGGTAGGAAACAAACTCCCCCAGGTCATTTTTCAACCAGCTGATATGATGTGATACATACTGTATGCCTTGTACAGTTTTTCCAATTCCTACTTCCCTAAAATGCTATGCGTTTTAATACCATTCAAGGACAAAACAACAGTCATCCTTCACTCACTTCTGAGAAGCAAGGGAAGGGACTGTGTGAACACGATGAGTAATGAGAAAGGAAGTCAGTCTGTCATCCTACATTACTAGTTCAAACTCAATTAAGGCTGGTCAGTCATTATCATCAGATTTGCATGAGCAATGCCAACACAGAATTAGTGGGGAGTCCACTGTAGTTCCTAGCTGGTGGGAAAAAAAAGGAGGAGAAATTACAGAAAGGGTCTTGATTCCTTGAAGAGTGAAAAGAACTTTCACAGGACAGGGTAGATCTCAAAACTTGTGTGATCTCCATTTTAAGATGAACTGACGGCACGATAATTAACCAGTAACAAAACATTTGTTGGTTTCAAGGCAGAACCTTTGGAAATCACTTGCCCGCTGTGCCCTCTGTCTGTTTCTGCCCCGGTCTCCGGGTTTGTGCATCACCTACCAAAGGAGTTCTCAGTACCGACGGCTATTGCAGGAGTCTACAGTAGAGTCATCTATTAACTCCCATTTGGTGGGAAAGCGAGGAAAATTCTCTTTCCTCTTTATTATTTTCTCAATTGGCAGAGCATTTACTTTAATATGTGAATTTCTAAGCTATTCTTTTATTAAAGTCTGTGGTGGTAGAATATACTTCCTTGAAACTGAGAGGGAAAAAGCTTTAATAACTCAAGTTTAAATACACTAAAGCTAATCAATTCATCCTGCATTCAAGTTTCCATTATACTTCTAAAAAAGCACAAAACAGGTCTGTAAAAATATAATTAAGGAGAGAGACTGCTACATACACCATGTAAAATCAAGACTACAGCTTTCACTTCATTTGTTTTGCAAACTCATTAGAATTTTTTTCATTTAAATGTCTTGATCTGTGTAACCATATTTTTAGGTGAAAGAAACAACAAATTAAATTAAATTAGTCCTTATTTAAGATGTATTTGAAACCATCTAAAACTGATGTTCATAGTCAGTTCCACAATTTCCAAATTATATGGGGAAAAAAAAAGTTAGCAGTTTAGAAAACAGCCAAATCAATGCACATTTTTAAAAATGTTCTAATTTTACAAACCTATATACTGAACCTTAACTGGCTGGGAAATCTAGGGAAGATTCAGAGCATGTGCCTCTGTCCTACAGATGACTACTCTATCCCTGAAAAATAGAGACACAAAAAGAGCAGAGAACTGAATTCCCAACCTGGACGACCCGTGGGCAGATGTACTGACTACAGTACATCCCCGGTGGAGGCAAGGGCTTGCACTTGCCGAGCACACCGTGAGCTCAGGAGCAGGTCTTCCCTGGCCTGGGCACCGTGCCATTCAGATGCAGGTAGGTGCCAGGGCGAGAGAGCAGCACGCTGTCCAAGAGACCGTGCCGACACTGTCCTGCTTCTCCTGGCACGGCTCCTCGCAGAGCCCACAGTGCTGTGGTCCCCGACCGAGGGCTCACGGGTAACCACTCTCTTGTGTTTCTGCCCATCCCACGTCTTGCTTTCCATAGGCATCTCTACTCAGGTTGCCAGGAAAAAGCAGTAAGGGAACTATCTCTGCATTAATGTGAGCGCTAGGACGGGGTGTAAGTGCAGTACTTCTATGGGAGATGTAAAGCAGAATGGAAATTTTCTTTACCTCCTCGTCACTTGTACATGGGCTCTAAGTATACACTAATAGCATACGTATCGTCAGTGGTAATAAGAAACATCAGCGTGAATGCTGTGCTGAGAAACAGAATTACTGGACGAACACGGGAAGGTTCGCAACACTCAGTATTTTCAAATTACAGTCAACAGAGGTGGGTGTGCTACCACTAATGCCAACAGATTTTACAAGTCCTATGAGAGTAATCAAAAAATAATCACAGAGCAGCTGACGTTCTTTCCTGCAAGAGCCTGTGCCCTATTTAAGGATGAAAACGCTCCAGAGTGATTTATGGTTATGACTGGGGGGGGGGGTGAGGGGGGGGCAGCGGGAAATCAAAACATCTTTTCTAACCATACCGTTAAGAAGAGGCTGTCCTCCATGTACACTCCTTGACACCACTGCACTGTGAACATCTTCAGGAAATCCAGTCTTGCATGACATGTCTTCACACGTTGCTTTTATCGGTGCCTGAAATGCAAGACAAAATTTATGTAATACTCGCAATTCTCATTCACTGGAGAAACATTCCAGTTGGCACATACTCCATTTTGCTGCTGTCTTGTACAAGCAGCATCTTTGTTTCTGAACCACTGCAATTAGGACCGCGGGGGCAAAGGGTTAATCTTTCTGATAACTGGAATGGAAGGAACAAATCCCACTTGTCTGGTAAGATCTAAATAATACACAATCTTGATTCTTCTGACAACTGAACATTTCCACTAAGCCAGCCATCGAGATTGAAGGGGAATCATAAGGGGAACAAAAACATTCCTTCCTCTGGAAATAAATGTTGCACAAAACCCGTTGGCAACTTTTTCATAGCCAGATTACTTGAGAGGAATGACTTCAACCACTGATTTAAAATGCTTTATTTAGAGTATTTCCATGTGAGGTTGCACCAGTACAAGTAAACTAAGATAAAATGCTACATTTGCAGTAACTTAGCAGAACTTATATTTGTGTTAGCATTCAAACAGATACCATATAAAGGCAAATGTTTCCAATGCAATCTCCTTCTATTTCAAAGGGACATTAAGTTGAAAGGAGAGCAGCTCATTATTAAATTTGCACAACAAGAGAAGAGCCGAGTCACTGAAACTGTTTGTTCTCTCACTTAGTAAGAAAGTTTCCCCTCAAATCACACTCTTGAAAGAGTTTCATAAATGCCTTTTTATTAAGAAATATAATACAGCATTTGGAAACTTGTTTGTTCTGTAGTGTTCCATGTTTAGAAGATACTTCTGATGGCTAAGCTGGTTTCCAGGACAGTTTGTTGCCTAGTTGAAAAAAAAAAAAAATCCAATTTTCTGTGACAAAGGGCTAAGATTTCTTTTCAGTGGATTGTTTTTGTCTCATTTTAGTGCTGCACAAAACAATAGCCCAGCTTACATGTGGCTAAGTGACCATACATGGCAAAACCCCTTTCACGCAGCACAAGGCAGAGAGGCAAGCTCCCACACCAGCTCGGGCTGAGACGCAGCCTAGAAATCGTGAGAGCCCTCGCACAATCTCAAACACGCCCACGTGCCAACTAAAGGCCTATCCATGTGCTTGCCCAGATGTAGTATATGGTCTTTGACAGCACGAGCAACTGTGCTGCTATATCATACCTAAATCTGATCAAGACTTAAATTAGACTTTCCTTTTTACTTTCCCAGATGGGCTTCCATCAAGTAGACCCACTCAAGGCCATGTGAGCACGTCTGTGTACACTTGGCAAAGAAAACCCCACAGGAAAAAGAAAAAAAGGGGCAGAGAAAGAGGAAGTGATGGTGTTATAACTGTTTACCATAGTAACCTCAGGGAAAGAGAGCATTAGAGCGGAGGTGGGACAGGAGCATCTCAAACCACAAGGGCTTCCTCAGGGAAGAGAGACTGGGCAGCAGCGTAATCTCTTCACTGACGGTCATGGCCAAGCTCAGCATGCCAACCGCTATTAGAATAACTTTATCACTAATACAAGGAGGGATTCATAACACATTGTGTTACACTTACACTGACATGGTCCTAACTAAACAGCTCAACACTGACACTAGCAAGAAAAAAAAAAATTAAAATAAAAATTTACTATCTAACTCCAAGTTAATGAACTATCTAGTTAAGTGCCCAGTAAGAGAACTTGTAATTATCAAGCGTCCAGTTAAGTTAAACGGTGGCATGGGTTTAATTGTGACTTCAGTACTACACAGGTATCTCATCCACAATTACTTTTGTACTTTAAAATGTTTACATGGGGACCCTAAAGAGAAAGCAAACACAAAGCAACAGTTTAAGCTGCCAGGGGACTATGTTACCTGCAAAGCTGGAACTTGGATCTGTAGCTAAGCTCCAACAGTCCATTTACACATTGAGTTTTTAAGGTAAAAAGATGGTAACTCAAAAATAATTACAATTCCAACAGCCAGTTTCCTCGGCTTTAGAACTCAAATCACCAGTTTGATAAGGTTTCCATAATTTGAAAGAAAAAATAGTAAGACTTGTTTAAACTACTGTACAAAAGGTGACCTCAAAGCAAATGTGATTGAGGAGAAAAAAAAAAAAAAAAATAGCCTTTCATGGTATCCTTGAAACAAAAAGGTCCTGGGTGGGCAGCTGAGGAGATAGCAGGATTTTTAGCAAGGCCGCACTGATGCGCCTGGGAATCTTTCAGCCTTTCCAGCAATCTATACGTACTAAACAGCTCTTATAAACTGAAACAATGCCCACTGAAACAAAGGCTGGGGGACATGAATAGAGAGCCTTCTTTATTCTTTCATTTGCAGCCATCAATTTCATCCGGAAACAAAAGACTGTACTCTGCTCTCCAAAAACAGCCCTTTGTAAAGATTGTTTAGGAATAAAAACACAAGGGAAGGAAGAATTCAAATTTTCAGCAATTCTTAATCGCCCTATGTTAAGCATTTTGAATTAAGTAGAAGTTGTAGCTTCAGACACACTGGGTCATATCAAGTTCAGCCTGAGAGTACTGCAAGACTTAAACCATTTTAACTCTAAGCAAAGGAGGATGCTGAAATATTTTTATCCCCTGATCTGGGGCAAAAGGGGAGAGCTAGTGAAGATTATGGGGCATATTATTGTAATTTACAGGATTTTGTGTGATTAGTACAATTCCCAAGACTATTTCAAACATAAGATAATATTACTTGTACATTCATCTACAGAAGGACACTACTTAAAAAAACTATCTGTTAAGATGGAAAGCAATTACCTTAGCTTGTACCCATATAAAACCTACTTAATGGAGTTACAAAGCTTTGAACGAGCTCAGCACTTGGAAAATTCTCCTCTCAAGTACTAACAGACTTTGCTAAAGCAAAATAGGGTTACTACTGAAATATTATTCTGCTTTCCTGATCCCTTATGGTTTATTTAGTCATTTTTAACTGCAAAATGAGTAACAAGCATTACTATCTCCAGATGCTAAAGAGCTAACACCTAGTCAAATGTAGTGTCAGATCACGCATATAAACTCAGTAGTGTAGATCTCAGATTAAATGCAATAGGCAAACTGCAATTATGAAGCAACATGATGTAAATTAGAAGTCCTCTGTCAAAGTTATTATTCAATCAATTAAAAGAATTGGCCATTTCGATATACTTATGGCATTTAAGCCTGCAGTTTTCATACCCTGCTCCTCAGTTACTTTAGTTTCGTATCTAGATATCTGAGTATCTTAGAAACCTGTGGTTTAATTTCAAGGTTGTATTCCAGCTCAATTTAAAAAACAAACAAACAAACAACCTGTTGACAATTTCAACTTCATAATTCTAAAGGATTCTGTTTACATCTTTTTCTAAACACCACCAGTAAGTGTCTTCCAACAATACAGGCTTCATACTTGTGAAAAGATTCTAAATTAAAACAACAATAAAGCCAGACACGATTGCTTCACTGGTGTTGACAGTTCTGGACTAATACCTCTTTCCAATTTCCATACTTTCTAAAAACTAGTCACATTTAGAATGCAATTCTGTAAAGAAACATCTGTTTAAAAATACAAGCTCACCACACAACTGCTGAAGCAATTTCATATCACAACACGCATCCTAAATTTGCAGAATTGAGCTCTTAAACACAGCTTTCAAACAGGGCTGATCTTGTTCTCTCTGCATATGCCATACACCCCTGGAGTTCACGAGGAGCTATTAATCTGAAATATCAAAGTCTCTGTTTTTCCACTGTTTGCATCTGCATGTACTACAACATTAGATTTCTTAATATTGATTGTACCAAAATGCAAGGGAAGTTGTTTTTGAAAGACTGCTTTCTTTTATGCTCAATGTAACTTACGCCTATAGAAAAATAAGCCTAGGTAGTAAAGTGAGAAATGGAGGGGTATGCATTAGAGAAAATATCATACTATACAGTTGTAATTGGACATAGTACAGCTGCTAGTTGCCAAATCCAGCCAATTCACAGGGCATTATCGTGCGACGCTCAAAACAACGTCTGACATAATTATATGTCTGACAGAGCAGGAATGGGGTATTTGAGCTCTCTCTCCTTAATAACCAACGTTAATTTGCAACTGTGACAGTAATATTCAACCTAAGCACAGATCACAGAAACATTTGTGACTGTGTTTAAAGACTGGGTGTTTCCTCATTAATTTAAAGGCCAAGATGGTACCCAATACTCATTCACAGCTGTGGTAACTCTAGGGATCGTTCCATCCATTTTTAGTTTTGCGTACATACATCACCTCACACAGCGGGATATGCTGTACAAGGTGGGACTTATTTTATGATGAGCTTCAACTTACTACCATAAGGCATATGAAAGATACTCTGCAGGATGATAGACACATCTCTGAAATGCTTTAGATGCTAAACTTGAAAGCATTCAGCAACTCCTCCTTAATCTCTGACTCGCTGCAAAAAAGAGCTTCAACAGTTTATACCCTCACGGTACTCAGTACTCCAGTGAACGTAGTCAAGTACAATTTGTTTTCAACCATAGATTGCAACTGAAGAAAAAGAAAAGTGCCTTTCATTCAAATTGTTCTGGAAGCCAAAAGCTTCCAAAGTGGGTGCCAGGCTACATCCTCCCAGAGGTCATTCAGTTACACCAGAAAGGGCTTTCGTTATGCCATCTTCACTTCTAATTAGTGCTCCACTTCATGAACCAGGAGATTTTAGATCAGAAAATCCAGCTTCTTAAACCAACACTTAAGGCTCTCAAACACTTTCCCAAAATAACAAGATCTGCAACTTTTACGCTACCGTCTGGTTTAAAAAGAGTTGCCTTAAGCCACCACTGGTTCCCACAGGTTACCGTAGCTTTACAAATTAGAGAGTCTCACAAACCATGTTCATAGCCTCTTCTGTTAACCCCAACTGAGAGACAACGTTCATTTGCTTATTAAACACATAGATGTTTATTTGGTGCATCTCACATAGCACAAAGCCATAACCTGATTTGGACTTTCCCCTTCTCCCAACTAGGAGAACATGGAGTGCTGCACCTTCCAAGACACGGCTTCTCCAGACAAGCCACAGCTCCTATCAGAGAAGAACATCTTAAAATTTCAACTGCAATAACAAAACCAAATGGAATTTCTGTAAGTCATGTTTTTTAATAATAAAAAAAAACAACCAAACAAACCAAAAACAACCAAAAAACCAGCCCTGTGTTTGACTATATACCCTCATTTCTTTAAGAAAGGAAACCTCCTCTCTCTGATTTGATAATAGCCATTGCGCTGCTCATGTTGAACATCTCCGCTCACGAAAATTGCTGCCAACGCTTACAGGAGGATGCTGCATTTTCCCGACCCTCGGGGGAGGCCTTGCAAGGCCTATCTGGAAGAACTCTTTTGGGGGATCACAAAATTTTAACTATGTCTTCAGCTGCTGGGTGATAATTATATGCTAATTATAAGGAATGGAGGAGTTCCTAGAGGAGTCTGTTGGTAAAAATATGTTTTTTAAATATGTCAAGGAGCGCCTAGAGGAGAGGATAAACGCGCTTTTTGGAAACTTATTTAATTAAATACATGAATACTGACTAAAACCAAATAGTTTAAGTTAAACGTTGAAACAATTTGGCAGCAATATACCTTCCATCTTGGAAGCTGCTGATCCCATATCTGTTTTCATAAGCTATTTAAAAATAGAAAGCCTAATTTCCCCTCTTTACTCAGACGGTGCTCCCATGATCTTCCAGTGAGAACTGCAGGATCAAATCAAACGATGAATCAGGCAGATTTGGTTATATACCTCTCAAGGTGAACAGCAGCACGGCCCGACACCCAGGTGAAAAAGGTCCCTCGCAGATCACTCGTAAACTACAAACGCACTTTGGCAAAATATAAATCCTCCCTAAACTCATCCTGCAATAATATACACCACCTCCACCTTTTGTCCTCTCAAGACTCACCTCTACATACGCCAGTATTAACTTGGCCAACCAGTGAGTCTCGGTTCAGTGGCAGGTGAGGAGAAGTGCTATCATAATTACCATTGCTATTGCAACAGACGTCAAATATTCCTTCTGCTTTCATCACTCTGCACCCCTGATACGCCTCATTGCATCTTACGCACAACTAGTGCCGCTGGGTTAGTGGAAGTACACAGGCTATTCAGTAAGGACGCTACTGGTTCCTCCTGTGCTTCATAACAAAAAGTGATTTAAAATAAAAGCGCCAGGGAACATCAGAGGTTGCAGAGCCTTTGGGGACCAGGCTTGTGTTTTGTATGTGTACATTGTTGAAATAAATTAAATTCTCATCCTAATGGGAACACTGCTGAACTACCAAAACTAGTGCAAGTTTTCTAAACTTTTTTTTTTTTTTTGTTAACCTAAAAAAGCATTTACAAAAACAGTGAGAGACAGAAAGAGAGTTTAACTGGTAAATGATCTGCTTACTCAGGCAAGAAATGCCATTCAACAACTCCTGTTCCTTACCACATGACAAAAAGTCCCTTACGCAAGACTGTCTGTATTGAGTAAAAATAACTTTACTCACAACTTCCTCAAGCTATTTTTAAATATACACATGCACTTCTGTCACAACGGAATTGCATTATGTGTTACAGTGTTCAGTTATTAAGAAAACCTAATAAACGAAATTATTGACATAAAAGCATCATTGAAACTAATTAAGATGGGACATGACAGGGTTCTTCCAGGGACGTTTCTAGGAGTTTCTCCAATTTCTGGTAGCAGAAAGAAAAACAATAGATGGGAAGATTTTGAATTACACACTCTTAAGTAGATGTAGTTCAAAAATACAATCATTTTTGGGCAATATTTTAAAAACTTGTATCATAAAAACTATACTTTCACCTTTCTAGCACATTAAGCCGCATGCCTAGGTAGCAATACTACCCACAAAGAGAGAGAGCAGTAGCAGGCTTTCTAGAAAACACATAACATTTATTAAAAATACATAAATGGACAATACAAGAGAATATACACTTTGTTACATCAGCAGCATATATATTTCTGAGCTTGCTAAAATATCTGCTCAGATAATCAGAACTTGTTTAATACATAGAATTATCTCCTGTTTTGTCAACCAATGATTTAAATTCAAAAAAATCATTGTCGATTTACGTGACCTTATCTATCCTATAACAGATGTAAAAAGTAGTTTTAAAAAAGCCTTTTCACAAAATAAATATTTAAATAATATATCCAGTTTAATATCCAAAGAGATACTTCTTTTTTTTTTTTCTTCAGTTCTGCAATTATCTGAATTTTGAGGATGTGTCAGTGGTATCACTATCACCTAGACCAGACAGACAAGGATTAGAGAGCTCTTTGCTGCAATATCCTGCCACATTTAACTTTTCAGAGAGATTCTTTGAAGACAAAGCAAAACCAGAACAGAAGGATCTACATCCAAAAAGGCTAAGCCACTCACGTAACTATCCTGTTCTGGAACTTACGAAAAGCATTATAAAATACATTGTTCACTTTGAAGGGAGTTAATGATGTTGGAGTCTGATTTGTTAAAAAGAGACACCCTGAAACTCATTTTTGTGCTTATACAATCACATATTAACTATACTGCTTAAAATAGACTGATTTAAAAAAAAAAAAAATCTAAGACACAGGTGTACTATGAAAGACGGAAGATGCGCCCACAGAAGGAGATTTCGCTGCCACTTTTGCACAAAACTGCGTTAATATGCCTCACCCCAGTTCTGCCAGCGACTGCTGCTAGGGCTGATTACGAGAGGGGTGCAATCGGCAAGAAATGCCATCACCGGATTCTCAGCAGAGGCAGCTTAAGGAGAGTGTCATTTAGGGTAGTAGCTTTATCACCTGGATACATTCACTAAGACCTGGAATAAGACCAAAACTGCCTGCAGAGAGTAATAACTTACGTCCTCAGTCATCGCAATTCAAATTCAAACCAGTCACCTAGGCACGAAAGGCTCCAAAACTGCATTATCCTTTACTTGTTTCTGATTTAGAAATGAATAATATCCACAGAGTCATCCAATCACCTTATACACGAAAAAAAAAATAGGATTTCCTTATTGAGCACTTAATTTCTACTCCCCTTTCCAGTTCATTTCTAACTAACAGTAGTTTTATTCCTGTAAATGTAACTCTCATGCTGGCTTTCCCATTGCTTCTTCAGTCCTGTAGTTCTAAAAACTGGAAGTGTTGTTTTGACCAGAAAAGCAAGCTTCGCTCCTTTTATCCTCTCTTCTGTCAGGTTTTTCACATAATACTTCCAGACTCATACTGATCTGTTAACCAGTAAAATAAAGTGCAGTTTTCATTCTCCTATGTCTCATGCAGGTTATACTGCCGAAAATCTAAAGCCCTATTTTCTGAACATAAACAGCACCGACAGATCTGCCTTAAAACATGCTTCCAGTTATGATCTTTCAAGTAATTCCATAATGACGGCTTTTCTACATCACTGCCAAACAACGAAGTGATCAATAACTCCAGAAAACAAAGGTATATAGGTCTTGTGTTGCAGAGAGAAAAAAAGTAGGTAGAAAGGTTCAACATTTCAAAACACCCTGATACAGATAACCTTCTACAAACTAAAAGTAGTAGGTATGATGACGGGGGGCGGGGAAGTCAGCACTGCATCTAGATTCTGAGGGTTCTTTGCAGTATACATGAAAGAAGAATGGGGGGAAAAAAAAAAAAAAAGCTTTTAAAATGAAAGTGTTGTACAGACACAGGTCTATAAATCTGACTTCATACCCAAGTTCCAATTTTGTTACACACTATTAAAAATCAACCCTAACCTGATTTAATGGATACCCAAACAAGGGGGAAATTGGATTCCCCAACCGTAACGTGCCACTGACACTGAGTGATACATAAAAGCAACACCGCTAGTTTCTGTCCTTAATTCATAGCTAGTGCTTTAATTTCAAACCTGCCCGGGGTAGAAAAAAAGATGGAATAAAAGCTTACTGCAGAATTTGTGCTTTAAAGATTTATTGAGATGGGAAGACTGAACAGAAGTGAAAGCGCATACAATAAACAGCACATAAGGACTTGCAAAAAAGAAAAAAAAAAAAACCTGCATGTACAGATCTGCCAAGATACTAGGATATAGAGGAGAGAAAAAAAAAGGCGAAAACCAAACCCAATCAAAAAAAACCCCCAAACAACCGGTACAAAAAAAAACAACATCAAAAACCAACGCAACGCAACACAACAACAGTCTGTAAGTGGCACATCACAAGTTTCGGAGCAGGGTGGCTGCTTTCACATGGAAGGCGCTCCTGCCCAGCCGGACACTCCTCTGTCACGCCAGCCAGCCAGCCAGCCCCGTGTCCCCTTAAGACTCAAGGGAAAAAAATAAATCCCAGCTGCCGTGGAGCAGCGTTTCAGCACTTCGCTCGCCCGGTGCAAGTCATCAGCCCCCGAGAGCGGCTTAGAAACTGCGGGGAAGGACTCAACCGCCCGGGGACGCCGGGAGGGGACGGGGGTGTCGGAGCGAGGGGAAGGGGAGCCGGGAGGAGGAGCGGGCTCCTCCTGCCCCCGTTGCGGCGGAGGCTGCGGGCGGGCGGGGGCAGCGGGTGCGCTGCACCATGGACAGTGGCTGCCGCCGCCACCTCCCCCTGCCCTGCGCCAGCCGCTGCAGGCGCGGCGGGAGGGCGCCGCGGCCGCCCCGGCACCCCGGCCCCGCCGCCGGCCTCGCCTCGACCCGCTAGAAATGCCCCAACCGTAAATACCATTAAGAGGCGATGATCTGCGCCATCTGTCCCTCCGACTTACCGCCCTCTCCACCCCCGGCGCCGCGCCGGGTACGAGCTCAGCGAGCACAAAGCGAGGGGGGAACCCACCCCCACCCGCCCCCACCTCCGCTCGGGGTCCCCCCGGCTCCGCGCTCGCTCCGGACACCCCCCGCCGGCGGAGGGGAGCCCAGCCCAACCACCGCCCCGCAGGCACTGCCCTCGCTGCCCCAACCGGGATCCATTTTGTCGTCCCCGTTCTCCCCCCCAGCGTCCCCTCAGTCCCATCTCGCCCCAGAAGCCGCCTCCAGGGGCGCCGGCCCGCAGACGCCTACTTTCTGCACGGAGAAACCCCCCCACGGGGCACCCCGGCCGGCGGTGCCCGGCGCTGCCCCCCGTCCCGACACTGCCTGCCCGGGACCCCGCCACTCGGGGCAAGCGAGGAGCCCGCCGGGGGGAGGCAGCAGCAGGACTTTGATAATAATAAATTAAACACTCCGGAGCCCGAGCCCGTCCCAGCGGACATTCCCGTTAACGGCAGGGGGTGGGGAAGTCCGTCGGCCAGGCGGAGGCTGATTAAATTCTTCCCGGGAAGGGATTAGCGGGCACGGGAGCCGGGGGCAGCCGAGGCGAGGCGCGGCCCGCAGGGGCCCCCAGCCGCCCAAGGAGGGGCGCGGGGGCTGCCCTCCGCCCGGCACCCCCGCCCTCCTTCCCCCACGCGGGGCGGAGGGACCGATGTCCGCTCCGGTACTTTGTCCCCCGCGCTCACGGCGGGGCCGAGGTCCCGTCCTCCTGCTGGCCGAGCGCATACCGCACACCCCCCGGCCGCCGGCACCTGCTCTCCCAGGAGCGAGGGGGGAGAACGCGCGTCCCCTCAGCGGCGGCGCCGCCGCAACCCCTCGCGTCCCGGGGACCCCCTCGCCCTCTCTGCCGGCCCCGGGCACAAGCTCCCCTCTCCCCGGAGCGCGGCGCCCGGCGGCGGGGCTGCCCCCGAGCAGGTGGCTCCGAGCGAGCGGCCACAAGCCACCCCGGGGCACCCCGGCCGCGGGGGCAGCGGCGGCTGCCGCCTTCCCCTACGCCCTCCCCGAGACCCCCACCCCGGCGGCGGAGGCTTCCCCCCTCCCCCGCCCCCGGCTCTCCCGCCTTCCCCGGGCACCGCCGCCCGCAGGGGAACAAAGAGACGCAGCCCGGCCCCGCTCCCCGCCGGCGGTGCTTACCTGCTGCAGGGCCGCCAGCAGCATCAGCGCCAGCGGCGGCAGGATCCGCGGCGGCGCTCCCGCTACCCGGCACATGGAGGCGAGGAGGGGCGGCGGCGGGGCGGCCCCCAGCAGTCCCGGAGCGCGGCTGGAGCCCGCGGAGCAGGGCGAGGGGAGCGGCGGGGAGGGTCGGGCAGCGGCAGCTGCCGGGGGCTGCGGACGGCGTCTGCCCCCGCCTGCCGGAGCCGGCTGCCGCGGCGCTGGCTGCCGGCTGCCGCTCTAGCTCATGGGCAGCGATGCAGCGGGGGAAGAGAGAGAGACGGAGAGAGAGGGGCGGAGGATGCGTGAAACTCAGCTCTGGGTCAGGCTGATTTTCTCTCTGCCGAGCCCCCTCCGCGGTGCAGAGGGTGGGCAGGGAAGAGGAGGAGGAGGAGGAGGATGGGCGAACAAAAGGCTGAGAGATAAGAAAGAAGTAGTCGCTGCTGCTGCTGCGAGGCCGGTGCGGCGGCGGCTCCCCTCGGCTGGCTGCCTTCCCCACGCCTGGATCGTTCCCGCCTGGCTCCTCCCGCCGCTGCCCCCCAGCGAGCTCGGGCAGGCGGCTCCTCTCAGCGCCTCAGCCCGGGCGCGCCAGCACCGCCGCTGCTCCGGCCCCAGCCCTGCTGCATGCTCGCCCCGCACTTTCTCTCTCCCTCTTTCTTCTCCTCCCTCCACCCCTCCCCCTGCGCGCAAACCCCTCCGCTGAAGCACAATGATAACAATACCCCAGCAGCCCCTGCCTGCCGTGCGTGCCTGTCTGTATGCGCTCGCCCGGTGCCCGCCTGCCTCCTTGCCTGCTGCTGGCAGCTCCCCCTCCGCCTCCCGTCGCTCCCTGTCGGCCGCACGGCCAATGGGAACGGCACGGCACGGCAAGCGCCGGGGATGGCTGCTGCCTGCGAATAGCGCTGCCCCTCCTCGGTCCCCAGAGAGCCGGCGCTGGGGGCAGCGGGGCAGGCGGCAACGCCAACAGCGTAGGAGGGGGGAAATAAATCCCAACCCGCCAACTTGGTGTGCTGCAGTTGTTTGTGAGGGGCGAGGAGAGAACTTGCTGGGGAAGGAAGGACCCGTCCCCGCCGTGCTCGGTAGGGGACGGTCGATGCACCGAGAAGCTGCGGGGGCGCCGGCGCTGCCCGGCCCGGGGGCTCCGGGACGCCCCTGCCCGCCACCCGGGTGCTGGTGGAGCGGCAAGTTTCGCTCAACTATTAACTGCTTAGCGGGTTAGCTTTTTTTTCTTAGCTTCTCCCTTCAGTTTTTACCGTCCCTCCCCCCCGCCCGCTCTCACTCCGTTTTTTTTTTTTTTCCTAAACTACCTGCTGAATTTTATCAGCAAATGTTAAGCCTTTGAAAGGCTTGGCCGGGGCTGCGATCCGCGGGTGCAAAAATGTCAGCGTGCATAACGGAACGAGGGAGTGTTGCTGAGTGAACAGTTACAGAAGCAAGTATCAGTGCTGGGTCATTTGCAGAGCTGGCAAGGATTTTCTCTCGCCCACAGGTCACTGAGCAAAGTTGTTTTGTGTCCATGCATCAGAGCTCCCATCCTGGGACATAATAAGGGGAGGATTTGTAGGCATTGGCCCCTAGACAATCTCATGAAGCGTTGATTCAAAATGGTGCGTTATTTATTTTAAAGGATCTTATTTTACATTTGAACTTGCAAGAAAAACACTCCCAGTTTCTGCCTTTTTTTCCCCCTGCTTTAGAAAACAACGCAAAACGCCATGCTCATGTTTTGAAAGGAAACAGCAGCTTTGCTTTTATATTAAGGCGGGGTAAGTACATGCCTGTGCGATGCTGATTTCATGAGCTTCGAAATTGAAAATACCGGTCACTTGCGAGCTGCGATGCAGCTGTTTACCCAAGTTAGGGAGAGGGAGAAGATGCCAGAAGCTGCGGGGGAAGGTGCGCGCCGGCCGGGGCCGGGCCGAGGCCGGGCCGCCTCCGCAGGCAGGGCAGGGCCGGGCCGGGCCGGGCCGGGCCGGGCCCGGGCAGCGGGCAAGCCGGGAACCACTTGCAAGCATGAAAAGCCAAAAGAAACTCAGCTGAGGCGAGGCAACCTCAACTAGAAAAACAGCCCCCCCCCCCCGCGCCCTCTTTAAAGTTGTAGCCTATGAAATTGTACGAAGCCGACAGTTGTGAAGGACAATAAATGAGGGAAACAACGCCTGGTAATGAGTTTCTGCAGTAAAATTTAGCCCAGGACTGAGGGAGAGGAAGCAAGAAGGGCACAGCTGATGTTTGTATCCCGTTAGAAGGAAGAGTTTCCCGGGCTTGCACCTGACGGAGCATGGGTTCGGTCTCTTTAGCAATTCTAACGTCTTTGCTTGGATTTGCTTATGAAATGGTGTCTTCCCTGAGTAACAGGCTTCTATCTGTGTTTTCTGGTAGGTAGACATAATATTAACATTTACTAATGACGGTATTTGAGCATTTACTCACTCTTACAAGTGTTCTACAAAATGTAAAGCACACAATATAAACAACTCCATAACCCAACTGTCTAATTATAAAGTAATTAGCTATCATCTAAATGAGCCGGGCCCCTCATATCCCTCAACCCATCCATCCCTAAAGGCCTGAAAAAATAAAAGGCTCTGCAGCATATCTGGAAGGTTACCAGATCTGAGCTCTGGCTGGTGCTTCTTACGGGTCTGCTGCTGCCTTTAAATTTACTTAGCAGAAACAGTAACACAGGCAGAAAAATTGCTCTTGCCAACAGAGTTTTACTGAATCTTTTAGCCTTGAACAAGTTTCTATCGAGCAGTTGGCTTCCCTCATTTACACAGTCGTAACCAAAAGTTTCCTCCCGCTCATAAGAGTTTCCTGGTTCTGGGTACCGTGATAAAGAGAAACTGAGAGAGCAGGGGTGGGTTATACCTTTTGAGGTATAATCTCCACACCACATCTCTTGATGAGTGGGAGGCATATGCTTGGGAGAGCAGAGCAGAGGAGGAACTTGTGTGTTGCTTCCAGACATGGATGACTCCTCAGGGCTTATGCTATTCATCTGTAGCATAAACCCAAGAGAACACCTTTCATTTTTTATTTTTTTTTTCCCCCCAGAAATAATCTAGCAATAAGAAGGCATAGCTGGAGATTCAGAGTTAGAACTGATACTAGATTGAGATCGTCGACCCTTTTCACATATATGTGCAGCAGCCAGCAAATGGTGGCAATTTCTGGCCAAGATTCAAACAAGTGATTTAGAACTCAGAGGGTTTATTTCCTAACTCCACCACCACAGATTGCATTTATGAGTGTGTTTTAAGTAGTAGCAAAATAACGGACACACATAAGTTATGTTCAACCTAGGAGATCTCAAGGGCTTCCAGATAAACCTTGTTAAAATTCCATGATTAAGTTGAAGAGAGGATTAGGGTAATTCCCATGTTAGTCATGGAGTTGAGTCTCTCTTTCAACTTGTCCAAATTAATTTTCATTCCTAGCATTCATAAAAATTCTGTAAAAAAATGAATGTTTTCAATTTGGAACATACTAGATTGCTCATGGCTTCAAATATTTTGGAAAGAAAAAAAAGACCTTGTGGGTCTATCCTTACATTTAATCTGCCAGGTACTGCTACTACTACTCTCCTCAATTCAAATGATGCAAATTAAGCACTTTACTGACAGTTTAGGCCTTGATCTGACAAATATTTATACATGTCATCTCAGCAAATTGAGTCGCACTGCACACAGGCATACCACTGTTCATATGCCTAAGTATTTACAAGATGGAAGGATAAATGTACTGAACAAAAGTACTGAGGGCATATTAGTTTACCCAGTTTCCTTGTGTTCTTCATTACATATGAGGAGATATTTTTATTTGTTAAAAAACAACCCCACCTAATTAATGGGTCTGAGGGCATTCAATGCTTCTTACTGAGGTTTATCACAATAGTGGAAAAAACAGTGGTTGTTTCTTACTTTGATGTGAAGGCTGCACACACTATCAGCTAACTAAGATTTCTCAGGATATTCTTTTAACAGAAGAGAAAGAAGCACTGACAAAATAAAAAGTTCAACTTTTTAGGACATTGGTTTTCAACTGGGGCTCTGTGGACCCCTTGAGACCCCAGACTTATTCTGAGTAGTCTGTGACGGGCAATGGGGAAAAAGCAAATTAGTATATATCCTATATAGCAGCTTCTCACATGTAAAACTCTTAAGGGGGACAGATTTTTATGAATTGTAAGATTGTTAGTCGCTGGCAACACTTGAAAATTATTGTTTTAGTACATAATCATGCATGGCCAGGAAGATTGCAGTTTTATGTAGATAACGTCAAGTGGGAAAGAAAAACTGAGCGGCACAGATGCCAAAACAGCTTAAATATTTTAAAAATTTGGATAATTAAAACATCGTTGTTAGTGCTGCTGTGTTTCTCTTACTTTAGTAAAATAAGAATGACCCTTTCAATTATCCAGTCCGAGCGCTTTTTCTAAATATGCTTTTTCATGTTGATCACCTATGTGAACAAAAAAATCCGTAAGTTCTAATTGCCCTTTTATTTAGGGAAATAGTCTCAGAAAGAGGAAAAAAAAAAGGCAGTCCTAGCAGTAAGTAATATTTACTTGACTATATCTTATAATTTGTTACGGGACTGAACCAAGTTATCTTCATGGGCTTTTCTGGCACTGTCATTACCTAACATGCATAGCCCCGCATGGTTCTCCAGCCTGTTCCTCACATCAAGACAGTGCAAGACATAGAAAGGTAACTGCAGCTGCAGCATTTAGTGGGCTGTTCTGCCCAAATTTGAAAATCAGCTGGGTCGGGAGGGAAGAATGTTGTATACAGCAGTTCTGTTTCTGCTTTAGCAACTCTCAGCAACATCAATCTCTTTCAATTGCTATGTATGTAGTATATATATATATATATATATATGTATATAATTTGGTGGAAGAGGATGTTTTTTCCCTTTTTCTGGTAGCTAAATCGTATCTGTCACTATAGTTATATTTCTGCTAATTACTAGTAACTTTTGCAAAGGATTTCTCTATGGAGAAGAAGGTGAGCATATGTAATCCAGATGTGATACAATATATTTGCATATTGTGTAATTGGCTTTATGTCTATACCCTCAGCGTGATGATTTGAGAATCAACATAGTCAAGCTTAGTGCTTGTAATTCATTCTTCCAGGGATCTCATTCAGCATCACTGCCCAGTGCCTGCAAGCTGTTTGGCCTGGAGAGTTTCTATTGAAAATCAACATAGAGAAAAAGATCTTCTGATCAGCATAGTATCTCTATTCAGTCAGATATCTTCAACAAAAAAAAAAAAATTGTTTTCCAGAACAAGGCCTTAATCATATGGTGTGATAAAGGGCTGAAAGGATGACGACTTGTAACAAGGGCCTATGATAATTTCTAATCATCACAAAAGAAAGTTTTAAAGTTTCACAGAACTGCTTCATATCGAATAGGCCAGTAGAAAGAGGTGGACTTGTGTCTTAAAAAGCTAGCTTCAGTAAATAAATATTTTTCTTTTTTTTTTTTTTAATTTGCTGATAATTCACTTATTTGAAGTGAAGTATCTCCTTTTTCTTGATTGGCTTTCCAATGAAATCAAGTAATCATGTTGTTGTCTTGGGATCAGAAGTCTCACTTTTTTCTGACTCATGCAGTCTGCAGTGTCCCAGACTCCCTCCTTAGCCATAGCCAGAATTCACTGGTGTGAATGAACCTGTTTGCTTCTCTGAAAATGTATATATGTAACACCTAAACAAAAGAAACACTGGAAATTTCCAGAAGACCAATTTTATTACTCTTGACTTCTAGGTAATAAAAATTAAGAAACTGGAACCCTAATTGTTTATGGTAAACCAGTGCAGATAATAATTTGCTTTAATGAAATTGTAAGAGCTGTCGTGTGGATTGCCACTTTCATTACTAAACAGAATTTTTAACACCTGTGGTTAGAGTTGCCTAATATTTTTTACCCCAAAATTTTCACTTACTATAATATTTCTTTTTTTTTCAGTTAATGAGATTGAATTCTCTGGGCTGGTTGGCTGTTTCAAGCCCAGTGCTTTTTGAAAACTTCAGAAAAATCCTTTGTCCTTTTTGAAGAATAAGATCAAGGAAAATAAGTCATTTTATTTTTGTTATTAAATTCTTACTGCCATCTCATTGAGGGATTTTACTCCAGGCTCTGGAGCATAGACTTTAACTTTGGGAGGAGCATGGTTCTTTTAGGTTGAGGTTGTGCCTTTTTCAGTCACTGTTAAAGCTGACTAAAATCTGGCATTGTTTTACAGATCTGAAAATTATGTTGTTATAGTTCTGAAGAGTTTCACAGCTATATCCCCTGATGGATCTGTCTGCATCTAATATACCTCTTATTCCCCCAACAACTGCCGTGTTGCAAAAATTCTGCAAACAAGCCATCTTGATAGAATAAGTCAGCGTCCCCTATTTGGAGACTGGAGGAACTGCTCTGGAGTTTCTAGTGCTTTCTGTTGTATTAAGCACTGGTGAGATGGTAGAGACCGTCTATTTTTATGTGTTTGTTGCTCCCCTTGAAAGGCCCCGACAGCATAGAGGGTGAGCTGGGTCTGACTGATGTATCGAAGGGGAAGCTGAAGGAAAAGGTTGAGACAATACTTCTCTTGGATGCAATACTGGGAAAGAAAAATGCAGTGCTTTAAGATTTCCTTGGTCACAAAACAACAGAAACATATGGCTTCCTCCAGTGAAGAAACTGTTGTCAATATGAACTATAGTTACACTTCATAGTTACCTTCCTTTGCCATGGATTATAATAGTGATAATTATGTTTTCCATAGGAAACATGAAGGTAGAATATAACATGTCCCAGCGTGATAATTGATACGCTGTTGATACCCTTTTCTGCTTCAAGGAGAGAAAACGCAATTACGAAAACTGAGTTTTAGATCACAGTCAATGTTCCCAAATTATAATTATTTATTATAGTTTATTAAAATAAACATATTACATAGTCTGTTCCAAGGATTCAAGAAGTTTACAGCATTTAGAAAGTTAGGAAATTGTGGATTCAAGCATCTGAAAAATTGTTTTTATTGACAAGTAGATCAATATCAGTAGTGCTTTTGTTAAAAGCATTTACAATTTGTCTGCAGAAATTCTCATATTTTACATACTTCCAGAGAAATTTGATGATTAAAAAATTCTTCCTGGTTTTTGAATCTTTTTTATATCAGTAGGACTTCAATATGGCTTTCTTCTCTGAAATGACATTTTGGAGATCTTCTTTCTGGTATGCAATAATGCAAGTCTAAAATATCTCCAAATGCTATCTGAATTTATGTGACTGGATCATTAACCTGAACTTTAGGTTAACTCTAAACATCTATTCATAGGGGAAGAATATTCTCCCTTGGTTACATTAGACCCCTGGCAGCCTGGAGACTTGGGGTTTTGTCTTCAACAGTGCCAGGAACATCCTGTGGAAAGGCTGATACCTGCAGGCACAGCTGTATCTGAAACTAAGCTCTTCAAACAAAAAAAAGCTTTTTCCTGTGACACTGTGGTTTGCTACTGTTAACAGCTGCCCACCTTGTCTCTTCCCAAGAGGTCTCCATTCCCAGAGCTGAGGGGAACATGTATTTGTACCCCTCTCCACCAGTTTGCAGTCCACCGTGTTCTTTCAAACTCATCAACAGTGTGAGTTAAACAGCTGAGCGGTGCCCCCAGGTAGCTACCAGGCAGTGGATTAAAAAAAAGCGTGGTGACTCTGAGGCCAAGGGACAAGAGGGTTGTTTGGATTAAGGTGTTAACAACTGTCATGGCAAGATGAGCCAAGGCTCCTTTGTCAAAGCCCTAAATCTACGTCATTCCTCCTTATAAACCCCACTCTGCTGCTTCTGATCTTAGGATCAATGGGAGTTGCTGAGTGCTTGTCATGTTCGAAAGTTTGTCTGTTTTTTTCCCAGAGTCATAACACAAGTATTTAGGTGTTGAAATTAAGGATTTTTTTTTTTTTAAATCATAGTCCCAAATTTGTTTCTGTGTTGAGGAGCACAATTCAGTACATGTGCGGATTCTGAAACTAACCAACTAACTCACTAACTAAATGTAGGACTTTAGTTCTTTGGCTTTAAAACTTGCACAGAGCAAGGCAATGTTTTTGAGGCAGACGTGGAAGCTTGATTTAGTGACAGAATCCACCACAGTTCTTGTTACAGTTAAATTTTCCTAATGAATACGGTTCTTCTGTGGAAAGTGTTACTTCACAAGTCAGGGACAGACACTTTTTCCACCTAGGCCTTTCTCTGAACCACTTAGGAGAGGGTGTAATATCAGCTGCCGCTATAACCTCGTCTGTTCAGAGTCCCTGAGCTGCAGGCAACAGCAGGGACCTCAGCATGGGCTAAACACCCAAGTATTCACTTTGATTTGCAGAAGCATTTTGCATCCAGCGCTGAGCTTTGTGCTGCTGCTACCCGGTCTGATGCTACTGCGGTGGTATCTACATTGCACTGCAGTGATTGCACAGCCAAGAATAATTTTTGGAGAAAAACAAATAAATATTGAAAATGCTTATATGCCTCACAGGGTTTGTAGTCAGGCATTCTTTATGCACGCTGGTGATTTACCTTAAAATTGTTAGATTGGAAATGTTATATATCCTAGATTAAATGAACAAAAGTCTATAGGCTGACCTTTGATGTAATATTGGTTCTAAAACATTGCTGAAGTAGTTGCTGCTTGAACTAGATTTAAAAAAAAAAATATCCAATTTTCATTTAAAAGTTACTGTTGATGGAGAGTCTAATGTCACCTCTACTAAGTTGTTCCAGTGGATGGTTACCCTTCTCTTTAAAAATGTCTATGTCATGAGTAGGCTGCATTTATCTAACTTGTCTAATTTCCAGGCATTCACTCTTGTTACTTCTTTCAGCACTAAGCTGAAGAGTTGCTTTTTCATGTGTCTGTTTCCTGTATTGGAACTACAGACCAGTTACCTTTGATAAGTCAAAGCTTTTCCTCATTAAGCTAACTAAATCAAAGTCCTTGAGTATTTCATTAAAACACGTAGTTCCCAATCATTTAATAAATGTTTCAGTTCTTCCCTGACCCTCTAACTTTTAGCATGCTGCTTGAAATACTGGTGCTAGAACTGCACGCTGTATTTCACCAGCAGCTGTAGTCATTTGAAAAACAGAAGCGATAACACGTACCAGATTCCTACTCAATGCTCCCATGTTAACACGTACAATGATCACAGTAACCCTTTCGTCACACCGTTGCTTTGGTTATCAGTCAACTCCCCAGTCAGAACTACAGTTTCCCAAAATAATGTTCCTTGCTCTGAAACACCCTTCAGTATTTGTTCCCAGGCATCTGACTTTTACAGGAAGAACCCTCATTTTCCTTTGCACTGAAGCTTTGGTAAATACATTCTTTGCAGCTCCACTTCTGGCAGTCTTCCACTTCCATCCCACGCTCATCACTGTACATCTCTCAGTATTCTCTCCTCGCACTGATTTGGAGTCATCATGACCAGATTGCCTCTACAAATAAATGCCCTTGGGAAGCCAGGAGTGCCCCGTTCCACCGCTAAGTAATAGCAAGTTTCCATATCCATTAAAGCAGCCATGCCCCCTTTGATTCTGCCTGAACATGTCCTAGGCTTCTAAACAGAAGCATGTGTAATCCCACCTGGAGATGAGTCAGTAAGTTGTAAACACAGAGATTTTCAGAACTAGTGAATAAATCTGTCCAAATCTGGGCCTTGTGTCAATGGCTAAGAAGTGGCAACAGAGAAACTGAAGGATGAGGGGACCAGAAGAGGACTGCTGATACTGGACATGCCACAGTTGTGAGGAGCTGGATCACAGTAGCATCAAACCAAAAAATTATGTGATGTTTAGTTACCCACAAAAACCACAAGTGGTATGATCCATGGCTGTACCTTTGCACTGTATGCACTAAATGCCAGGCATTGGGTTGGTTTGGAGTTTTGTCCATGCATATTACTTTGTCTCACATCTATTCCTTCCTGGTGCTGTTACATGCCTAGAGTCAGAGTGCCGTGTAAGCCTCATAAACTTCAGCCTGAACTGGATGACTCTGCTGAGCAACATTTAAGTTTTGGAAAGACTTTATTCTTTCAGTGACTTCTGCACAGTTTGCATATGCATCCATACCATGGCTCAGCCCCCTCAAATCACAGTACTGGCTCTTCTTGAGGAATAGTAGGGAAACAAAAATCTGGCAATTATTGCTGCTGAAGACAGTATTTTGCTGGGTGCTGGCCAAAAGCAAATTCCTGACCATTGCTTACAAATACAGAGGTGAGCCTTTCTCCCTCCCACGTTCGTAAAGAGTTTAAACATTTTGGGGATTTTAACTGCTCTGTTTTCCTTTGACAGCAACTTTGTGATGCAGGTAAACAGCAGCCATTCATACTCTTCTCCCTTTCAACTGAAGTGATCAAGTTGTATGAATGAGTACAAGGCTGTAAAAGGTGTGATATCCATTCACACTTTCTCTCCCAAATCTTAAGACTCCTGCTGAAGAAAGTGGTGTATCATTACGAGGTGCTCATTTAAAAATAATTTCTAAATTTGTTTTCTTCCTGGTATCACATGTCCAGTAAAGCCAAATAATCCTGGATAAGCTCATTTCGACATGTGTCTCCTTCCTAACTGCTAAGTATTCCTTAATATGAGGCTCATTATGGAATAGCAATTTCTTCAATTAATTCCTGTGAGAACCTTTTAAAGGTTGCATGCTTCTGAGACCTAGTCTCCTGGTCATCATTTCTCCCACAGAGAACAGGCAAATCAGATATACATGTGCTCAGGTGTTACTTCAGTGTGGAGATGGGATGTGGCTACAGCTCACACGTGGACCTGGGGAATTTAAAGTGTTTGTGAGTTCTCCACTTTTCTTCCAAAAAGCTGACAAAACAGGACTTTGGAGGAAAAAAGCAACCAAACATGATGCTTTGCAGAGGAAGGATGCTTATTGTAGTGACAGAGCCAGCATGAAAAATAGTGAAAGAACGTTGGCTCGTGGTTTCATTAGTGTGCTCATTTTTTCCTGCTACTGAGATTTCATAACATAAATGGCCAAAATCACATTACAGAGACAATTCAAACATGAGTAGAGATTTTTAAGACATTGCACACTACTTGCCCTTAAACAGTTACTGCAGAATGCTGTTAATTTTGCAGTGTATTTTATTATTTGTAGGTGTAATAAAAAAGAACTGAAAGCTAAGGTGCAGAGACTTCAAGGATGAAAAATTCTCCTGTGCCTGCTCAGATAGTTAGTATTTCCCTTTACCGTTCTAGCAGCTGGAGTGCATCTAGGGTTGGGAGTAAGATGAGGAAAAGATCATGATAAAGAGCACCCTTGTGCATCTTTCCCATTTGCCTATTGGCTGTTTTGAGTAATATCCTTCTATACCTCAGGAAAGTCTTGCCTCTGGGTAGCATCCTCAAAAGTAAGAATAGCTTTGATGAATGCAGAATGCTATTAGCAACCATCTAATTGCTATTCTTTTTTCTGCCTACCCACCAAAGACTAACATTGCTGGTCAAACACCCAGCTACTGTCACAGAGGATTTAAGTAGGAGAAAATAATTTTAAATATAGCTCAGCCTCTCCAGGGAAGTCAAAAGAAATCACAAGGTAGAAGAGTAGCTGGAAATGGCTCCCCAAAAACTTTGGGGGAGGTGGGAAAGGGGAAAAGGATTATTTTATATTGCTGGCACTGATACTATGAAAAGGGGTCACCAAGTGCCTGGGATATTTCCTTCATGCTACTGTATAGGGGGTAGCTCTTCTCCATTGAGAAGCAGACAGATCTCCACAGGAAAAGAAAGATCTGTTGGGGGGATTATTGAATTTACTCTAAGAGAGCCATGAAGAGAGCTGAGAAACAAATAGTTTCTTATGCTAGGACCAAGGGATCAAACTGGAGCAAAAGGCTCTGGAAGAGGTCAAAATGAAGAAAATAAAAGGAGAAGTGATGCCAATGGACATCTTTAGCAAAAGGCTGAGCAGCATGGCCCCAAGCTCTGCTGCCATCACTGTGGGGAGCACCTTTTGAAGCAATGGCTATAGGACCTTCCCACAGCAATCACTTGCTGCCTTTTTCCTCCCTGCAGAATAAAACAGTCCTTTCCACATATCCTTGGGAGAAATTCAGCATTTAACCATAAGTGGTCCAAAAGCATTTTCCATTTTCAGACTAAGCAAAATGAAGCCAACCTATTCTTTCTTCTGCCTGAGGAACCCAGAGAAAGCACCATATGATGTGGAACTGAAAATAAACCAGATATTCCCTACTGAGGTGTGAAATCTTAACACCATTAATATCCAGATTATCCAGAGAGCAGATTTTCCTTTGGGTACTGCTGGAAATGAACCCCAGTTCTTGGCAACGTTGATGTTTCCACATTAATATTAGTGAACCTTCCTTAATAATTGATGAGGCCTTGCAGCAACATGAAAAAATACCTTGTCCTGTAGATGAAAATTTTGGCTTGAAACCTTGCTGAAGGTTAGTCATGTACATCCCTCTACGAGTCCTGATGGAATCAGGAATGCAACCATACAACACAATTCATAGGCCTCTCTGAACAGCCGAAGTTACTGATACGACACAACAGCACTGCTCCTTACAGGACTTCCAGTCTTCCCTGTGATTGCTCCACTGTGATCGCTCCACTGTGATCTGCTCAAATAGTTAAAATAGCTAAAAACAAGCAAGCAGCAGGTAAGTGAGCTTTCTGATGACAGTGAGATGTGGAAACACCCATGCAGATACACTGGAGAGCAGCCTTTGTCATGTTGAAATTCTGCTGCCGCCATTGTTGGCAGCATCTTTGCTCTGGTCCTTGTTGCTGCAGTTGCCTTATCTCAATAGCAGAAGCCAACTAGGAGAAGCTGCACCATGTTCTGTAGAATTACCTTTTCAGCCTGTTACTCCTCTTCCATGAGCTGAATGACCATGACATCTGAAAGTACACAATACTGCACAGTGATATCCATCTGCTATAAAATTCCACTTGCATAGGCACAGCCTATTTGTATTAATAAGATTTATATTCACAGCATTAATCAAGATTCCTTCAAGTATCCCGACAGCAGTTCAAAACCAGAAATGACAAAAGTAATGGATGTCAAAAAAGCAATGATGAGATTGTTAGTCTGAGTCACAGTCTGTAATTCCTGTCTTCAGAGAGTATCCTGCACTGTGAAAAAAAAACCCAACCCAAACGTGGAGGATAGAGGTATGCGATGGAGTGTCACACCATAGGGCATCTTTCCAGACTACAGAGTAGTGCATTTGAAAAAATTGCATTAACAATGAGACTACTGTAAGCTGGTGTTGTAAAGTGATACAGACCTACTTGGGATTGATATTGCTAAATTGCTGTGCTTAGAGTAAATCGGTGCATCTTATGTACAGTCAATTACAGGTGCAGTCTCAGAAAGGTGTATGTGAAGCACTTCTTCAGTTGATCTTACTCGCTATTGTTTGTTCAAACCTGTACCAAAAAGTATTTAAAAAATCCTGAGAAAGTCTGTTTTATTGACTGCCATGGCTTTCCCCTAGTCCATTCTTGTTTAAAAACTGGGCAAAGCCCTGTAAACACACAGAAGTACAGAATTAAAATTGAAATTAACCTCAATGCAACTTAGTGAGACCATTTAAGCAGTCAGAGTCGGTGTGGTTTTACACCAATAAAGTATTGTTACAAGGCAAAATCCCATTAAATAGAATTATGTCAGTGTTTAGTACAAAATAATGTACATTATCCTAGCTATATGAAGTCATGATAGAGTACAGCGCCAACACACGTTAAGAACTCTTTGCACAATCTTAGCAAAAATTTAAACTCTGCCAGTGTCAACTGAAGGACACCAGGAATTTTGTTCATGTCATGCTGGGTCTGAAAAAAAATCCTAATGCAAAATATTGAATATGATATTAATGAAAGATTTTGTTTGTTTCAAACTAAAAGGAAATGAAAAAAAAAATCCTGTTACCACAAGGCTCTCTACCCAGGTAGTGATTCAACTAAATCCAAACTAAAAAAAAAAAAAAAATTAAAGAAAACTCACTTTTAAAAATAAAATAAAACAAACCCATCTGTGTTGTCGTTCGACCTGTTTGTGTTACATGGAATGTAACACAATGTTACATGTTAACACCCTGTTTGTGTTACATGGAGTAGTTGATGGAAGAATCAGAAATATAACTCTGGCCAGCCAATACCTTCATCTGTCTACACAAGCATTGCAGGTTTATAGGTCTCTAACCATGCAACAGTATCAGTTCTGTTGTTCTTTAATTGTGGAGAAGTGTACAGAAAAGACATGGGGATATCTCCTTAGTTCTTACAGAGCAAATAAATCTTAAAGTAAGTTCCCATACAAGGAAAAACATTTTATTTGTGCCCGTCTATATTCAAGGCATTAGGCAATACCTCTTCAAGTGTCCTACCAACAGTTCAAACATGGAACTGTCAAAACTACTCCATTAATCACCTTAAAGATAGATAATCTTAAAGCTTGGAAGGCCTCAGAGGCTTGGATAAAAGAGTCTGCACCTGCTTGACATTTTTGCCTTTATGGCCAAGTTTTTTCAGCTGGTAATTCTCTATTATAAAAGCTTTAAGTTTCCATAAGTGTTAAATCAATCAAGCACTGTATAAACAAATAGAAAAATTCATGAATTTGAGATCCCCTAAAAATTAGGCACTGAGATAACAATTTGCTTTGACTTGCTGAAGAAGCCTGCTGTTAGGATGAACTGGCTAATAAAATCAAAAAGTCACTGGAAAAAAGCAGCAGTGAATATTTTGACATTGTACTAAACAGTCACATTAGAATGCTGCTTCTCCTTGCTGAAGCCCAAGTGGAATTTGCTGCTAGGAGTGAGTCCCTTGACTTCAGTTGTCTTTAAATTTGTCCTAGTTTGAGATTCTGCCATTCCTCTGGCTCCTGCTGTGGGGAATGAACATCCCTACTCCTGTATTGTGCTTTACCTACCCATCTGTTCGTTCCCTTCCCTTGATCCTATATATCTAAAATTTATCCTAATTCCTTGAATTCAGCTTCAGGTTAATTTCCATTGAACTCCATTGATGTTATCGCTTAGATTCTGAGCAAACATTGCATGAGGAACTGGCTACTACATTATTAAATAAATGCAGCCAAGGTGATTAGACTTTGACAGCTGGCTGGTGTTGAAGTTCTTGTTTTAAAGATTCCTGTAGTTATTTTTTTAATCAATCTAGAAGCGATGCATTGCTAGATGGTGATAGGCAATCAGTTTTTTACAGAGGAAGATTCAGTGCTCCAGCCACTTAGATGTGTGTGTGTGTTATATACTCAACTCCTGAAAACAAAAAAAGCACAATATAAGGCAATTTTGAGACTAACAATGCTGACAGTATGTGTCCTTTTAATTGAAGACTCTTTTTCTTCAGGTCTCTTCAGTAAGAAGATAACTTCTTTAAAATAACAAATTTAATTGTAGCTAGCACTGAAATGATAAATAAAAGATTTGACTCTCTACAGGAGGCTATTTTTTCAACTGATAAAAGGGGAGAGATGTCTGACGGAATAATCTGATTAATTTTAAAAACATGCTCAGCTTTGGACATTGTGTCCAAAGGCAATGGCATGATTACTATTGCCTTTAAAGAAGATCCAAAAGTTTAATTTTAGGGAAAACACTGGAAATACTAAGAAGGTAGGCATTTGATTGGCTTTGAGGACTTAATAGACAGTTTAACTACCTTTCAAATTGATGGCTGACATGCCAAAGGGTACATTTTAAATAAGTTGTCTGGATTTCACATTTTCAGCTACTACAGCCTTTATCGGAAATCATACTGATAATATCGTTGTTAACAACTCTAAGTTTTCTTGCGTGAGTTGTTTTGGGTACCACCAACTTTGCCTGTCAAGCAACATGGGCAGGGAACACTCAGACAGCTTTACTGTGCTGATTAAAAAGGAAAAGTTAGTCACATTTCTGAGGACTTTCTTTGAAAGTGAGATCCTGAACACCTTGAAATTAGTTTATTTTCAAACAATGTAAAAGTATCTTGTCACATGACCACACAGCTGTCTGCAAAGAAACATTTACATGTTCACACAATGAAGCAGGGTAAAGATGTTACAAGAAGCTATTCTGAATTTCCTGACTTTCACAGAACTGAAGTTTCAACTTTAATCAGTGCTAACACAGTTTCTCTTCCCCCCGCTTATTTTCACAATACAATAAGATTTTATTTGAATATTGTAGTGTGGGTTGTAAAGTCCCAGAGAATTGAAGTGGCAAGTCTCCAGGATCTGACTGTGCTAAGGGAAGAGATGAATTATCTTTCTTGAAGGAGTGAGCAATTGCTTCATGTTTAAAACCCCTCTGCTATTAGGAATGAAAAACAAACGCTTGGATTTTGCACTATGACCTCCCTACAATGTCCATGAAGAGAATCACATAAATGCCAACTAAAGCAGGCCTGCACATAGGATGGGCTTTGAAACAATTTCCAGAGAGAGTGGGGCTTCACTAGCTAAAAAAAAATTTTTTGAAAGGCATTTTGGGGACAGATGTATTATTATGCATTATAGCAACTGAACTCTTCCAACTTTTGTTGTTTTAAGCAAAAGAAATGTTAGGAACATTTTAGATTAATATTAATATAACTTCTAGCTCTGAAACAGAGGGCATTTATAACATTTTAAAAATGAATAAAGTATGCTTTGAGAAGCGTTCTTATTGTACCAGAAATACAGTTTTACACCAGATGTATTGTTACTCTACAGGATTTGTCTGTCTCTGTATATGTAATAACAGAGTTCTAATATTAATAAACAGAAACCTAAGTAATATAAGCACCTGTACTTAGAACATTAACTACAATACTAACAGTCCTTTTCATTGTTAAATTTTAAATCTTCATTGACAAATACACATGAGACAAAATGAATAATTTTGTGTAACTGCAGAAACCTTTCTCCCTCAGATTCCTTTCTTTTCCCCTCCAAGACTTTTTCATGCTATTTTAGTGGTAGCATAACATGTTAACTTCTTTATGCTGCAGTTTGCTGATATGAAGTTTTATTGTACATGTTAATATAGGAAAGCTACAAGAAAGTTGCTTGATCTTCTTCCAAGTTTTAAATACCAATTTTAAGCAGCAATAGTCTCATTCACTAATTGCTGTTTATTTCTTACATGCTACTGTATTTTTCCTTTTCTTATTTTCTCTCTCTACCACAGCTGAGTCTCTTTAATTGCAGCACAATTTTTCATTCTGCTCAGGTCAGTTTTATTTCCCTCCTTCCCCCAACTTTAATAATATTTGCACAAAAAAATACTGAGCACTGTGTTATTTTTGGGTTTTGATAAAAGTAGGCAATCTATTCTAGCTTTGTGTTAAAACTAATGTTAAGTAGCATTATAAGTAAGGTGTGGACCAAAACTGCAACAGCTGCGTAGCTAAAATGTTTTTTTCAAGAGGTCTTCACATTCGAGCAATAATTCTCCGCGATGCAAAGCTGGGATCTCATTGCTACAGAAAAAAATTCAATTATCTTTTCTGTTAACAGGTTAAAAAAAAGAAACAAAAGGGCAAAATCTCTCTTTTTTTTTCCTTACTTCTAAAGATGGTATCTTCTTGTTCTAGATGCTTTAAACATGAAACAGCCATAGTGTCCTACTCCCATATATTCTTCTCATGCCTTCTCTCCTCTACAAGTTGCTCCTCTGCTTTAAGCCTCCAGCCTTTCCCTCAACTTTGCCTCTCAGGTCAAGAAACGGAAATGGAAACATTAATGAAGTTTTTGCTTCTATTGCCCAGACTGTCTTCCAGCATCCTGGAGGCATTTCTAGAACTGCTTAATGCTTCAAGGGAAAAGAATAAGCCTCCTTGTAGTTCTAGTGTTACCAAACTGAATTTTAATTAGTCCATGTGTTCTTCAAGGAAAGAAACCCCCTCTTACTTAGTGCTTCTCTGTGTGTGTCTATGTGTTCATACGACAGCTAGCAAAATGGGGTCTTAATGCTGATCCAAATCTAAAAATTGGTCACAAGATCATCAAAAGAAGCTCATATTCATTAAATGCTCTGTGTTCATTCCCTTTCATCACTTACTTTCTTCTCTGCGTAGTTTTTTCTCCATCTTTCTCTATTTCTTACACTGTATTCATAATGCAGTGAAATGTCAAGGTATTTAAACCAAAATAACTCAGTATTAGATAAACAAAGTACTAAAGTTGTGGGCTGTTTTTCCTCCTCCCGCTCTTCTTTATATCCAAAAGATATTAATGATGGTAATAAGAGGCTGTTCAAAATTTCCATGGAAGGTGAAACATAAGTGCAACTTAATAATGAGCTTCTTTCCAAAACCTCTTTTGACGTGCCTGTATTATTGACACTGCTTACCAGGCCCCTGCTGAGTTTAGGGCCTTTTTATTCTGAGCACTGTGTAAACAAAGAAGAAAAATAATTCCTGAGCTAATGAGGCTAGTTTTAGACTTGGCAGAGGGAGTGAAAGTAGGAAGTTATTCTTCGTCTTCAAGAAGGATGATGAAGAGGGATTGTGTACACTCTGTCCTTGAGAGTATCTCTAGCCTGATAAGACTTGACTTATGAGAATGATACTACAGAAGATATTGTAGTTGAATGAACCTGATAAGACAACCAAGAAAAGGAGGCTCTGTAAATTGAGTATTCTTAAATTTAAAAAATGCTAAATTTCAGAAAAATTAGAGAAAAAACAAGACTTAAGACAGGACTTTTCAGCAATCCACTATTACATAGTACTTGAAACTTAATAAATGTTGACTTATGCTGTTAGAGTTCTGATAAGTACTTACATTGCAGTTATTGTTGGAACACTCTGCTGAGGTTTTAATAAAAATAGACAACTTGGAACTGCCAAAGAAAATTTTATTTTAAAAAAACCCTTGCACATAAATCCATATAAAAAGCTTTTGGTAGCTAACTGAATAAATACAGCAGAACACCCATAAAGAAGCTTGAAAACCTGTGCTACAATTTTGTATTACTTTGTTGTAACATTTATGTTAAATAAACCACTTAATCTCAACTCTTTAACATACACGCAAGCCTGTTAGATCTTTAGTTCCTCTTCCACCCTCATTCCACATACCCACTACTTACCGCAAGTATAGAAGATTTTTAAATTCCTACTTCCCTCTGTTCACAAGGCTGGAATAGAGGACAGGTTTGCATTACAGGGAAGAAAGAATTTGTATGATGACCAAACAATTAAGTTCAGTCTCACAATTTGATTGAAATTTACCTTTTTCTAATTGAGAAGCCAACAGTAAATATGAGCACCTTCCAAGCACTACAGTCTCTCTTTGAATCATTCTTCCCATCTCATCACCTGACTTTTCAGGGATTTTTGTTGGCATGTATTGCAGCAAACATAAAAAATGTTTAAGCTGGAGCTATGGTGTGGAAAGCATGGTCTGAAGGAGACAGATGTAGAGCCTAGAAATTTTTGTCATTTTGTATTACTTTGTAAAGCTATAAAGGCAATTAAGTCACAGGATTTGTCTTAAAAATGTAAACCAATATTGTCTCTGTACAAGCGCACATTCTCAAATCTCTTCTATATAGGTAGTTTTCTGTTATTCAGCGTGACTTTGCAAAAAAAATTAGGAGTAAACAACAAACAGTGGATCAAAATTAGACATTCTTTCCTTCTAAGGTTGAGGCAAGATGAACAGCAAAATTATTCTCCTTTCCACTTCCAGTATCCTTTCACACGGGCCATAGTGTGATCAGAAGAACTCCTTTCTCTTCTAGTTTCAGAACTCTGATGTTTTTCAGTTCAGAAATTAATTTCTAAACTCAGCAGCAATAAGATTTCCTTTCAAAAATGTTAAATCCAGACATTTTCCTTGACTTGTGGATTCTTTAATGTTTGAACTGAATAATAATTCAGTCCTCAATGATTTATTTGCTTACAGAGTTTTTTATCATCAAAGCTTCAATGGCTATTTTGCTATTCTGGCTGATGCAGATGTGTCATAGATGTCTCTGTACTGTCTATCCACTCACATGCTGTTCAATCGTTGCCAAAACCATCTTCACATTTTCCACTAATAGAACCACAGTATAGAGAAATTGTCACATTTATAGTGTTACTAGAACTAATAATCCCTTAAGACTTAATATACTAAAAGGGTAAATAAAACAATGGTCCTCAAGATAGCCGAGGCTATGAAACTCAGCTTTAAAGACTATTGGTTTTTTTTTCATTGTTGTTGCTCTCAGACTTTGCTATCACTTCATCTTGTACTGAAGAAAACATAAATTGCTCAACAACAAAGTAAAATTATGGAGAATTTCTAACTCCTAGAAGAGATTAAAGTATACTCAATCTCAAGAACATTTGTTAGGAAGCCTGCTTTACTCACATCTTTTGCATTCTTCCACCCACAGAAGCAACTGTAAAAACTGAATTTTTCATTAGTCTGAGAAAAGAAAACCACAAAACCAAAACCAGTAATGTTTGGAGATCAGGTAGGTGTGCACAATAACTTTTTCCATCTCCTTTTTTACGGTACATTTATACAGTGACATCCCCTGAAATGCACTAGTATTACATAAAGGAAAGAGACTTGAGGAGGTCTGTAATTTGTTCTCAGTGGGAAACATAAGATGTACAATCTCTGGGGAAGATTGCTCAAGGGATGAAAGAGCTCTATTTCTTCCATTAAACAGCCCCAGCTGTATGTGTCAACCAAAGAGGGGAGCATGGCTCCTCTACCAAGTAATCTGCTTCTGTGGACTACCCAGTGATGCTTCATACTGCATACAGCTCTGAATCAGCACTGATACTGCTATCATATCACACCATTATCTCTCCACCATGAAGGTCTTTGCATCTGCATTCTGATGCACCCACCTGTATTATTTGTATTATTTCAAAGCAGAACAGCAAGTAGCTCTCAGAAAAATGTTTATGCAGTTCCCACAAAGCATAAAAAAATGGGTTTGAACTTTACGGACTGGGTACAAATTAGCCCAGGTTTCTTTTAAGTATCTGGTACAGAAAATCCAAGCATGTTGTTATGGTTGCATGACAAACTGTGCTTTAGATCCTGCTAGGATATTTATCAAGTGACAGGCTTAGTTTCCTTTACCCCTCACAAAAGATGAAGCCTTACAGTCCTGTAGCTCTGTATTCTCAGCTGTGTTAGCATTATGGACACGGTCATATCTGGCTAAAGCAAAATCCTTCCTGCCAAAGAGTCTGTGATCAGCACACCGGGTAAAAATTACTCGAACTGAGGTATTCATTCATTCATTCATTCATTCATTCATTCAAAGAACATAGAAAAGCAGGAAAAAGATAAAAGGTTAGGTATATAGCCATATTTCCTCTTAACTACATCTTAATCTTTACTTTCAATGCTTGGTAAGTCAACTTTCGCCCAGCTCTGCTCTGCGAAAAATAAAATAAGCTTCTGCAGTGTGCTTTATTAAGCTAGTGGTAACTTTGCAATGATGCAGTCTCAGCCTTAGGTCAGGAGCATTAAACTGAGCAACACTTATAGCTGTTCATCATACTGTTTCATCCAGGTAGTGGATATACATTTGGCTGCCTCTAAATCTTTGAAAATGTAGGAAGTAAATTAAGCTTCTCAACTAGCGATAACACAGGAGGACATCTGAAGCCACTCCTAAGGCCCAAGCCTGAGTTTTAAATCAGTGAGGAGTGTCATTGGAGTTCCACTGCACAGAATCAGTCCTGTGCACCCTTTTTCTCATTTAAATACCAGGAAATCTAAATATATTATGCAAAGGGGGAAAAAAAAAGGATTGAAATCTTGGTGTACATATTTGGTGTGCAGGAAAACTGTGGTGTTTTAGATGAAACTAGGGTATTTGATGGTGGACTGAGTGCAGTTCTAGGTGTTAAATTTCAAGAATGATGTGGACTAACTAAAAGTAGAAGAATGAGCATAATCCAGAATGTGGAAAACCTGACTTTCCAGGGAAGACTGCAAAATCATGAGATGTTTTCCATAAGGAAAACAGACAGGGAAAGGACATGATTATGAACTTCAAATATGTAAACAGTTGCTTGTTGTTTTCTATGTCCGTGGAGAGTAATGTAGCATAGGAAAAGAGAATGTGCAAGGAATAGGTGAGGAATGAAGGGCTCTCAGGCCTCCCAGGTCTCCATGTCTTGTGGCAAGGACTTGGAGAGGAGAGGATGATCAAGTTACGGGCTGCCTAGATAAGCTGGATATATGGGATTGTGTGGGATACCTCGGAGGGTATTAAGAGAGATGATCACTGTGAGGCTGCTGTTTGTCATCTTTGAAGTCATGTCCTACAGCGTTCCCACTTCCAGGTGCAATGAGATCTTCACTGTCTCATAATTTGACAATGAATTGGGGGCACAATTATTGCTATCCATTAAGTTGTCTAACACCTAACATGTTTAGGTTAACTAAGTTAACTCCATTAACTTAGATTCCATTGATTACTTTAAGTTGGCATGGTGCTATTTATGAATATTAACATGATACTACTTATGAATGTTAACATGCTGCTACTTATGAATATTTGCATTACAGTAAAATTTGCAGTAAATTTATTATCAGATCAGTGTGGGGTTTTTTTATTCTGGAACTAATTTCTTGGCCACTTTTGATTCACAGCTGAGGGTCAACAGTAGCCAGATTTTCCTGTTTTCCCATCTTTCTTTCTGAGCTTCCCAAACATGAGTCAGCCTGGTCTAGAGTTGTACCTGAAGCAGTAGACTGAGAGGCAGGGTATGTTAGCACTCTGCTAATTTGCCTCTCTGGCTGCCAAGCCAAAGCACACTCACAACTTCCTAGCTTGGAGTACAGCCAAAATAAATCTGTGACTACACTTATCCAAGCAGATACACACTCCAACATTTGATTCCTTTTTATGAACATCATTCTAAAAACCCTTTCCTCTTTCAGTGTGGGAAGCCACTGTCTTTATACATGGCTTAGCATCAGTGTTGCCGAAGGCAGTGGGAAACAGCAGCCATTTTGAAAGAGAACAATTCTTTGTGTTTTGCTGGAACAAAAAAAAAATTGCACCGGCTTCTTATGAAAACAAGTTTCAGCTCTGTATTTTACTGTTAGTTCAAAGGCTACCCATGTGCCTGCTGTACTGCATCTGTTCTGAGCAGAGGTGAGGAGGGCAGAATAAGGAGGAGTGAGTGTGCGGGTGTGCATTTAAACAGAGTACAGTAGAGGAGAGCACGTGTCAGGGTATGGTCCTGCAGGGGAGGGCAGGGAGTTGTGAGGAAGCCCAGGGTGGACACCTCAGCCAACAGAAAGAGAAAGAAAAAGGTACTTTCATGTGTCCTTGAGAAGCATTCCATTTAATAAACATTCAGCTGAAGGTGAGGATCCAGACGAATGCCTGAGTCATAACCTGAGGTTATTGCATGATTTCAGTGGGCATCGGAGATCAGAGATGAGGTTGATTGTGTTCCTCCACTGTCCCTAGCCAGCGAATTAACTTTTAACATTTTTTATTTATATATATTTTGTACTTTTAAGCTATACTTTGATTATGTCATGCGTGATGTTTTTGGGCAGCAAAATACAGTGGAGTTGGTCAAACAAATTTTGAGCAGGATTTTCAACCAGAACCAGTTCTTGTAGAAGATTCTGTTTGACAAGAATTTGACAGTTTCAAAAATTGCAAATCAAAGCTCTTTGTCTAGAAAACAACAGAATAAATCATTTTATGAGTAAAATAATTTTTCAGTTGCAAGTTTAAGTTAATTAAATCAAATCTTTTAAATAAAATGATTGGTTGAAATTGATTACATTGTTGACTGAATTGTTTGAATTGAGATGGATTGTACTGAAAATCCTTGAGATCTCAGTTTTTTCTTGATTTCGGGTGGGGAGAGATTACAAAATCTTGACCTTTTTCATGATGATTAAACTGTTTCCCATACAGTTTTAATTTCTAACAGTATAAGAATATGTTTTAGTATAGATTTCAGATATGCGCTGTCAACCTTAACTCAGTTTTATTGTAGGTTTCTATAGCAAATTTATTAACTGACACAAATACATTAAGACTTAAAAGGAGACCATATTGTAAGCCAGCCACCACTGATATAGACAAATTGAGGCTTAAATTCTATCTCAGCTCCTGTTCTCCCCTTCACCTTCCAGCACTTCATTAAATGAAATGATTAACATTGATCACATGCAGTCGTAGCAGAAAGTGGCAAGATTTGTAAAGGCCATTATTTCATGTGGTAGCTTACTTCATAGTCTCATAGACACCACTAAAATGTTGTCTCCTGCATAGGCAAGCTTTACCTCTATCATAAAATTGCCCTTGTGTCTGAAGAGCAGAACTACCACACATTAGTCATCATTTGAGAGCTTTAGGTGATGTTTTAGTTACCTTGGTTCCATGCCAAGAGTTTTCTGGAAGATAAAAGCTGTGGCCCAGCACAAGGAGTGGAAAATAGGTTAGATGTGCTCATGGCAGGTTACATTACTGAGGACATGTTCTTCAGCTTTTTTTTGTAATTAGCCTTCCTAAGGGCTGATAATTTCCTGTCCAGGTAACTTCCTGCAATAAAGTTATGATGGGACGAGAGGATGGATGACGATGTCATTTTCCTCTGGGATGTGATGGAGGGAGGAATCACCACCAGATTTACATTACCAAATAGTGTTAACAGAAAAGATACTTCACAAATAAAGTAAAGGAACCTGGTACAAGCAAATGCTCCAAAACCGTAAGTCAGGTTAACCAACTGCTGACAGATACTTTCAACCAAAGTGCACTCAATCATGGTAAAGTACACTCCACAAAGTATATTCTGTTTACCTGTGTGACCTTTGCCTTGCTCAGATTCACCTCCATTTGGCTATACTTCATTCATGAGATGATCTTGTTGCCATCCTAGTGATTAATGCTGAAGGTGAAGTAGAGCTAAATGTTAACTTAAAATATCAACTTTATCTCTGCATTTCTCGATGTCTCCACAATCCTGATATTTTAAATACAACATTTCTTTATACTAGTTTTTGTTTGAAATTGTATTCCTTTGCCACTGGAAAAATATCTGCTAACTAGACATGACCGTTCTGTGCTATAAAACTGTGTGTAACATACTTATTGTGCTATGAACGAATAGCAAGAACTAGGTAACTGTATTGCGCATTATAAATTGAAAAGATTCACAGTTTGACACAGTTCACCCATGTCAAAAGGGAGAGTTAATGAAATATAGGTGAGCAAATAGATAGAGGAAAGTGTTAGGAACTTATGCAAATAATCCTAATGCTTTTCAACACAGATGAAGCAGTGTGGGGCTACAGTCATTTGGTGCTAGTAAAGTCTGGTACTGCCCTTTTCCCAATTTCTCCTATATGTGGAAGGACATTTCAGAGAGATATTGGCACAAGTGTTTAAGGGATATATAATATCGTTGACACCCTTTGATTAGGACTATGCTTGAGAGCATATCCAAATATATATATGTAGCAATATACGGGTGTGTATTATACATACATGCATACATACATACACATATATGTGTTTGTATATTCATATTGATAGATGTGTTACATGTAGTTAGATATATTTTTAGTATGGGCTACTGTTCAGTTGGCCATAGCAAAAATGGCCAGTTTGATCACTCTATGTCATCTGTGTATGTATGTAGCTTACTGGGGAGAAAGAACATGTTTTACTTTGATCTGAAAGGTGAGTGAGATATGGTTTGTTCTGATTCATTCCATGTCAGTACAAATACAACCTGTATTTTAGCTGGAGAATTTTTATTGTGAGTGGATGGAAAATGATGTATGGAGCAGAAAGAACATAGTTTAATTTTTTTTTAGGCAGAGGCTGAACAGGGAACATAGACTGTTGGATAAAAAAGCAGTTAAAAAAAATCTCTTTTGATTTGTAAACTGAGCAGATTTAATCTGGAAATCACCAGGGGAAAATAAATACAGTACATGATAGATGTCATTTTTGTAGTGTTGGGTATTTTGACCAGAGTTACACTTTAGCAGTTCTGCTGACATGATAGATGTTCCAGAGGAGCCTTGTGCCTCGCAGAATTTTAACTGCGAATCTTTATACTTAACACATATCTCCTAAGGCAATAAGACACACCACAATCAACACTAACATCATTTAAACCTGCATCAGCCAGAAACTACAGGTCTATGTCAGTTATGATTGCTGCCCATTAATGCAATCCTTCATTATTATACCACCTATTATTTTACCACTTGTTATTATAGCACCTATCTCTAGATGGTACGAATGCAGTTTGCATTATCCAGTAGATGTAAAATGAAATTATATGCTCATAGAAGTGTTATTATCCATACTGTGTTGTTTCAAAATCATGCAAACTTGAGTTATTAGTCCCATATGGGAAAAGAGAACTAGCAATGGTACCTAAAGATTTGCAGGACATGAATTTTCTGTGGTAAGGCCGCTAGAATAAGGGGAGAGCCTTAGAGGTGATAATTTTTAGAGGAAGAGTACAGCACGAGAAATGACGGTAGGAAAGTAAAAGAACTGCAAAAGAGGAAAAAGAGAAAGTGCAAAGTGAATACTGACACTAAATCCAGCAAAAAGTGGTAAAGGAAAAAAGCAGATATCCAGGGGAGTGAATAAGCCTTTAGTTATCCATAAGTGGTCCCATTACCAATTTAGAATTCATTACAAGCATTAGCATGGCAGCCATCAGCATCGTTTCTGGAACCTCCCTAAATGCTTTCTTTCATCCTTGTGAAAACCTCCAAAGCATAGCAATACAGCGTGCCTGGCACAACGCCAACTTAGAGCTTCTCAGCTGCATAGCAAAACTGGACTTATACTACTAGAAAGCTGAAAAAGTGGGGCCAGGCCAACGTCCTCTCCTGTCACTGGAATGGGCAGAGATGGGATGAAAGGGAGCCATGGGGAGGGAAGCTCGTTCCTGCACTGGATGAGGGGACAGGCTGAGTTCTTCTGGGGGGACCTTCACCCCAGACCTCCCACTGGCACCTTGACAGCATGAGCAGCATCAGTGGTCAGGAAGATCTCCAGGGCTTTGGCACAGCAGCCTACTTTGCTGAAAATCTATTGTTATCCCAACCGCGCTATGGCTGGATTCCCTCTATCACCAGCTGAAGAGCAAGAGAGACCAACTGAATCTCTTGATATTTTGGGCATCTCTGGTTTCATAACATCTGATAATGTGTGAATTGGTGTTCTCAGTGATGATAGCTAAGGAAGCAACAGTGGAGCTATGTTGCATTGAGAATGTTTGTTGTCAAATGCTGTTTGCTGAAAAATGCATTTTTGAGTACAGCTAAACCTTTGCAGGAAGTTGTGCTGTATTTGATGTGCAATTTTAGTTGATAAATGTTGCAATATTTTAATGTTTGATAAATATGTTTATTCAGTTTTGCCTCAAATATTTCAATGTAAAAATTAATTAAAAATAGCAATGTAAAATGCGTTAATAAGTAAGAACATCCAAACCAAAGTGAAACACACCTTTTTAAGTTGGACAAAATGTTTCATTTTACAAGGAATAACTCTTTTTTCTAATGTCAGCAGTAAATGTGGAAGAAGAAATTTAAAAAAATAGATCCTAAAATGAGAACTGTGCCTCTAGCTTCTCTGAGGACGAGCTTCTCTGAGGACGGCTGCTCTTTGTTGTGTCCTTGGAAGGCATTTGTGCAGTCCTCCAGTAACTGAGACAACATTGTTTGGGCATTTTGTTTTTCTGAGGCAGTGGCTCTACGTTGCAGATAACTAAATATCTCTTTTTTAATCAAATATTGAATTTGCCTGGGACACTCAGAGATTCAAACACATTTATAAAGATAGCCGTACCAATACAGCATCCTTCATGGTGGCCCTCAGAGTGTCTTCAGGGAAACAACGTTCTAACAGCATAATGTTTTCTGAGAAGCATATTGTTTCCCTTGTAAAAGGGAGCAGCTGAGTTTGAAGTTAGCTGGGATAAGCTGGTGTTAGTCTGGCGGTCTATCATCAGGAAGGATTTTGTGCCACATTTTACAAATGACATTACTCTCTGAGAAAATTTTGGCGTAAGAACATATGGCATTCTAGCACCAAAGCCAAGTTCCAGGTCTTGTAGAATGGTGCTCTCTGTCTGAGTATGCTTGTTGGAAGTCACCTAGGGGCTATTAGTGATATAAAAAGACAACACAGTAGATTAGCTATTAAAGGTATAAATAGCTGTTTATGTGTAGATATCTAATCAACACTCTGCCCTCTTCTCCCTTTGCTTTGTCATAAGTACTTATTTCTGTAAAAATAATTTGTTTTGAGGAAGTTAAAATCAGGTTCCTAAACTTCTATAATTAGTTCATTTTTATTCTTGATGTGACTTTGGAGATTTCTTGAAAGAGAACAGAAAATTGTGTCCTCTCTGACATCCCCATTGCTCATGATGAGAAAAGAATCAACTTGTGTCTGAATTCTGAATCTAAACTTTTGCATTTCAAGAAGTGAGGTAATGTTGTTACAGATGAACGTTTTACATTGCATCACAGAAAGGTTGGTCTAATTTCCCTTCTGAGCTCATGCTTTCGCATCTCTTGGTCAGATTTACATAACTAGATTCCTTGATACTCTGAATATTGAAATCTCCTATGTCTTGAATATAATTCCTTGTCTTTCACCTGTATCTCCAGATGAATGTGAAGAAATGTTTATGGCATGGCATTTGCTGCCCCTGGAAGACATGCCTAATTTCAAGGCTCCTTGTACCTTTTGAGCAAAGTTTTCTGGACATTTAATGCGAGTAGTCTATCTGATCATCTTCAACTTTTATAATGACATCTGATGTTCAAAATGCAGCTTAAAATGCAGATTTCTTCCAGCTCACCACTTCTGTACCTGTCAGGCACCATTCTGTGACAGTGCTGGTTGAATGAGAAATAATACACACTTGGCCTTTGTTGGATTTTCCATGAAGACATTTCAATTTTGAAAGTGTGAAAGAAATTAGCAGCTTACCTGGGTGAGCTTTACCTGCTGGAAAGGAGCAGTTGGTGCAGGCAAAAACATTGGTCTTCCCTTTCTTTTTGCTTTTCATTCCATCTTGTTGGAGCAGAACAGTAATTTTCCAGAAGAGCAACGTTTCAATCCAGAGAAGCTTTGTTGCTAATTATAATTTATTATACTGACTGACTGTTGGTAATGTGCTGCATGCAACCCAGTTCCCACAGGACAGAAGATTCCTCAGAAACCTTACCAAAAATACTGAGCACAGTGTGGTTCCTGAGTAGGAACAAAAGAGGAGAAAGGGAGAAAGTCCATAAAACTGATGCATGGCATGGTGAGCCTGTGGCACTCTGTAGCTTACATTGTATTTATCATGTGTAGGTATCTTCATTGCCTAAGTCCATGCCTCAAGAGAAAAGGACCATTAGGAGAACTTAAAAGAACAAGGTGGTCTCCAGGAGAGCCCTGCATGAACTTGGCGTGTGTTTGGGGCATTATGGCAAGCACAGTGAAAATAATGGGAGGTCTGGGGTGCTGAAGCTGATATTACCTACTGAGAGTAGGTGGTGGCCAAATACTGAAGTCAGATAAAACAGTGGGAAACAGACCTGGGGATCAGTGGAGCAAAGAAATGGGAGGCAAATACATTCAACAGGGATGTTTAGACCTCTGGACAGCAAGTATGATTTCAGCAGTAACATCTTCCTAAGCAAATAGAAGCAACATGGACTTTAGTGAGATCAGAAAAGATTGTGTGCAGCAGTTAAGCCTGGAAATGAGAAACCTACTTGAGACTACTGTTATTGTTATGACCATTACTATTATTATGTTATTATTTGCCTGAACAGGCAGAAATGACCAGGTACTGTGTATGCGGAGAACAGAGTAGCAGGATTTGGATTTGACAGACAGGAGGCAAGGCAGCAAAGTGTAGTGCCTATGTACATTTTTAAATACCCCAATAGTCCTTTTCTAGGATGGCATTAGTATGTTGTTGTATACCAAATGAGTCTCAGAGGTGCCACGTACTTGTGAGCTCACCATCATATCATATTTCCAGCTTGTCCCATCAGACCCACATGTGTTTTACATCTGTTGTAGAAACTGAAAGTTCTATTTCAAGCCTGGCCTTACTCTTTTTAGCTATTAAATTGCCCCAGTTCAGTGTAGGGGGTTTTTCATTATTTGCAATAGAGGAATTTTACAGGAGAAAAAGACACATAAAAATTGTGTTCCTGTTTGAAAAAAGCTTAACATCTAAGAAGTACAAATAGCCTACACAACTAACCCCAGTGGCAGATTGTATAAGTTATGTAAACCATATGGAGGTGTTCTCTGCCACCAGTCCTGGACTTTGCAGGTCTCTCCTCTGCAGGAGAACAAGGGGCAATAATTTCGGAAAGAATGAGTGTGCTCAGGGTCATTGAGAGCCTGGAAGGAGAGGCTCATCTGAGAAAGGGAACATAAGGAAGAGGAAAAATAAAGTTTTCCTTGAGGAATGATTCTTTCAGCTGACACACATCCTGCTAAATCAGCAGGCCTTGCTTCAAATGATGCAGGAAAGAACAAAAAACTGGAGAACCCCTTGCTATGTCCCAGAAGCTGGTAAGGTAAGGATGTCCTGTGCCCTCAGGCAGGGCTGTTGAGTAGGGTTGGCCAAAACCCAACAGTTTTGCTCTGTGAAACATCTCAAGGTGGTTGAGATTGATGCAAGATGTCAGCACACACACAAGATTGAGACTTTCTGATAGTTAACATGGAAAGAATATGATGAATCTCTCAGCCAGTGGAATAAGCCTTTTGTAGGGGAATCTTGGGCCTCTTCTCCCTAGTAACGAGTGATAGAACGAGAGGAAACGGCCTCAAGCTGCGCCAGGGGAGGTTTAGGTTAGACATTAGGAAAAACTTCTTCACTGAGAGGGTGGTCAAGCATTGGAACAGGCTGCCCAGGGAAGTGGTTGAGTCTCCATCCCTGGAGGTATTTAAAGAACGGATAGATACGATGCTTGAAGACATGGTATAGAAGGACTTGGCAGTGATAGGTTGACGGTTGGACTCGATGACCTTAAGCGTCTTTTCCAACCTCGGCGATTCTATGATTCTATAATTCTATGACCTTGTACATGAGTGAGGACATGGGTGTGACTCTGTATGTGAGTACATTGTGGGTATGTGTGTGTGTGAGGGTATTGACCAGTGTATCTCATCCCCCCACTGTGCAGCCCCAGCCCTCGGACAGGGATTTAGAAGCACTACAGTTCTTGCGATGGGCAACCTCCACCCCTGCTCTGCTCTCCCTCTTGTCCAGCTAATCACATCAGTACAACAAGCCCAGCATTGCTGACTGCCCTCATCAACATTGCTGTTTGTTACTCACTGTCACGGGGCTTACCCTGTGGGGAATTTGTGCCTCTCACAAACGGAGTGGAGAAAAGGTAGAGCAATACAGTAGGGAGGAGAGAAACTGGCTGTTTTTTCCTTTTTTGGGCTACTTTTCACCCCAAATCTCTGTAACCAAACCCAGCTCCTTCCCCCGCAGAATCCTATTATTTCACTTTGAAAATCTGGTCAGTCTGCTCATCGTTAGGTTAAATCAGGATTCCCTGTGCTGTGCCTAATGCATTATGTGGGGAATTTAGTAATGACGCTTAAAATCCTTTCCAATTTAAGTTTAAATCCTTCTCTACAATTGAATCTTACTTCCCTGACAAAATTATTCTAGATTATTTTTAAACAATCAAATTTGCTGTGGACACATTTCCCTTGATAGGTTGAGCCTCACCCTCCTCTCCCCGCGCTGGAGTGACTTGGAGCCCCTGTGTACTCCTTGCCCCTTGAGAGAATATCTCAAGGACAAAAAAGCTGTCAAGTGACAGGAACAAACCACGGGGAAGTGCTGCTCGTCCTCATTCTCCCACCCAGTCCCTAATAAAAAAACCTAATAATGCCCATTTTAGGTAGCCTGCTTCTACAACTCTAGTCTCATTATTTCAGCAAAGCAGTGTAAGCTGCCAGCTGTATCTTTTATACCTCCAGTCACACTTAGCAGAGGAGCTCTTTGCTGCTATTTTGAAAGTGAGTCCCCCCTCCTCCTCCCCCTTTTCTTCATGTTGTTTTCCTAGATCCTGACTGAAGGAGGGTAGGGAGAGCTCTGCATGCGAGGCTGAGGAGGACAGGCGGGGGGGTGGGGTGGGGGGGAGAGTGAGCAGCAGCAATCCCTTCTATTACCTGTGTCATTTTCTCACTTCCTTACTAATACCCTGATAATTAGAAGGGTTCTCATTAAGCTTATCCCGGTTCCTTGGTTTAAATTCAAACCATTTGTTATATCCAGCAGTATCCTGCCGACTGCTATACCAAATAAGAGCATTTCTGCTTGCATCCCCAGAGCTTTTCAGCTGCGGAGCCCTTTGGGCAGCCATCTCCTGGTTCCCCGAGTAGCTCTGACAGAGGGTGGATTCTGGGACTGTACAGAGTGCCTCTGTAGGTCTGCAGCACAAGTGCTGCATCCTATCTCCTTTAGTGCTGTCCCTACTGGCCTTGAGCCAAGTTTAGCCCTTGCTGAACACAAGAAAAATCCAAGTGTTTTTTGGCAGAAATACAAACCACTTGGAGCACTTTGGCGTATGGATGTGAAGTGTTTTACAAGCATCCTTAGAAGCCCAGCACAGCTCTTTGTATCATAAATTTCTGTAGTGTGGACAAGCCTTGAGAAAATACCTAGGAGAGGAATGGGAGGCAACTGACAGCATAATTACTGATTTGGGGAAAAAGGAGGTCAGAAATGGAGGGGAGAAGAGAGACTTGTTGATTGGGCAAAACTTGAATAGTGCAATTTGACCAAGAACTGGAAATCAGGGGAGAACTGAATACAACATTTTCATTTTGAGGTTTGTTTTTTCCCTACTGATAACAAAAACTAAAAATAGCTAAAATCAGAATAGTTTAATGTGATCAAATAGAACATTTAAATTTACTAGAAACCAAGTTTTCCCAAATTTCTTTTTGGAATTAGAATTATTACACAACCCTTATTTTACTGTTACTTCCATACCACACACTCCTCCAATCTCCCTTTAATTTGCATGGGAACAATAAGAGGTTTCTGTAGAGACTATATCGTATTTCTGTCTGTACAAACTCTGTGCATCATTGCATTCTTCAGCATGCTAATGTTGTTACTAGTATTTTCTGCATGAATTTCCACGTTTTTATTTCTCAGCTGATGCCTTAGATGCAGACCACAATTTAATTCCCTTTCATCAGAAGTGATGACAAATGTTCTTTGGTGAAACTGAAAGATGATATCAGAATATACTTTGTGTGCAGCACTCTCATAAGTACATCGACAACCTATTTTTCTTAGCCATTTAACTGATGAAGAGGAAGAAAAATTCCTGCGTTAGAAAAATCTAAAAAGAAAGTGACTCCACTGACTTAAATTCTTGTCTCAGTTTCACTGTTATGAATCTGGGGAGAAAAAAAAAGAAAAGAAGTCATATAATCTTTTTTGTCTCTTCCATCTTTATCACTTGAAGACTCACTGGCTAGTTAAGTTTCAATAGCTATGGAGCGGGACACATTTGTGAAGCTGCTTGAAGATTAGTGGGTACTCAAGACAGTAAAGCAGTGATAGAATGACCTCAGTTAATAGGTTTTATCTTGGCAAGGAACTTACTCCCATCTGCCTTAACGAGCTTGAAAATAAAATAAGCAGAAGCTGTCAAGGTCTTGGGAGGGGTGAGCATCACTCCTGATTGTTAGTAGTGCAGTTGCACAGAGCTGAGGAGGCTCAGGAAAAACTTAGAGGTCTCTGCTTAGCTGTGGTTCCTCTATTGCATTCAGACCACACCAAACATGTCCCACCACTAATAGACACAGCATAGAATTTCAAGCCAAACTAAAGCAAATGCTGAAGTGGCATTGTATCCATTGCTTGTCATACAGAACGTACCCTCAAACATGGGGCAGAGAGCACTAAGAGGTGTTCTGCCTCCAGTAAGCCTCTAGAGAGTATATGTGCTATCACACTTCTTTGTAGGTTAAAACTTGCTCTCCCTATATGCTGCTCTTCCATTAGTGCCTATGGATACAGATTCTGTGGTGAGTACACTAAATGATGCTCCCTACTTATTCTTGATATCTCCTTTGGGGAGAGGACAGACCAATCCCTGTGCAGGACTCCACAGCTATTTACTGCTTTCCTGTGTCTTGCAAAGCAAATCTCCTTGTCTCCTATAGTAAATCATGTACCTACAATTAGAAAACGATCCTGTGATGTTACTGGTTTATTGGAGGAAACTATGGGAGGCGAGAGAAACTGGATGAGAAGCAAGTATTCAGGAAAAGTGGGCATTACATGTATTTTCCTAGCATGGCAGTGCTAAGGAAGGCTTTGCATAAGGTATGGATGTTTCTTCTCTGAACAAAAGAGACGACCTTCAGTTCTGCATCTGGATGACTGCCAGTGAATCTTCAGAAAAAGAGAAGAAAAAGCATTGGACTTCTGAAATGTAGAACAACCTCCTAGATGCTGGAAAGAAATCTGAATGAACGACCCCAGCATGAGGAGAAGCAGCACAGCGCAAGCTGTGGACAGAGATGCACTGGCCAAGCCTCCTATTCCCTGCTCCTCCCTCTGATGGCTACTTGTAAGTACCAGGTCACTCTGGGGGCTGCTTCTCCCAGGACCACCAACCAAGCTGCTCCTGGGAGCCCTGCTTACCCTCTGCAGCCAGAAAAAGCTGGGCTATCTTGCTCATTTTACCAGCATTTACCAGCATGGCATATTCAGACTGCAACTGATTAAGGAGGACTTGCACAAGAATTTACCCACTGGAACTGAAGGATCGTCAGTCTTCAAGGGGACAGTGGGAGCCCTTGAGGAGGGAAACGTTGTCAGCTGGCACTCCTAGTTTTGGAAAATGAACATGCATAGCCTTAATTGTAACTACCGTTTAAAAATACACTGCTAGAAACTTTAGCAAGGCTCAAGAAAATTTTTAAGGCAATAATTAAAGTCAAACCTTTAAGCTGTTCTCTTCAGTTATTCCCAGCCTGTGCATGTGTGCAGGGAATTCATTGATATATAAACTTAGAAGCACTGAAGTGTGGGATACAGGATACAGGCTGCAGCTGGTAATGAAAAAAACAGTGTTTTTGATTGCTTCACCTTCAACAAATAGGACAGGAAACAATAAGGCAAATGGGGACATCCCTCCACATGGTGAACAGCCAAATATCAAACATCAACTAAAGATTAAAAGTAATTGTCATATATACTTAGTCTTTGTGCTTTGATATAGAATAAGAAGGCGGCAATTTAATCAATTTGTTACACTCTATGTGATATGCATGTCTCAGAAGTTTGTTGTTTTGAAGCTGTTTTTGAAAAAAGAGAAGAAAAAAAAAAGCAAAGAGATTTCATCTACAGATAATATGCTAAAAGTGGGTATCAGAGAGGCCTAGAAAAATATATTAGCAAGTAGAGGGTAATAAGAGTTTAAAGTAATAAGACTGGAGGTTAACATGATAATAAAGTTTGGCCAGACAGTTATGAGGAGAGCTTTCACTACATGGCATGAATATGTACCACTCCTGCCTCCTCCAAAAGGTTTTCTCTACACTCTTTGAATTTGTCTTGTGAGGATGTCTGGACTAATAGTTTGTCCTTACTCTTTTTTGACATGTTGGCAACTGTCCTTTATTACTGATTATCTATTTTTTAGTTGTCTTTTATTTAAAAAAAAAATCATTAATATATAGCAGGTCAAGCCTTGCATAAAATCCCTGTTAGAGTAATATGTTAGACTATGGAATCTGCCACACAAGATAAGATAAAGACCTTAGTTTGCTATTATAAAAATGTGGCCAGCTACAATTCACAGCCACAGCAAAAGAAAAACTGATGCTGAAAATGGGCGCATTGAGATATTCTCACTGTTCAAGTCCAATTATCTCCTTGGTAACAAGTTCTTTCATTCATTACATATTGTATTGTCAGAATAAACCATGTAATAGTGCTGTATCTGGGTCTGTTCTGCTCCTGCAAATATGGAATATGGAAGCGTAAACATGCAACCTGCTAACCAGTTTCTTATGCTTGCTGGAAAATTAAAATATCCCTGCGAGTCCAGGTCTGCCAGACAACAGTACTCTTCACTTTTCGTGTGTAACTTTCCCTTTAGGTACAAGTCATCAGAAGTTAATGGGCTCTAAGTTATTTACTGACTGGTGAAAGAAGAAACTCCACCTGGCCATGTTTTAAAATCCACCTCTCACAAACAGATTGCGATTTCACCATGCCTATAACCTCATTCAAGTGAACCTGTTTTATACATTTCATGCTTTTGCCAAAGTTGAGTGGACTTTACCCTAAGCACAGGTGAAATATGCTGAGATGATTTACATAACACCTCAGACTCGATGTATGTGGTTGCAGCTCTATCTGCTGAAGGTATATCTTGCTATTGTGGATTTTTGTGGGATTTTTGTGACTGATTCCAGCTTAACTATAACTAAGATAATGGTTGCTGGGGGCTGAGAGTGGAAGTGGCCATTCATTCAATAATTATCAGATCTAGTGTCAAGGAAACTGCTACACGTGAAAAAGAACAAGGCAGAGCTAGGCTGTTACAGCCTTGTGTAAGCTGCGATCTGTTTTGGGCCAAGATCCAAAAGTGTTTCATGGTCTAAAACAGCATCCAGAGACTTCAGCTGGCATAGGAGCCCATTTCTCTTTATTGCACAAGCACATAGGAAGAGATGTTCTGCCACCAAAGACTTTGCAGTCTTGCTTAAACAACAGAGAGAAAGGCGATGTGATGGAAGGATGAAGGCAATTGGGACTGGAACACAGCTTGTATATGACTTCGTTATGGCTTCTCCTGTGAAGTCGTGGAAGCAGTGAAAGAGAATACCAGAATGTTCACCTCTTGGCTGGTTCCTTCTGGACATTCAGGGGATACGAAATATCATTTCTTGGGCCAAGGCATAATATCATATAGTGCCAGTACAGTTAGAAACCAAGAAAGATGTGGTATAAGAATGATGGCTGCAGCTCCCTTGTGTAGGAGAATTACCATTCATAGCAGGAGCTATGTACCTTTTAGGTTAGAGCCTGCCAGCCTGCTTACATCCTGCTGCTAAGTTATTGGTATTAACTTGGCATGTTCTGTCAGTCATTACCCTCAATGTCAATCCTAAGCTTTTCTTGGTAGTAGCAAAAGTGGGAGCATTAGGACAGACAGCACTGCTGTGCATGAAGTAAATAAGTCTGCCCTACTCTGATAAAAACCAGTCTCCGTTAGAGTGATGTCTGCTGCTGCTGCCAATGGCACTCCATGCAGGGGTGGGTGAGCTGAAGGAAATGATCTAGTGTATGTACATAGTTATCACAAAATTATCAATTTTTAGATTGGTTAGGGAGATAGTAAATTGGGAAATGAGCCAAGGATGAGATACTAATATTATTAGGATTCGCATAATGTCCCAAGGACCAAATATCTGAATATCTCAGAGAAAGCAGTGCCACCCAAAGTCAGATGAAAAGTCAAAACCAGTGCATATGTGGTTCAAAAATGCTAATGGGATCTAACTGTATCAGCACAGTTACATGTGTGTGAACTCATGTACATGTGATGATTTCATACAAAGCAGAGATTTCAGTGGGGCTCCTTTCATCTGTATTGCATCACACAGGTGATGCTTGCTTGAGCCCTACAGTGTACAGTGCAGCTGACCCACACCTAGATTTACACTAGCAAGTTCAGTTGCGTAGTTTTATTCATAAGCACTGAAAAATGTTCCTAGCCTGAAAGCTCTTCAGCTACATGTTATATGTATATGTTGGCTGACAAATGCACACTCTGGAGTGTGTTAATGGTTACTTAGAAACAGTTGCACATTCCTTAGCCAACTTCAGCTGGCATGTTGCCTGAATGCAGAGATCTTCCCAGTTGCAAGGAGTGCCATGATTATGGGACAGTAGGTTCATGAGGAAGAGACATTATTTTTATACTGGGCTCTTCAGAGGAAACTGCCACAATCAGCAATCTGATCTTGGACTCTGCCATTTTGAGTATTTCTGTTTTATCATCTGACAAAAGGGAAAAAATACACTAGCAGTGCTGCTTTTCTGCTAACCCTTTCCAAGTTTAACATCAATAGGATTTGCTACATTTTTTTTCATAATGACATGAAAAGAGAAGAGTTTCTCACTTAGACATACTGGGAAAGTGTTTTATCCCAGAGCAAAAAGTTGCAGTCTAAGGAATAGATCTAGAAAGGTCTGGAAAAAGTCTGGACATTGAAGCTATTTCTCATGAAACAAGAAAGGGTTAGTTCTCTAATATCTTGTTTTCTTCTCATCGGTCCTGATTCCCAAAGTTCTCTGTTTCATTATTATGCATGCTGTCACATGGAGGGGAAGCATGAAAACAGTATTTATGAAAGTGACTTGAGTGATCATTCAAATACCCTTTCCCATGTAACGTTAAGCATTCAAAGGATGCCAAGAGATGACCACACACTACCCACTGGAGTCTCAGTTAGATAAGAAACTGCTGATTCTGAAAAGAGGCATGTTTTCATTCCCCAAGGCAATGATAATGCCACTTAAAATACCACTATATTTCTGAGCTTTGAGCTAGCTGCTGTCCTCAGTAACTTCAGATGTATTTTAGGATTACTAGTGTTGAATTTGGAAAGAACTTGAGGGTTTTAATACAAATATTAACGTCAAAAGAGAATTACAGATATGCATATTACAGGGTGCTTTCACAAGATTCTGATACTGGAAGCTAAACAGAAATTAAAGTACTTCCAAAAGGAATTTGAATAGGGAATAGGGATTTTCCGAGCCCTACCACAAGTTTATGAAATCTGTTTGATGTGTGTTTTTGAGGAGGACAGAGAGCCTTATGTCTAAGTTTTGAAGTAATTTAGAGACCCAAGTAGGGCACTATTAACTTTCTACATTGACTTTCTTAATTGGTGTTGGATCTCAGTGACTTTTAACCATGGGTGAACCTTGTATCCCACCATTAAACCATGGCAGAATTCTGATTCATAAAAATACTACGTATCCACAGTGGGATTTACTACTAGGGCTGTAAAATCTAGGCAGGTGGAAATTTATATCAGCTGAATAAAATTTATACAGGTGTCTTTTTCATTGGCTTAGCTAAACACTGATGGTTCCTACTAAATTAAAGGCATTAACAGAGTTGGTCCTGATGGGACTGGTTATGCTCTGAGGCTGAGAAGAATGGAGGATTTTCCCTTTGCTAGTGAAACTGCTTCATTGCATGTGGTCTTGTGCATTGGGTTTGCATGGCAAGGTTTTGGTAGTGGGGGGGCTACAGGGGTGGCTTCTGTGAGAAGCTGCTAGAAGCTTCCCCTGTGTCCCATAGAGCCAATGCCAGCCGGCTCCAAGACAGACCCGCCACTGGCCAGGGCTGAGCCCATCAGTGACAGTGGTAGCGCCTCTGGGATAACATATTTAAGAAGGGGAAAGAAAAACCTGTGCAATTGCAGCCAGAGAGATGAGTGAGAATATGTGAGAGGAACAACCCTGCAGACACCAAGGTCAGTGTGGGGGAGGAGGTGCTCCAGGCGCCAGAGCAGAGATTCCCCTGCAGCCTGTGGTGAAGACCATGGTGAGGCAGGCTGTCCCCCTGCAGCCCATGGAGATTAATGGTGGAGCAGATATCCACCTGCAACCACACTGGAGCAGCTCCTGAAGAACTGCAGCCCCTGGGAAAGACCCGCATTGGAGAAGTTCATGGAAGACTGTCTGCCTTGGGAGGGACCCTGCACTGGAGCAGGGGAAGAGTGTGAGGAGTCCTCCCCTGAGGAGGAAGGAGCGGGAGAGACAACATGTGATGGACTGACCGCAACCCCCATTTCCTGTCCCCCTGTGCTGCTCAGGAGAGGAGGTAGAGAATTCGGGAGTAAAGTTAAGCCTAGGAAGAAGGGAGGGGTGGGGGGAAGGTGTTTTAAGATTTATTTCTTATGTTCTCATTACCCTACTCTGATTTGATTGGTAATAAATTAAACTAATTTTCATAAGTTGAGTCTGTGTTGCCTGTGATGGTAATTGGTGAATGATCTCTCCCTGACCTTATCTCGGCCCGTGAGCCTTTCATTATATTTTCTCTCCCCTGTCCACCTGAGGAGGGAAGTAACAGAGTGGCTTGGTGGCACCTGGCATCCAGCCAAGGTGAACCCACTGCGTCTTGTCCTCCTAAATTGGCACTTTTCCCATACATTACTGCCATTGCTCTGGAATTCCTTTAGTTTCTCCAGCAATGGAGCAGCAATATAGGTCTTAGCAGCTGACAATGTTTTAAGTACAACAGTGCTCGATCAAAGCAGATCTAGACTTTATAAACCTGCCTTTATTACTCACTTATTTTTTCCTATGCAGGTTGTTCTTTCCACTGGTATGATGGGTCCTGGTGGTGAATGACGGGTTTTAGCCCAATGTGGGGTCCATGACTCCAGGCTTATCTTTCGTTTTTCTATGTATTATGCATGTTTGTGTGTTTATTTATTTAGGAATGTAGAAAACTTATTTGATTGACCTTAGTTCCAAAGTGACTGTAGCATGTATCATCTTTTGCAAGTTAGAGGTATCATGAAAGACAGAGACTGCCTGGGGCACCTGTAGTGAGATGGACTTGAGGATAAAAGAACAGAGACTCATAGGAAATCTGGCTTCATGAGTTATACTACTGATGGAATAATAATAATAATAATAATAATAATAATAATAATAATAATAATAATAATAATAATAATAATAATATTAAATATTATTTTTAATTTAAAAAAAATATGGTGAGAGATTACATCCCCTGAAGCTGGAGATATTTCTTACAGCATTTCTTCTTCCCAGCTCATTATCTGTATGGTTCATTGTCCCAGTGCTGTGTCTCCCATAGAGAGTTAAGAAAGAGATAAACAAATAGATCTCAATTTAGCAGCAGATCCTTCTGGGAGAATATTTGTAAAGCTGGAATTTTTCCATCTTCCAAATTTCCTGGTGATTTTGTATCTGAATGTTTTTCAGATATGAAAGTCTTTTCATATCAGCTTGACAGGAAGCAGTGCATACCACACTACTGCAAAGTACCTAGAGCTTAAAATGAGAGACGAACAACCTGGCTTAGCAGGGGATGCAGGAAGAATTGGTTCAGCCCTCAAGCCAAATCTCAAGCCAACCCCAAACTAATTTGTGTCTGGCTGAATGTTGTCTTTGAATCTTATTTATTCCAGGGTTCCCTGGAGAAAGAAGATAGCAATGAATTTTGAGCTGCCTCTTATGTAGGGAAGCCCCATAACTCACGAGATTTGAAATGAGCATCTGGTGAAAGCCTAGCAAGGGGTTGAAAAGGGTGCATAAAGGACAGAAATAGAGCCCAAGTTCCTCAGAAGTTGTTTATCCTGTCTGCTAAAATGTCTCTTTGGCTGTTTCTCTGAGTCATGCCATGATAATAACAATACTCTGCACTATTACAAGAGTGGTTGGTGAGAGAAGAGAAAAAGTAAGGTAGTTCCCTTTGCTCTAAGGCACCCTCAGTGAGTAATACATACGAGTCTTCACATTCAATTCCAGCTATCTTCAATAAAAGGATTGTTTATTTGCCACAGGGTAGAAAAACAAAGGTAAACCAAAGATGAAATAATCAGAAAATAAAACTTAGGCAGACTGTAAGCACAATAGACCAGATTACTTCAGGGATACATTTGACCCAGCTAAATATATTATCGCAAAAAAAAAGCATTCAAGCTGGGCATGAAAGCTGACATCTTAAAACTCATTTAGTGTCTAAAGTTAGGCACCTAAATCTAGATTGAGAGTGCTTAAAAAAAAAAAAAAAAGAAAAAAGGAATCTTTCCTAAGGTGGTCACATTTCTGCAGTTCTTACAAATGTGAGCAGTGCTTGAGGGGAACTGTGTTTTGCACCTTTACAATTCAGGCGCTCCACTTGAGACAACCCAGCACAGAGCTGTAGTGAAACTTCAGGGCATAGTGTCACTTTGGCACCTCTCTTCCCTGCCTTCCTACCCCTGGAGATGCAATGAAAATTCAGTAAAAGACAGAAACAAGCAGCTTTGTATCTGGTTTACAGCTTTGCTGTAGGAAATGGGTATTTATAGGCACTTTACTCCTGTTCTCACTGTGTTTACTCCTAAATCGCAATATTTTTGCCTTTACGTTGTAAACTGTCCCATCTCTTCTATCTCCTGCCATCTTGTTTGTCTAAACATCCTAGCTTCTCTGTGGGAGCATGGGAATGGGCCACGTCCAAGCAAGGACTGTGAGATATAAGCTGGTCTCTCCTTTTCACTTATGATATACTCTTTCATTTCATTTCTGGAGAAAAAGCTTCCAACTCAAGACCTCTTGTGGAAGTGATTCAATTGCCATAGTTAAGATCCAAAAAGTTGTACAGTATTCATAATTCCAGTTGATTTCAGTGGGAAATTAGGGAAGTAAATAAGAGTTAGGAATACTTTCATGGACCTGGAGACCACGCTCAGTAATGCAATACATCTCTCCCAGTCAATCAGATGAAAGTTGTCTTTTCTATAACAAAAACTCCCACATTTCTACTGTAAAATTGCCTTAGCAGATACTGTAGAGCTGCATGATCTGACCTATGCATTTCAAACACTGTAAAGTCCATTTTTCTCTCATTATTTCTCATTCAGTTTTGGTTTACTCTCTATTTGTATTGTTTACAACATTAATGATTTGCTTTTAATAAAATAATGCCGGTCCAGTTCCATTGTATAAATTGGTCCTCCAGGTGTTCACATAAAATCCTATTATCATGTTTTCTGTCAGCACATCTTGGGATACAATATCTCATTACTATGAAAATGGAAATAACTCTATTCCCAGGCAGGTGAAGTGTTGCATAGCATAACTGCCATGCTACTAAATTTTAACACTTAAATTTTCTTATACAATATAATTCATATCAGAAATGCAGGAGAGTGACTGTCACACATGTTATGTGCTGTGAATTTTTTTAAATTTTAGCAAAAATCAATCTAGCTGCATGAGCTGTGTGAGCAGGAACTCCCTCCTCCACCTCTTCCATATGTTCTGAATTAACTGCTGCATTCATATGAGCAAAATGGAGCTGGAAATAGAAACTGGAGCCCAGATCCTCCTTTGGCATAAACTAGTACAGTTACACTGAAACTAAAGGGAATGGATTGATGTAAACAAGTGAGGATATGGCCCTTAAAATTTCACTTATTTCATTGTCTTAGCCACTAAAAGAAAAGCATCCCTGCTTTGCAGAATACAGGCCCACTGTTTTAAAGGACAGAAATGAGGGTGCCCCCTTTGGAAATGCTGTGCTATACCTCTTCTAAAAAAGTCTTGGGAAAATTTAAGAAACCTTAAGTCATTAATTTTTAAGATCTTTATATGCTTTCACAATATCATTAATCTTGCTCAGGCTAGAATATTAATTATAGAAAATGAGGAATCTCAGCTGTCTTTATCAAAGTGTGGTTGAGTTAAGGGCATCATGCTGAAGCAACAGGGAAACCCTGAGAGAGAGCTCTGAAGACTCGAAACAGCCACAAGGGATTTACTGAAGGCAAATTGTGCTTGACTAGCCTGAATGCTTTCTGTGGTGAAATGCTGGGCTCTGTGGCTAAGTGTAGAACGGTGGATATTTGCCTCCAATTTAGCAAAGTTTTTGACATACTCTTGCAGAGTACCCACATAGCTTCATTGAGGAGATAAGGACTGGATGTGTAGTGGTGGTTAATGACTGGAAGTCTAATTGGCAGTAGTCTGATGTTCCTGGGAGGCTGACACTGGGGATGATCCTGTTCATCATCTTTATCAACAGCCTGGATGATGGGCTGGCATGAATGTGTCCTCTGCAAGGCTGTGGATGGCACCAGTCTGGGGGATGTAGCTGGCATGCTGGAGGGCAGGGCTGCTGGGGAGGGACCTCAACAAGCTGGGTGAATGGGCAGAGAGGAACCTTGTGAAGTTCAGCAAAAGCAAAGGTAAATTCCTGTGCCTGGGACGGAATAACCCCATGCATGGGCACCAGCTGGGGTTGACTGGGGAAGCAGTAGATCTCTGGAAAGGGACCTTGCAGTCCTGGTAGTCAGTTAAACGTGCCAGCAGTGTGTCCTTATGGGGAAGAAAGCTAACCACATCCTGGGCTGCATTAGCAGGAATATAGCCAGCAGGTTAAACAAAGTGATTTTCCCCTCTGCTCAGTACTCACAAGCCACACTTGGATTGTTGTGTCTGGTTTAGGGACACCTAAAAAGAGTTATTGACAAACTGGAAAGAGTCCAGAGGAGGAATGCTAAGACATAAAGGAGACTGGAGGATGTGACATACAAGGAAAGTCTAAGCTTTTTTGTGTGTGTGTCTAATTGCAGTCTTCCATTACCTGAGGAAGGGTTACAGGGAGCACAGACTCTTCTCTGATGTGCACAAAAAGAGGATGAGAGACAACAGTGACAAGTTGAGAAAGGGAAATTCTTACTAAAAAATTCTCAGCACAAAGGGTGTTGAGACAGGTTCACATGCATGAAGGCATATTAGCAAGGTCCATCCATAGCTCATGGTGTATATCAATTCTGATGATGAAAGCTACTTTTTGGGGAAAAATATAAGGGTAAAGTAGGGGAAAAATATAAGGGTAAAGTAGGAGAAACAGACAGACAGAAAGAAGGTACAAGTGAAACTGCTCATGGGCTACCTGGGAAGGGAAGTGATGAGAGTTCCCAGAGGACCATCCTCCCTGTGTGTTCTCTCCTATACAGCAGAGTTCCCCCATAGTAATTTTCCCAGGGTAACCCTATCGTTTCCACCAGCCCTTGTTCAAACTCCTCGTTGGTCGTTCCTGCTGAGGAACACTAGTGCTGGTTGGAGCACACTTTGATGAGCAGCAGGTGCTGTGTGCTGCTTGCTAAGTCGAGCTTTGTGCGTGCGCATTGTTGGTCCCCTAATGTAATCCAAAAGCTACAGCTGAAGGGAAAAGGGGAGAAGGGGAGAAAGAAGGGGTGATTGTCACACCAGCAGAAGTCACTTCCCATGAGAACCCGCCCACAACAATCCTATTGGTGTCTGCAGGTGCATGAGAGAAACAGCATGAAGAAACAGTGTGAGAGCAATAAAGGAAAAATACCATGGCAGAGGCTCTGGAAAACACTGTCCTGGCAGCTTGGGTGAAAGGACGTAAAGCTGGGCATGAAAAGGCAGTCTACAACATTGCAGGCAGAAGGCCCTTTCCAAGACAAGAGGCTAAGACATCTAAGGCACCATGCAGTGAGGCTTAGGGGAAGAATCCTTCCCTGAGAGAGTGGTTTCGTACTGGAACAGAAGCCCAGAGAGGCTGTGAAATCTCCCTCCTAAGAGACACCCAGAGCTTTACTGGACAAGGTCCTGAGCAATCCGACCAACCCTTGAAAGTAGCCTTGCTCTGAGTGTGGGGCTGGACTAGGTCATGCCCAGGGCTCTCTTCCAACTTAAATTTCCCCATGATTCTCTGTAAATAGTGCTGGGTACCATCAGCACTGTAAATGTATTTGAAATGTGGTAACTAAAGCCTTAAAATCTTGTCCAAAAATTCCTGTAAGGGGAGAAGACAGAGCTCATTCTCAAACTGGGCATATTTTTATCTGCATAGGAAGATGATTAAAAAAAATTATTTTAATTGACATATTTTTTATAGGGACTTCATCTTTTTTACTCTCTTTGGGCTGTGACTTATGAAAAATTTAAAAGATGATTCAAGCATAAGTACCAAACACACTGAAGATTTTGCAGCTATATTTGACTCAACAGTGATTTCAAGAAAAGTTATAATAATGAAGCTTTCTTAATGTCATGAAATCTCCTTAATAGTACTATTCATAAAAACAAAAGTGTTTACTGTTTGAACTAAACGCCTCCCCAACATTAAAAAGTCATCCACACATATCAGTTCTTCTATTTTCTTCCCCAGGCTTTCCAATAGATATTCTTGGAGAGGTTGTCTTCGCTTAGGTTTATGAAAAGGAACAGGAACAGGTGAGTAAATTTATGTATAATATGCATCTTCAGGGAGTTATATAAATGAAATCTGAATTCTTTCTATTTACTATAAATCAGAGTTCAGATAAATGAGGCCCTGTCCATATTCTGGATGAATTCAGTCAATCCATGTTAGGATCAAATTTAAAAACAGCTTCCAGCAGAGTGACCAGCTGCTGTGCAACCTAGCCAGCTACATTGCAAAACAGTTTCATTAGAGTTACAGTTCCTAACTAGCATTTGAGAACTGCGGGGATTCTTTTTATATGCCCTCGATGGGAAAGTGAAAGGGTTATGGGACTGATGTCATTCCTGTACAGGTGAGTGGGCTAGAAGACTTGAGTGAGCTGCAAAGTTGGGATGGTGTTATAGTTCTAGTCTATATCAGATACTGGAGAAATTCCCACTCAGTGCTAGATCCAGCTGTTGAGAAAACTAAATATATATTTTGCCTATTTAGAACAAAAATTTCATCTTGGCAGTGCAGCCTTAAAGAAAATGTGTCTTTCTTTCTCTTTCTTTTTTTTTGCTTTAGCTGATTAGTTCCATGGACAGTTGAATGACTGATGGGTACAGACCACTCAAAAAATTATCAGAACCATACTGTTTGATGATGGATGGAATTATTCTGTGCAATTATTTATTTACAAGATACAGGGTGGCAGTGGTGGTCACTACAAATAACTGCACGAACTCCAGAGCAAACCACGGGAAATCAGGATTATGCTTTTTCCATGTTTAGAAGTTAGCCAAGGGGACAGTGCCATTTACTCTGATGGAAATCCAGCTGTTTGCCTGGGAGAATGGAGAAGGAAGTCTTTTTAAATACCATTGGAGTTGTGTAGGCTGATCCTTAGGCCTAGATATACAAGGGTTAGCCTTATCTACTTCTGAGGTAACTGACAAGTCTTTTTTCTTTTTTTTTTTTTTTCCTTTACACTTTGGTTATACTTATTTTATTTATTGAACCAATAAAGCTTTATGGAAAGGAAAAACAAAACAAGAACCTGTGAACGTCTAATCCTAGGTGCAGAGATGGGAAGAGGGTAGTAAAGATATCTAGGCTGTTTTTCTTTGCCATTTTGTCTCCTGGTCTGCTGTAAATGAAACTAGAATGAATGGGACTGTTTCACTGGGCAGCAGTTCACAAAATGCAACCCTTACCCCACCTGCAATATTCCTGGACACACTGGGAGGATACCACAGCGTCTGTTGCATCTGCTTTGTACCACTTGGGAAGAGCACAGAAGTTCCCAGACATTGGGGTCCTGCTGTTAGAGCAAGTTTCCAGCAGCCAGTTGAGCAAGGGCCCGTAGCTGTGAAATAAGGACATCATACAATGTGAAGTTGGACTACTAAAGTTGAATTAACCCTGTAAATAAATACAAAATGCTACGAATGATATGCTTAAGTTTCATGCAAACTGAACAACATTATGTAAAAAAAAGTCAGAAAAGGAACTACGTCTGCAGCATTTTATCTTTGCACATCACTTTCTTGATTATTCCCTTGTTCCTTTGCTGCTTACATTCAGAAGCAGTAAAGGCATATAAGGGACTGTGGAAAGCTAGATCATTGCTTGCCACAGGAGATATGTATAGCTCAGGTGCTGGCAGTGGAAAGCATGACAGTGCTGATCACATTCTCCTGGTGTGTTTTGAGGCACGCTCTGCAGCCACCCTCAAGATCACACTGCCTGTCTGAACAGCAAGTCTGCAAGTGAGGTCTCCCATACAAGAGGTTTCCTTCACAAAATTCAGTCAGCCTGAGCGTGCTGGTTGGCCCAGTGAGCTGCCCCGTGGTTTAGCACACACACCACGAGGCACATCCAGCCAGCTGGTCTATTAGGCCACTGCTTGCTCAGTTGATGGAAGAGAAGGTTGGAGGGAATCTGAAAAGATCAGCTAGTTTTAGCCCATATCCTTGATCTAAAGTTGGATTAACTATCCTTATACTGAATACTAGAAATGACTATCCAATTTTTACTGTCAAATAATGCAAAACTGGGGGTGCTATACTTACCACCGGGTGATCTCTTGCTTACTGCCCAGTCTGCCATCAACCATGCCCCACTTCATCTGCTGCAGAAGTCTGATGGAGGAACCAAAAATGCAGGAACAGCCTAACATATACAGTCATGTTTTCCCCTGCTTTCTTCCTCATTGCAGAGATGAAGAGAGGACCAGCTAATGTATTCTGTTGTTAATTTGCCTTTGTAAGATATTGCTCCCTGAGCTTTGAGATAGAAGGGTATATCTTCTGCTAATCCAACCCTCTAGAGGCATTTTAGCAGCTAATCTGGTTGAATCAAATCATTCCTGGTGCATATGATTAATTTTGGGCCAATTTAATTTTTATTAGTCATGGGTTTCAGTCACCTACAGTTGCATGACTATAATTGCCCTTGAGCACAGAATTTCTTTGTAGATTTGATTTGAAAATACATTGGGGTAGCCCCGCCTCTGCTTCACCTATTTGTGCACTGCTAATCTTATCTTGCCTAATCTTATTGCACCCTCTTAAATACAGGTTGGTAAAATAAAACCTTTACAGATGAAATTGGTGAGTCAATTTGCCTTCCTAATTGTGGGATTTCTCAAGTGAATTTAGTGCTTTAGAATGTGGTGCCTATGGCACCCATGAAAGGATTAGTTTATGAAGGCCAGCTCTTAGAAACAGCCCAACAATAGTGCCTTATCCTCAGGATCACTTATCAGTCAATGGGAGTTTGTTCTCAGGAGGGCCAGAGCCAATGGGTAAACTCCTGTTTACGCTAGCCGAGGAACTCTGTCTCAATGTTTGGATAAATTATCACTTTGTATCCTGTTGGAGGTAGAGTAGTATGGGGAGCTTAGAGGAGTCTTCAGCTTTTGCTCTTGCAGCTTTAAGTTGGCTCTCTCCTGCCTGTGCAATGGAATAAATTTATTTTCACGCGGAGATGCTTTGCCTCATCTTGTGCTTCCCCTTTCCCACCCATAAATCCCCTCCAGTTGCATCAGTGAAGCTGGGGCATTCCCGAGAACTGCATGGGTCTTATGGGACCTGGACAACCTGGGACTTCTCAATGAGGAGGGCAATAATGGCTCTAATGAGTGCCAGCAGGGATAATGACTTTTCTACTGTGGACACTGGAGAGAAAGTGCCAACTCACTTAATAGAGGCAAAAGTGCTGGTTTTGGACAGCGCCAGCCAGGGCTGGTTTGGAACTAATGACCTGGAAAGGTTGCCGGTACCATCACACCACCCCCAGGCACCCAGCTGGCTTTTTAGGGCCTGGATTTCTGCATCTCATGGTGAACATTAGGTCGTAGATAGCTGTGCTTGATTGGCATGACTTGAAGAACTGCTTTTTGTTTAACAAGTATAGTGTAAGAACAAATGAAGGGAAAGCCACAGTATCTCTTCTAATAACATTCGCTCTTTACTAAAATCCTATAGAGATGTAGCAGACATCGGTGGTATTAATATTATGCGACTTAGCTGATGCTAAGAAGCATTTGGGAAAACTTTGACTGACTGGCTCAGGCAGTTGCTAATGAGGATATCTCACTTACAGTGATATGGCAGAGTAAAGAGGTTTATTTCTTAGTACGTTATTGCCCCGTCTGAGAGATGAAATATTCGAGCAAACTGGAGACGTGAGTGGTTGTAAACCTCTGGCCTGCCTCAGTCCTAATGACATGAAGCAGCTAACAATGGTCTTCTCTCTACCTAATCATGGCGTAGAGACATGGTGATGCTGTGAGCTGCAGGGTGGACCTTTTCACATGGAGGTGAACACCCAGGAGCAACAGTCAAGAGAGAATACAGCAAAAAAACTGCTTTCCTAGGCAGGGCTCAATGAGAGACAGATTGCCTCATGGCTTGAGGCACCCAGGGAGGCTCCCTGTGCAAAACACTCCCCCCAGATGAAAGCATAGAAGAATTGCTCATTTTAGAGACATGAAAAGGTTCAGGATATAGCTCTGTTTGCCTCTGAGGAAGCGACTCGTCATCCATGTTACCCTTGAGACTCCAGGTTGACATACACTTCTTCCACTAGCCACCTACTTCTCTGAGGCTTCTCTGGGAGGAAATAGTTCTGCTTTTGTCAAAGCACAGGAAAAGGGATTTATTTATTTGTTTATATGTTTTTCTGGGCTGTGCTTTTTTCTCTCTGACAATGGAGGTGGTTGGAATGTGTGAACAGAGATAATGCGGACAGATTGATCTGCACTAAATGAATCTCATGATAGCTTCTGTGAGAAACCTATTTGAAATATCTTTATTATTTTACAAGAGAACTTCAGCCACAAGATTTTACCAAGGATACAATGACTTATTACATTATGGACTCCAATAAACTTTGGATTCCAAAATAGATACAGTCACTATGAAACCACGTGCATGAATTTTTTAGATTTTTTCCCAACCTTGGAGTGTATTTGCAAGTGTACACTTCTTAATAGTATGTTTCACTTAATACAAATAAATTCTTATATTGTCATTGTGGGAAGTAATGTGACACCAGGTTTAGTCCTGTTGAAGTTAATGAAGCTCTCTGTGGACTACTCAACATGGTTAAAATTGTTTTCACCCTGGTGTAATGCTGAACAGAAATCATTGTTCAGAATGTATGCTTTTCATTGTACACTTTTCAATGTACACTTTTCATGTACAACTCTCTCAACTGTTTTGAAAAACAGTGGTAATTATGGTCTTTAGGGATCTACATTTTTCCATCCAAAGAAAAATGCAACAGAAACCCAGCTGTAAACGTCAGAGTTAAAACATTTCTGCATTTCTGGTCATGCCCTTTGTGGTATCTTTCAGAAAGAGGGTAAGCATAACTGGAAACCCGTAAGTACAGTTTATATGCATTTTAAATGGGCTGAGCTAACATTCAGTTTAATTGGAGAGAGTCCTGAAAGCAAAGCAAAGCCTTCCCACACTGTAGAAATCCATATGTTAAAATACTTTCTTTTTTTAGAATTTCACAGCGCTATAGCCAAGAGTTGCTAGAACAAAGTCCCTGTGCTGTCCTGTTTTGAAAATAAACAAATTGACAAATCTGTTCTTCGTGCTGCAGCCACCAGTTCCTTGGTATATTTGCAAATGCAGAAACATAAAGCTGAATAATCCGCTTCTCTCAAAACTGCACATTAGGCAATTAAGGGGGTATGTTTGCAGGAAGGCACACTGGGCATTAGGCACACAACTATTAACAATAATAAGATTTGGGCATTTAATTCCCTTCATAGGGATGAAAATGTATCTCCGCTGTTTAATGCAAGCCAGTGTAGTATTATGTGATAAACACAGATCAATAGAAAAGGATTTTTAAATTTAGAATGCCATTCCTCTACCACAGAATTGGCAATAGAGACTGTTTCCCAGTAATAGAACCAGGCTACCTCTGCTGAGCCAGGAGCAAAGTTATCTGAGGAAGTAGCAACAATGTCATTTATTTTAATGAGGCTTGTTCTCCAACAAATGCTGTTTCCGCACTCTCGGGAAGGTTCCAGTAACGCTATAAAAAACAAAAAGGAGCCCTATCAAATGCTTGAGTGTGCCTGTGTTTACATAAGCCCAGATCATGGCACATAGGAGGGCCCTACATTCAGGCAGGAGCAGAGTTATCTAATCAGGTATGTCAGGACTTATTAAAATGTCTACCCTGGTTGGGTATTCAGCTTTTTAGTCCAGCTGATAAACTGATTGTCATGTATCCTTAGGTGATTCATCTGTTTGTTGAACACTAAAAACTCCAGATTCAAACTTCTCCAGATGGCTATTAAAAAAACTGTTGCTTTTAGGACATTAGGGTTTCGTTATCCTTGGCCTTTTCCATGGTACTGTGCTAAACACCCTTTTGGCTTGCCAGTCCCAGTTGTGATCAGGGGAAAAAAAACCAACAAATTGGCTTTGCTGTGGGGTTTGCCAGTGCTAGTCTAGGGAGAAAACCAAGCTAAAACTGGTACACAGGCTGCATTTACTTTAAGCTTGTATTGCAGCAGTCTAGCAAACCCAATGGGAAACTTAATTTCTAAACATGAACATTATTGAATTGCAGAAGCTATATTTAGGTCAATCTTTTGATGCCAAAATTATTAGACTTTACTAGGAAAAAATACATTACTGGCTAGAAATATACTAGCACTACTTGTGTTAAATAGAATAACTGTATTTTAATGCACTTTTACCTAATTCTGAAGACCCAGTGTCTACTTCTGACATTTTGAAAAACCCAGGAAGCTTGTATCTGGATATTTTACAAGTATTTTCTTTATCAGTTAATCACTCAGTCTGGGTTAGACAGATATTTCTGTTGGGGGAATACTCTTGACCATTTTTTCCCCTGCCTGTGCTGCTCCTTTCTTCATGCTAGTGCAAGCGTTACGGTGAAGGAGAGCTTGTTCGAGAAACTGATCTGGGAAAAATACCATGCAAAAAAAAGATGGGGGAATTTTAGAGCATTTAAACATTCAGAAGCAGAAGAAAAAAATATGCAATGGTATGGAACCAGTATAAGCATGTGGTGAAAATAAAGTGTTATTTTAGCAGGCATGTTTTTTTGAGCATGCTAGTTGGAGTTTCATTTACAGCTATGAGCTATCATGCCTTGTCAGATACAAAGCTGTGGGTTTATTATAGATTAACTCATGACATTTTTAATTTTCCTGAAGCAATTTTGAAGTGTAAGTTGGAGTAAAAGCTCAGACAATGTTTGCTCCGCGAAGCGGTAATTGATGAAAAAGGGTTTGATGAGTAAAATAAGTTATGGACCTTTCATTGAGGATTAAACCCTATTCATAAAGAAACTTCATGCTAGGTAATTGGGGTTGTCATGTTTTATGATTCAGAAAGAGCGGGCAATGCTTGTAGCAGTGTGAAATGGAACTTGAGGTCAGCAACAAAATCTTTTCTTCCTGTACACCAGCAACAACTCATTCCTGATGCCTCTAAGAAAGAAGCAACTTAAACTGGAAAAAAATCAGAAAGGCACAGACTTTTAAGGCAAAGCATAGCAAATGACACCTGTTAACACTGGCATTGAATGTAGCAGTCAGTTTGCTGTAGTCCAGAATAAGGTTTGTAATCTGCGCAGTATTTTTCTGGACTTCTCTTTTAGGAGAAAACGTCTAAGATAAAGCATCATTGAAGAATTCTGTGGTAAAGATGGCTATCAGTTGCCCTTTCACCTTGTCACTTCTCTGTTCTGAGCTTCAAAAGAAAGTGATCAAATATCTTTCTGACAAAAATACTACATTATGCGTGCTTTTTCATGGTTAAACTCTATTTTATAAATGAAAGCCTTGCTAAATATTAAGTCCCAATTCCATGTGGTGCCATGTGATGAAGCCTTTATGTTTTGTTGTGGTATAGGTTTGCAAAAGGTCAAGCTAAAGTGTTCTGAGTGTAGTCTCAATGTATATTCTGTGGACAAAAAGGAGAAAAAACTTATATTAATAACATTTTTTATTAAAAGTATATCTTTATTTGGCATTCTCAGCCTGCAAAATTCTCTGAGATAGGATATCATCCAAGGTTAAGCTAAGATTATCCGTGTAGTATTGGCAGTTTTTGCTGTGTCACCCTTTCCTGATCTTCTTAGCTAAACCCAGTGAGTACGCAAGACATAATTTTAAAAATGTAGAATAAAATACCAGTTCCTTTGAAGTCAGTGGAAGGTTTCTCAGAGAAAATACCAAGGCAGTAAAGATAATACAAGGGATAAGCAAAACCCACTTAATTGTTTAGACATCTACTAAGGGTCAATGGCTTAATGCAGAAGCTACTCCTATTTCCCATAGCAGCATAAGAGAGTGTTTTGTGTTTTTTTTAATCAGAGGCAGTGCTACCAAGGTGAGGTATCTGGTCAGGTTTATCAGGGGCCACAGAGTGTAGAACATGGGTCCTGCTGAAAACAGATGTCCGTGGATGACTACTGGCAGTGCATCTACTGCAGTGACATTACCCAGAGGAATTAAGGAGTCCAAGCTGTTGTCCTGAGCGGACACTTACCTTTGACACTTGGGAACTGGTTGGTGTAAGCTAGTTAATGCAACAGAACAAAGGGAATTACCCTTCAAAAATATATAACTGATCAGATTCTTCAAATGCTGTGAGTCTAAAAATGAATCTCTTACCCTGTCCTGCAAATAGTCCTGCCTAATTTTATAATTCCTCTAAATTAGACTAGCCACATGCTTATCACTAAGCTCAAATCTGTCTGTAAGATCTAACATATGTTAAATCATGTGTCTGATTCCCTGCAACCTATTCTGTAACTCAAAAACGCACCAAAAAGCTGTCCTGTAGTTTCTACTTATCTACCGACAGTCGAAAACAAATCGTGACTATGTTGCTGAAATTTTTGTGACCTAGGAACATTTTGCAAGAAATGTGTTTGTACAAAAACCCACCAAACCCAAAAAGGGGGGGAGGGGATATCTGTGTTTTCAGTGAATATTTTACTCTTCTGCAAAAAGCAAAAGCTATAAAGGAAATCACTTTGCTCACAACAGAAATACAGTCACCTCTGAATAACTATTTTTGGAAGTTCCTTGTTATAGCTGTAATTGACAGACTGTGAAGAGTTGCTTCTTTTGAACATGTTGAACCTTCGTAATTCCTTTTTTTGATTTTGTGAAAATACAAAATTAAGTGTGATTATTTAAATATGTAGTCCGTTTAGAAGGGAAGTGGTTTACAGCATATTGAAGCTAACAAATAAAATTCAGGTCACACTTGTGAAAGACTGTCCTGATTTCTTTACAGAGAACTGATTTCAGCATGTAATATTAGGCACTCGGTTAATTTGCAACTTGAATTTTTACTTATGGCTTCTTGACTGAAGCAGCTTTGTTTTTACCTGGATACAGTTGCACAATGCTTGATGAGTGGGGAAAGCTCTGTTATGATGCTGATGCAGAACCCAAGTGAAATTCCTTGTAAACTATCTAGTGTAGGCAGGCTTACCAGCCACTTCTTTTCTTTTCTGAGTTACTGTCTGCATCAGGCTAAAACAACTGGTCACTCAGAAAAACCTCAGACCTCTATTAATTCCAAAGTTAGCCATTGTGCAGACCTTGAGTTGGTGAGTGTTAACTTCCCATGCTGCCCTTTAATTGACCTCAACATTGGACTTCTGGAGCAAACACTGATAAGGGGTGAATGTCAGTTCAGCTGCATGCAAGCTCTGAGCTAGGTGACTGAGCTGCCCGGACCTTGCATATCACCTTCTCTACTTGGGTGATGCTGCAGGCTGTGACCTTTATGCTGAAGGTACTGAGCTAAAAGCACTGAGCCTGTCCCCTTCTGTACCTGGGTTTGCTTCCAAATGTCAGTGCTTTTATACGGATGGGTAGTAGAATCACTCTTTTGACAGGTCCAACAGGAAAAAGAGTAAAAACAAAAAAAAAATAGAAAAAACCTGCTGCTGTTTAAAATAGAGTGAAGTTCCACTGAGTGTACTCCACTGCAGAGTCACGCGGTGCCAACGCTTACCCTCCCATAATCAGTTGTTAGCTATCATCTCTCTGCTTTGCTAGTTACTTCTCACCTTCTTAATCAAATTGTCATAAATAGGTCAGGAATTCTTGCTACCAGTTTTATTCAACAACACCTCTTTATCTCTTACTTGTCCTAAGTCTTACCCAATTTTCTCTTACTTTTCCATGTGCTCTGTCCTCATGACAATCACTTCTGTTTGATTACTGCTACAAGGCCCTGATTGCAATTCTTCACTGATGAGAGAGCTCCAGGACTCGGGGGATTAGGGTCGTATTCCAAATTCTGCCAAAAACATCCTGACTTCAGACAGTGCATTCTGGAGACACGTCCTGATACTTTTAGTCACACAGAATATTCGTTTACTCCAGCAGGAAAGAGTAAACAGGAATCAGGAAAATGAATCCCAGAATAATTTTCTGGCAGAGTTCACAGTTTATAGCCTGCAATCATTTTTTACTCATTTTTACCTCTGATAAGATAGGGCTTTCTCTTGTGAGGGGCTGGAGGTGTATCTCTGTTAATAATTGTGAGATGGTCTGTGACGAGCTGTGATTGCTCTCTGACACCGGTCTGATAAGTGTGAATAGACTATTAACAATCTTTTAGTTTGTTAACAATGGACCATATAGTTTTGATTTCATTATTTCATCATGGCTTGGTTTTCACAGATTGTGTGTATTACAGTAGGATTTATTTTACACCCTTAGTAAAAACAGTGGCTTGTAATTGTAGAATTATATAGAATAGTTGTGGGATTCCCTGGTCCCCCGTGGGAATTCTGCTGTCTTTCCCCACTGACTAAAAGGAGATGAGTTTTTTAGTGGTTAACGTACGAGCCTGGGAACTGGGGAGTCCAGCTTTTATTCCCAGCTGTGCCAGTGATTTACTCAGGGATTTCTCAGTGCCTCAGTTTTACCAGAATAACGGTGTTAACTTGCCTTTTAATAGGAATGCTAGGAAAATCCCAGGATTGTTTGCTGCTTCAGTGAAAGATGAGGTTGCTCCACACTTACCAAGGGCAGATTAGTCATTCAACTAATTCAGTAAGCAATAGCTGGAGACATTGTGCTTGTACAGAAAGTTACAGCTTGTGTCTCAGTGTTTAGCATTGTGCATAAACTGAGTATCATTATTGTCCCAGCCCTACTGGGTGCTCCCTTTGTGGATTAAATGGGAATATTGGAGGCTGCTGCGGCAATCTGAACACCTGAATCTATGGGGCTGTGTGCAGCATCTGATCTTTGAATCTTTCTCAATTAAATTTCCAAGCTGTTTAAACTCTTCACATTGTTTATAATCCTCCCTCCCCCCATACATGCTTGTATATGCAAACACACAAACACACACACACACACACACAAAAACTCTTAAGACTGACAACTTCTATGTCCTCTTTGTCCAGACTGGCAAAAAAATCCCAACAACCAAAACAAAAAAAAATCCCAGCAACTGACGAACAAGAAAAGTTTTTAAAAAGTTATTCCCTTCATAGATAAATTGCTCTAAGGGATTAGAAATGACAAGGCACATTTGTTTTTATTCAGAAGTGATATGGTTAGCTAATTAGTTCTTAATTTTTTTTCAACACCCTCTATGTATATTATCGTTATGCCAAGAGTAGGTGTACAAAGCTTCCTCCTCCATAGTGAAACTGCTTAGGTGTATAATCATATTAAAATGACTAAGGAGAGAAGACAGCTCCCAAAAGTGTTTGGAAAATGCATTTAGATTTCAGGAGTGTTTGGTCTGATATAGATGAATTTACATATATAATGTGCATGCGTACATATGTACACACGCATGTACGTACATATGCATATAGCTATAGCCCCTTCACCCCTCCCCCCACACACCAAAAGGACACCGCAGTGTCCTTTTCACAAGCTATTTTATGTCACAAAGCATTCACATCTCCAAATGACCAGTTTTAATGAGCATAACCTAGTCCTGTCACAAGATACAGTGAAATAGGTATCAGAGACCAATTAATTGATCAAGCTAGTAAGAGGTTATACCTGCACTGCTCCACTGTGTATATTCACAGCATCAACCATTGCTTCTGCTGTTCCATCTTTGTTATTTTATTTTTTGCTTTTTACCCTACAGCAGCAGCAGCTCTGATTGCAACAACCAATAGACATGGTTGGCAGTGTGAAATGTAAAATAACAAAACCTACAGTCTGGCTAGCTTTGTGGATAATATGCTGCAACAACCAGCCATTTCCTGCCCGTGGCTGTGTCAGCTGAGCCATCCACAGTCCATTTTTTCATTGGTGTTATTTTTTTCAGTGTTTATGAAATAAGGAATGGGACACAGCATGCTTGGAATTTGGCCAGTATCCTGTTGAGTTAGTAGAATGGAAAGAAAATAAAAAGTATACTGACCCAGTTTCTTTGACTAAATGTACTGGGCCATAACAGCAAAAGCTATGAACGTGTTTATTCTTTGAATGACTTTTCAGATGAAGTGGCTTAGGACAATACATTACAAATGGAGCTGGAGATCAGAGAGTGAAGCCTTCTCATCAGGCTCTCCATTAACTTCAAATGGCTCTTTATATCCCAGATCTGAGAGTTTTAAAAGCAGGCTTCATTTTTTCTTTCTGTTGATTTTCTACTTAATTTCATTTCACTGAAAGTTTCTGTCCACTTTTTTGTACCTGTTTTAATTAAAGGAGTTGTTTTTTAAAAAAAAAGATAAAAATCAGTCTGTATTTTTCCTTTACGTGACAGGTGCCTACATTTAGGATTTGGGGACACTATACCCCTTACTCTCTGGTGTGAGCAGAAATGCATCTGGCTGCATCTGGAAGTGAGGAGAAACATAATAGCCCAATCAGTTAGTTTTTCAAATGCAAAGTGGAGGATACACTTAAAACCTGATAATCATCTAAATCAAACAGCTTGTGCCTACCTTTGGCACCCCTACACCTGTGGCATTCATCCTGCCATCCCAGGCAATGCGCTGTTACGGTGAGGAGGAGCGTGCCAAGGGGTCAGCTGCTCTATTCTTGGATCTGCATCCCAAGAAGGACCAAACAAACCTTGTGATCTCTGGCTCAGTTTCCTCATTCATAAAATGGGGACAATGATCTGCCTCCGTCTTTGCAGAGCACCTGGATATATCTGAATGCAAAGTGGTAGGACACAATAGGAGCTAAGCGGAACTGTTCTCAAGTGCCATATGGCCAGCCAGGTTGCCAGGATTCAGAGCTAAAGAAGCTAGAGTAAATTATAACTCCTCCCTCCAAAAAAAAAAAAAAGAAGAAAAAAAAGCCCCAAGCCTAAACAGCAAATAAAGGGTTAATTTAGCGCTAATAAATAAAATGCGTTTCAGAAATGCCTGGCCAAATAAATGTTCCCTCACAGCTCCCCACCTGCTGGTACTGGCAGAATAATAATAGTACCTGCAGTATGGTGCACAGCTCCTCCTCCAATACATCCCTGCCTTTGTTGTCTTCTTCAGATCTGCAACATAAGGTCCCTAACTTATCACCCCCCTGCTTTTCAGCTTTCCTTTCCAGAGATCCACCCAAAATGCTTAAAAATTGTAGAAAGAATTACACACTAGGAGGGAATGAGAGAAAAATAAAGTTATGTCTGTGAATTTGTGTTTGACTTGGGCCTGAGCTTTTGCCTAATTCACAGATCATTCAAGTTGAATCCTCAGCTAGGTTTTGGCAGCCTCTGTCCTCAGCATTGAAACCCTCTGTCATGGGGAGCAGAGAGGCCAAGACCTGAAGAGACAGGGGAGGGACTGAACACCAGAGTGAGGGCAAGAAGGACATTTTGATCAAACTCGTAGATTTATCTGCCCAGAAGAGTTTTCCTTTCCCATTCCCATTCGATGGCAGGTGAGTGTGAGCCAAGGCGCTTTAAGGTATCCTGCTTGTTTTGGCAGAGGGGACAAGGAAGAGCCGTGTCTCCAAGATGATGGCTCCGGGAGTTCTGTGGACAAAAGCCCAGGCTAAGCCGTGCATTGGTATTACTCCAAGGAGCCTGAATGCATGAAAGCAGGAATCCAGGATCCCAACAATTTATGGGTTGGATGCTAGCTGTCCTTCAGGGCAAGGCCCCTCCGCACAAGAGTTTCACAGGCAACATCAGTTTCATAGCACATTCCTGTTAGCAGGGGCTGGGTGAGCAGGGCTAGCAGTATGATGGTACAAGGTCTGGGGACTGCTTTAAGGCAAACACAGTTATTTGGTACATTTTTATTTTAGATGAGAGGTTTCATTGTACGTGAACCCCCAGCTAAAGTCTATTCATTGTAAGAACTGACAGAAGTAAAACTAGGCGAAGGAAAGCAGATGGCTGAAACATGTTGTTGAAAAAAATCAATAGTCCCACTTCTGATGCATCGATATTTGGGTGTGGACACATTCAGAATTGATGTTTAAATGTCAGCTGGGCCCAATTTGCAGCATTTCAAAGCTGCCTTTGTGTTTCGAATTCAGCAGGACTGAAGGTCAGAAGTTTTACTAAGTATTTGACTCTAATGATACGCTTTACAAACATGATTTTTATTTTAAAAGATCTTTTATCTTTTTCCACTGGTAGTAGCTAAGGTGGAAGAACATAGAGCAGGCATAAGTTCAAAGCTTGGTCAAAGGACAAGAGTTGCTTATGTTATCTTGACCCTGAAGCTCCCATCATTGCTCCTGAAAACCTAGATAGCTGCAAGTCTGAATTTTTCCAGTGTAGAATTATACTATATCAATAAGGTTTTTTTGTCCAAATCTGTAAAGATACTGTGGCCAATAAAACTCTTGACTGAGTTGGCTGTTTTTGATGTGTGCATCTTTCGTAGTAGAAAGAAGACTGTGGGGCTATTTAATAGAAAGTGTTGATAGTGCAGAAAAGAACATAAAATACATGTATTTCCTTTTTAATGCTATGTATTTAAATTACCAGAACTTCAGTTAGTACAATGTGGCAATTCCTCTTTAAAACTAACAGAAATGTGCATTTAAACCATCTGAAGAGTTAGTTATGCACCTTAAAATGCAGTTAAACAAGAGCTACATGAAATTGTAGAAAAAAATATCAGTGTTTCAACATTGATACCAATAGAGTAGTTTGTTTTTTAAATTAATTTAAAGATGTTGTTTCATTACTTTGACATGGTTACCAAACAATATTTTGGACATGCAGAAATAATAATTCAGTTGTCCATTTTACAAACGTGAGCAAAGTGCTCCCTTCTTTACATATAGTAGGGACTTCAGGAAGTAGTAATTGAAGTTTAAGCAAAAAGGTCATTATAAACAGGATTTTGCTAGATAAATGCAAAGGGACAGTTTTAAACCCATTTACTTTAACTGAAGCAGATGTCAGTCAGCGTATTGTGGGAAAATTTTGCCAGGCACCAGTCGTGGCATTTGCTACATGCTTTGCAAAAGAGCAAAAGACTGCATGAACAAGACTAGTCAGGATGAGGAAGTCAGGCTTCAGAGCTGTTAATAGGCTACAGTTCTGTTGAAATTAGTAGGACTGGAGGGTGTTCAGAGTTTTTCAAGAGAGTTGCATTTATTTTCATCTCTGCTACATTACATATTATGAGTGACAGATATGTGGCAAAATAGAATACTGAAATTTTACTTCTGTTCTGAACTGCAAAGATAGAACAATGCTTGTCACATTTCAAAAAGGCTACAAAGGGAAATCCTAAATAGTTAATGGAGGCACCAGAAGGAAACAAAATAGCGAAGCTTCATAAAAAAAGCAAAAACCTACCTATAAATATAGCTGTAAAACAAAAAATCTTCAGAACTTTCTGAGTAATAGAGGACAAGAATTATCTCAAAATGCCAGGCAGAAAAATTAATTTGAAAGTGTGCTTTTTTTGAAGAAAATCTCGGACATGGTTGTGTTGAGCAGAAGATTCTGTCTGTGAGGATGGGGCTAGGAGTCACATTAAAGGAAAACATTCTCAGCTTGCATGGCACAGCCAGGATGGGTTGTCCAGAGGATCAGAATCGGACACAGTTATGAAATCATCCAGACATGAAGATCAGCTCGTCCAGAAGTGTGTCAACAGGATTGTGGTTAGGAATCAAGCAGGCAGGCAGTTTCAGAAAAACAGCTTCAAACCCCCTTCTAACAGAAAAAAGAAAAAGGCAGAATTTAAAAGCCATTGTAAGGTTCGGTAGCTTGATATAGGAATACTAGAGTCAAAACTGGATATTCAGCATGCTCAAATATCTGTTTAAATCAAAGATGCAGGGATGGAGACATACCATGAGATACACTCTCTGGAAGAAAGTTGGGTCCTTCAAAGATCCTTCAGTGCTACTGTGAATCCTTCAGTGGGGAAGATGTACTTTATTTGGGAGCCTCCAAGAGTTGAAAGAAATGACGTGCCAGGTTTTCCTTGTCTATTTTACAATTACTTAGAAAATACAAAGAGCTTTCTTGTCCTCATTTATTCTGGGTAAGAGAAAAGAATAATTATACAGAGCCCTGAAGAACCAAAACAAAAAAAACCAGTATCAACTTTATGGCCATGTGCCCCATTCATACCAGATACTAGAAACATGTTATGTCTTTAATATTGTAAAAACAAACTTCATTCACAAAGACCATTTTGACTTTCTTGGAGTGACATTTTACTTTGCAGAGATTATTAATGGTTGGTTGGTTGGCTTGTTTGTTTGTTTGTTTGCTTGCATTAGAGGAGTCTGCTAAAGCATATTGACTTAAACCAAAAGTCACCTTGGTATCAGTTGCAACAGCCCCACAAACAGGGCTTGGATTTGCAGCACTAACAGTCTTTGTGTACTGCTGTTTTTTGAAGGTTGAAGTTGAACCTATCCTTAACACCACTAACCATGGACCTGCTTCTTCAGCTTAGCTGTTTGAAAGATAACACTCCCTATGATTTCTCCCCCAGTGTTTAAAAACCTATCGCATTCCCTAGCCCCATATTCTTGTTAGATTTTGTGATTAACAGTCCATAGCTTCGAGTTTATGACTGTAGAGGCCCCCCATAGCACAGGAGTCTCAGTAATGCTGCTTACTCCATGTGTGCTCTCTGCGCTGTGGCTAAAGGGGAAACTTCATCCCCCAGGGTTATCTCACCAGTATCTTCCACAAACACATCCTTTCTTTAAAAGAAGAAAGAATCTACCTTTTCAGCTAGCTTAACTTTGTTTAGACAGCAAATGCAACCACATTTTATGTAGCCGATTTAGCTACCTCACCTGACTAAGCTAAAGTGGACATGATTCACAAAGATTTTCTCTTTATCCTGTGTGTGTCTTTCTAACTTCTCTGGCTGCTTATCTGTGCTTGTACCTGTGAAACCTGGGAAACTCTAAGCAGCTATCTCACACTGCAAGCTTCATGCCAATAACCTCAGCAGGGATATACTAGTGGTAAAATGAGACTTTGGAGAGTCTAATGAGTAACGTGCAGTGCAGGTGATGCATTTTTCTTCATTTTCTGTTTCAGAAGTTCTTATTGTTTCTGCATGTGATACAGTTTTATGTGCTGGTTGTAGCTTATACAACAACAAAGTGTTTTTACAGCTCAGGATATGTGTTTTTCTGTTTTCTTATTAATTTAAAGAAATAAATATCTTGATGAGTGTGACCTTCATTATACCTCAGACTTGATCATTGCTCCCTGTGGGCTCCATTACCTCAGTGAAAGCCATAGACAAAGTTCACTCAATAATTAGAGGGCCTGGACTTGTTCTGGTCTGGGAACCTGACACCCCTGCTGTGCTGAATGACAGTGTACAGATGAGGGATTCGAGAGCTAAGAGAGCAAACTAAATTAAGGCTGCCTAAGGTTTGCCTTGCGCGTTAACTTGCAAATAAGATGGGGGCACAACAAAAAATTAGTGATCCTTTTCCTAAGTAGCAGTAAATCATTTCCAGTTAGGATGTGTTCAAACAGGTAGATGTGAGCTCTCATGTGTGATTCAAACCTACAGTAACATGAGATTAATACTCTATGTAATAAAAAATATTTTGTGTCCACTGACAGGTCTAGTACTTACCCAACAAAACTTGCTGTATTTTTCTGTGCAACCTTCTATTTAGAAAAGAGATTATACATAAGAAATTAATATAAAATATGTATAAATGTATTTGCATGCACACGTGCACATAAATATGTATGTTTGCACATATCTGAGCTAATCAGTGCATAGCAAGAGTACTTAATACAAGGAGAAAATCTTTCGCTGTTAAATTCATGGACAAAATTCATGTGTTCAACAACATTGCCCTTCTACATTATCACCTACACCTGCCCTGAAGACTATCTGGAAGTGTGACCTACAGACAGCCTGTCCTATAGCACCCAGCCATAAACCAGGTGGACATCCACAGCGTTTGTCTGAGTACCTCTTAAAAAGACTGCATTAAGCTTGGATTTTCTAAGAAACTTAAAACCATATATAGATATAACTGAGAACTGGAAGCCAGATATGAGTGAAGATGCTTAAAATGGGACTTTGGTGGACTTTGTGCAATGCCAACCTGCTAGTGGGTAACGTAGCCCACGTCTAGCTCTGATGTGTGCTGAACAGTAGTGGTGGGCTTTGTGGCTTCTGTGGTCTTTCACAACATGGTAGTTCTCTGGAAAAACTTTGCTTACCTTTCAGCTTTCTGTATCTGCTTATGTTAGGATCTAGTTATGGCATGTGGCCCATCTGCAATCCCAAAACCAGGAAGAGTTGCTGCTTGTGGAGGTGCTCTCGCTGCACGCCAATCCACATCAGCTGTATAGGGCACTTCCCAAAATGGGATTGAGGCCATTTCATCATTAAGATGTGTTTTTAAGCATCCCACTTTCCCAGAGAGCATATTAACAACCAAACCCTTGGTTAGGTGGCCTTGGGGAGTGGGGTAGGAAGGTGAGGCTGCCTTTCATCTTCCCTTTTGAAGCAGTGCCACTGTGCAGAGAGAAATGTCAGACTACTCCACCAACCTTTCTAGCTCGTCCTTTTGAATCAGATTTCTGACTGAGGGGAAGCAACCAGCAGAGCCTCTTTCAGATGCTTGAGCAGTGGGTGCCTGTTTCCCTGGGCTCCCCAAGGGTGAGTCATTTGATTGCATCCACCTATTTTGACTTTGCAAGGGATTGGAGCAGAGCACAACAGTGTTGGAGGAGAGTGTTACTAAGAAGGCACAAAGGACAGAATGGCAAAGTTCACTTTCTAATAACAGTGCCATCTTGAGCAATCCTCACCCCTTCATCTATTTTCTTCCACAACAGCCCTTCTTTTCACTTTTAATTAAGCTGGTTTATTTTTCAAGTGGGAGCAATTCCTCTACCTAGCTTGCAAGAAGCAACAGTGCCAGAAGTGAGGGTGTGGTGGGGAAAAATTAGCAGTAGGAAAAGAAGGTAGGTGGAGACTCCCAAAACAGTCCTAAACCCCTCTGCTGCTGAATTAACAGCTATTGCCAGAGGGTGCCATTAATTGTTTCCGTCATGACAGCAAATGTCTTCTCAATTCTCCACCTAGCTCTTTCTATCTTTCTGTTTTTTCGGATGCTGATCCTTGGCTTTTCTTCCCTTCTCTGTCGTTTTGCCAGCCTCTTTTTGGATCCTCTGCTTGCAGACGTGCTTTCTCTGCTCACAGACGTGTTTTATGCTACGGTCACCAAGGACACAGGATTATTCCTGCCATTCTGTGATTCCTTGGTTTATTATATCAGCTGAAGGAGTCCTCTCCTGCATCTGTTTCTTACTGGTGGAGATTACTCCTTTGTTTTGGGCTGTTTGGATGTGGTCTCTGACACACTCAATGCTGTTGGGTGTTTAAGGGCCACCTGTTGGTCCTGTCTGGTCACCAAGCTGTCACCAGCCTCCACCTCCTCCTGTTTGCATGGCTGTGGGTGAGGCAAGATAAGCAGAACGTACAATGTGTTAAGAGGAAATTTATACCATATTTGACAGCATTACCCTGTTGATGGCTGCCAAGAATATGACTGGCATCATTTTGTTGGGTCTTTCTCTGATCTCAGATGTAAATTTGATATGTGTTCAGGCAAGCACATATTTCAGAAGAATTTTAAAGAAGAATTTATTCCACGTATAGCTGTATTACAAGTATTTACTCTGCCGAATTGAACTCCAGCCATCTTCACAATTTCTCTTTGTTTAAGGTGAGTAATCATGGTGTCATCTTTAATAGTGCAACTATTTATGGGAATCAGAAATTAAAAATCCCAACTGTGAACATTCAAGAAATTTACTCCCATGTTTCTGTTTAGGAAATGAAAGAGAAACCTGATAAGGGTCACCTATATAATTGTGGGTGAAAATAACCCACCTGTGTTATAATCTGTAGTTAGTAATAGGAACACTATAGTAATTTTTTTTCTTTTTTAATTCTAACACATGGTACTGAGATCCTATTGCAATGACCCATTTTGAACCGAACATCTCCCCCCACCTCTTTTATAAAGAACACCTCTACATTGTGCCTGCCTTAGTGTCAAATTTTCAAAATGTTGCCTTACAGGCAGATAGCACCACAACTCCAGCTAACTGCTAAATGTAGTGTGTGCTTATAGTCTTGTATAGTGCTTTCAACTTTTAAAGAGGAAATTTTCAAAGGAAGCAAAGACAGCTAGGTAGGCTGATAGGAATTACATCTCCTTGCTTTTGTAAACTCCTTGCTCTAACATATTGTGGCATCAAACATACACACATTCTGTATTTGCAGTTTTCCGTACTTGATATATGCTTTGTCTAGGCAAATTTCTATACTCCCTCCTGATGGAAAACAGAATATTTACTTAGTTTAAGTAAATATATGATATATTAGTGTCCATCATTGCTCGTAGAACTGAAGAAGGTATAAACCTCACCCCTATGTGTTCTCCAGGCAACACGAAAACATTAAAAAAAAATACTTAGAGAGCAAAGAATGAAAACCACAAAAATATTAACTTTGGATTAAAAAAAATATTAGAAGTTTTCTTCTGTGCAGAGCATGCATGGAAATAAAAAAGAGAGCAAAAAAGCAGTTCCAAGGGGAAATGGTGTCCTGAGCCCCTTTGCTACCATGTGTCCAGGTAAAAGACCACTTTATTTTCTGGGATGAGGTCAGCTCCATTATTTGCTTTCTCCAAATCAGAGATCGGCTGTAGAAATATCAGTGTGCTTGACAGAAAGGAGTCAAAGGAACACAAAGCACCAGGGTGACAAAGTGGCATACTGGCTCCTGGACTGAGTTAACGCGTCACACAGGGCTGCATGACAGTGTATAAAAAGGAAATGCAGTGGGGGCTTTTCACAGGACTAAGGGTCCAGTGCCTCTGAGCTTTTGTTAAAAAACAGTAAAATGATGAAGAAAAAGATACAGTAGCAGATAGTACTGAAAGTACAAGGATTGCTTAACTCCAAAACTATCTCATCAGAAAACAAGATGAGAGAGAGGGTTTCCATCAAGGGCTGGAAAAGGAAGGGTGGGGAAGGGGGGAGAGGGAAGACAGACAAATGTGGGTGAGATCTTGCAGCCTGAGAAGAAACAAAAAAATTATTGGTGCTTCCCAGTCAGTCACCAAGACAACAGCAGATTGGATTTGGAGCTGTCTGTAATAATTTATGACTACTTTGTCTTGGTTGGATTATTGTGTTGCTTTGCCTGCTTATGTTGGATTCATTAGCTTGGCAAGATCTTCAGCCAGAAAGACAAAGTAGAGGGAGAAGAAAGGGGGCATTTGAGGAAATTTGGATCTACGAAAGGGTGATATAAAAATACTGGTGAACTTGAAAAAGGTTATCACTCTTGTTGTTTTGAACATCTTTTGTGCTATGATTTCTTCCCAGTGGTAAGAGAGAGACATACACACAAAGAGCAATGAGAATGAAATCCCTTGTTGCTATAAAAGGACCTTCTGGTCCCTGCATGCACTGCTGATCTCAAGCTCCCAAAAAGAAAGGTCAAAAGTGTGCCAGGACCTAGTGGGACCCCTTGGCCCTGACAGCCAGCTGGAAGGAGAATCATGGTGTTTGCACCCCTGGAGGGCAGAGTGGCAGGCCCAGAGCTCGGAGAGGTGGGAGGCATTAGAGAAGCTGAAGTGATGGCCCTGCAGGGGCTGTGTCACAGTAGCATGGTATGTTTTGAACACAGGAATGACAGCGATAATGGGGAAGTTGAAAACAGCTGCCTGAAAACACCAGTTCAAAAAGTAACCTAGCAGTGGCATAGCAGAGACGGACAAGCATCAGGCAACATGCTGCACTTAGCATTTCAGTTGATTAGAGGATGGAGAGATGGAGACTGGTGGTGAGGGATGGTGCCCTTTCACAGCAGGCAAACAACTGAGTGACAAAAATCCTGTTAGGCCATTCCTGCTGGCATACCCACACCTGTTAGAGGCAAAGATGGTAAATTGCACACACAGGCAAATTGCTCACCATATGGTCTAATTTCCTTTGGAAGCAGTGTGTGGCAAAATGCAAAAGAAACCGTCCTACAGCATGCAAACCAAATGCAGTGTTATGGCACTGAACCTGCTAGGCTTGCTTTTTCAAAAGCCAGAGGTTTTACTGGACACTGGCTGTCCTGCAGACTTACATTTCTGGGACAGCTCAGAGGTATATTAAAACCTCCAAGCAACAATAATAGGAGAGCATTAATGATGGCAGGGAAAACTCTTCTGCACCTCTGAAATGGATGCTAGAATTCAACTCCTGAGCACCCAAAAAGGGTGGAGGATCTGTCTCTTCTGCTCCACCTGTAAACCTACCCAACTTCATCACTAAAATAACCACACTTCCACCCAAGTATTTGAAAAAACCAGACACCACTGATTCCCCCTGCTGCATGCCCAAGTTTTATGGCTTCAGTAAAGTGACAAATGGGAGGAAGGAGCAGTTTGGTATGTGCCATGCTTTGCACATTGCACTGGTTTTATTACCTCTAACATTTTAAAGTGACAAGGTAGAAAACATCCCTATGCATACAAAGGACCAGTTCAACATGGAGGAGTCTAAACAGTTGAAATTAGTGAATATCCCACACAAACATGTTTGTAGAAATAATTTAGTATTGTAGCCTAACCGTTTGGGTTGAACCATCAATTTATATGCCTGTATTTTTCTTGACGTGTAGATTTCCCTTTCAAAGATATTATGGCAGACCTCTCTTTCCCCCCGAGGCTGGGGCCAGCTTAGAACGCTACTTTAGAATTACAATAAATAAAATTACAAAAACTATAAACAAGAAAAAGAAATGGCCATTCTGAGCCATTCGTCATTTTTCCTTCACTTTTTTCTCCCTACAGCTATTGCAGTAGCCCTTTATGAACCCCAAATGTTCCTTGCTCTTCTGTGGCAAGCACTTTGTGAATTGTTTATTAGCTTGGAAAACTGTTTCTGCCTCTCAGGACAGGTGTCAGTAGAAGATATCTGGGATGAGAACTCTGTGAAGAAAGTACTTTTATGTCTTAGGAACCGATGAACTATTCCAAATGATCCAGTGCTATGAGCCATGCTGAACTGAAGACCAGCAAATGTTACCTTCCATCTCGTCTAGTGACTTTAGTGTTGTCTTCATTATCATCTTCTGTTCTCCCTTGCCAATTCACTCAGCAGTTTGCCTCATGTGCTACATACCAGCTGACAGATGTATCCTTTTCATTTCACATACTCTTAAAGCCTTGGGCACTGCTTTCTGGAGATATTTATACAGCTCTGGGACCCAGTTGCTGGAAAAGTAGTTTGTATTGAATATTTGTTACATGTTCTACAAGATCCCACACACTCTTACTTTGCATAGAGTAAAACAAAAAAAAAGGTGCTGATGCTTTATATGCATTTTGTATGGAACGTATACAGTACACCTTGCTATATTCTGACAGTCTTTCAAAGGTTTTCTCGATAGCAGTATGAATTACATGAGAAACAATTTTCATATATGCCATAGTGACTTCAAAACCTATCTATCACCAAGTTTCTTCATTTCCTGCAAGCAAAGAGAGTGGGAGAATGTCTTCCTCCTGCACATCACAAGACATCTCGTGTCCTCATCTCAAACACTGGAAGAGGCAGGACATCTGCAACAAAACACACTGCTGAGTCTGTTCCCCCACAGTAGTCACTAAGAGCAATCAGTCATATGCTAATTCTGCTGGTGTAATTTTTTCCTTTTATTTTAATTGATGTGGGACAAAGTGCAGAACTGGTATAAAGATCACTTACTTTTATTTTGAAATTCTCTTTTCCTATGTGTGCATTTCGCTTTCAGGATACCTTTTGGGTACATTGGCTACCTATTGAATAACCAACTCATGGCTCTGCCAGAGGAAGGTGGCAGAATCTGAAGGCTCTTTTGCTGAGTGTTTTACCGCTGGTCTCTCATTTAGATGATCCATGTAGAAAAAGCGATAAACACATAATATTTGAAAAATGCCATAGCAGAACCCTTAAGGTAAAACAGCTGGCCTTTGCTTCAGTTTCTAGGGCAGCATTTTAATAAACATTAGTCATGGTGATTATGGAACATTTTATCAAGGGTACATCATTTCCAGCATTATTCCATTTTTGAGTCCATATTAGCATAATAACTTGCATTATTAGTATAATTTGAGATGTTTTAAGGACATGGCTGGAAAATAAGAAGCTCAAGCTGGAAAGCATCTGATTGCCAGTTGCTTGTCTTGCTTGCCAGGGCCAATTAACATATTTCTTCCATTTTTGCCTTTGTTTGACTTATCAAAATACAAATGTGCTGCAGACTTTCAGAATCACTTAGGCTCCTTGTTCAGGCTTTAGAGGCACATAGCAACACGAAGCACATTCATGCAGATTAAGTGCTCTTTGGAGTATTAGAAACCACTTAATCTGTATAAATATGCTTCAGGTTGCTCAGTTTTTACACCTTGAGAAGGAACTGCAGTGGTTCAGAAAAGCGTGTGATGCATTATTTAAAAGGAGATATATAATCCATGATAAGTTTATCTTCCAAGCGACTATTGTCAGAATCATAGTTTATTTTTTGTGTTTTTGTACTTCATTGCACTGTGTTAATGCAAGTGACAAAGGGAATTTCCTATTATATACTCTATTACTTTCAAAATTCTGTTTTTATCACTGTTGATTTAGAAGATAAGCATGAGAGATGTATAAGTACTGAGCAATTTTACTTTACAAATTCAAGCAGCAAGAAGGATTTACACTTTTAAACAGGAAAAGGTAAACAGTATTTATTTTCTCATCTAGTTAAATATGTTAGTCTATGCATAAAGAATCATACCTTTTTAGTTCCCATTCACTCTAATTTTCATTTGCAGTAGAGCTGAAAAGAATGAGGTATGAGACAGGACTAAGAACAGCATATTGGAATGTTAGTTCTTTTGCTTTTGGGGTTTACAGTGTCATTTAGTCTAACAACTCTTCGTAGTATATTTTAATTATTGCCAAAAATAGAAGGCATGTTTGCATTGCGCAACTTTCCCAGAGGATGTCTTATGTATCCTGAGATAAATTTAAGCTATATACTTAATATATTTGCAACTGTAACTGTGTTGTATTCTGAAATCCCTTGTTATTCAAATGCTCACAGCAGCCATTTGTAAGCAGATGGTGACACAGACAAGACAGCATTCATCATAAAATGCTGATCCTAAAGAATTAAATAAGAGGTTTGGTGGTCACAACAATGGACACCACACATGCTCTGAAGAACAGAGTTCAATATATTGAGATCTAATTTTAGTGACAACTTTTGAGTTTTAGTATCAATAAATACCTGTTATGGGAAAAACCCTACACCCTGTGGTCCGTCTCGAAGGAAGATTTAGTAAATGCCAGTCTTCCCTACTTGTATTTCTGGGGATATTGGCCCCCTGAGTTGAAGTGCAGCATCTCTTCCAGGTGTGGTAAGTCAGTGCTAGCTGCTGGAGGCAAGTGCCATGTCCCTACCCTTCACCAGTGAGGTCCTCCATTTGCTGAGGACGCACTGCTGCAAGCAAACACGTTGCTTGCAAGCTCATCACTCCCTGAGGTCCTCCTGTGTGGGCAATAATGGCCACAGTGGTTTATATTTGGGCCCTGAAGCAGGACTTCCCCTGCCACCGTGATAATTATCTCACTGTGGTTTTACCAGGGGCTGTCAGGGCTGCCGTGTTTCCTACCCTGATACATGTGACAGAGATGCTGGGAGCAGGGGAATACTTATTTGCATGTTAGGGCAGGCTGAAGGCTCCTTTGAAAGACATTATATAACACAAATGGGACTTGCAAGGGGCAGAATGTGGCCTGTTTGCTGGGTGCAGAGTTAAATTTTAGCCTTCCTTTGCTCCTTTCATATGAAGTAAGTGAGGACATGACGTTAGTTATGAAGAGGACAGTTGGGTGTCTGCTCTGGGTCATTTCATTGTCCCTGTAGAAAAGCTCTTTGTTTTACAGAGGTTGTAAATTAACATTTTTTTTATAACAATTCCAAATCTTCTCTTTTGTAAAAATAAATATAAAAAAATTACAAAGAAGCTTTGGAAATTCTGATCCTTTGCTGTGATAAGCAGTATCCAGCTGCAGTAAACTGCGTGAAGAAGGCTTCTCATATGATTTCAAGATGGATTTTTAAAGAAGGTGGGGTAATTAAGGTAGTTTTCCTAGTTTTCATCCAACTTAAGGTGAATGTTCCATTGTTTATGAATTCCACAAAAAATACTAATATTCTTTCCACTGTAGGCTCAGATTTAGTTCCCTGGGTTATATCCAGTGCAAACACTGAAATGTTATATGACCTCTATTGCACAGAGGTCCTTTGCCAGAAGCTCATTGCAGGAATGGGCTTTAATATTTTTTGCATTGGATTTTACTCTACTGTTGGTTTTATCATTCTTGATCTCTCCAAATGTGCTTTATTGTCTGGACCATTTAATTTTGTTAGGCAAACGTGCTTTATTTTTTAATGATAAAATGTTAGCATGCTCTTCAATAATAACTGTTTTTCCTTTCAGAGCAACTGATGCATAAAGTCTAATCTTTTGTAGTTGAAGGAAGATGTTCTTTAAGAATTGATTTAGGGTCTGCCTTTGTCTTACTAATTTTTAATTACATGCAGTCAGACTTGATTAATCTGAATTAGTATGCAAAGCCCCTTTTTAGAACTAAATAAAATCAGATTAACAAGTAAAGGATACATATGAGGATGAGTTATAAGGTTGGTTAAAAGTGAAATCCTTTTTCTTCTTCAACATACAGATATTTCTGTCTGAAGAGTTTATGTCTTCTAATTGGCTCCATAGTTTTGCTGTGTTATGGAGCTTTAATTCCTTTTGACTTTTGAGTGAAGGATCTAGGCATCACAATAATATTATGCAATAAAATGCCTTTGTAGGATGTTATAACTGAAACTGGACTTAACAAGATCAGGTCAGCCAATGCCTTTATGAACACAAGTGTGTTTAAAGAGGTGGCACTATGTTGCAATTTCAGAAGTCACTTTGCTTTAAAAGAGTCGCTAATGGAACCTGATATGAATTAAGAGCACCTGCAATGAGGGTGAAGCCCCCACCCCCCTTTCCTTCAAGCTCTCCTTCCCTCTTGCTCCTGGACACCCACTTATTTTGTACTGGCTTTGGTGCTTGTTGGAGCAAAACACAGCGCCTCAACTAACTAGAATGTCAGAAAATAACATGGCAGACGAGGGAATATGGATGTTTTTTGCTGTTAGAGCAAACTGAATGAGTTTACCTAGGGGTCAGCCAAGCACTGAAGTTGATGAGATGGAGGGGAGAGGGTAAATGTGTAGTGAGTCGGCAGGAAGGGGAGTGAAAGGAAGAAAAGGAAAGAGGGGGAAAAATCTCCATCTTTTGGACACTGTGAACCATTTGTTCAGCTCAGTCATAGTGTGGGACTGTGCCCTAAGGAGGCCAAAGTTAAGTCTGCAGCTCAGAGATGTGCTTAAGCACCCTGTTTAGGTCACGGGAGCAGCCTCACTAATGTCAGCTGGATTTAAGTATACGCTTTAAGCAGAGGTAGATTTGATACTCCACCATGGGGAGCTGATTAAAATGTCTCCTGATTCTGCCCCATCATTGTCTTCCCACACACATGCCCCTGCCTTGGTGGGAGCACGCAACTGTCCTGGGTTTTGGCTAATAGGAACAAACATGCTCTTTTCTGGTCAGGGGCCACAGGTATGCAGAAACCTCCTTAACTACAATTGCCTTTTTCAAATTGATTGCAGCCTATTGTATTACTACTACACAATTATTTCTATTTGTTAGAACTGACCAGTACTGTGACTCTGCATCTCATCTCTACATCTCATCTGTGTTTCTAAAACAAAATGTGGCATGTTACACTGTTAGCATTATGTTGGAAAAAATTATTAAAACTCTTCTCAAATACAATGGAAAAGGCTATTCTAGCAGGACATTGGTTATTTTAATTTGAAATGATAACTACGCATCTAGTACAGGACAATAAAGGCTTTATATTTGACTAACCCATGCCCTATTTATACTACATTTTGCCATGATGTGTTTCCGTACCGTGTACAATAAAATACAGATGACTCAAATTCATCAGGAAGGGATTAATTGGCATGTAATAAGGGATCTGGCTACTATACTAGCAAGCTGCCAAAATGAAAGAAGAAAGAAGCTTGTGGAGAAGGGGACATAAAAATACATGTGAATGCAAAAAGCCAGCAACTATAGGAATAAGTTTATGTGGAAGCAAAGTCCAACTGTGTGACTTGGCTTATATCAAAGAACAGTAGTGACATTATGACATTCCCAACATGGCATGAATTCTGTGGGTCATTCATATATTTCATTTTATTTAGCCTTAATATGAATTGCTTGAGCAGATAGGTGGAGAATTCATATGGTTGTTTGGAAACTGTAGGAACCCAGACAAGCAGAAAGCACAACCATGCTGGCAGGCTGATCACATCTATTCAAGCTGAAAGGCCTAACACTGCAAATCCTTGACTCTCTGATTAAACACTTTGCTGAGCTGGGGCCTAAGTCAGGAAAACTCATTACTCTTTTTTTTCTTTTTATTTTTTTTTTATTTTCCTATTTCTTATTACTATATTCTCCATTCATTTCTTGTACTGCTGTAGATTTTCAACAATGATCACATTATTGGTCAAACCCAGACTCTCTTTCCCATCCCCCATCAAACAAGAACAAACAGAAAGGCTGTACAGTTTCTTAAAAATCTGCTGTTGCACTTATGAACTTTAGCTGTCAGGCACTTAGATGCAATGTTTTTCAGGAGGAAATAAAAATCTGTCCATTTCTGTGCTATTCCGCTTGCCCTTAATTCTCTTCCTTCATTCTGGATAAATAAAAAGATTAATTCCCACACATTCCTGAAGCGCTGCTTGGCTCTAAATTAGATCAAGTTGGGAGCTTTGCTCATTACAGCTCTTCTTCCCTGCTGGCAGAGAGACTCTTGTCTTTGTCACTTGTCTTCTGCCTGTCCGCCTGTCCTTACAATTCAATTGTAAATCCTGCATGACCATCATTCAACCAGAGGACAGACTATTGGGGCTTTTTAGCATGTTTCTTACTGTAAAATATGTACAAATAAATGCATGTTACTTTTAGACAAACCTTTATGCTGCTAATAAAGTTTTAGATGCATAGAAAATAATGCAGTTGAAAATACGGTGGAGCACAAATTTTAAATGGCTGCTTATCTCATTAGAACAGCATTTGAGTGTGCCAGAGTGTCAGTTCAGTTTTGTGGGTCCTCCCTTTCAAGAATAATTACTGTCTGTCCTTATGCAGGTGTATTCTGTGACAACAGTTCCCACTATGTTTTTAATACATATGTATATATATTTTAAATGCATAAAAAGCTATACATAGTATGAATCATCTGTTTCATAAACTTGACTATGCTGTTGTCAGAACCTATAAAAATAATGTGACAGGCAGACCTTAGCAGAGTGTCTATCCACCAGCTATTGTGAAGACAATCAACCACATTCAATCTTCATCACCTTGGCTGGAAATCTGCCCCGGAAGCCAGAGGGAATACAGACAGGCAGGAAGCCAGAAGTTTGACAGATCTTATTTTTCAATAACCAGGAATATGTGTTTCATAGCAGAGGTCTTTGAAAATACTTTGTCAGTCCCACCTTCCTGTTTATACTGAAGGAGCTCCAGGCTGAGCAATTTTGCTGATTACAGCACCAGCGAGACTGACCAATATGATACCGTCTAGAAGCATTGCTGCTTTATAAACTTTGCAACCTTTCTAATAGCTTCCTGAAAGTTAGTGCAGACTCCTGAGGTATGGTATGCTCCTGTACAAAATTCTCGTTAGGTACTGGTAAAAAATATGCTCCTGGCCTTTCCCTTCCTCTGCAAGAGGCACACCTGTACATGAATGTGGGCACGCACACGGGAGGTCTCATTCCTAGATGACCATAGACAACCATCACTGAAAGGATTTTTCAATAGCTGAATATATTCATGTTATATTCAGTGAAGTCAGGTTGATATTGCTAGTGTTTTTTGTTGTAAAGCCAAAGGACAAAGTTGAGTGGCAAATGATGGCAGTAGTTCCAGTCTTCTTTCACCAGAAAAAAAACCAACCTATCTTAATGCCCTTTTAGGGCATTGTCCTTTTTTTAGAAAGGTGCTAAAATACCAAGACTGGTCAACACAAAGTGGCCAAGCCACACTACAAATTGGCTTATAAAACTAAGCAGTTAGTCCTGTGAACAAGGAGCCGAGGAAATTATCTTAGCACTTTTCTATCTCTTTTATCCCCCAGTAAAAGCGCTAAGATGATTTGAGAGGCCAGTGTGGACACAGGGATTTTGCTTATCTATAGATCAATCAGATCATATTCATTTTATCATCCACAAAGAATGTAAGAACAATAATAAAATAACCCCCAAGACACCTTTGGGAATTCATACAAAAGCTTATTTAAAATGTTGAAAAAGTAAAAATAACGTTGAGTTCAGCTTCAAGAAAATAAAACTTGTGAGCATTATGACATCATGTGAAATTTTATCTGATTTTGAGTGATAATGTTTATGACCATGTACTTGCTAATAAGTCCTTCTATATTTGCGCAGCTGAGCTGAATTTCACCTAAGAAATTTGGACTTAGGTAAAATTAGCAGGTTTTTATACTGAAAAGCATTTATGAATGAGAACAAGAAACTGTACTTATCTTGGTATTTTTTCTTGAACTAGCAAGCTCATTAAAGACTTTTAAAAACAGTTTAATACATACTTGACTTCGAGTCCTTATTTGGGCTTGACTTTAATGATATGCAAGTTCTCATTTGATTTAGAGCATAGGTTGAAGCCTTTTCAAAAGTAGAGATAAATTTCCATAATACAGATTTGTCTAAAATTCAGATAAGACACAGACAGGTGAAATGTTACATCATGTTGATATATAGTACATGTCTTTTGCTTCAAAATTGTCACCTGTCAACCCCTACATCCTGATTACCATATTCAGAGACATGGGAAAGTTCAAGGAGGAATAATTTTTATTTCCTAAATTTCAATAACCTCAGTTCTGCTTAAATATGAGACACAAAAGCTGTCTGAAAGAGAAGAAATTGTTCATTTCAATTAAGATGCAACTGTAACATTTGGTTAGTACAGAGACATTTCTAAAAGTGAAAAATGTGTATTTAATATAACACTTGTAAAGGTAGATAGGGTGTAAGAGGCAAACTTGTGGTGAGATCTACTCAGTTGTGTTTCTGTTTCCCTAGTTCAGCACTGGAAATCCCCTTGCTTCTATTGAAAACCAGCTTGAACAAAACACTAATGAATATACATAGACACAACAAATCCTGTACTGGCAGAGGAACAGATTTTATGACCTAATAGGTCTTTTCTTTCTCCAAAGGCTATAATTCTTTGAAAAATTAATTGCTTTCCATGGAAATGTGGGTATCTACTCCCGAAAACAATATTATTTTGCAGAGTGATGTGTGTTCGTTATACTATGTAGAGCTCACCTACACTTTGATAAAAGTAGAAAATAAAGATAACCAAGCTATTAACGATAAAGGCCCCAGAAGCATAAATTATTTTTTTTTAAACTACATTAAACAATTACCCCATTTCTAGGCAACCCAGCCTGCTGCCAGAATAGTTTTTGTGTTTTCCATAATCCCACTAAAGTCTTACGCAGCCTTGCTGAATTTAATTTCTTCAGTTTCCTATTTGTATCCCTGTACTTTCTCAAATTAAACATTATTCTAGTGATGTTGAGTTATACAGAACCTTTTGATTAAAGTGCTACCAAACACAAGGAACCTTCAATATAGCTGAGGTTTCCACAGGGATCAAACCAGCCTCATCTGCTTCTCTATGCCAAATTACAGAAACCATGTAACATGGCACACATTCCTCCCTTCTTTGGCAATCCAAAACATTGTTTAAACAAGAAGGTACTTTGGCACTCCATATAATTCCCAGAAGTACAAAGAAGAAAATTTCAGAGGGGTATGACTCAACAAACAGCCTTAAAAAAATATCTACTTTCATTTCCTGTTGGAATCAGTAACAAAATAAATTCTGCTTTTTTTTTTTGACCAGCATCAAATTAGCTCTTTCCAATGTGAGCCAAACTCAGCTGCTGTTCATTTAGTACTGCTTTCCTTTGTGCTTTAGGCTAGGCTATGCAATTAATTTTTACTAAGGTCTGTTGAGTAATTTTACTGAAGCCCACTAATTTTTACCAAAGCCCTCTGGATAATTTTATTCGGGTCTGCTCAGCAGGAAGCTGTTCTGGCTCCAGCTCTGATGGTCTAGCCAAATGCTGGATGCTGCCCTCATATCTGGGAACAGTAGCAGTGCACTGCAAGGGTTTCCGAAGAGATCAGGGCATGTTATGGATACAGTGGCAGGAATGTGCCTGTGATCTGGGTGAGGTCTGCTCAAAACTGCTTTTATTCCTAATCCATCTGGAATCTCTTGTTTGAGCTGATGCAGTGTGTGTTTTATTCATCTGATTCTTTTTTATCCCATGTTGGTGTAATTCCATGAAGTTTACAGAATTATTTTTATTTATAGTATTGCTAAGGAGGGAAGAAACAGGTCCTGTTTACTCAGGAGTTTTTCTTATAAATCACTATCTGCTATTTGTGACAGCTTATCTGACAAGCTTCTTTGGATGCGATGGTTATATTATTTGTGAATACATTTTGTCCTCCTTTTCCATAACAGGTTAAACTGTAGATATTTCAGTGGCTTGACTTAATGAGGTCTTTTTTAACCTAGTAAGAACGGTTTGCTCATTCCTATGTATGAAACAAAACATGAACACAGAAAATAAGAGATTTTTTCCTTCCTTTTCATGTGAATAATGTTTTAATAAAATTGTTGAGAAGTTGTATATAGCTGTGGAGAATAAAGGCATCTGAGTCATCCCCTTTATAGCCATGTATCTAAAAGCCATTCTGAAATCCATGGGAGCTGGAGGTGCTTCAGGAACAGAAGATCAATCCTTTCTTAAGTATGAAAACCTCAGAAAAGATTTCAATTGTCCAGAACATCTATTTTGCCTCAAACTATTGCTTGACATATTGATGTGTGTTTTTTCTATAAGCTCCCTTAAACAGACTGAGGAATCAAATGAGGCAGGCTTTGCTACAGAAAACACACTCCTTTTTGAATATCAGGATAAATTTTTTCCAAAAAAACCCTACATTACTTAAGAGTTATTATACCCCTAGTGCTGTGGATACCAGAAATCTCTGTGTGAGAATGTTTTTCTCTTGCCCCCTTGATATTTTACAGATGCTGCAATTGATGTTGTCATGTAAATAAGGAGTCCAAAAGAGGTAGGGACTTCTGTCAGTTACATACCAGCTGGATCCACAAAGCCATTTAAACACTTATCTCCCATTGATTTTTATGGAGCACTGGCTCCTAAATGCTTTTGTGGATCTAGCAAGTCATTTCTTCTTCTCTTTATTGAGATGAAGGCAATTATATGGCCAAATTCCTTCAAAATCCAAGAATAGTATTGTCACTCTAATGTATGCTTTTTGATGAGTACTTGAAAACTTGTCAGTGTATTTTACTGCCGTGCCTAGAAACATAATTATATGCTTTATAAAGTGTAATCAATATTAGCACGCTGAGGTAGAATACAATCTAGTTCTCTTAATTTGCCTGCTTTCCATATTAATACATGTTTCAATATGTTTGGAAACATCAGCAATTAAATACCATTATGACTTAGAGAGGGAAGTGGAAACGGCCTACGTCAGGAGTTCCAGCTCCTCTTGTGCTTCCTTAGAAATACAAAGCAACCTCAAATGGTGTTTATCTGGCCCATCAGACTAGTTTTACATCTCCTTTCTATAACTGGGGCAATGTAGAACAGTCAGAGCATGCTGGTGACTCTGGCCCATTAATTTTAACTAGACACTGGGCCTGAAGGTTGTTTAATACCCCTGTACTACAGTTTTCTCTGCCTCTTCAGAGGCATGATTAACGTAGTTGGCAGTGCCATGTCTAGAGCTCCAGACTTCTGACTAACACTTTTTGTAACCATGCTAAAATACAAGAATGGATGCAGCTATCCAACAAGCAAAAAATGCATCCTACCACCCTTTCATTTCCTTGCTGCATTTCATGGCCAGTTTAGTTTCATAGAGAAAATGCTCCGTTTTTAGGGGACATGGGCGAAATCAGACCCTGTGGGAAATGGTGTAGGAGCAAGTCTGCTCTGCTCTGCCAACTTGCACTAGTCCCTTGGGGGCAGTTACCACACCTATGAATCACTGAAGTAAGCTGCTATATTAGCCTCACCCTTACAATACAAGAGCAGTGCATGGAAGAACTTGGCATGGAGAAGATCCTCAGCTGCTATTACAAGGCTCTTTTAAGTATCTTGCAATGTCAAGAGTCAATCTGGCCCTAGTATACCTTTAACTTCATACTTAAGATCAATGGGGCAACCCTAACATAAAAATGAGGAATGTAGAACACTATTAATCCAAAAGGGTACCATGTTTAATGACACATTACCTAAAATATATTGTCTACTGGTTTCAAAGTTAACACAAAAATATAACATGCAGGTGGCTCTGTCTGTGATATAAGGTTTATATCTAAAGGTGTCCTGGTTGTTGCTGGAACATCATCAAATTCTCTTCTACCCATAAATACCAGCCTTTGGAATGATCCAGGGCAGGGCCAGCTATAAAAAATGCTGTTTGCTATTAACAAACTCAGTGCACTATCCGAACAAGATTAGGGAACTGTAGGAGTTGGCCATGAATACACAATTATATGATTTCAGCAGAGGCAATATATGCTCTAATATTAAGAAGGCACTATGGGATTTAAGAACCTACCCTACTCGAAAAGAAAATCAGATTTCAAACATTAGACTCAGGGTAAACTGAAGTCAGCTGGTGCCACTAATAATTAATCTGTATTACTGAGGTACAAGCCAAAGTTATACAATTTACACCCCAGGGCAAATCCTGAGTTACTTCAAAAAAACAAAACCCCAAACATTTTTGCCAGTATTGGGCAGTCATGGGATGCTATAGGATGTATGACCTCTGACCCTGCACCAGGCCCAGCCATTTCAAAATCATACAAATATGTGATTACTCCAATCCTCCCTTATGACTGAAACTTCACATATACTTTTCAAAATGGATCTTTTGTGTTCCTTCCCCCTTATCTGCTCCTACTAACTGAAAATTATCAGAAGTGCCAACCAGTCTACAGAAAGGATGAGGCAAAACTCTAACACTTCAAAGTCCAAGGGCCTCAGAGGCAGCAGTAGCCCTCACCAGACTCGCCTGCCTCCCAAAGAGCCCATGGGAGACATCCACACCCATCAATAGAGCACTTTGTGTCAGACCCACTCCTCCTAACCTCACCCCTTCCTGCATGGCAGCTAATGAGGGAGCTCATTGCAGAGAGGGAGAGATACTATGCCCGGAGGCAGCTGCTTTGAATAATGTCCATTTAAACTGGTATTCTAGTTCTTCTGCTCTTCATTCATTGTACTTCTTCTGCATGTCCTGCTCTCCCTTAAAGCTAAAAATGTAAGGGCCTACAGCAGTTAACTGTCCATATGCATTCATTAAGAGGGTGCAAAGGTGAGCCTATAGAGTTTCCCTTTATGGCTGCTGTTCAAGGAAAAAAAAGGGGAAAATCGATGAGTACAGAAACTAGCATAAAATTAAATCTTGTGAAACACACAATCCTACATTTATTTATGCTCATTTAACCTGTTAAATGGGCTATTAGCAGGCTATAACTTTTCCAAGTGTCTCTGCATAGACTGGCCCTCACAGTGCTACCTCCTTAACACTTCTAGAAAAAGTAAGACAGGAAAGAGATTTAAAGTTCATTTGTAACTGGGTTCTGTGAGTAGCAGTGTGCTGCATGTTTATCAATGTGCCTTTCAGTCTTGGAAATACAAAAGTGGATGTTTTCCTCTTACCACTTGTCCCCTGTTAACAAAGCAGCGTACAATTGTCAGCTCCTATGGACTGTTTCAACAGCTACAGGCTGAAAATTGGAGTCAAACAGAAAAGGAAAACACAGTCATTGACAACTGTGAAACAGCACAAATCTGGGTGTTCATTTTGGAGACTAAATTGCGTTTGGGGACATGGTGCATGATTATTCTGCCATCCGTGCACCTTGTTACCTTTCTGTGGTGAGAGGCCGTGAGGAAAAATGAGAAAGACATTTGGAAGGACACTGAAGAAAACGTGAAGAGGAGAAGTAAAGAAGCTAGCAGCAGAGAAAGTAGCTTACTAAGCCATTACACATTGGAGGGGCTCTCTGTGCACTCTAGGCAGCTTTGCTTGGCGTTTGTACAAACTTGCATTGGCTCCTTGAGTCCCATTTCTTTCTCTAGTGTTTGCATCTCTGTTGTCCTTACATACCCCAGCTTATCAGCTTTGTCTAGTTTTCTTAGGAAAAAGTGAAATAAAAACCTAAATCAAAAGAAAGAAGAGGAGAACTTCTATCAGTACATAAAATGCTTCAGGCAGATTTTCATCTGGAAAAATATTAAGGAATGAAAGGGAATGCATAAGTGAGCTTCTATGAACAACAATAAAATGTCGTGATGAGGAAGTACATACAAAATAGAAGTGAGCCATCAGCAGAAAGCCCACAGGTTGCTGCTGCAGCACACAAATGTCCAGCCTGGCATTTGAATGCCCAAAGACATCTGTATCATTTGCTTCCTCAGTGCACTGTGGGCAGCATTCTTTAACAGTTATCCTAATAAATGTTTTGAGGAAAACACCCTCATTTTTTCCATTGATATGCAAAATGTTTCCTTAGAGAAAATAAATAAAACAAGCATGAATACGTTTAGGCTTTTAAATTGTGACATTCCTTACAAATGAAAATCTGGGCCAAGAGTCAGCGAAATGCAGTTAAGTATAGCTCCTGAAAAAATACCCCAACCAAAACCTAACAACTCTGAAGCAAAAGCTGTGTTTTTACCAAAACAGTGGTATAACATGATTATTATTTTGTTGTATAACTGGCTCCACAAGGGACCCATCAACATCACAGTTGAACACTTCACTGTACTAATCGTTTAGTTGCTTCTCAAAACATCCCTCCAGGTTGGTGTTGCTGATTCTGTTCCACAAATTAAGTTTAAGGTTATAAGGGAGCATAAGAAGGTCCATTTCCCCTTTGAGTTGCTTATCTGCATCAACAATCCTTTTAAAGTATGAGTAGGGAGAGAAAAAGAAGAAAGAGCAGACTATAACTAAAACCTCTAAACTGTGTCAAAGGTGAGAAACGGGTCAGGAGGCAACATTGTCCAGGGTAAAACGAAAGCCTTGCTATGATTACTTTCTTCACGGAGATAAAAAAGACAAATCTGAGACCCTTAAATCTTTTCATTGCTCTGGGCAAGTAACTTGCCCTGTAATTGTGCTAAGTTGCAGGGTTAAGCCAGGCTTCGGTCCTCTTGGCCTTGACTTCCTGCCTGTGGCGAAGCTGCAAGCAGGCTTGTGTTTATCCGCTTTGAACTTGGTAGCCTACACATGTAGTTTCACTGTAACTGAAGGCTATCTTCAGTTATTGCTGACATGGTCCTTCCCTCCCTCCTTCTGTGGCCCTTCTTTTGTGGCGGGATTTTGGCAGAACAGCCCTAGCTTGGCATTAGCTGCTGCGAGAACCCACCCTGTACATGGGACCCACCTTCTGCGCTAATGAAAGGGCCGTACTCGCAGCACAGTAGGGTTTCCTGCTGTGGCATCAGCTGCAGTTTGCTAAGCCCTTGGTCTCCTGTGCTGGGGTGTTGGGAGCCCTTCTGTGGGATATGGAGGACTTGTGGAGTTTGGTCTCTGTTTCCTCAGGGACCAAGTATCTACTACAAAGCAGCCAATATGGAGGGCTCGATTCAATGATGCCAGTGTACTCCTCCACGCTACCCTTGAAGAAACGTGGAAAATCATATCCTTTACATATCAAGAATCAATCTTACTCCTATCAAGGTTAATGGCAAAGTTGTAATTTATTTAAGTGGAAACAAGATCAGGTCCTGGGTGGCTGGAATTAGAACTTGGAGCAGGAAAAGACATTGAAAATTAAGAAGGTGGTTGTGGTTACATGGACATTTTTCCATTGTCATGCTGGCTAAAACAGCCCTGCAGCCACTTGTTCTTGCCCCCTTTGTTGCACTGACCCCAGAGCTTGTACATAGAGCTAAATTACTTTTCTGGGTGGAAAAAAAGCAGTTTTGGTGGGGCTTAATCTTCAAATGCATGAGATCCTTCATGTCATCCATTCTGTGCTCTCACATATGCTTTGCAGACACAATGGGGAGGGTGACAGGGAGCAGGAACAAGTGGCCAGGGAGGTTTAGAGTTGCTTAAACTACTTTTAACACCATCTCACTTTTCTTTACTTTCTTCCTAGTGTTTTTCCTGTTCTCATTTCCAGTCATCAAGATTAAGAAGCAAACAATGTTTCACCTCTTCTTGTCATTGCTGGCTGCCCAGCTGTGGCATCTTCTGTCTTTCAGAGACAGTGGCTGTTTGGTAGTGCTAAGGACAAGTTCACATAGATGAAGTGGCAAATCTCTTACCTCAACTGGAAGTCAGAAAGTTGGCTAACGCCCTTACAAGTATTGAGACTTTATGTGCATTGGATACTAGTGTGAATTACTGTCACTTAACAACCCACAGCTTATCACTTGAAGTACAATAGCTGCCAACATGCGTGTCCTCAGGCAAATACAAAGTGAGATGGCTTATTAAAGTCTCTCTTATAGAAATCTGAACTAGGGCAAATTGCCTCAAATTTCCCGGGGCAGATCATTGTGCTGATGTAGGGTGACCTGAGTCTATATCTGAGCCCTTAGTCCAATAGGAAGCACATGAATATTTTAAAGGATCTGCTCCTAAATATTAAGGCATTACTCTATGTCATCAAACCACTATAGTACGATATTCCCTTCTGGGAAATGATACACTGTACCTTACCCTGACTTACAGTTTATTTGCCTTCCAGATTTTCTCCTTTTGCCCAAAAACGTTCTTGTTTCTTAACCTTCTTTTAAAAGTGCCATTAATTTTACAGGTCCATTGCCAGCTGCCGTTGCTGCTGTTGGTCCCTCCTCCCAGCTCCTCTGACTCAGCATTTTGTGAAACCACACTTGGCAGGAAACACACTTTTAGAGGGACAAACTGTAATTTAGACAAAAAGACCATTAGCTGCACTCAGCAGCAATGGCAAGACTGCTTTTGTGCTGCTGTGTTAAAGGAGACTGTGGCCAGGAAGAAATACATTATTTATGTTTACTAAATTTTGGATAGACAGCTTTTTAAAACTTACACTGCTTATTTTGCAGTAGTTTGGTCATAGATTACAGGGTCGGATGAGAGATCCTGCTCCGTGGCACTAAGCAGTTAACGTTTAACAGGGCCCAACCCACAAACCCACAGATGTTTCTGTGGGCACTTCAAAGGAATGTGGCATTTTCTAAACTGGGAAGACCATAACATGTGGCAACCAACATCATGATGGTCTTTGATTCTGGTTCCTGCTCCCTGGATTCTGGATTCCCTCCAGAATTGGCTGTTTTCCTCATTAGGACAGAATTACTGTTTTCTCCATGGCCAACCAGCCACACACTCTGTTTGTATCTGCTCTTTTGGATGTCAAACAGAAGAAAAGAGCAGAGGCAGTTATGGGCGATATATTTACTCCTTGTCAAGGTGGGATATTTCTATTAAAAGAGCAGAACTCTTTCCTGATACAATCAAGGTCTCTTGAAGTTGTCAAGGTAGATACTCTTTTAAAATATATGGCTTCTGACAAAATAAACAAAATTTTCTGTGGGAACAGAGCAGTCAAAAAGACTATTCAGCTTTAATTTTAGGCAGACTGTACAGTGTTAAGGACAGGTCAAGGATAATGGGCTGTGATTGTAAGAGTCATGTACGAGAGAAAGATGTAGCCATATGTCATTTCAATCAAGGGACAGCAAGTTGGAAGGGTATTTGTCTTCTGCCTTGTCAGGGAGAAATCTGTCTCCTCCTGCAGCACCATTGTCACCCCACAGCGGATATCGGTCTGAACTGGCAGGTTCTGCTCTTCTTTTTGGGCCTCCTGAGTATGGAAAGAGTCCACTGTAGCTTTTGATCTGCTGCAAAGCTGGATTGCAAAACAACAGGCTGGGCATTGCAATCAGGTGAAATAAAAGCCATCAGCAGTTAAACAGAATATTCATGACAGTGATTGAAGATGACTTTATTTCTTGCTGCCTTTGTTTAAAGAATAGTCTTTCCATATACTCATAATGTACATGACAAATGACTACATAGCTGTGGGAGAAATACATAATGCTCTCTGTCTCCAGTCAAAGGTTGATCACCAAATGATTAAAGCATGGTTGTTTAGGGTTATTCCCAACACGGACCTGCTAGTTTCTTTGTTATTGATGTTATTTGGCCAATTATGCCAAAGTATTTTATGTAAGCAAAGAGAAGAATAACTTCTTAACTTAATATCTGAATTCATGCATTTATGCATATATAAATATATCCATGTGCTCAGGTGGCCAAGAAGGCCAATGGCATCCTGGCTTGTATCAGGAATAGTGAGGCCAGCAGGACCAGGGAGGTGATAGCACCCCTATATTCAGCACTGGTGAGGCCGCACCTCAAGTACTGTGTTCAGTTTTGGGCCCCTCACACAAGAAGGACATCGAGGTGCTGGAGTGTGTCCAAAGAAGGGCAAAGAAGTTGGTGAAGGGTCTAGAGCACAAGTCTTATGAGGAGAGGCTGAGGGAGCTGGGGTTGTTTAGCCTGGAGAAGAGGAGGCTGAGGGGAGACCTTATTGCTCTCTACAACTACCTGAAAGGAGGTTGTAGCGAGGCGGGGGTCGGTCTCTTCTCCCCAGTAACAAGCAATAGGACAAGAGGAAACAGCCTCAAGCTGCACCAGGGGAGGTTTAGGTCGGATATTAGGAAAAACTTCTTCACTGAAAGGGTAGTCAGGCATTGGAACAGGCTGCCCAGGGAAGTGGTTGAGTCTCCATCCCTGGAGGTATTTAAAAGACGGGTAGACGTGCTGCTTGAGGACATGGTTTAGTGGTGGACTTGGCAGTGATAGGTTAACGGTTGGACTCGGTGATCTTAACGGTCTTCATGATTTAAGAAACCTTAACGATTCTGTGATTCTATGATTCTATTTATAAGCAATATTTTAAATATCTGTCTGACAAAGAAATGAGTATGGAAATTACCATGAGTATATGTAAATAAATACACATTTTTTTGCATGAACAACACATTCTCTCATTGGAAAAATTTAACCTAGTGCCTAAATAAATTTTCAGAAAGATTTAGGGTATTGTTTTCATCTTTTTTTTCTGGAGAGAGAGGAATGAAGTACCAGCAAGTGTGATCTGGAAGCACAAATTAAAAAAAAACAAACAAAAAACCCCAAAAACCAATGCAACACATTGGAACACCTTGATCTCAGTGGAAAAGAATGCTCACTGGTTGAAGTCTGCTCCCAGGACTGTTCCTCTTCCACAGATCCTATTGACTTTGTAATTGATTACTTTGAATAGGAATTTATAAGGAATTATTGAGTCTGATAATCAGAATCCAGCTTTTTAAAACAGCTCTTCAGGGCTGCTAACCTGTTTGTGATATATACTCTCCTCTCAAGTAAAACCTCAGTTATTTTAAAACAGAGCAGAACTAAAAGCACTATGGACAATCAACAGATCTGATTACAAATTTAATGGCCTGATTCACCCCTGCTCTGCTTCAATTTTGGAGCTGTGTGAATCCAGTGCTTTTTATTTCCTCACCCCAGACACAATCTGGACTAGCACAGCAAGAAGCAAGTTTCTGGGAGCTCAAGCTTGTTCTGTTTTATTCATTTTTCTGTGTTTGAGAGCAGCTGTCTTTGAGATTTGTGATCTTTTCTAAAAGCATGACCATAGTGATCATAAGGGCTTGGTGAGTTTATTAACCCTACATGATTAAATCCTCCTTTGGCTCTGTTTTGAAAGTATTAGTTTAGGAACACAGATTTAGATCTCCTCTACCACGTATTTGCCAGATGTAGGGTGAACTTTGTAAGCATTTTGTTCCTGCTTTGGACTCAAACAAGAAATATCAAAATGTGTAGTGTAGACCACTAAAACCAGCAGGTAAAACCTAACTGAGATTTCTTATTCCAGGTCCTGAACTTTAAAATGGATCATCTAATGGTACCCAGCTTCCCTTGCAGTCCAGGAATAAATGTGTGGCCCTGGCTTGACAGTTAAGTGATATTTTGAGAAAGCCAAAAGTGGTTATGTGTTATCTGTGAACAACATTTTCAAGACCAAAACTTCTGTGATGAAGGAGATTATATTTTAGTCATACATCAGATATTTCAGAAAAGAGATGAAGCTTATGAGATCTCCAAAGCAAAGAAAGGCTGAACATTTGGCTTAGAACAAACTCAGCCTGAAATGAACTGCTAAGCTGTGGAAATGGTCCTTTCATGGCATCTGCTTAGCTATTAGCAATGATTTCTTTTGTTTAAATATGACCAAAACTCTCCTCTCCTTCTCTCTTTCCTTTTTTTGAGGGTTTGTTTTCCTCAGAAATCATTAAGTTAATCCTTAATAATCCAAGAAAAAAAATAGAGGCAATAGTTCAAGCCCTTTTGTGTGTGTTTAGAAAAATGAGATAGGACTTCACCATTAATTCACTCTTAATTTTCTATCCAAATTCTAATAAATACTATGTGATGTATAACTCATAAATGTTCACAGCACATGAATGGGCTGCCCCTGGAAATTGCATGGCTTGAGCTCAACATAAACTGGCAATTGTAACATGATTAGATGCAAAGGAAAGAGAAAAATTTCTTATGACATTTCAAAGCTTCTTATAGTACAATACCTTCACCTATAATTGCCAGCCAAGATGTTACCACAGGGCCATGGATTGTTATTTAAAAGGCTTATAAAGGTTTTTCTTTCCTAAAAATAATGATGAAATTAAGCATTGTTATTTAAAAGATTTTAAAAACAGGCTCCTTATCTTCTTCCACTCAGCAGCAATGTCTGGCTTAGGGAAGTGAAGAGGATGTGCATGATTACCTAATGTCAGATGATAGCCTAAATGACACTGTGTAAAGATTAAGACACTTGGATTTTTCTAAATGTGTATTTTAGTGCTATATAAAGGTGCTAAAATGACAGCTCTGGGGACTGAAGTCTCCTCTTTACCCAGCAGTGGACAGAAGACAGGATCATTCAGTCTTTGCTGCATTCAGGCTATTCTTCATCTGTCTCCTACAGCTGCTGTTTGGTTTCCAGTCAGCCAAAGTTTGCAGTAAGGATTTCTCGGGACACCTTAAAAATTAAATTAAAGGTCAAAAGTCACTGATATCTTTTGCCTAGGACATCCACTATCAGTAGCTTTTCTTACTTGAGTCCATGGTCTAGGAATCTAGAGGTAGAGACTCTTTTTCTGATAATGAACCACATCTATAAAACTAACTTCATTGTTTATCTGCTTTCCAGCTGAAAATCTACCTTATGACATGCAAAGCCTTGAAGACAGGTTTTGGTGTGAAAGTGTATTTGAGAAGTGACTGGAAACAATTTCTAGAAGTGAAGAAGCTGATTTACATTCAAACAGACTCTTTCTTCAGAAAGGAAGTTTATCTGGGGTAAACCACTGGGTGGGAATGTCCTTTGAAACGATGTTAATTGTACCTTGGTTCAAAGAACTCTTTGAAATTCCTGTAATGCAATTATGCTAAGCTAGAGGAAGTTAAAGGATTGTGTATTGGCAAAAATGCAGTTAGAATCCCAGTTGAAGTCATGTGTCAGAAGTGCTATTGATGATAACATTGACACCTGCCCCTGATAACTTCAAAGTCTCTGCTCTCTGTATGAACGTAAGTTCACTGAGCTCAGCTAGCAAAAGGACAAACCAAGACAGAGACATTAGTCCAGACCTTCAGGAAGTGTAAATGGAGCTATGCCACTTAACAACAGCACATCAAAACTGAGCTCACTGCCTTTTAACATAGAGGATACAATGACTGCGCTCTACCAAATGAAGCCCAACATCTATAGACCTACAGCTGTTAGTCATAGACAGAAAGGGATCTCTGTGACTATCTGCTTTCTCCATGCTGGTGGAAAAATAAAATTGCTCTGTGTGAGTTTCTGAGGAAAGACTGTGTGTAAAAGACAGCTTCCACGTTGGTTTCTGAAGGCACTGAGGTTCTAAGTGTTTCTGATGTCTTCTGGGCGTGAGTTCCACCCTTGCAGGGGGCCATGTTCAAACAGAGTGAAGGCTGGTGACTTTTCTTCTGTCCCACAAAGTGCTTCAGAAATACTGAAAGAAGACTGAACTGATGAATACACCCAGAACTTAACCTTTAGGAATAAAACTCGTTACTCTACGTATCACCCAGTGTTTCAAAAGCTGTTGTTCAACAAAAATGTTTGTGTATTTTCAGTCTGCTTTGATAATTTCTCTCTTTCTAAACATTAACCTGATATTTTATTTAATTACTGCTCCGTTCTGCACAGTTCTGTGAAATGACAAGCTAGAGCCGAAGAAACCCAAGCATCTCCTATGATCACACCCTCTGTTGGGATTTGACTGCGTATCTGGAATAAGTGACTCAGCAGAAGTCCAAAGAAGGGGAATATTAATAAAGGCACTATTAACATTTGTAGGGGATTCAAGGTGCAAACGTGCAATGGTTCCCACCTCACTCACAAGCATATTTCCTTTTTTTTTTGAGAAAATCAAGGAATAGGAAAGGTGCAGAGCAGTCTGGATCTTTCTTAGTTTGGAGTTCCCAGGCAAGTGAGGCACACAAGATCTAGGAACTACAGAGCTGTTCTGGCTTCCTTAGCAGAGATGTAGCCAGCCTGAGCCTTCAAATGCTATGGGACCCAGGTCCTCACTCTCCAGTTTCAGTTTCTTATTGGTAATCTCCTCAGTATCGAATTCTGTTCACAGCATAAGTTAGGAGTAAGAGACATGGTTTTCACATCAGGAAATGACAATGGATTTCAGAATTTAGAATTTTACAAGGGAAAATGCCCACCCTGGTCATGCAATCTTCTTGTGTAGATACTCCAGAGGTGCTTTTGATCTGTTGTTCAAATGAATTCTCAGTGAAAAATCATATATAAGTGTGGTGAAGAGAAGAAAAAACACCCCAAATGCTATTATAGTGGAACTGAAAAGTATGGAGTCATAGAATACAGATGACAAAAATAGATTAATTTTTCATGTAGTGCACTGTGGTTAATCCTTGTGCTTACAATATACTTTATTTAGAATCACTGCAGAATTTCTCCTCTGATTTTTCTCCCTGAAATTAGCCTGTAGTGCTATGCTTCAGACTTCACAGGAGCCGAAAGGTATTTGGTTTAATTTATATCTATGAGTTTTGGTCTTTGTTCATTTATTTTAATCACTGTTGGTTTTCTCTTCCTTTGACTATCCTAAGATTTTCGTTCATCATCAGTTATTATTATCTAAACTGTTCTCCACTGAATTCAGGTTCCCTAAAATTTCAAGTACAGCAATTTCATTTGAGAATGGGTATCGTTAAATGAAACTGCTGGATTAAACTATCTCAGAAGCAGAATGTGCAGTTATAATTTTTATATAATGTTTATAATGGCAATTCCAATCATCATGCTAACACTTAGGTATTTTCTGAGAATTTTCAATTCAGCATTTTAGATGTAATTATTATTTTAAAGATGATGTTCTAAAATTGTAAAATATTATAACAATTTTTTTAGTTTTTTTTTTTTTGGTAAACATTAGAAATGCACTGGTTTATAATGTGTTCAAAGTTAAACCAAAATATTTCACTGGAGCATGTAAAAGTATTTGGATGCTGAATCTTTAAAAATTAACATGATCGATGCCTATTGAAAGAAAAAATAGAATAGCATATTCCACAAGTTGAAGCTGACATCAATTTGTGTTTAATTACATAGTTATCACTTTTTTGTGTGCAATTGCATCAATGTTTTTAGATATTGTATGGTTTGACATTTTGGTTCCAAGTGTAGACAGGCAGCTATGCCTTCAGATGGGTCTCTGCCAGCTAAAAATGTGGTCCTAGATAAGTACATGCAATGTTCACATTAGTATTAGCGACACCCAGAAGTAGAGTGTCGTGTTGAAATAATTGAACTCCAGAGAGTTCTGTAGCTCATTCGTTATTAAGCTAGATCCTAGCTTGCATATACATAATAGTATAAAGCTGAACAGCCTACGTATCCAAAGGGTTAATGGCTGCTTCCATTAGAGAACTGTGGTCTGGTACAACGCTGCAGCTCCTAGAAATTTAGGATACAGGTGAAAAAGGAGTCTCTGGGTCATGGAATCAAGTCCTCATACCATGATGCTTTTCATGGACAATGACATCATGCAATACCTTTTATAAACTAAGGTCCAGGTTAAAATTGATCATTTGCTTGATGCTTACACTGTCAGAAGGCTGTTCCAGACTGTCATTCCTCTAAAGTTAGAAAACTTGTCATTTAAAATCTAATCTATCGTCAGTGAGTCACAGCTTTGTCTTAAACTCTACGCTGGCACGTCTAGCATTGCAATGGAAGTGGGTTCACTTCTTCCTAAAGAAACACAGTGGAGGGTCCCCATGCAGACGGATGAAAACCTTCTCAGTCTTGTTAGAGCAGAGTGAACACAAAAATTTCTGGTTGCTGCCAGATAATCTCTCTAATCCAACTATTGGATCTCACTTTGCATGAGGTGTATCAGATCTTTGATAGCAAATAAAAGCCTTGTCTGCATTGGTGTGATTGATGATCTCTTCTTCAAAAACCAGAGTGATGTTTAATTCTTCTGCATACCAAACTCTGAATATGAGACAGCCTTCTAGATACCTTACTATTTCAGAGTTCAAAGACTGTAGACAATATGGCTGTCTTGCAGAAAGGAGAGTTAGAAAAGGAAAGGTTAAGATTTTAAGTATTTTTATCCCTACTTTACTCCATATATTATATTTGCAAGTTCCACTCAGGTAAGGCATAAAATTGTAGGAACACATTGTAGCCACAACATATTATTTGTATTCTTTTTCATCTCTGTCTGCCTCTACTTAAACTATTACTTCTGAGATAGGTGAACCTGTATTTGTTGTGTCAATATTGGTGAACCAATATTGCCAATATTTTTGTATTCTGCACAAAGAGAGTAATGTCCTGCGAGCAGAAGATACACTTGAGAATACTTTAACACTGGCAGTCAAAGGTTTCACCAACATTGCTTCACCAAGGACTGAAAATTCAGCAGTAGCTGACTTGTGGCGTTCCCAAAAGGCCATTTTATTCCAAGTCTAGGGTGTGAGAACTCTTGCTTTTAAACCACTGTGCCAGGTAGTTGGAGTAAGAGATGTTTTAAAAGCAGAATTTACTTATCTGGATTCCTTGGATTTCTCTGCTGCTTATTATAATGGGATAATCTGGTGCTCAAAAAAATGTGAAAAAGCCTTTTGCAGAAAGCAGTAGAAAGACATTTTATGTTCCTTTTTACTGATTACTTTTGCTTGATGCTAGGAAACAATTATTTTAAGTGGATTACTTCCAAAGAATAACTTAATTTGATAATAAAACAAATACGACTTTCCCATTTATTGATGAATCAAGCAAGGTAATTGGATTTATTACTTCTGAATCTACGAGTAATCCTGTTTCCAAATCACATATGTGTTTCCTCCTCTGCTTTTATGTTCATCAGGAGATGACACTTATTTATTCCTTCTGTTTCTGGCAGAAATTCACTTTTTTGAATCAGGACAGCAACGGTCTTATGCAGTGCTTCTGAGCTCAAAATAGAGCCAATTTGTACTTACGCAATCTACATCCTTGCTGGAGAAAAATGAGCTTCAGTCATTCTGAGTATCTAAAAATACAAGTTAATTAAAAACATATCTTGCATTAATATCTATAATATGCATGGTAACAGTGAAGCAGATATAACGATGTTATGATGCTACTTCATAGCAGAAGCTGAGACGCTCCTGGAACATATGTCCCAGCCTAGTATGTAGGAGATGTCTTTGATGGGCATATACAGCTAATCTGGGGAGTGGCTGTGCCAAGCATTATTATTATTATCCTCCCTCTGCTTTGTAGCTTGACACCGCAAATCCACCATGCTGAATCTTTAGAATATTATAGATGATTTAAGACATAATAAAATCACAGAAGATTTTTCAGCTAACTGAATTAGTAAAATATTCATTTTTAGCAGTAATTAATCTTGTATTTTATACTCCTAGAGCATCTTTCATCTGGAGATCTCACACCAGTTTGCAAACACTAGGTAAACTTCTTAGACTCTGTACTTAAATATTTAATTTGTTTTACAGGGCTGGTTTGCACCTACAAAGGTCTACCAGTATAGCGATATCCACTCATAACAACAAATTTCTGAAGTGGAAATGCGGCTTACATTAAAAAAAGAGTTCCTCTTTTGGTACAGGGTAAAATCTGTTCCTTGAGGAACTATGTCTGCATATTCTGGTTTAAAGTGTGATTTCTTTTCATACCTTTGTTCAGCTCAGTAATGCTAGCAAAACTTTTAAGAGTAGATCAAATCATGAACTGAAAGTGCTAAAGAAGATAGTTCAAACTCCAATTATTTTCTTATGTAAAGGGCAAATGACCCTTGTGCTCAAAATACATTATTTTATTGATGGGATTCATTGATCAGAATATGTCCTTGGTCCCAAAGATGCAAATCTGTAACATTACCCAGCTTCACCACCTTCACCCTGTGCATCAGTGTTGTCCTCTTGCCTGATAAAGCATTGCTCAAAAATGGACTTCCAGAGCTTCAAGAACACATCTGTAGAGCCTGAATTGAATAGCCAGCTTCTGTTGTTTGGAACTGTAACAAAATTGCATCAGCTGAAAATCACAGAGTTCTTCTAGCTATCATGGTTTTACCATGGATCTGATAATATTTAGACATTTTTCCTGGTCTGCCAGTGTCAGCCATTCTCTTTAATGGTGGTCAACAGTGAATGACAGTGATTCATTTGGGAGTTTCCAGGGTTTCCAGGCTACCAAGCCCCATTGTGGTTTACAGTTGAAAAATTTCAATCCAACTTTTCCATTTGTAGATGCCGTTTGAAGCCAGTGCTGCACTTCCATAATTTTTTTTTCAGATAGCAACAGAATGTGGTGTTTGAACTGAAATTACATTCTGGGGTAGAATAGAAGTGGGGAGAAGGAGAGACATGTTATTTGTTAGGAAAAGCATGCTATGGGCTTTGCGACAGTGTGGGAAAGTTTGCTCCTGCTGAGTCTACCCAGAGTCCCAAATCCGTCATCCACATTGCCCTGATTCCCACCGTGTTTTCCTCTGTGCCTCCTTCCACGTAGTGACAGAAAAAGCCAGATCTTTTGCACTAATCTAAGATACTCTTTCCTCCTCAATCTCTTCTGTCTCTCCCCATTGCTCTCAGAAATGGAGGGACTATTTCTGGCCATTACAGGGCATCCTAGGGCTTTCTCACATCACTTCCAACACATTCCTCGCCTCCGTTCACCCAGGAAGAATCTGCTGCGCTTGATTTCCGTCTCAGGTCAGTCATCTCACAGCTATGTGCCAGGTCAATGCCAGTGAGTTGTCTTGCATGGCAGAGCTTTGTAATACAGGCTGGTGGGTCAAGTTTCACATGTTCAAAAGGAGCCAATGTAAAGATAAAGAGAAACAGCGTGTTTCACTGCCAGTAATGCATAAACTACCACATCAACTACACAGCATGAATATCTTTATCCAGCTGTGTTTATATATTATTTTCATTAATTATGGGTGTTCCTAACACTTAACACAAACAAGGACATTTATTTTCTGTTAGGTTGCCTTTTTATTAATCCATTGTTCTTCCAAAGAATAAAATCCTCTCCCCCGCCCCCCCCCCCCCCCCAATTTAACTGGCCAGTGATACATCACTTTTTTTAATAAATCTCAGAAAGCAGCCCTGCAAACTACTGATCTTTGGATCATCAGTTATGAAAGAAGATAGCTTCTTCTTCTGTCCGCCATGAATTAAAATAAAATTGCTTATAATCCATCCTTTAAAGCCCCGTGGTCAAATTTATTCCTGGCATCACAGTGCAGGAAAGAGCATAATTGCACCATGGATGAACTTAGTCTCATGAGTTTAGCTGTGCTTTGAAAGCTTTTTGATGTATGTGTTGTATTTCATTTATAATTTTTTCTTTTGTTTTGCTTTTTTAATATCAAGGCTGTTTGGGGGCTGTACTAGTAACATGAACTCTGTAACACTGACTGTAGCAGAACCCTAATAAAGCTAATGGCATTTTAGCCTTTGTCAAAGATTACACACAGTGTATAACCACCAAAAAATAGTTATTTTTCAGAGATATGCATTTTGAGAGATCGGAAGTACTCGTGCATTTATTGACTACAGGGAAGCTGTTTGAATTCAGACAAATGCATTTCACACAATTCATTTCAGGGCTGATTCATTTTATCTGCATGCCTCCTGTGCCAAGTGGGAACATTAGGCCTCTTTAAAAAATGATGGGGGATAATAAATGCTCCAGGCATTTGTTTTGCTGAAATGAAGTAATGGCAGAGAAGCATATGGTGAAATATATTTTTAATTACTTTTCAACAATGTTAAATGTTTTTTCCTTATTTTCATATTTAATGTTCTTGATCAAGCTTGCTAAATAGGCTGCTCTTATGGAACACACCACTTTGTGCAATAACACATGACTAATTTTATGGGCAATATTATATATCCCTGTGTATCAGCAACATATTAGCTGTAGAACTTTGTTTATGATGTTTTGTGCCATCCAAGGAAGCTGGGATTGTGGGGGGCTGTTTTGTTCCTGTTTTATTTTTTCCTCTGAGCCCACAGCTCTCAACATCTTTGGGTTTGTTTTCTTATACTTTTGTTTGTGCATGTAAAGCAGGAAATATGCTGCTCTTCTGGTAGACTAAACAAAAGGAAATCCACCTGGGACCGAGAGGAGACACTAGCCTCACTTTTAACAACTTCACTTCTAAGTCACCCTTCCATCCCCTGCCTTCATCTCCCTCCCTGTAGCACAGTCTCTACACTAAAGCAAAGCGAACACACACAAAAGACACCTGTTCCCAGCTCTACTAAAGAGAGAAAAGCTGCTAGTGCCTAAAGGCTAAAGCTGAGCGGAACTTATTACGGCTACAGAAGTTGGCTAGGCTGCAGATATACCTGCGCAAGGGAAAAATGAGCCTATTGCCTATTGCACAATGACATCAAATAACAACTGAAAAGTAACTTACATCACAGGAGGATGGCAGGGGGAAATCAAGGTACAATTATCACCACGTCTGCGCCTATATATCATCTTGTTGGGATGTACACAAGTGTTCCTTCAGTACAAATTATTAAAAAAAACCTAAAAAAACCTGGTAATTTGCTGTCAACACTTACAGCAGGTGACCACACTCTCCCCTCACTTGTTACAGAACTTGCACAAATTCTTCTTTTTCTGCAGATGTCACGGTTATCACCAGTGTGAGCAGAGGGAAGCTTCTTGTAGCATGCTCTGGAGATCAACAGGCTCAGGCTATTTCAGACCAGTTAGTCCTTTCCAGAGCTGAGAGCTCCTCACAGAGACTGCTCTGCAACCATCGCCTTCTTTTTCAGCTTGAGCGGCTTTTCTTCTTGTAGCCATGGCAGTATGGCAGAAAGGAGATGGCATAGCTCTCTCACGTGTCCAGTGCTTCCTTTCTCACTGCTAGTGATTCAGAGGATTAAAACAGCAGGATAAAAAGCAACAGATGGGGATTTCATTCATTCCCTGTGTTTTGAAAACAGCTCTAAGAAATATATCCATTGTTATTATTGTGACCTCCAGTACAGTGAATGCAGATTTCAGTTTGAGATGGGAAGGGGATGTCTCTGGGCCCAGGGAAGTGGGCACCGCAGTGGAGAGAAACACTCTGGTGATACTTTATCCACATTATTCAAGCAAAAAGCCAGTTCGTAGCAAAGGTCAGTGCACCGAAGACGTACAAGATTGCTGCCATTTTTCTCCATCTCTTCCCCTTCTCCCAGGGATCCAGTGTAGAGGAGCAGAAGCTGGAGGGGTTGGCAGAGGGAGAGGTGAACCCCAGGTATGCCTCCCGTAGCGAGGTGCTGGCCTCTCAGACCTGTCCCTGGTACTGGGAAAATACTCAACAAATAAAAAAGAGAAGCAAAAAGTTGCTTGTGGGAGAAGGAAGGCCATGGCAACTGGTGCCTCGGCTCCCACACCACTTGAAGCTGTGGAGGGGGAACTGGCCAATTCTGAAACCTCTCGTTTTGGGACACACTCTAGAGCGAACTCTTTGTGGCCTTTCAGTACCTAAAGGGGACCTGTAAGAAAGATGGGGACAGACTTTTTAGTAGGGCCAGTTACAATGGGACAAGGGGTAGTGGTTTTAAACTAAAAGAGGGTAGATTCAGCCCAGATATAAGGAAGAAAATTTTTATGATAAAGGTGGTGAAACACTGGGACAGGTTGCTCAGAGAGGTGGTACATGCCCCATCCCTGGAAACATTCAAGGTCAGGCTGGATGGGGCTCTGAGAAACCTGATCTAGTTGAAGATGTCATTGCAGGGGGGATGGACGAGATGACCTTTAAGAGTCATTTCCAACCCAAACTATTCTATGAGTCTAAGATTTATGGTAGAAGAGGGGAATGTAGCCTTTTCACCCCTGATCAGTGGGGCAGCCTTGTGTGGGTGGTCTGCAGAGAGGGAGGAGAGGATTTCTTTCACTTCCCTCTCTCCCCAGGTTGCTCACTGGAGGGCTCCAAGCACAAACCCAGGGCTGCAGTCACAGGGCAAGGCATGAAGGAAACAGCCTCCAGAAATAACCTCATTCTTGTTTTAATAGATACCAAAGGGACAAGATTAGTCCCAAGGAAAAGTCTTTTGCTTCTGGGGTTCATAACCTGGGAGTGCTGTGGAGCTTCTAGAACCCAGATGTGATAGAGGAAGTTAGCTTTTCCAGAGTCTTCACTTTTAATCTCCACATGTGAAGAATTGGGTCAATTGTGCATGGCCAAAGACAGCAGCTCCCCTTGCACTGTAGCTTTGCGTGCTAGAGATAACACTTTCTGTAAATCAAGACAGACTGTAAAAAGAGACAAAAACTGTGAAGTTCAGCTTGCCAGGAAACTGTTATCATGTATGTGTATTTTTTTAGAGAAAAAAACATTTAATATCCACATCCCGTTTTGTCAATCTTTCAAAACCCCTGACAGGGATGCGAATGTTGCACAAGAGCTATTACACGTCGTGATTATAATTTGTTCTTTTTGAAGAGGGTGATGTCTAAGTCGTTTTTGATGATTACATTTCCTTAGTCTATATTTATTCGAAAGGCACTTTTCAAACCTGAGAATTGTTTCCAAACAGTATGCATAAATGATTAGTACTGCTTTCAGCCATGCAGTTTGATCCCTGTTCCCTTTAGATGTTAGTCTAGATGTGAAGACAACGCCCTACCTGGTGCAGAAAGAATAGATCTTAACCGCTGCAGCAGCTGAAAGAGTTGGAATGATTTAAAGATAAAACCAGCCACGTCCTATAGAATCAGTCAGAGCTCTGGGTTATAAAATCCACCATATACTTTGCATGTGCTAAGGAGTGATGTTTACTAGCAGAATGCTGTGTAAGCGACTAATAAATACCATGGCTTCAAATGCACAGATTTCCTGTTTCGAGCTTCCTTCTATCGCCTACGTGCAACTTAGTCCTACTTTGCTCCTGCTATGCCACAAACCCTAAATTATCTTCTAATTTTTCAAATTCAAAAGAAACTGTCTATTTAATTGTTTAATGCCTCTCTAAAGAATCAGGGCATTTTACACCAGGCTCATCAGAATGAATACTTATCCCAGACATCTGCCTTTGAAAAGAAAGTTCCTCATCATGCCAGTAAAGAAAATATTTTGTGAGTGCTGCAATTTCTTTTCCAGCTAAGTGACAAGGAACATTTGAGTTTGGATAAAATAGGTGTATATATTGTCTTTCTTGTCATTTTTTGTTTTAATACTCCATTTTTAGTGTCCTTCACCATTTGAAAAACCAGAAAGGAAAAACTTTTCTTGAGAAAAGACCTTTATATTGCCTTTATCTACTTCAAATAATAGGTGACCACCTAGTGAAATGTCAAAAACAAAGAATCGGTGTGTTTTGGTAGAACATGTTATGTACTGAAGTCTGTATACCTCCCATACATTCTGATACATTTTAGTCTTGTGTTTATTTGGAAAAAAAGTAGGGAACAGTTGTTGAACAAATTAGCACATATTCCAAAAGAGGTGTATATAAGTAGAGGGAATGATTTTTAAGGGCACAACCATAAGATGTACATGAAATGAACACAAACTAGTTTTATCTTTGTCAGCCCTAGCAGCAGTGTGGTCTGATAGCTTTTATTGTCTTTGCTGGTTTTTGATCACTCTTCCCCTCTGCAGATCCTGTTCTTGGAGCTGTTCTTTCTCCTCCCCCCCCTCATCTGACACCTGTTTCCAAATTAAATGTGTTTTCTATCCCTTGGTTCTTGAATGACCTCTCTTTTCTTTTTACCTTTTCTGTTATTTAAGGCTGCAAACTATATTACAACTCAGAAGACAGGCTTAATGCAAACCAAACCCAAACTGTCTCTGTGTCTGCCAGGACATTAATATAAGAGGCAAACATCATTTAAACAAATGTTCTTCTGAAACACAGAAAAGGAACTGGATATTGTCCCCTCTGTTTGGTGACAATGTGTCTTGGAGTTCACCTGATGTCCCAGTCCTTTTGCATGCCAACTTGTGGCTGCAAAGCTGGAGGGAGAAACCACATCCTGCAATTTTACCACAGGGGGGAAAATAACAAATGTCTCAAATCAGAGAAGTACTGAGGGGCGATGCAGCACCATTATGGCACAGCTGGAATCATGCATACGGTATCAGGTGGCTCTAAAGTGTTTAACTGGCGTTGCTGTGGGGGTGGAGGGAGCCATTGACATGACCTCTTTAGTCCCCTGGTAAATCCTTTCCTAGTCCTTCAGCCTTCTCCTTCCTTTAAAGAAACTAATAATGTCCTTCAGAGGTTCACAGTTCATCTATTTAAAATTATTTGTAAATCCTTTCCTGAATTTGGGCTTGCATCAAAAGTGAGCTGAAAGAAGCAATGAGCCAGAGTTGTGAGACAGGCCAGATAGAGTCTGTATAACATATACCCCCTTAAAAATAGTTCCTGTCTTCTTCTAAAAGCAGTAACAGAATATAAGTTGCAATCTTGATGTTCTTAGATTGTCAGTTTGGCTCTAACTAAGCTACCATTTAAGGCCAGTTTGTACATGGGGTAGGAGTGTTAAAAAAATAATCGACACTAGCTGCTTTCATCTATGACTTTCCAGTGAACAATTTTCTATTTAATTCCTGCTCATGGTTGTTAGCAATTTTCTCATGGACCCTTTTGTATTTTTTTTTAATCTTGCTTTGTTTTGGCAAATTCACCTGCTAAAGAAACTGTTTATTTTCATGGGCCACACTGGAAGAATGCCTGTGACTGCCCAGGTGGGGACTTGCTCCGCGTCAGAAATGCTTTTATAGTCAGCTAAAAAGGAACAACTGCACACCCCCAGAACTGCGAATTTCAACACCTCTTCTGGCAGTGCATGCAAGGCATATAATTTCTGAAAGCATAATAGTATTTCTAAAATCCAATTAAAGATCTTATTTTCAAGATATCTTATTTTCTGTTCCAAATAATCTGCAGTCTACAGTATAACTTTGTCATCCAGAAGAAAGCCTGAAATTAAGAGAAACATTATATGATCCTAGCATCTATTATGCATCCTTTTATTTGTTGAAGGCTTGCTGTAGAATCTGCTTGTTTCCAAGGAATGAAAATTGCTTATTATCCTGGATAATGAAAGAGAATTTCGTCATCTATAATTGTTAGTTTGGGATACTTACTGTACCCTTCTGTTATAAACGGGTTTGCATAAAAAAATGTTCAGTAAAGGAAGCAGCTTTTAAAGATTGTTTTAAAAAAAAAGGGATTTGTTTGCAAGTGAAATTTATGTGGTTTTGACTGCAAAATGTATTGGAACAAGTTTCTTAATTGACAGATTGTAACTTGAATATGTATGCTATTTACTGAATGCAATTCATGAATATTACAGTCTTTTTTTCAATGATCATAGAAGTGTGCTTCTATATATACCTAAGTATATAAATATACCCACCTGTCTATGTATGTCTGCGTATGTAGGTGTATTGTATAAGTGCTTATTGCTTTTTTTAACATAGAGTTTTGTAATATCTAGGCATTTTTTCAAGTCTATTCCTTGTTTTATTTCCCCTGATTAATCTCTTGCAAGATAATCTTTACTGGGTAAGGAGGTTTGCATTAACACCCTCTGCCTGAATATGACAGCTCTGTAAACAGCAGCTGTACAGGGTCAGTCATGAGATCTAGAAATCAAAACTATACGGGCCTTAGTCACAGCTCATGAGACAAACACTATGTGCTGGAAATTGACTGCCAGACAGCCTATATTTGACAAGTTGCACTAGACTATATGTCACACTTTCTACAGCAGTAGTATTTGACACACACACAAAAGTGCCTATACGATAAAAAAAAAAAAAAAGAAGGAAAAAAAAAGAGAAATCTACTCCAAACTCTAGGAGAAGGATATTAAAATCATTCAACTAGAAGGACATTCTCAGAGGAACAAATGTTTGTGCCTAAAGGGTTAGAAAACCAGTTTAGACCTAAACCCCCATGAACATCAGGTATTCAGAGCTGTTAGTCCTTTCTGCAGTTGCAGAAGTGAGCTTTAAAGCTGTGACTGCAGTCAGCCAGTAACAGTTTATGCCTGCACGGAAGAAAAAAACTCAGCACTGGAACAGTGAACCCAAAGAACTACATGATGAAGAAAATGAAAACTTTTCTAATAAGGAAAATAACAGTAAAAAACAGTGTTAAAATTGGTATCAGCAATCAGTACAAGAGTGCATACAAAACTCTCTTCCTGCTATCAGTCATGGATTTTTCATCCAAGCCCAGGTAGCCTTCATCGATCTCACTGACATGTCCTGCCAGGTTCAGAGTAACTCAGCCTCTGTTTTGGATATTGTTGCAGGGATGTCAGATTTGAGAAAGCAAGCTGCAAAATGGTTGCAGTTCATTTCTAAGCACACACACGTGCAATTCCCCCGCAGTTAGCAGGTATAACATGTCCCTGTGAGCACACAGGCACAGTTGGGGGCCAGCTTTTGACTTCTGTCACTGCCTAATTAAAATTATGCTAATTCTAACAACAAAATTATGACTTTGTAAAACAAAACAAAGAAATGTGTTTACCACAGTGCTATGTATTTAATTTGTCTATTGCTTCCCTTCACCTTCTGACAGACAATTACGGGAGATGTCTGCAGCAAAACTGTCCATGGCAGTTCTTCAAAGATTTATGTGTGGCTTTCAATTTAAAAAGGTTGAGAAAACTTTTCCAGGCTACCCACATGCCATCTTTTTCCAAATTCCAGCCTACTGAAGGTGAAAATCCTCAAACCCTCAACTGCACTGTAGCTCCTGCTGTACTCAAATATCTTTGCATGCAATGCTGAGTTTTCCAAACCATTTCTGTCATTCTTCCCATACTTTATGGAGATCCTAATTCATTGCTCTCATGGCTTAATTTGTGAAGAGCTAGAAAGAAATTCCCCTGGTATGGGAGTTGACAAGAATCTCTCCTTATACTTCAGAACTTTTGGGTCTCAGTCTAATTAGGTTGTACATTGCTAGGAAGTAAGCACCATGCTGTGTTTGCTTGCTTGCATCAAGTCAGACACCCTCCAGCACAGCTCAGGTGCTTTATAAAATACAGATATATTTTTTTGTTGTTGTTTCTGAGGTGGTGGGGGGTGGTGAGGGAATGAGAGGAATGTTTTGATCCCATAATTCACCAGTCTTAGAGAAAAGCAGAAAGATTCATATTCCAGCATTTAAATTGTCACAAGTCGAAAAGCTTGGATAGCTTTTATTTATAGTGCCTCTATTGTTTTATTAGGGAATCAGACAGTAGGGATCTTCTTTGTAGTGTGGCAATGGCTATGAAATTGATCTTCAGGGGGAAGTAATCTTGACAGAATTTGCAACAACAGAATGTGCATTCCCTTTCTGAAGCCATTTGATGTTATGAAAACTGGATGCTGTACCTGTGATGATAGAAAATGCCATAATTTCAGGGTAGTCCCAGCTCAGCAGTTGTGTCTTCCAGTATTTCAGCTTGCGGGCTGTGCTCAGAACTGGAGTGGAAGGTGGCCTGTAAAACAACTGGAAATTCTGGAATAAAAAGCTTTAACTTCACCCTTTTCCATATATTTGAGAGTTTTGTGCCATTACCTTCTTACAGCTGCTGTCAGCTCTTTTACTAGATATGTGCATACAAGAGGGCCCCTCTTCTTTTACTCTTTTTCCCAAAATGATAACGTGGTGCTGAGAATTGAGGAAGGTCAAGAAATGCAACCCTTTGTAGCTTGCACATACCCGCAAAATTTGCACACACCCACACAGACTGCAAGAGCAATGTGTCTGTATTTGAATCTGAACCTGAATTCTTGAATCCAAAAGCCATGACTGTGCTTGTCAGCTCCCCTCCATGGCCTCCATCACCATATGGTCAGCGGTTCTCGCAGGTGGCTCATATTTGGCAGGAGCCTTTCATAAGCACTGCCGTGGCTCCACAGCCACAGGGAGTACCTGGAAGTCCCCAGTTCAGCTGAAAGGTGGAAAGCAGGTGATCCTCTGGTGTTGTTCCTCATGGGGGCTGACTGAGTTCCTCCTGCTGTCTGGGTGCTGACATCTCGGAAATACCCACAGAATTGGTCTCTAGGCTTCACAGCATTTGTGAATCCCACCTCACATCACTTCCACATCCAAGGGAGTTTCACCAGGCTCTGAGATAAAGGAAGATTTATTCTCATTAGGGATGCTCTGCTACAGTTTATGACATTTAGTTGCCTTCAACCAAGCACAGAAGGAAAGGGAAGTTGGTTGAGTCCTAATGCTGTGACCTGAAGGAATTATTTCAGGAGAGGGTGGAAGTTTGGTTAAATTATCATTTATGACACTGGCAAAGAAATGGTCCTAATAGCATCAGCTGTGCCAACCTACTTGACCTGAGTTGTTGGGGTCCAGGTCAGTAGGTCATCATTGACTACAAAAGAGGATCATTTCTACCTTAATAAGGCAAAGATGGCTTATTTCTGTCTAACAGATGGCAGTGGATATGAGTCATACATCTGTCTGGGATGTATTTTTCTGAACAAAGTAATTTGGCCAGCAGTTTCCAGTAGCTCCATGCTCTTCCCTATGGTTCCAAAGTTTGCATGTACTTTATAGACTCTGATTATATACTGTTATATCACATTTGGGAAGAAGGAAAGGAAGCATATAGTGCTAAAAACATTTTTGCCTACTTTTGGGATGACCACATTGTTTCAAATCACAAAAGCACAAATGTGGCACCTGCTTGAAATCCTTATGAAGCCTTTTTGCTCTCCATTGTTTTTCTAGCAATACTCCAAACTGCAAAGGGAAAGGAAGAAGAGGATGCTCAGACTATTTGTATATTTATGGAGCTAATATGACTTTTAACAAGTTATTCTTAGAGTGCTGGACCTTTTGCTAATGAGTGTGTATCTTCTAGTTATTCATGAGCTCTGATTGGGATCTTTGCTGCAGTGATCCTGCAGTGTGGATTTCTTGGTGTCTGATAAAGTGAGCTTTCATGATGCAAGTGGTCCCTCCGAGCATGCAGAGAGTTTCTCTCTGCTGCCTGTTTGTGAGAAACTTGCAGAAAATTATCTTTGAGGTTTCTACCTTTTTTCGCAGTTGAGGTGAGCCACGGGATTCAAATGTGTGTATACATGCTCGTGCGCAGTGGAACTGCTCAAGCCTTGCTTCCAGAGGGAATCAGGCTAGAATGATACAATGACTCTAGGGTTGCAAAGAATTTCAGTTCAGAGATATTGTAAGCTGACAGATTCAGAAGCGTGGTCTGTTTTCAATTTGATTTTAGAAGCTGATTTTTCTTTTGGTTTTAAGAGCTGCTTTCTGAAGGAAGTAATGGATTTTTTTAAGGGAAAAAATAACTTGCTGAAAGTATTAAGTATTTTTTAATTAATTTATTTTTTTTTAGCAAGATATCAGCCTCTGGACAACACCAAACAGAGAGTTTTCCTGAGAATGCAGGATTAGTCTGGGATATGGCATTAGCTGTTTCTTCCCTAAGCAAGTTTAAGCACTATCAAGGATAGTGAAACACCTGCTGTTTTTCAGCCTTTGTCATAAGGGGACTGAGCTTTACCTGAGCTTAGTTAGGTTAAGTTAAATTGAAACTAAACCTAGGAACAAAACAGCAACCTTTACCATACCTGAGATTATTTTGATAGAGGTCTAATTGAGGAAAGAAGATGAGTCAAGATTCTATATACATCCTTGAGAAGGTCATTTCAAGATACTTCTATACAGATTTCTAAGGCAATGCAAGTTACATGGCCACAGTGTGTACTAGTGTTCTCTCCAGTAACTTTCAAACCTGCTGGCAATTTCAACCAGATTTGATGGTAAAGTAAAAATCCAAAGGATAATAGAGCAAATAGCAGCAATTATTCAATTTCTTACAGGTAAATATATGCTTGTGGGTGAAACTTTCCTTCTGCCTCCCTTTCCAGTCTTAGACTGGCATGGTTGATGAGTGAAGTGCTTTTAAATAGCACCTCCCCTCCCATTTTCCCCATGTTTCTGGAGATGTGGACTGTGCCAGACCACTTCTCGCAGACAGTGAGTGTTAGCACTTGAGTATACAGCAATTTCACACCAGTTGGAATAATGTTGAAGATGTAACAAAAAAAAAAAAAAAGGAAAAAGCTTTTTTTTTTAAAGAGAAAGCCTTTTACCTTTAAAAAATGACCAGCAGATTTATCAGCAGAAGCCAGATTACTTGTAGAGAAAATGCTATAGAAGACGGGAAAAGGATTGTTGTATACATGGATTCACCTGTTTTCTGGACAGAGTTTGATACACAGTGAAACATGGTCTAGAGGCAATTCTGTTACGCTTGATCCTATACCAAGGCAAAGCACAAGCTCAGTTGTTTAAAGGGATGTATGTGTATACATAACCTGTGTATCATAAATCTGGCTAAGCTCCCTGGCTAGACATTGACCAGACACTAGAACATGTGTGCCTTAAGCCTTGAAGTCTGAACAAAATCTGTATAGTCCTAGGATTAACTTCAGTCCTTGAGATTTGTCCTTGCTTCAGATTACCCTTTCCCAAATTTTAGCTAGCATGAGCATGCTGAGCTGCAACTCATTTCTCAGGTGCCTGTGGTGCTGTAAACAAATTATCTTTATTCTCTGCTAAACAGAGCAAGAAAATCTTCAAACCTAGCTAAAATAACAACTCCTCTTTATATTCCCAGTGTGAGTTTCTTTTCATTCTGTAACAACCTAAGCTGCTTCTGCAGCTCATGAGCTAACTCTTCTTTGGCTTGTCCCCAGGTAAGTCAACTATTCTCTTTTCAAATACACCTGTCTCTTCTTTCTTCACTTCCTTCACTATCTATCTGCTTTTTGGTTTTTTTATCCCTGTCTTCCATATCTTTGTTTTGCCTGTGGAAACTCTTCCTGGCTCCAAACTTCCTCTCTATAGAGAGGTGAGCCTCTTAAACTTCAGTTTCTTGCTGTCGAAAGTGTTTTCATCTCAGCAGATAACCATTAAGATTTAATTACTAACTGCTGCCTTGGTTCTGGAAAGGCTGTAATGCAGACCTTGGTCAGCAGTACATGTGCATGGGGATATCCCAAAATACACCTGACTTCTTAGTAACAGCTTCATAATATCAGCCAGAGCTAATAGATTGTGCAAAGACTTTCGTCTGCTTAAAAAGTAAAACACCAGTTCCTTAATGCCCTATGATGCAGCTATACAAACACACAGATTTTCTTCTTCCTCTAGCTCATTTGCTCAGCACTCAAGCACCAATTTAGAATGACTGATCTAGTTTTAATCCAGATGGCTTGATGTAGTGGTTTCTCTCCCTCTCACTAACTCCCTCCCTCCTCTCCTTCCCCTGCAATTTTCTGTATTGTTTGGTTCTATTTTACAACCTTTGGGTAGGACAGGTATTTTACTCTCTCCTTTACTGGATACCTGACGTGTGCTGCCATTGTCTGCCGAGTCTTTCAAGTCACTCCCAGAGACATGGTGTTTAAAGACAGCTCTGCTGGGAATAGCATTAGAGCGGCACTGATTGTCTCGTGATGTGGCATCACTCCTACAGGTAGCAGGTATTTTCCTGGCAGCTTGTCTTAAGCTTAGAGTGGAATAGCATAACTGATAAGGGGTAAAGATGTCTGGAATATATTAGTGGAGGTCTGTGAAGAAACCTACACAGCATCTGCCTTGCTCCAGCTTTGCCCAGTATTGTAATCATGATATTGGTAATCTACCGGGCACTTCTGAGAATTAAGAAAAAAAGGTACAGCAAAACTGCTCATACTCTCAAGGTGTACGTGTGAAGATAATGAATATTATTATCCTCTCTTTAAAGACTGAGAGACTGTGCATAAATGATTTACCTAGAGCCCCAAAGGAGCCTGTGTTTGACTAGGGAGCTGAACTTTAATTGTACCTGACTTTAATCCTATGTTCTGACTGTACCTCCCTCATTACCTACCTGTCCATTTTCATTAACGCTCATATCCATCAGACTCATTAATAAATCTGAGAGGCTGTTTTGTCATGGCTACTAAACAAGAAACTCAATCGAGACCTAGACTGGAAATGTTTACTTGCCTCAAACACTCATTGCCTAAAATTGCTGTCATTTACACTGAATGCCAGCTACATTATGACATTAACCATGACACAGTTAATGTCAGCGATTAACCTCAGGTTATGGTTGCAGAATCACAAGTGACTGAACTACTGTTTTTTAAGAAATTACTGCCTACAGCTGGAAATTACTGTCCCCAGAGGGGACAGTCCTGTGACAGTTTCAGTCAGTCTAAGTCAGCAAGTCCATGGTTCTGCCTTTATCAGCAACTCCTGAAAGATATTTCTATTGCTTTTCTTTTACTGGCACCAGCACCTGTATATCCTTCAGAATGAAATGGTTCAGAGAGATAAAATAATTCCAAACATTTTTTTTTTTTTTTAAAAGGACTGGTTTTACTCTCTGAACTGGCTTACTCTCCAGTCGGTCAAGAAATGGTGCTAACACAAAAGGCTGCAGGATCATTGTCTGCTCTGGTTTACACTGTTTTAAACAACCTCAGCTGAGAGGCTACTGATTGCCCACAAGGGCTAGGAAGGTCCCAAGTCCTTGCCATGCAAAATAAAATGGACTAACTTGAGCACCACTGAAAACTAGCTAGGAATAGACAAATGATCAGTGTCTGTTTCAAGTGAAGAGCATTAACTTCTTATAACTCGCTAACTTGATAATTTGAGATTGCCCCACCCTGCCTACAGACTTGTGCTGGACTTGGGGACAGCAGCTAGAAAGGTTATGACCCCAGCTACCAGCTCCTGTTGAAGTTACTGCCTGAGTTTGTCAAGTGATATTTTTGCTTGGCGGTTGAAGTTCAAAACAGAAATATATGATAGATTAAATTACTGCCCTTGTTTATGGATAGTTCAGGAGTAGACCTACTACCTACTCTGCGACCTCTGTAATGTAGACAATCTTTTTCAGGGGAGGCAGAGGAAAGAGTCTGGGGAAATGAGTTCCTCAGTTTACTTTGGAAGGAATCATGTACCAGAGTCCTTGCCAATGGTTTAACACAACTGCCACCTGCAGCAAATGCTGGTGAAGAAGGCCTCACTTAAGAGGGATGCATCCATGAAGGATTATTCCAGCAGCACTGAAATATTGAAAATGCAGAGAGAAAAATGAATTTTTATTTGTTCCAGAATATAATCTCAAGTTTGACTGGAATAGTTCATGAGTTTGGATCAAGTTTAATTAAAGAGTTTTTACAGAAAAAATGGGAAAGTAGTGTTTACATTTAATTTAAAAGAGTTTTCTCTCTCTCTTCAGAAGCATTTTTTAATCCAGCCCTCCTTTCTTATGTATTACTGCCCTAACCTAGGGGTATTGCAGGTTTAGTTTAGGAGCTCTTGTTGCAGCTGTTCTATTTTGAATAACTAATTAAATACTAATTTGAACAGAAGTTCCTTAACCGTCAGGCAACAAGCTCAGTCTCTCTTCCTCTGACTCATTTTTGTGACAAAGGGCTGAGCTTGATTAGGGACCAAAGGACTTTTATACCTGCATAGGAGCTTTCATTCAACCTCAGATGTAGCTTCTCACCACAGCAAAGGGGATCTAAGAAGTGACCAGCTGACCTTAAGAGCTCCTTCTAGTCATCTTGTCCCTTACACCAAAATCAAGGCTTATGTCTTTCTAAGCTGAGACTGTTCTTGAACAACTAATTCTACCAAACCAAACCCTAACTAAACCAAAACCAACCCTATCAAACCCGGTGATTTCCTGGAGTTGCCTTAGTTCCTGGGAAGATCATGGAACAGATCCTCCTAGAAGCTATGCTAAGGCACATGGAGGACAGGGAGGTGATTCGAGACAGCCAGCACGGCTTCACCAAGGACAAGTCTTGCCTGACCAACCTAGTGGCGTTCTATGATGGAGTGACTGCATCAGTGGAAAACGGAAGAGCTACAGATGTCATCTATCTGGACTTCTGTAAGGCCTTTGACACGGTCCCCCACAATACCCTTCTCTCTAAATTGGAAGGATATGGATTCAATGGGCAGACTGTTTGGTGGATAGCTAACTGGCTGGATGGTCACATCCAGAGGGTAATGGTCAATGGCTCGCTGTCCAGATGGAGATCAGTCATGAGTGGTGTCCCTCAGGGGTCCGTACTGGGGCCAGTACTGTTTAATATCTTCATCAATGACATAGACAGTGGGATTGAGTGCACCCTCAGCAAGTTTGCAGATGACACCAAGCTGAGTGGTGCAGTTGACACGCCTGAGGGACAGGATGCCATCCAGAGGGATCTGGACAAGCTTGAGAAGTGGGCCTGCGTGAACCTCATGAGGTTCAACCAGGCCAAGTACAAGGTCCTGCACCTGGGTCAGGACAACCCCTAGTATCAATACAGGCTGAGGGATGAAGGGATTGAGAGCAGCCCTGAGGAGAAGGACTTGGGGGTACAGGTGGATCAAAAGCTGGACATGAGCCAGCAATGTGCTCTCGCAGCCCAGAAAGCCAACCGTATCCTGGGCTGCATGAAAAGAAGTGCAGCCAGCAGGTTGAGGGAGGTGATTCTGCTCCTCTACTCTGCTCTGGTGAGACGCCACCTGGAGTACTGCATCCAGCTCTGGAATCCTCCGCACAGGAAAGACATGGACCTGTTGGAGCGGGTCCAGAGGAGGGCCACAAAAATGATCAGAGGGATGGAGCACCTCTCCTATGAGGAAAGGCTGAAAGAGCTGGGGTTGTTCAGCCTGGAGAAGAGAAGGCTGCAGGGACACCTTATTGCAGCTTTTCAATACTTAAAAAGGGGCCTACAAGAAAGATGGGGATAGTCTTTTTAGCAAGGTCTGCTGTGACAGGACAAGGGGTAATGGTTTTAAACTAGAGGAGGATTGATTTAGACTGAACACAAGGAAAAAATTTTTTACAATGAGGGTGGTGAAACACTGGAACGGGTTGCCCAGAGAGGTGGTAGATGCCCCATCCCTGGAAACGTTCAAGGACAGGCTGGATGGGGCTCTGAGCTACCTGATCTAGTTGAAGATGTCCAAGCCAATTGCAGGGGGATGGACTAGATGACCTTTAAAAGTCCCTTCCATCCCAAAGCATTCCATGATTCTGTGATTCTAAGAGGAGCCATATAAAGTTTGATAAGTACCACAACTTAGGTAAGGGAGGGAGATGACCAAATGGACAAAAATGGGCTTCAGCAGCCATAACTTAGATCTGTTGAAACTGCTGTGAAACTGGATGTCAGGGAGCAGCTGTGCGGGCTGTGCTGTGGGGTGTGGAGAGCTGGCAACGGGGCTGACAGCATGGCTGGCATGGCAGTGCCCTCACCCACACAAGATGCAGCCCCATGGTACCCCAGCAAGAAGAGCAGACCAGGTCCAGGGATAGTACCAGAGTCAGCCACAGCCCAGATCACTATGCAGGTCCATAGGGATGGATAGTCCAGGGACAAGCTTGGAAATCAAGTCAAGGTCAGGATCAGCGAGAACACGGCCAGCACATGCACACTGACAAGTGGCTCAGGCAAGGACCTGAGTGTAAATGCAGCTCTGGAGCAAACAGGGAGGGATGGGGACCAGTAAGGCTTCTCCCAGCTCATCTTGCACAACCCTCTCACAGCATCCTGGTCCCAGGTCCCAGGGTGGTTGTGCCATGCCAGCACTGGCTCTGAGGCCAGGCAGCCAGCCACTGGGGTGAGGGGGGCTTGCAGACCCTGATGGTGCCCTCAGGGCCAAGAACTGGATGCCAAAAACGGGGCTATAAACTCCTGGTGTAACTACACGTTTATGTTATTCAGCTGAGCTTCCTCCTTCCCCTGACCATTTCTGTTCATTCCCACCTCTCCGTTCATCTTCTGCTGCCCTCAGCCATGCAACTGCAGGCCGGAATGCCAGGCTCTCAACCAGGTCCCTGAGGTCTTGCAGGTTAAAAAAAAAACGAAAAAGAAACAGTAAACAATCTCCCCAAACCTTCTAAAGCTCCTCAAGCATCTATACCTGTAACAGAAAAAAATGGTGGGATTACTGTTGGGAACATGGGAACTTCTTAAGTTGCCTTCACTACCAGAGAAAACATACAATCAAGACAAACCTTCAGGCACAAGAAAGGGCTGTAGTGGATTTTAGCTTCTTAATATGGATAGTTCTCTTCTTGTTGCACTCACTACATGTGTGTTTAATTTGACCATACACAACATGTTCGTGTTCTGCAGCAACAGTATTGCCAAAGAGCCTTCATCTGCTTACAAGAAAACTATGTTAAAAACAAAATATAAATAAAGCGTAGGTGGGGCATTTGTGAGAGATCGCTTCCTTCCTCTGCCTTCAATGGTGTTTTCAAGCTCATGAAATGTGTTGCAGTACTTCAGGTCACTTTGCTTAAGTCACCTTCCATAATGTTACACAGTTAATGCAGAAGACCAATAATAACATAGACTGATGATTCACAGAGGGATGTACCTTAGAGGGTACATAGAAACAAAGGTGCTTTCCTGGTATTCTGCTGAGGAAAAGATTAATTTGCCATATAAATCTATTACATAACTTAAACGCGCCACATTATCACCACTAACAGCAAAACCAGCAACAACTTTTACTGCCTGAAGTTTTTTCTGGCACTGCACAGTAATTATCTGACCTATCTCTAAGGTCACTGTATACTGTGATTGTATTTCAAGTTGTTTGAGACTACTGTAATTATTAAATGTATTATGGCTGCATAGTCTTTTTTAGTAGGAACTCCCAGAAAAATAAAATCCAAGAGCATTTGTGGCCTCAATATCTATAAAACTAACAAAATACCTTGGAGTTATGCTATTTTAATCCCAAATATCTGCCAGAGAGAAAGCTCTAGTTTTAACTGTGTCTTGTAGTTCTGAAAAGTTTTCTTCTTCCTCTTATCAAGGCTGCAGAATGCACACAGCAGTAGATATGCTTGACGTTATCTGTAAGAGGATAAAAGCCCACACAGCAGCTACTCTGTGCTGGACAATTTTGAAGCTGTTGGGAACAGTTTCCGTCCTTTCAAAGTATTACCACATGCACATCAGGGGCTGTGGTACTTTCTGGCCTAATTTAATCACTATAATGTGGAAGATAATCTTTCAGACTACCACATAGCGTGGGATTCGGGTCTGGCACCCTTCAGTTTTGAACAGCAGTGCTCCAAAACACCATCGCTTACAAAAAACAAATCCAAATATAAAGAAAGAAAGACAGCTGATTATCATAAATTCAAAAACTAAAAATGTGCAGAAAAGAAAAAAAAAGCAAGAATGAAATTGCTCAGTACTAAGCTGAATGTTGTTCAAGATTTTGCCAGTGGAACAGAGAATTTTTCCTTTTCTAAGGCCCATATAACAGGGAAAGTATTGTTAAGTAGTTTCATGAGGTAGCATTAAGGTATCTTATGATTTGCCATCATTTCCTCACCTTCCCTAATAAACAGAAATCTGGAGTTACAGAAAATAAAACATTCATTGAAGAAAAAATAAAGCTATATTAGCTAACAAGTGCTGAATAATATGTATTGAAACCCAGTGTAGAAAAATGTGTTGTATTTTACTGTGCATAAAGCTTTTAACTTGCAGAGTGGCATTTAAAAAAAACATATTAATAAACAAGGGTCCTGTCAAAGAATGAGTAAAATCAGAGTCTAACATTTGTTATGTAGCCAGCTGAACTGTAGCTAGCATTCAGATGCCTGTGTGAAGGATGACTTAGAAATGATGTAGATGTTTCTTCTAGGCAGCAAGCTGCACTCGGGTTCTTTTTAAGTTTCTTTGTTGAAGGAAACACAGAGGTTGTCATCGACTAACCACCACAGTAGTTAATTAGCTAATATCCATG